>NC_142501.1:113468787-114068787 GCF_057876585.1 Rhinolophus sinicus | reverse complement strand
AATTGTTCCTTATACAGCTGTAAATGTGGTGTGTATGTGGGGGGAGATGAGTTCAGGATATTCCTACGTGGCCGTCTTAAACCAGAACCCAGTCCAGCAATTTCGAAATGTCATTGCCCTGCTTTCTGGCCTCCATAGTGTCTGACGAGCAACATGCTGTGCATCTCATTGCAGATCCTTTGTACTGACTGGTTTTTTGTTTCTTTGTTTGCTGCTTTCCAGATTGTTTGTCCGTGGCTTTCAAGAGTTTGGTGATGTGTGTATGAACCTCTTTGATTTATAATTTTTGGAGTTCATTAAGCTTCTAGAATATGTAGATCTGCATCTTTTCTCAAATTTAGAAAGTTTTCAGCTATGGTTTCTTTAAATATTCTTTATGCTTTCTTTTCTGCTTTTACTTTTATTAGCATTTATTTGATGCTGAACTCATTCCCGGGCCATAAGTTTTAGTTTCTTCACTTTCTTCTCAGAGATCTTTTCCTTCTGTGCAACCTCCTCTTCTGGTTTAGGAACAATAACAATCTGCTCTTTCTCAGTTAGGATCATCTGTGTGTTGCAGGGAGAGCTCCTGTATGGGTTAATACCCCCCTGAGCTCTGTAAGTTCTGGGCTGCATCTTGAGAGCTTTGTTCACCCGGATGTGTTCAATGACCAGAGAGTCTACATCTGAACCCTTAAGTTCAGCATTGCTCTCTGCATTTTTAAGCATGTGCAGTGAAAATTCTGCTCTCTTTTTGGGTTGGACTGTGTGTCCAACCCTATTGTTTGGCCTGGGCACACCTCCTAACTCCACCGTTATAACGACGGGACAGCACACATTGCTTTTGTAATGTGACATCCTTTAGATACTTGGTGACTTTTCAGATATGCACACCCTTGTTGGCCTGGGCAGTTTCACGAGTGTTCTTAAAATGAACAGGTAGATGCGAACCTCTTGATTTACATGATTTTGTGGGGTTCTCTGAGTCAAGCGAGTAGTGAACCATTTTCAGAGGTGACCTCAGGCTGCTTACGGGAAGAACTCTTTATGGTTCTTTTTGTTTGTTTGTTTGTTTGTTTTTTTCTGCCTTCTCTTCTTCTGGGATTCCCACTGTATGTTGGTTTGGTTGAACTCTCGGGCTCTGTGTATTTTCTTCATCCTTTTGCGTTTTAGCTCTTCCAACTGAATAATTTCTTTAGGTCTATTTTCCAGGTTACAGATTCTTTATTCTGTTTATACAATTCTGCTATTGAAATCCTGTAGGGAGCATTTTAATTATTATACTTCTCATCACTAGGATTCGTATTTGGCTCTTTTTAATAATTTCTGTCTCTTGATTGATATTTTCTGTTTGTTCACACATTATTCTTATGACTTCCTTTAACTATTTCAACATATTTGAGATACATGATTAAAAATCTTTCTCTAGTAATTCCAATCAGTGTGCTTCCTCAGAGACAATGACAGTTAACTTTAATTTTTGTGTGAATGGGCCAAATTTCTTTTCCATGCTTTGTAATTTTTCATTGAAAACTAGACATCCTGAATATTATCATGTAGTCTTTTCAATCAAGGTTTTCTCCCTCCTTAGGGTTTCTGTTGCTTGTAGGTTGTAGCTGCTTGTTTAATGAACTTTAGCAACAATTTTACAGGTCTGTATTCTTTATCATTTGTGATCTCTTAAGTCTCTGTACCTGTAGCTCCTGTTCAGCTAGTGTTTGACCTAAATTTTCTTGAACATTAGAAACAAAAAATAAAAAGAAAAAGAGAGAGAGAGAGAGAGAGAGAGAGAGAGAGATTTAATTATATTTTTAAAATCCTAAATTTTTCTGGCTTTGCAAATCTGGGGCACTCCTTCAGTGTGTAGCCAGGCCATTTATACGTCCTCCTTAGCCTTTAATTCCTGCTACACTGAGCCCTGAGATCAGCCAATGGTGAAAGCTTAGAGTTTTCTTGTGTCTTTCCTGAGCAGGCATTCTGCCTTGAGGATGTGTGTGTCTAAGTTTCCAGCACACATGAGTGCCTTTGAATACCTCAATTTTACAAAGACACTCCCTCTCTAGCTCTTCACCCATGGCTTTCACTGGTCTATTGTGTGCCTCAATCTATAATGTTTTGTCCTTACTGGCTGTGGGTTGTCAGTTTGCCTTCCATTGCTTTTGTTGGCTTCCTGCCTTTTTTCACCATGAGTGAGTTCTGAAGTATTCAAAAGGGGGCAGTGCTTTGTGTCAGTCTTCTAGCTTTCAGACAGGTTAGAACATACAAATAACTCTTTGTGAACAACGTCTGTTCTGTGCCCTCTGAAACACAGCCCTGCGTCCCACATCAGGAATACAGGCCCCCTTCTGGAAGACCACGACCAGCACTGTACTTACCAGGCAGAGGGTTGAAACAAAGGCAAATGAAAATGCCACAAAACATTCTATCATTTTAAGTTGCTTATTTTTCCGCCCAGGTTTAGTGTTCACTTTGTTGATGTAAAGCTTGGCTTGTTTTCTAGAGTTCTGTCAGTGTTGATTTTGACCATTTTATGTAATTTTTTAAAGTTTCTGTGGTGAAGCAAGCTCTACGATTAGCCTCTTCTCTTTTGTGCGCTGATGTGAACCCAGATATATTTTTCAGTGTTCTGTGAGTTACATCCAGGGCCCCAAACCAACAAATTCCACAGCCAAAGTAAATTGCTTCGTTACAATAAATCTTGATTATAATGAAGACTTTCTTAAACTCCAGCATCAGTTTATAAAAGTTTAAGATAAAAAGTAACTAAGATAAATTTTGAAATCTGAAAGATTAATGAGGACCACAGTTGTCTATGACATGTTCATTCTCATTCCATCTTTCAAATTTCTGTACTTTGTGATGTAAATTTTTCAGAGAACGGAGAGACTAAAATATATGATTGGCTGTTTTGACATGACTTGACTAGTTGAGGTGTTGACTTTCTCTAAATGACCTATATTTCAATGTTCAGTAGACAATGGGAGAAAAGATTTGAAGGTGGAACACCATAGGAGTTCAGTGAATAGACTTGCAGATGTTCCAGTTACCAAGAAGGCAATCGTTTAAGCAGTTTATCAGAATGACCGAAAAGAGTCTAAAAACCTTAGATTTCCTGGAACCCAGCAGTCTAGATTCTGATTTAATAGGTTTGTAGTGAAGCTGCAGAACCTTGTGACTAAAAATTTGCTGATATAATTCCAGTGCTCAAGTTGATTTGGACATCACTGGCAGCAAAATGGCCAATTTCCTGAATTTTCAATTCACATAGTATGGAAGGCCTCAATTAGAATTATTATACTTAGAAAACCATCTATATGCTTGGTGAGGAATTCACGTCTCCCTTGAAAAGGATCATGAGCAAGGAGTAGTTTACTGTATATTTGAGAGGCGCAGATTTTTCCAGATTTTATCATCAGTTGACCTATTTAGTATAAGTTTTGTCATTTCCAAAATGTCAGACAATTTTGAAATAGTTTAGAAGCTCAATATACCATTACATGCCATAGAATGAAGTTCAATTTGGAGCATAACCTTTTAAAAAAGTCTCACTGTTGTTCAAACGCATCTCTGCAAAACAGTAAATATGGAACCCTAGGATAAATTTGCATTAGGGTCTGTCTGAGGTGAAAGCATGTAGTCAAAGAATAACCATCACATATGAGTGTGCGTGAGACAGACAGGATGGGGATATCTTAGGGATGGTCGAGGAGGTGCTGTCCAGAAAAGAGTTGAAATTCTCAGGATAACAGAGAAGTAGCAGTGAGAGATGTCCAAGGAACTTTCGAAAGCACTCACGTGAGGGTGAGTTTTATATTCAAGCCCAGAGAAGGCATGGATTAGACCATCGTGGCCTCATGTGTGACTTAAGAATTTTCCTGCTCCCTATCCTTTTCTCATTGGGCATATTCCCACCCAGGAACCAGCTTGTCAAGATGGAGAGGAGAAGAATCTATGGTTGGAGAGGAGTGGAAAAAAAAAAAAAATGTTTATCCAACTAATTACACAACAGAGTGTTTTTATTCCGCTCACCCCCATGCTTTTTTGGTTTGTGTTCTAAGAGATGTTGTTTCCTCTCCAGAATAAGGAATTTATGCGGCAATTAATTAGTGGTACCCACAGTGGCCACCTCCCTATACCTATTGGGGCCACGTTTCTCCTCCTTAAAACTAGGCCAGAAACCAGTATTCACAAGGAACGGGGTTGGTTCCCTGCTTGGCTTGGGCTCAGCTTGTGCTCTGACAACCAGAATACCTCGGGGCCCTGCCCCAATGCTGGTCTCATCTTAGTTTAGGGCCCTGGATCTCAGGCTTACAAAACCTGTGACTTAGGGCCAGTTGTGTGGCTTGGATCTGACCCCTGCGCCCATACTAATCTTTCTTCTAGATGTGCTCCCATCTTTCCTTTGAGGACCCCAGTGTCTCTGACCCCTGTTCTGACTGACGACTGCTAAGAAACCCTGTGGGGTTGCCAAAGAGCTCCTTGCCCTGACTCCATTTCTTGCTTCTGGTTCTAGCCTTGCTGCTGGTTTTAGGCTCCCTTCAAACTAGGATCTGACTGGGCTTGGGATCTGCCTCTTACACAACCCTAGAGGGACTGAGGCTCATGTGCTGGAGAGAGAGGCAATGTTCTCAACAACAGAGTGTCAGCTGATTGTCATTGGTGCTAATTCAATGCCAAAAGGATATTCAATTTGTGGTGTGGTGAAAGAGGGAAGTTATTCAATGTAAACAGCTCAATTGTGATACAGCAGAGCTATGGTGAAGCTCAATAGTGTTACAGCTCAATTAGGAGACAGCACGGCTGTGCGT
Source organism: Rhinolophus sinicus (assembly GCF_057876585.1). Taxonomy (NCBI): domain Eukaryota; kingdom Metazoa; phylum Chordata; class Mammalia; order Chiroptera; family Rhinolophidae; genus Rhinolophus; species Rhinolophus sinicus. The sequence continues at coordinate 114,064,000 of NC_142501.1, read as the reverse complement.
CTGCATGGCTTTGAGATGGTCCTGGGGCAAGGCCCCTCTCTTGCTTGATAGTTCTGCTCTGCTACAGTCTGCAATTCCAGGATCTCCTTTGTACAGGTCAGCTCAGATGATAGGAACACAGTGCAGGCAGAATGTTCAGTTCAGTGTGGGAGGCACGCAGCTTAGAGCAGGCTTCTCCCTGAAGGGCAGTTTGCCTGAGAGGCCCCTGTTTAGAAATGGCTGCTAGGCTCTGTTATCATAATTGAGCTCAGGTAGCCATCAGGAGCCCTTCTTGGTGGGTATCTTCTCAAGATCACCAAAAGTAGCTGCTGGATGTATTGCCCGTCTCCACCCTACCCAACAGTTTCCGGGAGAATTTCCAAGGAAGTCAGTTTGAGCTCTGACTACTTGCAGATGCTACCCAACAGGTGCTGCAAGGAGCTCTGTAGGGCAGCACGTTATTTGCCCGTAGCCTGACCACCCCCATATGTGTCCGTGGCCTGTCCTCTCAGGAGCCCAGTTAATACAAGGAACATGTTAAAGGCAAATAATATGTGTGCCTGTCTTACACGATCCACATTATTGGAAGACCTTAGCTTCTTCACAGGCAAACACATAGAAATCACACAGATATTACATGTGTTGTGATGGACATCTTTTCCCTTCGTGGGACTCATCCGGTGGCGTACTTCTCAGGGAAGGCTTTAATGACCTGCTTTCACCTAATTTGTTTTTTCTAACTATAGTTATTTCCCTAACTACACATGTCATATATACATATCTGTTAGAAATAATTATATACAATGAAAATTGAAAATAAAAACTACAAAGCCCTAAGCCATCTTTCTATCCCATTCCTCTCTTTGAAGAACATGGTAAAAAGTGGGTGTTTGTCCTCACAAACTCTTTCTGTGCATTTACAGGCATATCAAAATGCATGTAAATATATATTTTGATAAATATTATTGAATTATTTGTATATGAAAATTACATTTTTGACCTAAGATGTACAGAGAGCTTTCCATAACATGTAAGTGCATATAAATTTATCTTCTTCTTTTAAACTGCTCTATAATTTTTCCAGTGTGTGGGTGAAACATTGATTAATGAGTCATCACCTTATGGGTAGACCTGTGAGTGGTTTAGAGTCTTTTACTGACACAAGCAGTGTCGAATGAATGAATGTCTCTTGTTTAGAGAATAAGAACTGAGTGTATGAGATGTTTAGAGAAAAAGAACTAAGTGTATGAGATAATTTTTAGAAGTAGGTTTACTAGGGCAAAGGGTATCCTCCTTTTAAATTTCTACAACTGTTGATTAATTAAGATCTGTAGAAGTTGTATCAATTGACACCTTCATAAGTAGTGTATGAGGTTTTGTTTTGCTATAGCCTATCTCAGAATGTCAGTCAGTCAAGTGTTTGATTTGTTCCATTGGCATATTATTTTGGTTTTATTTTTAATGTATTGCTTAGAATCATCATATTTCCTCTTTGGGTGAACTGTCTTCTATCATCTTCTGCCAGTTTTCCTTTTGGATTGGGGGGATTTTCTTCTGGAGGTATAGGAACCATTTATATATTGAAATGATTATGTTTTGATGTCTTTTGCGTCATGAGCCTCCACCCTGCCTCACCCATATTGCTGCTTGCCAAGGCTGTGTTTTCAGTTGACTTAACTAATTCTTTTCTTCTATGAGCTCTGGATTTTGTGTCATAAATGACAGACTTTCCTTTTTTTCTGTTGTTATAATTACCTACTTTTTTGCATTTAAGTATTGATCCATCTGGGGAATTCATTTTACTGAAATACATGAGGTAAGAATCAATGACATTGAGTGCTTGCTGTCAACCAAAAATTGTGTTCCCTTTCCATAATATAAAACTGAAATTGAAACATGACAGCCACATCAAGGATGGATTTTCAGTCCTTTTGACTTGAATGTGTGACCGGTAAACAATTATAAAATATGTGAAGAAGTGGTATGTGTCACCTCCAGGCCAAGACTTTTAAAAAGTTCTCTGTCCGGTTCACCATCTAGACGTAAGCAACAGAGGATCCTATTTGAAATATGGCAACTTAAGTTACCAGAAACTCGGGTCTCTGAATCACCAGGGGCAAGATAATTGCTCAGTGACCCGTCGCATCTTCAGTGACTGTCACATGAAGGAGAACTACCCTTCCCTTGTGATAAGCCACTAAAATCTTGGGGCTTATTTATTAAAGTGGCTGGCCTGGCTTTACCAACAAAGAGTCCAATGAAGAGATAGGTGTCTCTAACCACTCGTGTCTGAGCACACTTTATTTTATTTAGTGAGTGTTCTGCCCACTGCCAGTGAAAGGGAATTGTTAGTAACCTAGCATCTGTAAAGGACCTGGAATGGAGGTGGTTTATCAGCGGGTGATTTTCAGAGTTAACCACACATTCAAGTGAGAATTCTGTTCAGTGCACCTGTGTCATCCGCATGAGTAGACCAGAACTTGGCAGAATCTGAAAGTAAAAAGCAGAGGTATATCAAACCAGTCAAAGCTTCTTATAATACACCTATTAATCATAATAATGCATTTCAAAGACGACATCTAGGACAAATTTAAATTAGAGTTGTATACCAGGACAACAGTAGAAAACCAGTGCTGGCTGAAGGCAACAGAGTTACCGATTTTTAGGAAATTTATTAATGACCTGTACCATCCAAAATAGGCATCATTTGTCAAGACCAATGGAGAACCAAAGATTTTATCTGCGGAATACATGAAGAAGGAGCTTGATGAACAAATAAAATGCCTAAAGTAAGTGGACCACAAATATTTGGTGCTTAAGCTGAGGTTGATTTAAAGCATGACTGTATGAACTTTTCCTCTTGGCTGTCTGGCACGAGCCAGATTTTACAAGTAGTTCTTTGAAGAACAACCTTGAAAACCAATCTAGTGCCTTACAGTAGTATTGAAGTACTTTGTGAGTGAGTCTTCTATTCATTTTTGCTGCAATCTCTTCAAAACCATTTGTGAATCTTGAATCAAAGGATTCAATGAAGGGAACACCTTGGATACTGAAAGTTTTGAAGCCTTTAGCAAATTGGAATTATTAAAAAGAGTGTGTAAATAGGAAGCCATTGAATTTGTCACTACCAAAGCGAGGAAGGATGTGAATTAAGCACAGAGAGCTCCGTGTATCTGGTTGAAGTTTGAAATGTTATAACTGTGTTTTGTAATTCCCTCCCTTTTGAGAAGAATTTTTTGATGAGCTTCCTGGGGATGAATTTGCATTTGTATTGAATGGAATGAAATAGAAAAGGCCTGTTATTTTGCAACATCTCCATTTGGTTTGGCAAAACATTCAAGATAATCAGAAATAGAAACAACTTATTTGCTGAGTTTTATGGCATAAAATATTTGTCTAAGAATGACAATGGCAATGAAATAATGAAGACAATGATGACGAAAATATTTGGACTGAAATATTTAAACATTTCCACACATAAAAGCATAAATAATAAGCTCCACATAGTAGAATTTCCCTGAACTTACCAGGAATCTCACCATCGGTAGAAACAGCATTTTTTTTTTTCCAATAAAATATGGGCTACAGAGAAGTGTCAATTAAAGGCGTCAATAAATTGAAATTCATTAATGATAAAATGCAAACTTGAAGAATATTGCCATTTTATAAACCAACTAAAAATAACAAGTTGGAGCACCGGAAAGTGAGGAGAGAAACAATGTGGCAAGAAAATATTTGAGGAAATAAAGGTTAAAATATTTTCAAATATGATGGAAAATATCAAACAGGTTCAACACAAGGGAAATAGGAAGTTATTTTGAAATGAATGGTAATGAACACACATCTTATGAAAATTTCTGGGTATAGTTAAAACTGCATTTAAAACAAAATGTGTAACAATGAAGGCTTTCAGAGAAAAGAATAAATGTTTAAATCCAAAGCTTGAACTACCACATTAAAAAGCTTGGAAATGGAAAGAAAATTAAAGACAAGGTAGAAAACAAGAAGAAATAAAGAGAAGAAATCAATGAATCAGTGAATGGAGAAATCATAAAGAAAATTCAGAAAGCCAGAATTTAGTTCTTGGAAAAATATGATGTCATCAATAATCCCTTGATCGAGACATAAAAGGATGTAATACACATTATCAATATCAAGAATTGCACAGGAGACATCACTGGGAGCTTGAAAATGATGCTAAGAAAATAATTAATGGCCACTTATGAATACGGGTAAATTCCTTGTAAGATAAGACATACCTAAACTGACCCAGTAAGAAACACGACATCTGAATGGTCTTACATTTTGCTAAAGAAAATGAATTTGAAATACAAAGCCTTCCCAGAAAAACTGAAGGCCCCGATGATTCCACTGGTGAATTCTGCAAATAGTTAAGGGAAAAATGAAGAAACGATATTAATTATTCATCATAAATTTCAGAAAATAGAAGAGGAGGATTATTGACCAGCTCATTTCCTGAAGGCAACATAACCCTGATATCAAAACTTGAGAAAGATGTTAGAAGTAAATAGAAGTACAGACCCATATCTCTCATGATCACAGGAACAAATATTGACAAAATAGTCACAAAACAGAGCAATATTGAAACTCATCACATGACATGATCAAATGTGAGTCAGCCTAGGAATGCAACGTCGGTGCCATATTAAGAAGTCATTCGTATATTCTGGATACTAGCCCCTTATCGGAGGCACTGTTTGCAAAAATCTTCTCCCATTCAGTTGGTGGCCTCTTTATTTTGTCAATGGTTTCTTTTGCTGTGCAGAAGCTTTTAAGTTTCATATAGTCCCATTTGTTTATTTTAGCTTTTACTTCCATTGCCTTTGGAGTCAAGTTCATAAAATGCTCTTTGAACCCAAGGTCCATAAGTTTAGTACCTATGTTTTCTTCTATGCAGTTTATTGTGTCAGGTCTTATGTCCTTCGATAGATGAATGGATAAAGAAGTTGTGGTATATATACACAATGGAGTACTATTCGGCGGTAAGAAAAGATGATATAGGAACATTTGTGACAACATGGATGGATCTTGAGAGAGTAATGCTGAGTAAAACAAGTCAGACAGAAAAAGCAGAGAACCATGTGATTTCACTGATATGTGGTATATAAACCAAAAACAACAAAAGAACAAGACAAACAAATGAGAAACAGAAACTCATAGACACAGACAATAGTTTAGTGGTTGCCAGAGGTTAAGGGGGCGGGGGGTGGGGGGTGGGAGATGAGGGTAAGGGGGATCGAATATACGGTGATGGAAGGAGAACTGACTCTGGGTGATGAACACACAATGGGATTTATAGATGATGTAATACAGAATTGTACACCTGGAATCTATGTAATTTTACTAACAATTGTCACCCCAATAAATTTAATAAAAAAAAAAAAAAAAAAAAGTCATTCGACATAAAGAGAATTAGATTAGAGTAAGAAATGACATGATAATCTTAAAAGATGGATGAAAATTGTGTGACAGAATTCAGTATCTATTCATGATCAAGCATCTCAGCTTACTCAGAATAGAGAGGATCTTTCGCAACCTGATAGAAACCGCTATGAAATACCTCCAGGTAATTATTATACTTGATGTTTCCCATAGAGATGGGAACAAGGCAGGGATCCTGCACTTAGTATGTTTTCCCACGTTTTTCTGGATGTTTTAAACCAATGTAATAAGACAAGTAAGAAATAAAGATTATATCAGAGGAAATACAATGGCTTTTATGTGCCCTTCCCATAGTTGTATAGATATACTACTAAAATCTGCAAGAACTAATAAGTGAACGTAATCAAGTTACACTATATAAGGTAAGTTTACCAAAATCAATTGTATTTTTATGTACTAGAATAACATGGAAAAGGAATTTAAAATTAGTATTATTCAAAGTGCCATAAAAATAAACAATACTTGGAAGTAAATACGCCTAAACCTAGAAGATGTTCTTGAGACAAATTAAGGACATAAATCAATACACACGTAGACCATGTTCACAGGTGGAAGCATCCATAATCCTAAAATATCTATTTTCCAAATTGATCTGTAGATCCACCGTAAACTAGTCATGATCCCAGAAGGCTTTCTCTCTCTCTCTCTCTGTGGCTCTCTCTTGTTTGGATAAATTGACAGGCTGATTCTAAAATGAATATTTAAATCTAAGGAACCTAGAATCGCAAAAACAATTTGGAAAAGAAGAAAAATGTTGGACAACTTACACGACCTAATTTCAAGAATTACTGTACAGCTTTAATCTTCAAGGCAGTGTGGTATTGGCTTTAGTACAGATGATAAGATCAGTGGTCAGAAAAAAGCCACACTTAAATTGTCAACTGATTCTTTGACAGAGGTGCCAAGTTAATCCAAATTAATTAGGGAAACGATAGTCCTTTTACTAATGATGCTGGAAAAAACAGACAACTATTATGGAAAGAAAATGAATCTCTTTGCATACTTTGTGACAAACACAAGTTTATGGATCAAATGTAAAAACAAAACTACCGTGTTTCGCCCAGAATTAGACCTAGCTGGACAACCAGCTCTATCGCATGTTTTGGAGCAAAAATTAATATAAGACTGGGTATTATATTATATTATATAAGAGCCGGTCTTATATTGCAGTAAAATAAGACCGGGTCTTATATTAATTTTTGCTCCAAAAGACGCATTACAACTGATTGTCCAGCTGGGTCTTATTTTCAGGGAAACACGGTATCTGTTTTGAGAACAACACAGGGATGAATTTTTTTGTAATCTTGGAATAGGCAAAATTTTAGAGAAGACACAGAGAACTCTAAGCAAAAATGGAGAACAAAGGGGAAGAGGAGGAGAAAGAGAAGAAAAATGGGATTTCAAAACTTTGAAAACTTTAGTTCACCAAAATACACCTTTAAAAGAATGCATAGCAAAGCCCAAGATTGAAAGAAAATGTAAGTTGAGCTTTTACATAATAATGCATATTGGACGTATAATGAAAACAATACTCCATTCAAGCATAACATATACAAATCTGAAAAATACTCTTCATCTAGAGTAAAACGTTGTGTCATGTAGACTCGTATCTTGCTAAATTTCAAAGATGGAAACATTTCTGCACTTGGAAACAGCTATGTACACTACTTAGGAGGTACATGATGTATAGAAGCACTACCGAAAACCTGCACTCGGTGTTTGTGACAAAAGGGCCAAAATATTCTCCCGAGCATCAGAAACAGTCTTTCTCTGCTGGAATCCATTTTTGAAAACTCAGAAAGACGCAACAGCTAAAATTGGACTCTTTCCTTCTGAAATGGTAGATTAGAAAAATAGTAGATACTTTTTCCACTAGATGCCAAAATTACGTAGTGATTAAGGAGAAGTGATTGCTAGTTCATAGCATTTTAGGTTCAAATGCATATGCAACTTAAAAGCACAAAAACCTAATAGTAGCCTTAACGTGTTGTAATGTAAGGGTTTCATCCCAAGAAAGTTGTCAAAGCTATTACTGGTTTATCCTTGATTTTTAGCTATAATCTTCCATGATTTATTTCTAATGATTTATATATTTTCTTTAATTTGTTTCACTTGACGTAAGGATGTTTCTCAGACTGTCTAATAATGTCTAGGTTTAATAACTGTATTATGTCTGTATGATCTATGCTTCTGCGTATTGGTAAATTCATTTTTATATTTCCTACTCAGTTTTATAAGGACAAAAAGATGATTAAATACTCAAATATTGGCAAAATCATTGTACAGACAAGTGTCGTGACACTGCCAAAAATGAACAGTCAGCAGTGTGGTTAGTTATGAACCGATTAACTTAATGCGAACTCACGTTTGGAAAGACAGTTGAAGGATTTAAGTGACAAATTTAAGGTGGGTTTTTAAAAAAGTGTTTGAAAATCAAACATCGGCTATAATACTACTGGTCCAGTCGTCACAAATTGACAAGTGAATATAATACCAACTAAAGAAAGGATTGGAAAGGTGGATCTTTTCTGGCCATTCTAGACTGAATAAATTGGTGAAATCCTGAGGCAAAAAGAGCAAATTTCCTTTCTTTCTTGACATATATACTGAAAAGAGAAAGAGATTTCTAGTTCCACAGGCCTTATTCACAAAGCAGATAAGTACAAAGTATACTCCAATTTTTTTAAGTAGATTTTTGGGTCTAAGGTGATAGATATTGAGGTTGAAAGTAAAACATTTCAAAATACAGAAGAGTTATCTCTGGGAATCAAGCTTTTAAATGCTTGTCTGTTTTATAAATCGAGATTATTAGATTTCAGTTTAGGGTACATAAAGTTGTTTTTTCCCCTTCTCTCATTTATGGTTTTTGCTTCTCCCAAGTTCTCTGCCTGTTACATCTCTGCTTTCTTAATTCAGGAAATGAAATGTCCTATTTCATTTTGCTCAGACCACCCAGCAAAAGACTGGGCCAACGCCCACCAAGGTCAGAATGGAACTCAGCGCTGCCCACGAGCAATCTCTGAAACTTGAGACACCTGGGCCTTGCACGAGCGCTCTGGGTACCCTTGACCTCAGCCACGGGGCTTCTGTGCGCATGCGCAGTTGACATCAGTCTCTGACCCGTGCACCGTTGCTTGGTTACAGCCATTCTCTGGGCTGAGAGATTCCAAACTTCCTAACTGCCCTGCTGGGATAGTGTGGCGACAGGGAGTTGGCTGCTCTAGAGTCTGCTGTTGGTTGGGCTCGGGAGAAAAAAAGCGTAAGAAGTGCTGAGGAGGTTCTGAAGCCCTTAGGCTTGGCCATGAAGAAGGTTATTGGCTTCGGGCTTCGGAAGGTTTTCGGAAAGAGATCACAGAGCGATGGTCTTGGCAGGCATCCTTGGACTGGAGATGGTGTCTCCTTGCAGTTTGGGTACCACATCCAAGACAGAGATCTCCCCCAAATCCACAAAGCTGCCTGCAGGGGCGACGTATCAGAAGTGAAGAGGCTTCTCTCGCGCCATCCAGAGAGATTGAATGACAGAGACAAGCAGAAGAGGTGAGAGGGCCTGCGAGGCCAGTGGGCACGGGCGGGCCTGGAGGAGGCTGGGGGACCTGGCAGAAGGGCTCAGCGGCCCAGGCTCATCCAGGTGGAGCTCAGCCCTCCTGTCACCCAGGGCGCTGTGCTGTGTTCCCTCGCGGGTGGGGACCTTACCCGGGTGCCAGTGCCCAGGCCGACTTTGTGAGCACCAGGAACAAAATCTCAAGGACCCGTCACTCATAATTCCCCTTATAGAGCACTTTACTGACAATGTTAAAGCGATTTAACTAAATATCAATAATAGAAATGAAAAGAAGTATATGCAGCATTTTATTTTTGATGTCCACAGTTTTAGACCATATTGTTAAATACTATAGAAAAGTGCTTAATGAGAAAACGAATTCCCATAGTAGATCAACTTGTGGGCTAAAAATTCTTCAGCTAAAGCCCAGTATCCGTTTTCCATCAGTGTCCACCCAGGTATGTACGGTGTTCACTGAGGGGCCTTAGAAGGGAAGCTTCCAGGGGCACATGCTGTGGGCTTGCCTAGGAAGACTCGTTTTCTCCCCATGTGTGCTCTTCCTGTAGGTATCAGTTTTACATAAGCCGGCTAAACTCTCAGGGCTTTACAAGTTTGGGTTGCACGTGCTGTCTCTTTGATTGTGGTGATGACATTAAGAATCGTTTTGCACAGTAGACAAAGATTTGCCCTTCTAGGTGTCAACAGGTGCTCTATTGCCACAATTTCTTTACTAAGAGCTGAAAAGAGAGATACATGATTGGAATATAGCTGAAAATGCCCAAACACCCTAATATAGGTAGGATGTTAGAGCTTGATAGTGACGGCATTTCACGTTAGTAGAAAAGATGAATTACTCATGAATGACGGAGAAATACCTGTTAAGTATTTGGAGAAAATTCGTTAGATTTTCATATCACAAAAATAAGTTCCAGGTGTACTATAGATAAAAACTTATAAATATACGAAATGAGGAACGTACCAGAAGAAAACAGAAATGCCTATTTATACATTTTTTTATGTTGGCGAAGACTTGAAAAGCAAGAGTTCAGAAGGTTGGTTGAGCAATATAAGAAATCAGTAGTCTCTGTATATCAGAAAATAATATTAACAAAATAAAAGAAAATGTACTTGCAAATTATGTACGGCATAAGTATATCAGGGAAAAGTGTATCTTCGTTTTATAGAGAAGTGTCTGAAATCAACAGAAAAAACGCACTCGAATTTTGAATGGGACCAAGTTCTTTCTGTGTATCTGTAAGTGACCAATACTTAGTGTCCCAGGTGAGAAAAGGAATTCAAGTTGAAAGAGAGATGACAACTTCTTTTCCATCCTCCAAGGTTGAGAAGATGAGGAGCCATGGTACTTGTACTGCTGCTTCAAGTTTAAGTTGCTTCTGACTTTTCAAACGGGCAGTTGGTGATAAGTACCACATTTAAAAATGTGTGTTCCCTTTACGCATCAATTCCAAGTACTAAAATATCTTTATGAAATAATTAGATAAATCACATACAATTTGTTTTTCTCAGCACTGCTTACAATATCAATGTATTGTGAAGAACTCACATCAAGGGATTTCGTAAATAAATTGCAGTGCATCCGTAGGATGGAATTACCTGAGACCGTTGAAGGTGGTATGGATGATACATACATGCTCACGTGCAAAGATGTACTCTGGTAGCTCGGAAAAGGAGAAAAGCATTCCTTTGATTATACACACACACGGACTACGATATTATTTTAGCCCAAAATATGTGCAAACTTGATATCTGAGTATTTGTACTGTGACGTTTTCTTTTTAAAAAAATCTGATCTCTACACTGAACATATACAGAAATTCTAGTAATGGTTTATTATTAATAAAGTAATCCCAGGTAATATTTCATTATTCCCAGGTATATGAATCTTGTTCAGATTAAAACAATTTCTCACTTCTATTTTTTAATATATTTTTTTTAAAGATTGGTATTTTTGGCAACTTTTAGCCTCTTCAGAAGTAAAGGCAGTCTTTTTATCTGTGCCTGTAGAAGTTCATGTATCTATATTTCTGTACACACTTAGTTTTTTTTTTTATTACATAGTGCTTCATTACCTATAATATTAAATGATTTTTGATTAATCATTTTGGTTCTGTCTTTGTGGAGATCAAAAAAGCACATATAAGTGATTATTACTATTGCAGAAGTACTGCTTTACTATAAAAATGTTGTTTACAAATGTTGAAATCTCCAGCTATAGTTATCCATTCTTTCAATCCATTTATTCATCAAATATACACTGAATAACTGTTACGGAGCAGACACAGTCTACCCAGGACTCTCAGAATCTATCTCTCAGGCCCTTTTCATCCTTAAAAAACTTTATGTTGCCCAGTAGGAGTGAAATGAAAAATTGTAAATGGAAGTATTTGTACCTAATCTCAATTGAAGCTTTTCCTCCCCCATTTCAAACAAAAGGATTTCTACAGTTAGGACGTTGTGAACAGTGACCAAATTTGCTGTTCAGCTAGTGTGCAATAGTATTAAATATGAATATTGATCATTGGAAATCATCCGATTTTCATATAATCTTTGAATCTCCACAGTCAATGAAATGAGCCATCCCTAGTCACTTGACTCCTGAGTCTCCTTTGGCGTCAAGTTTCTTGAAAATCAAAACAAGAATTACTTTGTGATTTTAGTCCTCTTTCCCCGTGATGCTCTTAAGAACGAACATTTATTTAGATGCCAACTTACGAGGAGAACTGCGGAAGGTCTGGTGTGTTTCCATTATTTCACTTCACGTCAGGCACCACGGGTGGTAGGATGCCCGTTCTTGTAAGTACCAGTAAGAAATTATTTAAATGCCGCCAACTATACTTTCAAGGCATTCTGAATTATGCATTGCCTTCCAGTGTCAGAGGTGTTAAAATATGAGAAAAGAAGCATCTTAGAACCACTGCAATGCAGTGTTCTTTCTTAATCCTTAAAACACAGCTGCAAAGTAGGTAGAATGATATCATTTTACTTAATTGAAATGTTGTCTTGTAAAGTAGTAGTGATGGTAATAATTCGGATAATATTACCAAACAGTTATTGAGTGTGTGTTTTGTGCTAGGAACCTAAGTAAACACTTTGCATAGATTCCCATTTAAGCCAACAACAGTGCCCTGTGATGTTAAGTACTATTTTTATCCCCATTTGTTGATGAGGAAATGGAGGCACACAAAGGCTAAGGGACAGCTATTAAGTGGTAGAGTTAAGTTAGGATCAAACCCGAGTTGAGCTGATTCCCCAGGGCATGCTCTCTGTAGTCGCTTAGGCTGCTCTTTCATTAGTGTGGCGAGTAACAAGAGCTCGTGAATGTTGTCCTTTGTGCAGAAGAAAACTCTGTGTTGGTTCTGAAGGCATTGGAGTAGTGTGTCATGTTTACAATTGCATGCAGAACTGCATGTTTGAGACGGTGCCCTGTAATGTCCTAAATGTCCTCTCACCCTCATAGGACTGCTCTCCATTTGGCCTGCGCCTTTGGCCGTCTGGAAGTGGTGACTCTTCTAGCAGAGAAGAAATGCCAGATGAATGTCGGTGACAACAGAAACAAGACAGCTCTCATGAAGGTATGTGGTAGCCAGCTCTGTCAACAGGAGATGGATTTGGTTTAATTATTTAGAATAAAAATGAATTTCTCTCAATTAACTATACCTAATTGTGGAAACTTGTGGAATGCTTACTTTGAATTCCCATAATTTACCGTTTATTTAATGACGTAATCCTGACAGGCCGTGGAGAGCCAGGAAGAGAAGTGTGCAACAATCCTACTAAAACACGGAGCGGACCCACATATGAAGGACTTCCGTAGCAACACGGCTCTCCACTATGCGGCCATGGGGCACAACACCGCGATAGCTGAACAGCTCCTGCAACACCAGGCAGATATGGAAGCAACCAATGAGGTATAGATCCACAGATGTATGTATTTATACACTATTTATAATACATGTGTTTCAGCCACAAGCATTTTATTTCTAGTCGATATATACTGCATGCTGTACATCAGGCCCTGTCGCCACAGAAACAAGTCAAAGCCAAGTCAGGAAGGGGAAATGGGTTGGCCACAGAAAGGGCCCAGCTCTGGCCTGTAACAGTCCTGTTACTGCGTGGGAGTGGGTGCAAGGCTCAGAGCCCACCGAGGACTGAAGACCTGGTGGGCTGGAAGTATGTGGGGGTGGCTGCTACAGGGCAGGGCCTAGGAGATGGGTGCTCCTGGGGGTGGGTGGGAGGAAGGGTGGAACTTGGGTCCCGGCCGGGGAGCTGGCGATATGCAGGTGGGGAGGGGAAGCAGCAGGACACAGGCCCTGAGCAGCCCAGGCCTCGGGGGTTCTGAAGATTGGGGCAGGAGGGCCAGTCACGTTTGGACATCCAGCCGGGGCATCCACCTGTGCTCCTAGCCACTCTGCCAGCCATGGCCCCCCTTGGGGTCTCCACCTCGGAGTGGGGCTCCTGCTCAGCCTCGTGGAGACGCTGGGCGGGTTGTCGTACAGAGGGAGCAGGTGATGGGGTTGCATTCACCCCTTTTTGTTCCTGGACGTACATCACCGCTCGCCAATGCAACCCCAGCAGGAATGCCCTTGGTTGACACAGGAAGGGTCAATTTTACATCTTTGGAAGCTCAAGCGTCCCCTGAATGCAAACAGTTGGAACTCAATTTTCTAAAATTTTACTTTACATGATCATACCTCTAAAGTAGCAGTAGAGGGCACAGCTCTCCTTTATGCACTTGTGACAAATTACTTGTGAAAACACAACTTGTTAGAGGCAACACTTCCTTTTTTAAGTGTTTTTTCACGTCCGAGTTGTTTTCCAATTAATGCAAAACAATGCAGGAAAGCACAATTTGCCTTTGAAATCGGCTTCTCCTTAAAACTCAAACGAACAAAAGCATTTTACAATATCATTGAAATCTTCCTGCTGTTGACAAGTTGCTATTTATAAACAAGTGATTTATATAAAGCTATTTAGCTCCCATTGGCCAAAGCCTGAGAGGGAAAAAGGAAAGGGAAAGGAAATAACTATGAGAAATATGCAGGGGAATTTGGAAATTGAACTATTGAGAGGAAATAACAAGAAGAGATTTTTCAAAAACTCATGGACACAGACAACAGTTCGATATTTACCAGAGGGTAGAGAGGGGAGGGGTGATAGATGAGGAAAAAGGGTCAAATATATGATGATGGAAGGGGAACTGACTCTGGTGGTGAACACACAATGCAATATACAGATGATGTATTATAGAAATGACACTTGCAACCAACTACTAACCAATGTCACCCCAATAAATTTAATTAATAAAAAGTGTTTTTTTATTTTTGTTTTCCTTCGGTTTATATACTTAGTCAAGGTCCTCTGCAGTTTTGGGGGATAATAATCCTTAGCTTGGGAGAGAGAGTCAGTGAGTTTTAAACTCCCCCGAGACCACTTCTAGGAAGGCTCCGAATCCTCCAAATTACAGTGAACAGGTGGCAATTAAGTGGGAAACGAGGGAAGGACAGATAATTAAGTGACATATCATCCTGTTCTGGCAGAAAGAGCCACCTAGGTAAGAGTCTAAACTCTGCTGTGAAATCTAGACTGTCCCATGAGAAGAAAGGAGTTTAGCTTGAAGGAAATCAAGTTGCATTTTGAGTTATTAATCCCGTTTCCTCTCCTACCCAGGAAATTAAGTGTGCTTTTCATAAGTGACATGTCTCTTCCACTTTTATTTGGCCTAATCCTCAATGTCAGAGGAAATTGGTGACATAGGCGAGAGAAGAGACTGAAGTGATCGTCTACTGGACTAGTTCTCGGCTAGAATTGTGCTGGCAAATCAAAGTCACCCTAGGAACTTTAAAAACACTTACAATCATTCACAAGCTAGGCTCTTCCCTGAAGGTTTTGACTGAGTAAAGCTAATAAGGCCTGGACATGTGTTATTTAGAAATATTTCCCTGAGATTCGGATACAACTCTTGGTGAAGAACTACTAGTGCAATATATCAATTCGCAGATCTCAGATACTTAAATATCTCTAGAAGAGGTGGAGTTTGGGAGGTGATTACCCTCCAGCTCTCTCCTTCCCAACACTCTTCGCCTGACTTTTGAACTGTCTGTACCTCTGGGCTCGAGAAGTGGAAGGAAATATCATTGGCGGTATCTACTGGCTTAAAAAAGAACACCTTTTTCCTTTCAGCCATCAGTCATTCACTGGCGCTCAGAGAATCTTCAGAAATTTGCTGATGGGTGGTCTCCTAATGCACAGAATCGGGCCCTTTAAGAATTTTGCATGTTTGTTTGTGCTCCACTTGTTAGATCAACAAATGCTTACTGCAAGCAGGGTTTCCTGCAGTAATAGGAAATTGTGAGCCTACTCTTTTGCCTGTTGTTCTGTAAATCTCCAGTTTTCTTTTCTTTGTTTTTTAGTTAAATTTATTGGGATGACAGTGGTTATTGTATTTAAATAGGTTTCAAGTGTACATTTCTTTTTATTTTATTTTTATTTTTATTAAATTTATTGGGGTGACAATTGTTAGTAAAATTACATAGATTTCAGGTGTACAATTCTGTATTACATCATCTATAAATCCCATTGTGTGTTCATCACCCAGAGTCAGTTCTCCTTCCATCACCATATATTCGATCCCCCTTACCCTCATCTCCCACCCCCCACCCCCCACCCCCCTTATACTCTGGCAACCACCAAACCATTGTCCGTGTCTATGAGATTCTGTTTCTCATTTGTTTGTCTTGTTCTTTTTGGTTTATATACCACATATCAGTGAAATCACATGGTTCTCTGCTTTTTCTGTCTGACTTATTTCGCTCAGCATTACACTCTCAAGATCCATCCATGTTGTCACAGATGTTCCTATATCATCTTTTCTTACTGCCGAATAGTATTCCATTGTGTATATATACCACAACTTCTTCATCCATTCATCTATCGAAGGACATTTTGGTTGTTTGCATGTCTTGGCCACCGTAAACAAAGCTGCAATGAACATTTCTATAATGCGTCATCTATATGTCATATTATGTGCTCACCACCCAGAGTCAGTTCTCCTGCCTTCACAGTATATTTGACCCCCCTTACCCTCCTCTACTATCCACCGTCCCCCCTTACGTTCTGGTAAGCACTCAACTGTTGTCTGTGTCGATGAGTTTTTGTTTCTTTGTCTTGTTCATCTGTTGCTTTCAGTTTCCTATCCCTCATATGAGTGAAGTTGTATGGTCCTCGACTTTTTCTGTCCGATTTGTGTTGCACAGCATAATAATGTCATGATCCATGCGTGTTGTCCCAAATGGCAGCATTTCATTTGTTCTATGGCACAGCAGTATGCCTTAGTGTATACATACCACATCTTCTTTATCCAGCCATCTATTGAAGGACAGTGTGGTTGTTTCCGTTTCTTGGCCACCGTAAGTGATGCTGCAGTGATCGAAAGTGTGTGATAAACTCTCTCAGTATGTCTGGGAAATTCATAGAGCCGTGGCATAATCACGATGGTAGGTTTAAACATGAAATCCCATGAAGTTAGTAGCAATACAGATGGGAAGTGTCAATAATTTAGTGTCAGCAGTCCTCTAATGTAATTATCCATTGGATTAACAATCTGAAAAATGAATACAGATAGATTATGGTTTGAATAAGAATGGGAAAAATTCTTGAAGTGGGTGTAATGAGTCTAAGTGACAGTTTTGTTGCAAGTTGGGGCCCAGATTTTTAATGAAGCTTATGATACTAAAAAACGGAAAGATTTTACATACAAATATTCACATTATACACAAACATTTGGAAAAGGCAGATAACAAATCCCAAGTGGGCCATAGACTAGTTGTGGCTCCTCGATATGTTTAGTTTGCCCCCCTATGTTGAACCAACATCGAGAGTTTGGGGACCGATGAAGAAACAACGATGTCAAGCTTCTCTTAACGAATCCAGCCTGGTCCCCTTGAGCCCTGACTACAGTGGGTGTCCTGTGGAGAGGCTGCGCCTCTTCTATGAGACATGTGTTCCCCAGAGTGCTGCTGTCCCCACCTGGGTTCTTCACTTACTTGGGTCCCCTTCTTTGCCTCCGGAAGCACTGGAGTGTGCGATTCCTCTCGTACAGAGTATTTTGATAAACATTTCAAGATTTTCAAGACAGTCCATGTTGATTTATTATATGTGTTCTATGTTAATCTCCTTAGAATGAGAGTAAGTTTTTCAAGCTAGAATTCCTAAGTTGTTTTTCTTTTAAAAAAACAAAAAGAAAAAGAAAAAAGCCTTCCTTTTTCATTATACGTCCTATAAATGATCATACCCATGGAAATGGCTTTAAGTCTTATGAGGTCAGTGATGGCTATAGTTGTAGGTGTCATGCATATTCCAGTCAGCATTCTGTCTTCCTCCTCAACAGGGTTCCTTAAAACTGCAAGTGATTTAGTCGCTTTCATGATGCTAAAAGATCAGTATTAAAACGTTAACTGATAAGCCATGATATTTTATTTCGGAGTTATATTTTGCCTGAGCCGTAAAATAATTTTAAGTAGCAATTAAAATAGACCCAGAATAAAAACAGATTTTTTCAAAAAGTAGATAGGGATTGGGGTCCCAAGATTATCATCGTAACTGAGAATGAAATTTCACATTGAGCTTACCAACAGCCCAGATAAAAACCCATCATCTTATAATGGGAGAAAACCCATGGACCATTTAG
This sequence comes from Rhinolophus sinicus, assembly GCF_057876585.1. Classification (NCBI taxonomy): domain Eukaryota; kingdom Metazoa; phylum Chordata; class Mammalia; order Chiroptera; family Rhinolophidae; genus Rhinolophus; species Rhinolophus sinicus. The sequence continues at coordinate 114,046,310 of NC_142501.1, read as the reverse complement.
CGATAAGCAATCAAAGGTCATTTGAAGCCTAACTCTTTTTAATTTAGAGTCCATTTCTTTAGTGACCCTTTTGGAGCAGGAGAGCCTGAAGTTGACATCTGGGATCCTGAGAACATGGATAGAAGAGAAGCAAGCATGTTTGCATAAGCTGCAGAAAACCTTCACCTCTGTTGGAAAGCTCTCCAAACTATATCCCTGAAATTCCATGATATTTCAAACGTTAATGTTTGCCACAGAAAAGTATTGTCAAATCGGGAATAAGCAACCTGAAACACTTCTTTAGTAATAGCCATATAAAGCACAGTTTTATAATACTTCTCAAACACAGGTGCTCTTTCTGGAATCTTCCTACTGGGCCACAGTAGTTAATTTCTGGTAAAGTACATATTCTTTGGAATACAATGTAACAAACACTGCCCCAGAAACAATTATTTAGGTTTTCAATTCAATAAAACGACTTAAAGCATTTACGTCTATGATTTCGAGCTTGGAGACACAGGGATGAAGAATAGCCCCTGCCCTCCAAAAGCTCCGGGTTCAGATGGGAACGATGAAATCACTGCAGTGCAGTGCGGTAGAGACTGTGATAGGAGCAAAGATTTTGGAACCAGGGCTGTCAGTGTTTGAGGGGAGTTCTGGAGAATAAGGTGGAAGTTCATCCGTTGGAGAGGAAGAAGGAGGATATTTTAAAGGGAAGGAGCAGCAGATGACAGCACAGAGGGCTACTTTGTATTTACTTTCTCTAGTGTATGTTCAAGTTTAGAGGATCTTTTATGAGTTTTCAAATTTGATGTAGAACTATGTAGTTTTTAAGCTGTAAAATGTTTTCTGTTTTACAGTTTGATTTTACACCACTTTTATTTGCTGTGCATCGGAAGAGCCAGGAAATGGTGGAGTTTTTACTCGAGAGACATGCAAACATACATGCAGTTGATAAGTGGAAAAGGTACAGTGGTTTGTTCTTTTGTTTTTAAACTTAGAACTGTTTTAGAGCGGTAACAGTTACTCAAGTCAGAAAGATTAATAAGAAGAGGATTAACCTATGATTACAAAGTGAAAAATATCAGCACATCGTCCGTTAGGTAGAAAAGCAATTATTCTGACTGGTGAACTGGAAGAACCGTATCTTGCAGGATTCATATTCCTTTATGATACCGACTGATGTCATTTGTCATTGCAGTTTGGGGTCACGTGGTATTATATTAGCTAAAGGGTTTTCACTGTAATTTTACTAGTTTTGTGTAGTATGGGGTCTGACTTAGTTTATGACACAATATGGGATTTAGTCTCTCTGACAGTTTTTTTAACCTCTGCCGCGTATTCAGTTTTCCTTAAAAGATGCACGTTAAAGGTAAATAGGAGTTGATTTTGTTGTTTGGATGACTCTGCTTGAAATTGTTTTCTTCAAGGAATGCTGATGTCATAGGGATTTCCCTAAGTGACTGTGAATTGCTACTACCAGATGTTCCTCCGTTTTTATCCTTTTTCATTTCTAGTCTATTTTGATGTGTTTTTGTTTTATCATTTTTAATTGGTGTGGGTAGAAGGGAGAAAGACAACATTAACTGAATAAACTTCTTCTTTAATGAAACAAGTCATGGATGGGTGATAAAAAAAGAGATGGGCTTTCAGTTCACTCAGGACTGGGTTCAATGCTCAGCTTTCCTACGTGTCACGTGTGTGACCATGGGAACATTACTGTCATCACCACACATGTTTCCCGATGTGGAAACGAGGAAAATCATATCTCCTTCGAGGATGGTCGTGTGTCACGACCTGGCGTGTAATTCGGTGCCCAGCACGTGCTTATGCGCACCATTAACTTCAATGATGACAATGATTGCTAGAATTATTATTAATACTATTGTTTTGAGCCTGCCAACTAGCTTTAATTTACCTGACTTCTAGCTGACTTTGGATGTAACGTATATAAGACTAAGGAAGAAACGGGAAATTCTTCATTGAAATCTTCACCTACTTCAGATAAGTGACCTCAGCAGAGTGACTTGTCTATTAAAGAACTTTAAATTAGCAACTTCTAGGTAGTACCCAAGTGGGGCAAGAGGCTTTTTGTTTTTGTTGTTTTCATGTGCCTTCATTTTAGCTTTGGACATAATTTACAAAGATGAACACTTAAGCATGTAAATGGTCAATTCTATACAGATAAGCAATATATTGCACTTGGTAGAGTCTCTCAATGTTGCTGTTTAGGTAACTTACAGTTCCTAAGGGTGAAGTTGTCTGTCTGTTATTTCAGAACAGCCCTCATGCTTGCTGTAAAGGCTAAATCCTCAAATATAGTCCGGCTGCTGCTTCAGGCAGGTGCAGATGTCTTTGCTCAAGATGACTTTGGATTCACTGCAGAAGAATATGCTTTATCTAAAGGTTTGAAGGAGTAAGTGTTTACATTGACATGCTAATTATCACAAAACTGAACTTCCAAATACTTTAACTGTTACTTCTTAGGTAACAGGTGAGACTTCATAACTGGGTTCAGGCAGTGGGGGCATGGCAGTGAGTTAGTAGATATCCTCAGCCAGAAACCAAACAAACGGTCAGACGTGGAAGACGTAGCAAAGGGACAGATTCCTTATCCCAGAACTTTGAAGACCTTTATCTCTAGGGATCCCAACATTCTCCATTTCATTCCAAGCATAACCCCTGTGTGTCAGGTACCAATAATGTCTCTTCTCTGACTTTTTCAACTAGTTATTTGGGGGTGTAAAATGTACAGTTTAGCAGGAAATTCTCTATTTTCTGGAGGCTATCGGCTATGCTCTCCCCCTTGAAATTTTCAAGAAGCCAAAGTGTTCCCTAAGTCCAAGGGGGACCATCCTCTTTCACAAGTCAGATGGAGAGGGAACGAAGGTCATTCTGGTGATTCATTGGTTTCCATTGATTGTGTTGCTGCAGGCTTGCTGTAGCAACGGGTCCTGTCGTCATGACTACCTGTGCTCCCAGGTGCCCTTGCTGATCCCGAGTCCTCGGTGTTCGTGGTTTTCCACACTTGGACTTCCAAGTGACGATATTTTTTACTTGACACGCATGTGTTTGTTTACATTCTCAGCCCCTATTCCAGAGCACCAGCACCCTGTCCCGGGAGCTTGGACTTCTAGCTTTAGCCACACACACCCTTCCCCAACACTGAAAAACAAAACTATGCGGGGCCCACATCTTAGCCCAGACCTCATGATGACTTACCCTTTTGAGTGTCTTGTTTTGTCTTCTGCTAGCACATGTTAGTTGGAACATTCTGAGCTGTCAGAGAGGTGCCAGTAATGCTGCAGGAAAAGATCAGACTTTCCTTTCTCCTTTGTTACCAGATCTGTACGCCAAGGCCACTTGCTATCCCATGGAGTATCTTTCCTTAGGTCCTGGAAGGTCCCATAACGCCTTTCCCACAGTAGCAGGCACTAACTTGCCTGTGATTCCTTAGTTAAGATGAGGCTCAGTGATCTGTTTTCCAAAATAATGAAAATCTGTCAAGTGACTTGACTCTCCCTCAAGTTTCAGAATATTTAAAGTTTTGCCTGACATGGAAGCCAGTAAACAGGAAGCTCTGGATCTAAAGGAGGTTACTTGGTGTTAGACTAGCTGCACCCCTTCCATGCCTCATGAATGTGCATGTGTTGTATCTTCCAAGTCAACTGGGGATGCCTAGGAAGGTTAGAAAGATCTGATAGTTCAGAGTTTCAGGAGGTAGTCATGAGACAGAAGTAGTCCAAGCCAGGTCTTGACTTCTATACGTTTTCTGCCACTGGTGTGATTAGCTACGATAATAGGGGGCAATTATGTTATCTGACTTATTGAGGTAACATATTTCTAAATGCCTTTAATTACAAATTACATAATAGCTGAGATGTACTGAATTACAAACCACAAAGAAAGAGTAGCTAATAACCAACATTTAAAACATTTTCTGTAAACTGCAGCATTTGAATGTTAAATAGAACCTATGAAAAGCACACATTAGATTTATTTGGAATTCCAAAACAATTTCAAAAACTAAAGCTCAAAAAAAACTTACTCCATTGCCTTCCATTTTGTTGTATTATCTATTTGATCCTCTGACAACCTGTAAAATAAGGCAGTGAGCTGCTTGGTTTGTAGAGGAAAACTCTGAGCCTAACAGCAGTGACTTCTCCGACAATGGATCTTGTGGACTATGGAACTAGGATTTCTCAGTTCTCGCCACTTGCCCCTGCTAATTCTAATTAACTGACTGAACTATTCTGCCCTCACCATGACTGGTTCACCTTGCTTTTTTGTCTTCTTTAATCACATGCTTAAGAAAAATTTTGTACAACTTACCATGTTGTTGTTTTTTTAACTTAAGTTGATAGGGGTGACAACGGTTAGTAAAATTACATAGGTTTCAAATGTCCAATTCTTTAATATATTGTCTGTATATCACATTGTGTGTTGACCACCCAGAGTCAGTTCTCCTTCTGTCACCATGTATTTGACCCCCTTTACCCTTTTCTACTATCTATCCCCTCTTCCACTTACTCTCTGACAGCCACTGAACTGTTGTCTGTGTCTATGAGTTGTTTTTTCTTTGTTTGTCTGTAGAACTTACAAAATTGAAGCGTATGGGATAATTCAAGTTTTTATATTAGCTCAGACATTACCTGAAATACTCTAAGAATTCCATGTTTTGATAAATGTGTTCCTGTCAGTTATACCACAGTAATATTATCACCTCTTTTACACATAGCGACGCCAAACTAATTTCTGATTGTAAAAAAGAGAGGAGATGGAAAAAGTCTTCTGACAATAACAGTCGAGGTAAGACTCCTAATAGTGAAGTATACTTTGTGGTCCTACCAGACATACAGTAAGACTAAGAAAGTTTTGCTATTGAAAGAGCTGTTAAAGCAAAATGTGTATATTGCATGTATATTTTTTCTTTCTTAGTTAATGTCTTTCTTAATAGTCTAGTATTCAGAATTATTATAAAAGTGAATTGTCGGTATTTAAAATCTGAGAGCGTATTGTGTGAAAAGAAAGTCATTTATCTAGTCATGACCCCTACAATCCCATATGATATTTGTGTAAATACGAAAAATGATTTTTAAATCAGTATGTTGTATGTTTCTTCTATAATCAATCACCTTGCAACAAGTTGGACTTGTTCTAAAAATGGACCTTTGTTTAAATTTTACATCAAATGGCTTACAGGTAGTGAATGAATTCTTGTGATTACATTGTGGTTTGTCTCACCATAATGTAACTAAAACTAGGAACTCAACAATACCTTCCTAGTCCCATAAACAAATGGCAAACAGTAAGAACTGCAAAACTTAGCCAGTGTGAAGGAATCGCAGTGAGACTGTTTTTGAAAGGTATCTCCTGATGCAAGTCAGTAAAGCTGTGCCTTGCTGAGAAGCATGGGTTATTTTCCATGTGGCTATGCCAACAAGTTCTCACTAGTATCACCTTTTTTCCTCATAAGTCAAAACAGAGTGAGACATGTTGACCTCATTAGAAGAAGCTGTTTTCTTCTGTTCGTTGGATAGTTGTCATGACAGTGTAATTTCTCTAGAACAAGATGCTCTGTAGCCATTAGTCAAAAGATAATCACAATAAATGTTCCCATAGCCCAACTTAGGACTCGAAAGATGATAATAAAAGTACAGAAAAGTTTCACAATGACAAAAACGCTATTCTACTCACTGGATGTGGCACCTTGTGCATTGTACAACATGAAATGCCCGAGGACCCCTTAAACATAGTAGACCTCTATCAAAGCACTTGTGTCGGTGGTTTTGCAAGTTATAGGAAACACAGAGATGAGACGGAATTTGATCTTTAATGTGCCCCTAATACTTTAGAGCTGTCCCTGGTTTATTTCTGGGGTTTCTTAAAACAGAATTTTCAAGGGCAATCTTTTCATTCATTTATTTATTTGCCTCTGCAGCCGTTTGCTATGTAAGCATCAGGTGTCTTTTAGGTACTAAGTATTATTTTGATGTTGCAGAAGACAAGCGTTTTAAAACCACAGTCCCTACCCTCCAAGAGCTTGTTCTTATCATTGTCATTGCTATTATTTACTATACGTTACACAGTGCTTACTAGGTGCCAGAGCCCACTGAGAGCTTATCATTATCATTATTGTTTTTTATTGGGTGTGTAGTATGAGATCTGACAATTAAGTTCGAGAACTCGCCAGCGTGCACTTACATTATTAGCAGCACTGTACAAACAGCTCAGTAAGGTTTCATAACCTTGGTATATCAGTGTCTCAGAGCTGTGTTCGTGTTGACGTGTGGCAGTGTCTTGCTGAGTGGCGCTCATTATTGTTGTTGCATATTTTTGTGTGCCATTGCGAGGCTGTCTGAGCTTGAATTAGAGCTATGATCAAACATTAAATTTCTTGTTAATCTTGGCAAGAGTGGAAGTCAAATCAGGAACATGTGAGTCCAGGTTCATGGGGATAATGTCGTGAAGAAAACGGCCATGTACAAATGGATTAAACGTTTTTCTGAGGGGAAAGATTGCGTCACTGATGAAGAGACGTCAGGGTGGCCAATAACGACCAGAACTGAGGAAAACATTGCAAAAGTTCATCGAATTGTGAGTCAAATGCATCGGCTGACTGTGAGAAGCATAGCAGACCAAGTACACATCGATAGAGAAACAGGAAAATTTTAACTGAAAATCTTGGCATGAGAAAGGTGTGTGCAAAAATGGCTCCAAAGGAGCTCACTGATGAACAAAAGCAAAGGAGAGTCAAAGGTTGCCAAGACCTTTTGGATAGTCAAGACAATGTTTTGAGCCGTGTTTTCGCTGGTGATGAAACATGGGTGTACCATTACGATTCTGAAACAAAGCATCAAAGTGCACAATGGAAGTCAGCCAATTCTCCACGACCAAAAAAGTTCTGTCAGTCCAAATCAAGAGTCAAAACAATTTTACTAACCCGTTTTGATATCAGAGGGATTATTCATGATAAATTTGTACCAACTGGACAAACAGATAACAATGTTTAGTTTTGGGAAGTTCTGAAAAGACTGCATGAAAATGTTAGAAGAAAACAACCTCAACATTTGGCCCACTATTCATGGCTGTTGCATGACGGCAACGCATCAGCTCACACGGTACCGTCTGTGAGAGAGTTTTTAGCCAGTAAACAAATAACTGTATTGACACACCCACCCTACTCATCTGATCTGGCCCCCAATGACTTCTTTCTTTACCCGAAGATAAAGGAAATATGGAAAGAAAGACATTTTGAAGACATTCAGGACATCAAGAGTAACACGACAACAGCTCTGATGGCCATTCCAGAAAAAGAGTTCCAAAATTGCTTCGCGGAGTAGACTAGGTGCTGGCGTCAGTGCACAGCTTCCCCAGGGGTGTCCTTCGAAGGTGGCCATAGTGATACTCAGCAGTGAGGTATGCAGCACTTTTTCTAGGGTGAGTTCGTGAACGTAATTGTCAGACCTTGTGGGCCAGACACTCGATGTCCATGCTGACGATTTCGGTTGTAAAAATCTGGGTGGGATTTTAGGGAAGTGTGCAGCGTGAGTGGGAGTTGGCCAGATAAAGAGCAGAAGGACCGTGTTGGGCAAGGGAAGAATAATCAAGATCACAGGTTTGGCAGAAGGAAGTGCAGACATAGGCTAAGACACACAGTGACCTTTGCAGATTTACGAGCAGTTCAGTTTTGATGGTATGAAAAGCGTGCTGTGGGAATGGTTGAGAAGGTGGTGAATACCTAGGTAAGGCAAGCTTAGGAAAGTCTTTAGTTCTAGACAAAGGAGTTGCTCTTATCCTGTAGGCCTTGGGAAGTATATCAGTTAGAATGTTTTAGCCGCAGGTAATAGGTGACCTAATTAACAGTGGTTACCACAGGAGGAACCAGGATGGTTTTGGTGGGTCTGTGATGCCATCAGGATCCCTGTTGTTCTCCCTGTTTCAGTTGTGAGGTCGTCAGTGTTTTGTTTAGGTCCCATTTGCTGGCTGGTTAATTAGCAACGGTTCCAAGCATCATATTCTCACATGACGATATCCAAAGACTGAGGACTGCGTTTCTGCAGGGGTTTCTATTTTCCTTTTATGTTTTATGAAAATATAGTTGGCATACGATATTATATCAGTTCAGGTGTAGAACATAGTGATTTGACATTGCTATAACTCGTGACGTGATCACCACAGTATGTCTAGTAAGCATCTATCACCCTTCAAAGTGACTGCGATATTTTTGACATGTTCCCTGTGCCGTTAACTGCATCCCTGTGGCTTAGATATTTCATCACTGGAGTTTGTACTTCTCATTCACTTTCCTTTTCATTCATCTCTTCAACTCCCTCTCATCTGGGAACAGTCAAGGAGCTTTTTCTAGCTATCGGTCTGTTTCTGTTTTGTTTGTTTTGCTTTTTTAGGTTCCACATGTAAATGAGATCATAAGGTATTTGTCTTTCTCTGTCTTCTTTCACTTCACATAATACCTCTAGGAACGTCCATATTGTTACAAAGGGCAAGATTTCATCTTTTATGGATGAGTTAGTATTATATCAGTGATATTATGGATGAGTTAATTATTCTAATATCAGTCATAGTATTACTGTATACACACACACACACACACACACACACACACACACACACACACCTCCCACAGACACACATATCAAATCCTCTTCATCCAGTCATCTATTGAAGGACACCTATGTTGCTTCCATATCCTGGCTACTATATATACTGCTGCAGTGAGCATAGAGGTGGAGATATCTTTTCAATTTAGTGTTTTGGTTTTCTTTGGACAAATACCCAGATGTGGAATTGCAAGATCTCATGGCAGTTCTATTTGTAACTTTTTGAGGCATCTCCTTACTGTTTCCCACAGTGGCTATAACAATTTACAAATCCAAAAACAGTGCAGGCTCGGTTTTCCCTTTCCTCCACTTCCTCGCCACCATTTGTTATATGGGACCATTTTGATGATAGCCATCTGACAGTCATGAGGAGGTATTGCACTGTGGTTTTGATTTGCCACAAGCCATGATAAACAGTGATGTCCAGCTGTGTGATTCTTTTAATAGAAAGAAAACTGAGAGGCTGCCAGTAGACCCACGTGACATTTACAGGCTGGGGTCTGGCACATGCTGGTACCCACACCAGTTAGTGGTAAAGCAGTCACTGATTAGCTTAGTATCATCATTTTTCTCTGTGGAGCTGGAGAGAGGCCATGCTCTTTGTGTATTGGGACAGGAAATATCCACAGAGCATTGTGGTTCTCCAGTGAGAATGAAGACGAAGAAATGGCAAGTGGGCAGGGACTCAGCAGTGGTTACTGCAGGGATCATGGGAGAGTTTTGAGCAGACTAGGAAAAAGATGAGATGGCATTCGGACACTCTGGTTGTGGTATAAAGCAGGGACCAGCAAGCCTATTCTGTAAAGGGCCTGATTTTAGGCCATGTGGTCTCCGTCATACCTACTCACGTCTGCCATTATGGTGTGAAAGCAGTCGTGGGCCAACTGAATGGGCAAGCTGTGCTACAGTAAAGCTTTATTTACAAAAGCAGATGGCAGGATGAAGTTTGCTGGCCCCCTCACATAGAGGCTAGTTTGTAGAAAAGCGCCTACAAATAACTGGCAGACAAAGGAGGCTTTTACTTCCTTGAACTAGTATCAGTGCGCTATGATGTTTTCAGCCATCCATTTTGAGAGAAAAAAAGTCAGGAAGGTTAATTTATTCCATTTAACATGTTGGTGTTTGCTGGCTTATATCTTTCTCATTTGTTTTGCTGACAATAAATCCTATTCATTTAGGAAGTAACCATAACACTAGGTGGTGTTTCATTTTTTCCCCCCCTGTGAAAGCCATCTGCTCAGAGCCCCTGTTTGACTAGGGCAGTGGCTGTGGCAAAACAAAGCAGAGCCTGGAGAGTGTTATGGTTAATACGATTTAGTGATGATTGAATGTAAAAAGATAGTGGAGAGAGAGAAAGTCAGATGATTCCTAGGTTTCCAGATTGTGCACTAGCATTTCAATGGGACATGAGAAGAGTGACTAGGACATTATCAGATGGAGAGCGAAGAGCAGCAGGTCAATAGGGAAGCACGTTTTTTTCTCTGAATGTTGAGTTTCTTGGTATATCCATGGGTAACTCATCCTACATGTTGGATATAATTTTTTGTTTCATTTTCACTTACTCTGTTAACCACTGCCTTTTCATACGAGAGCTATGTTTTTACTTTTAGAAGAAATGAAGAAATTTAGAAACCAAAGGAACTCTGTAATCAGTGTACATTATTATACTACAAGTGATAGTTATTTGTTTTGGGGGGGTTTTGTTTGTTTGCTGTTATTCATTGGCTTAGGATCTGATGATATATGACTTACAAGGTAAAAAACCATGATTTCTATACGCATTTGCCACTATGGTGAGGGATGAGAAAAATGGCATCACACGCTGCTATACAGCAATGACTCTTTGGACCTTCCTGCTCTATGAGGTGAGTCCGGATAGACTCTCAAGCAATGAGGGAAACAGTCTCAGGGGTTGTACTTGATAAAACTGGAATCACAAAGTCTTTCATACTTGCCCTACATTGGAGAGATGGCCGGAAAGAGTCTGTTTCCATGTTTTGCCGTGCTGCAAATTAGACTGCCTCTTGACTAAGCTGCTAATAACAGGGTGTTTCATCCTAAGCTGAACACCCTTGACCGAAGAGCGGCACCAGTGGTACTGTGTAAGAGCAAAAAAGGGTTCAAACTGCTCTTCATGACGGAAGTCCAGAAACATCATGCTATTTAAATTTGACCTTGTTAGCTTATGATACTAATTTTACTACTGATACCATTTTCGTTCATTCTGATGGGTCTGGTTAGGATTACAATCATTGTAAGTAGCACTTGACTTGTAGCTATCAAATTTTTGCACATCCTGTTTATTTTTCTTTCATTTGATATAAATATATAATACAGACAAACATACATAAGGACATACATATACATATATATGTGTGTGTATATATGTATGAACATATAAATATAAATATATATACACACATATAAATAGGAGAAATGTAAAGGATCTGCATGTATTAATTGCCAACCAATAGTATCATTACTATTCATTCTACTATAGCCTTCAGGGGTTGTCCCAAAGAAATGTTTTTATATCACTTCAATCTGACGCTTTCAAAATTCTGTGTTTTTCTGTTGTGTATTTACACTTTATTTGAATTTTTTCTTTAACAGTGGATGAGTGTTCTACATGCAACAATGCGAGGAGGTAGGATTTTATGGATTTCTAAAATTGCATGTTAACTAAGAGACTGCAGAGAGAAGCCAGTAAGCTTTAATGAGTGTTCTGCTCTGGATTAGGCCCTGTACTATGTGCCTAACATTGGTTCTCTCAGGTCGTCGGCACAGTAACTTCGCAAAGGAGCTGTGCTGTTCGGCCTGGTTTTTATTCATTAGACGTGTGTGTTCCGGGAGGTGGATTAGTTGACCCCTGTACCATAGTTACAAGTGGCTGACCCGTGATGTGACCTTCGGCCTGCTTGGCTTCCCAAGCCCCTTCTCTTGTCCCTCAGCCTGTACTGAGAAGTGCCTGGACGGGTCTGGATTCAAGGTTCAGGTGCAAGTCAGGTGGACTCAGAGAGTCCCGTTTAGTGACGTGTTAACACTGATTGAGAAGTGTCCTCCCAAGCCCAGTGAGCGCAAGCTCTTGTGTTAATGTACTCCACAATTGCAGCAGTCACGAGAACCTTGTTTTCACCATCAGTGTTTAAGGCAGATCTCAGTTCGCTGTGGCCACAGAACCACAGGTTGTGCATAAGCAAGACCTAATCAGGCAAGTGTTTTCAGGTATAATGCGATGTAGCCTTCTTGGGACGAATCGTTGTTCTGTAAGTGAAGAACATGTGTGTATAGATCATGTTGCATTACTGCAGCACAAATTGAGATGATATTTCCAATTGATTTCTCTACTTACTGATGTCTCAGCCTGTGTTTCTCTTCTGGCTGATACCTTTCCCTTGTTCTTGGAAGTTCTTTCCTTTTTTCCAGACTCTTTCTTCCTTCTTCCATGACTTTTCTTGATTTTTTACCTGTGTCTCTGCTTTTCTCGGGGTTTTTTTTTTTTTGCTGTTCTGTTACTTTTTTCCACTTCTGCCAGCTAAGTGTTCTCCATTTTTCTAGACAGAATCAAAAGTCCATAGAATTCCAGGTGTTGAAGGGATGTTAGCAATTAATTATTCAAATACCCCCTAGTACTTCATGCTGCCGTTAATGTTTTGGTCAAGTGGTTGATCACATGAGTTTGAACTCAAAGAGATTATGTGACTTATTTGAGTACAGTGAGTGATGAAATGAGATTAAGTGTAGGTGTCTAAGCCCAGTACACTTCCTTCTTTATCATCATTTGGGTGAGTGTTTTAATAATGGAAAGGTCTAGTGACTGCAGTGGAAGAAGATAAGAATGGAATTAGCAGTTGAATCCAAGTTTCAAGAGGAACAACACAGGTTGGGATAGGAATAAGGCTTTTAGAGCAGAGATTAGAGATCAGATAAGGGAAAAGAGATCAGAATAGTAGGGTATGACAAGGTAAAGAGAAATTACAAGAAGGAAGGACACAGGATGTTGGTAATCGTCTAAAAAAGCAGATTAAAATAAGGGGTGCAAGAGCGTCCTGAAAATCTTGCTGCTTTTGTTTGCTAAATTGGAAAAGTAGCAAAATGTAAGTTTTGTATCAAAACACATTATACTAATTTGAGCCCTTGGAAACATCCTCTTAATAGCAAGTAGGAATGTGGAATCATCCACCTGCACCCCAGCTTACTTAGGGGGCTTATGTCCCTCGAGTGCTAAGGCACTGGAGATTGCTGAACTACATAGATCACTCGCCCAAGGCAGGTGTCTCGTCACCTCCACCTCTTTTCCCAATGTGCTAATGTCCTTCCCATGGATATGGAGGGTTGGGCAGAGATAGGACTGATTGTGAAAACAGTAATGGAGTTGGGTCGGTGGTAACATGCCTGTGTTAGGACTGGATGACCGAGGCTCCATTTAGCTTATTTTCCAGGAACAGGGAAATGGAGAACTCCTACTGTGGGTCATTTGAGCCCATCCTTGTTTCAGGAGTCTGTGCTTTCGTAGGCTGAAGTTTTGGAGGTTGGAGATTGCCAGGAAGCTGTGAGGACAAGTGGTCTGGGAGTGGGGAGGCTAAGAACATACATATTTGTTCTTTGACTGTTGTACGTGTAACTTGCAAATATTTCACACATTTCAGGGAACTGATTGTAGTATTTCAGGGTGAAAGGAATGAATGGCGCGATTTAATAACTGCTTTCTACGTTAAAGCAAGACTGCCATTTTTGACTGACGCAGATTAATCTTTGAACCAGGGACAGACCATGGAGAAGGGTCAGTGTATCTTTCTACCTTGATTTAGGTCCTCGCTTTTGTCCCAGTTCAGGTTCCAGTTATGTCAGCTATTAGTTGCGTTTCAATTCAGCCTTCAGGACTTTTGGTGAAAACAAGGTACTCTCAGGTGTTGCCAACATATTGGCTGTCATTCTTTGTTACAGAAACTTAGAGTGTATCTTCATTAAATATTGCATGAGTTGGGAGTGGTGGAGGCAGAAATAGGTAACTAATAGCTTTTCTAGCACATCATACAAATTTTAATCATATCAAGAAACTTCATTTCATATGCAGATAGCTGACCTTTTACGCCCTTTGTTGTTGTTGATTTTGTCAAGAAATGAACTCACTTGTTTTTGTTGTGTGTCTTGACCCTAAAGTGTTTCCCGCGAAACTTGCAAGAATGATTCCTGGTCTGTATCAGCGGAACGGCTCGTCGATGTTGATACCAAGGTAAAGTGCTCCTTTGTGAAATTAACTTTTTTACTCTGAATTTAGTTTTTTAGCATTTACTTGTAAAATTTAGTAGTGTTCCAACTATCATTGTTTTATGTTTGTAATGGAAAATTTGTCACTGTGAACCGTTTGATAAAATATCACCATTCGAGGGTTTTTTTTTTCCTTTAAATTAAAATTTATTGGGGCGCAATTGTTAGTAAAGTTACATGGATTTCAGATGTACAATTCTGTAATACATTATCTATATCTCACATTGTGTGTTCACCAGCCAGAGTCAGTTCTCTTTCCATCACCACATATTAAACCCCATTTACCAATGGTCCTATTTCATCTTTTCTTACCACCCAATAGCATTCCATTATTTATATGTACCACAACTTCTTTATCCATTCATCCATCGAAGGACATTTTGGTTGTTTCCATGTCTTGGCCACCATAAGTAAAGCTGCAATGAACATTGGAGCACACTTGTCTTTATGGATAAATGCTTGCAGATTTTTGGCGTAGATACCCAGGAGAGGGATTGCTGGGCCATATGGTAATTCTATTCGTAACTTTTTGGGGAACCTCCACACTGCCCTCCATAGCGGCTGCACCAGTCTGCATTCCCACCAACAGTGTATGAGGGTTCCTTTTTCTCCACAGCCTCTCCAACACTTGTTACTATTTGTCTTGTTGAACATAGCCATTCAAACTAGGTGAGGTGATATCTCATTGTGGTTTTATTTGCATTTCTCTGATGATTAGTAATGTTGAGCATTTTTTTCATATGTCTATTTGCGATTTGTATGTCCTCTTGGGAGAAATGTCTCTTCAGGTCCTCTACCCATTTTTCAGTTGGGTTGTTTGTTTTTTTGTTGTTGAGTTGCATGAGTTCTTTGTATATTTTGGATATTAGCCCCTTATCAGAGGCACTGTTGGCAAAAATCTTCTCCCATTCAGTTGGTTGCCTCTTTATTTTGTCGATGGTTTCTTTTGCTGTTCAGAAGCTTTTAAGTTTGATATAGTCCCATTTGTTTATTTTAGCTTTTACTTCCCTTGCCTATGGAGTCAAATTCATAAAATGCTTTTGAACCCAAGGTCCACAAGTTTAGTACCTATGTTTTCTTCTATGCAGTGTATTATTTCAGGTTTTATGCTCAAGTCTTTGATCCATTTTGAGTTAATTGTGGTACATGGTGACAGATAGCAGCCCCGTTTCATTCTTTTGCACGTGGTTTTCCAATTCTAGCAGCACCATTTATTGAAGGGGCTGTCTTTTCTCCATTGTATGCTTTTTTGCTTCTTTGTCAAAAATTATCTGTCCATGTTTATGTGGGTTTATTTCTGGGATCTCAATTCTATTCCACTGGTATGTGTCTGTTTTTCTGCCCATACCATGCCGTTTTGATTATTGTTGCCCTGTAGTACGAGCTCAAGTCAGGGAGTGTGATACCTCCGGCATTGGTCTTTTTGCTTAGGATTCCTTTGGCCATTTATGTCTTTTGTGGTTCCATACAAATCTGATGATTTTTTGGTTCTATTTCTTTAAAAGGTGGTATTGGGATTTTGATGGAGATTGCATTAAATCTGTATATTGCTTTGGTAATACGGCCATTTTTAATTATGTAGATTGTTCCAATCCATGAGCATGGAATGTCTTTCCATTTCTTTGTGTCTTCTTCAATTTCTTTTAAAAATGTCTTATAGATTTCAGCATGTAGGTCTTTCACTTCCTTGGTTAAGTTTATTCCTAGGTATTTGATTCCTTTTGTTGCAATTGCAAAAGGAATTGGTTCTTTTCCTTTCTTTTTCTGAGATTTCATTGTTAGTATATAGGAATGCAATGGACTTTTGTACGTTGATTTTGTAGCCGGCAACTTTATTTACTGTATTCATTGATTGTTTTTAATAGCTTTTTGGTGGAGTTTTAGGCTTTTCTATGTATACATCTACAAAGATTGACAATTTAACTTCTTCTTTCCCAATTTGGATGCCTTTTATTTATTTGTCTTGCCTGATCGCTCTGGCGAGGACTTCCAACACTGTTGAAAAGCAGAGGTGATAGGGTACAGCTCTGTTGTGTTCCTGAACGTAGAGAAAAGGGCTTCAGTTTTTCACCATTAATTATGAGATTAGCTGAGGGTTTGTCATATGTAGCCTGTATTATGTTAAGGTAGTGTCCCTCTATACCTATTTATTAAGTGTTCTAATCACAAATGGATGTTGTAGCTTGTCAAACGCTTTTTCTGCATCAATTGATATAATCATGTGATTTTTGTCTTTTATTTTGTTTACGG
Source organism: Rhinolophus sinicus (assembly GCF_057876585.1). Classification (NCBI taxonomy): domain Eukaryota; kingdom Metazoa; phylum Chordata; class Mammalia; order Chiroptera; family Rhinolophidae; genus Rhinolophus; species Rhinolophus sinicus. The sequence goes on along the minus strand of NC_142501.1, from coordinate 114,030,189 downwards.
GATGAATCACATTGATGGATTTCCGAACGTTTAACCATCGTTGTGCACCTGGGATGAATCTGCTTGGTCATGATGACTAATCTTTTTAACACATTGTTGCATTCGATTGGCCGAAATTATTGATTTCATTCCCCAAATTGACTCTCGTATCCCCGTGGCACTCTTGTGGTTACCAACTGTGCATTCTAATCCCCTCACTTTCCCCCTTATCCCCACCCCCCATCTAGCAACCCTCAGTTTTTCCTCTATGTGTTTGAGACTGTTTCTGATTAGTTCATTCATTTATTCTTTTCTTTAGATTCCACATATAAGTGAGATCATATGGTATTTGTCTTTCTCTGTCTGACTTATTTCACTTAACATAATGTTCTCTGGGTCCATCCATATTGTCGCATGGTAAGATTCCATTCTTCTTTATGGCTGCATACTACTCCATTGTATAACTGTACCACAGTTTCTTAATCCAGTCGTCTACCGATGGGCATTTCGGTTGTTTCCATGTCTTGGTTATAGTGTATAGTGCTGCAGTAAACATAAGGGTGTATAAATTTTTTTGAATTAGAGTTTTAGATTTCTCCGGGTAGATACCTAGGAGTGGAATTGCTGGATCATATGGTAGTTCCATTCTCAGATTTTTGAGATACCTCCGTACTGTTTTCCATAGTGGCCGCACCAATCTGCAATCCCACCAACAAAGCACGAGGGTTCCCTATTCTCCACGTCCTCGCCAGCACTTGTTCTTTGTTGATTTGTTGATGACGGCCATTTTGACTTGGGTGAGGTGGTATCTCATTGCAGTTTTTATTTGCATTTCTCTAATGATTGGTGAAGTGGAGCATTTTTTCATATGTCTGTTTCCCATCTTATGTCCTTTTTAGAAAAATGACTTTTCATGTGCTCTGACCATTTTTTAATTGGGTTGTTTGTTTTTTTGGAGTTGAGTTGAGAGAGTTTTTTATAAATTTGAGACATTAACCCCTATGGGATATGCCATTGGCAAATATCTTCTCCATTCAGTAGGATCCCTCTTTGTTTTAGTGATGGTTTCCTTTGCTGTGAAAAAAACTTTTTAGTTTGATGTGATCCCACATGTTTATTTTTTCTCTTACTTCCCTTGCCCGAGGGGATATATCAGTAAAAATCTTACTCCAGGTAACGTCTGTAAAGTTTCTTCCTATGTTTTCTTCTAGGAATTTTATGGTCTCAGATCTTACACTTATGTCTTTAATGCGTTTTGAATTTATTCTTGTATATGGTGTAAGGCAGTGGTCAAGCTTCATTTTTTTGCACGTGCCTGTCCAGGTTTCGCCAACACCATTTATCGAATAGACTGTCTTTACCCCACCGTAAATTCTTGCTTCCATTGCCGTAGATTGAATGGCCATATAGGCATGGATTTATTGCTGGGCTCTCTATTGTGTTCCATTGATCAATGTGTCTGTTTTTACACCAGAACCACGCTGTTTCGATTACTGTAGCCTTGTAGTATAATTTGATGTCAGGTATCGTAATACCTCCCACTTTGTTTTTATTTCTCAAGATTGCCGAGGCTATCCGGGATCTTTTGTGGTGCCATATAAATTTTAGGATTATATGCTCCATTCCTGTGGAAACCATCCTTGGTAATTTGATAGAAATCGCATTGAATCCGTATATTGCCTTAGGCAGTATGGACATTTTAACGCTATTAATTCTTCCTATCCATGAGCATGGTATGTGCTTCCATCTATTTGTATCCTCTTTCATTTCTTTCTTCAGTGTCTTATAATTTCCTGAGTACAGATCTTTTACTTCTTTCGTTAAATTTATTCCCAGGTATTTTATAGTCTTTGAAGCAATTGTAAATGGGATTCTTTTCTTAATTTCTCCTCCTGATATTTTATTATTGGTATATACACACGCAACTGATTTCTGAATATTAATTTTGTATCCTGCTACTTTACTAAATTCGTTTATCAGTTCTAATAGTTTTCTGGTGGATTCTTTAGGGTTCTCTATATATTGTATCATGTCATCTGCATATAATGACAATTTTACTTCCTCCTTACCAATTTGGATGCCTTTTATTTCTTTTTCTTGTCAGATTGCTGTGGCTAGAACTTCCAGCACTATGTTGAATAGAAGTGGAGAAAGTGGGCAACCTTGCCTTGTTCCTGATCTTAAGGGGAATGTTTTAGCTTTTCCCCATTGAGTGTGATGTTAGCTGTGGGCTTATCATATATGGCCTTTATTATGCTGAGATGTGGTCTCTCTATTCCCATTTTCTTAAACGTTTTTATTGTAAATGACTGCTGGATTTTGTCAAATGCTTTTTCTGCATCTAATCGATATGATCATATGATTTTTATTTTTCATTTTGTTAATGTGGTGTATCACATTAATTGATTTGCAGATGTTGAACCATCCTTGCATACCAGGAATGAATCCCCCTTGATCATGGTGTATAATGTTTTTAATGTATTGCTTAATTCTGTTCAGTGATATTGCTTAATTCTGTGTAGAGGGTTTTTGCATCTATGTTCATTAGAGATATCGGCCTATAGTTTTTTTGTTTCTTTTTTGTAGTGTCTGTCTGATTTGGGGATCAGAGTGATAGTGGCCTCGTAAAAAGTGTTTGGGAGCCTTCCCTCCTTCTGAATTTTTTGGAATAGCTTGAGGAGAATGGGGGATAATTCTTTTTTGCATGTTTTGTAAAATTCACCTGTAAAGCCATCTGGTCCAGAGCTTTTGTTTGTTGGGAACTTGTTGATTCCTGACTCAACTTCTGTGGTGGTAATCAGTCTCTTCAGGTTTTCCGTTTCTTCTTGAGTTAGCCTTGGAAGGTTGTATGCTTCTAGAAAATTTTCCGTTTCTAACAGATTGTCTAATTTGTTGGCATATAGATGCTTATAGTAATTTCTTAAATATTTTTGTATTTCTATGTGTCTGTTGTCACTTTTCCTCTTTCATTTCTGATTTTATTAATTTGGGTTCTCTCTCTCTCTCTCTCTCTCTCTCTCTCTCTCTCTCTCTCTCTCTCTCTCTCTGATGAGCCTGGCTAAAGGTTTGTTGACTTTGTTTATTTTCTCAAAAACCAACTCTTGGCTTCATTGATGTTTTTTATTGTTTTCTGGTGTCTATTTCATTGATTTCTGCTCTGACCTTTATTATCTCCCTCCTTATACTCCCTTTGTGGTTATTTTGCTGTTCTTTTTCCAGATCCCTTAAGTGTGAAGGTAAACTGTTGGTTAGTGATTTTTTTTGTTTCTCTATGTAGGCCTGCAATGCTGTGAATTTCCGTCTTAGGACTGCTTTCGCTGGATCCCATAGATTTGGTCTGTCGTGTTTTGATTTTCGTTTGTCTCGAGACATGTTTTGGTTTCTTCCTTGATCTCATAGTTAACCCATTCATTATTTAGTAACATGTTAATTCAGGCTCCATGAATTTGTGTGTCTTCTAGCTTTTTTTTCCTGTAGTTGATTTCTGATTTTATAGCACTGTTGTCAGAGAAGGCAATTGGTATGATGACTCCTCTGTAATCTGACACTACTCTTCAGTTCAGGGGCCAGCTTGAGTGTCTGGAAAGGCAGGGGTAGGATTGGGAGAGTGGGCAGAGGGGCCCGGGTGTTGTGATCAGGTCCTTTGTCTGACCTAGGGCCCAGCTGGAGGTCTCAGCTGAGGTTACTGCCTCAAATGCTGGATATGCTGGTCTCTCAGCAGGAGAGATCAGCTGTGGGACGCAGGGAAAGAGCCTACGTCTTGGCTCTTGTGGTCTCTGTTCTGTCCTGGGATCCTCTGTGTCTCCACAGCTGCAGGTGCGGGCTGAGGTCGCCACTCCACCCCCTTCTGTGTTCCCCTGCTCGCCCTATTTGCCCACCTTCACGTAATCCTCGAACGAGTCTCTTAGCTGTTCTATGTGATGAGCAGAGTCCTTTGATGGGTTCAATTTGTGGTAAGTTCCGGAGGAGAACTCAAGGAGACCACCTCGCTGCTGCCATTCCTATGATGTCACTCTTCTATGTATCCTTTGATCTATCCTCTTATTTCTTCTTTGACCAGGTCGTTCTTTAAAAGTATGTTGTTCAGTCTCTATGTATTTGTGGTTTTTCCTGCTTCCTTTTTGCAGTTGATATCCAATTTCAAAGCCTTGTGATCAGAGAATGTGTTTGGTATGATTTCAATCTTCTTAAATTTGCTGAGGCTAGTTTTATGTCCCAATAGATGATCTATCCTTGAGAATGTTCCGTACACTAGAAAAAAAATGTATAGTGTGATGTTTTAGGATAAAGTGCTCTATAAATGTCAATTATGTCTATTTCATGTAATGTGTCATTTAGGGCTGCTATTTCTTTCTTTATTTTCTGTTTGGATGATCTATCCATAGCTGTCAATGATGGATTTGGGTCCCCTAGTATAATTGTGTTTTGGTCAATTTCTCCCTTTAGTTCTGTTAGTAGTTGCTTGGTATATTTCGGTGCTCCCTGATTGGGGGCATAAATATCGATGACTGTTTTGTCTTCTTGTTGTATAGTCCCCTTTATCAATATGAAATGTTCATCTTTGTCTCTTGTTACTACCTTTTTTATCCTGAAGTCTGTTTCATCTGATATCAGTATGGATACACCTGATTTTCTCTGGATAGCATTTGCTTGGCGTATCAATTTCCACCCTTTCACTTTGAGTCTACGTTTGTCCTTGTAGCTGAGATGTGCCTCTTGGAGGCAGATATGATTTGGTTTAGTTTTTTGATCCAATCAGCTGCTCTGTGCCTTTCTGTTGGTGAGTTCAGTCCATTTACATTTAGGGTGATTATTGATATGTGAGGATTTCCTATCATTCTATCTCTACTTTTCTGGTAAGACTGTGTCTCCATTGTTTCTTTGCCTTTTTGTTGTTGTCTCTTATTTCTATGTGGTGGTAGTCTATGATTTTTCCCTCCTCTTCTTTCATTACATTATATATTTCAGTTCTGAATTTCTTTTGAGTGGTTACCATTAAGTTTATGTGAAAGAAAGTTTGATATTTAGAGTATTCCATTTTCTCAGCATGCTTACTTTCTCCATTCGCATATTCCGGTTGAGGCCTTTACTTTCCCCCCTTTTATGTTTTGGTTGCCACAAATTGTCCCTGTTGATCTGGTCAAATAGCTTCCTTCGGTATTTCTTGTAGTGCTTGTCATGTGTTAGAAAATTCCCTCAGCTTCTGTATGTCTGGAAAGGTCTTTATTCCTCCTTCATACCTAAAAGATACCGTTACTGCATATATTATCCTTGTCTCATAATTTCTCTCTGTCTATTGTTTGCATATTTGGTTCCACTCCCTCCTGACTTGTAGGCTACCGTCTTCTTTTTCCTGGCTTCCTTGAGGATTCTTTTTTGTCATTGATTTTTGACAGCTTCAATACAATGTGCGTTGGAGAAGGACTGTTGGATTTGAGGTCATTAGGTGTTCTATTTGTTTCTTGAATTCAAGGATCCAGTTCTTTCCACAAGTTTGGGAAGTTCTTATCGACTATTTGTTTGAATATATTCTCTGTTCCCTTCTCTCTTTCTTCCCCTTCTGGTATGCCCATTATTCTTATATTGCTCTTTCTGATGGAGTCACAAAGGTCTTGTAGTCTCACGTCTCAGGTCTCTTTCTCCTTCCATCCTTGTCATTTCCAGATTTCTAGCTTCGATGTCACTGATTCTTTCCTCCACCTGGTCAACTCTACTACCTAAACTGTCTCTTTCATTCGTCATTTCTTTTGATTATGTTTCTGAGTTCATTAAACTGCCTGTCTGTGTTTTCTTGCATCTCGTTGAGTTTTTCAAGAACTGCAGTCTTGACTTCTCTGTTATTTAAGTCACATATTTCCATATCTTTAAGTTTATTTTCTGGAGACTTTTCATTTTCTTTCTGAGCTGTCTTGTTGCTTTGGTTATGCATGGCAATTGATGATTTATTATTTGTCTTCCTAGACATCTGCAGGAGTGAGTTCTGCAACAGGTTGATAGAAAGAGGTCTTTCTTTTGTTTTCCAGTCGGTGTTGGGATAATGTTTTATTTTCTCTCCGACTGCAGCCTTTTATTGTCTCTCACACTGTAGTGTTATGTTTCCTCTGCACTATTCCGGCTTCTCACATAGTGGTGGGATTCCCTGGAAGGCGGGCGTTTCCTCTGTGAACAGTTCACTGGGGTCATAAGGCACTGCCTCCGTGGGGGGATGTGGGGAACTTCTGAAGTTCCAAAGCTCTTCCTGCACCAGATTCAGAGCCCGTGCATTTCAGCAGTTGTGTTCATTCCTGCAGGGATCCGCCCAGATAGGTGGGGACAGGGGTGGGGTGGGTTGTGAAAGGTGGCCCAGAGCAATGGCGGTGACGACCACCTCAGCCAGTCCTGTTTCCACAGCTCCCTGCCCTTTGCTGGAAGTACTTGGGCTGTGAGTCCTTGACTGCCGACCACAGTTCTCAGAACTGCAAATATTCTGTTCGTTTGATCTGACACTGCTACTGTTCTGCTTCTAGCACTGGACAGGTGGGGAAGGGGCGAGCTCTGGGAGGGTAGGGAGGAAGCAGCTAGTCTCTGTGCCTAAGGCTTCCATTCTTTACTCGGCAGTGAGGGCTTAAACCACTGTTTTCAGCCTTCTTCCCTCAGTCTTTGCTCTGACGTCCCTGCCGTTAGTAGTGGGTTCAGCTGTGTTATATGCTGTCCCCTCAGCCCTGTGGGCCATAATCAGAGCCCTAGCAGTCCAAGTTCTTCCCACTCCTGCAGCTGCACTAGTTCCGGGATGAAGGGAGCTCGGAGCACCGAGCTAGGTCTGCGTCCTGAGCCCACACGGCCCCGTGTGCCCACTTCTCCCCTCCCTCCTCCACCGCTCGAGCAATTTGTCCACCTTTAGGCTATTGCAGTAGTGCGGCCCTTAGTCTCGCCGGTCTTCTGCGCAGGGAGTCCTTTGTGAAATTTCAGTTGTTCAACTTGTTGTAAATTCCAGGGAAGATTTCAAGAGGCTCACCTCACACTGCCATTTTTACGACGTCACTCTTTCTTTTTTCCCCTTCACTTTAGGAAGTATTGAACATGGGGAATGAAAAAAAGAAGAGGCTGGGAAATATAGAGTGATAGTAAAATTTTATTGGGAGGTTTCCCACAGTGATGGAGATATGCAATTTGGTTAAGGGTAAGGAATCTTACTGTGATTTTACATTACATCAGCGGGACTTTTAGAATACTCGTGCATACACGAAATCTGTAATGGATTCATTTACTTATTGTAATAGTCATGAAATCTTCCTGGTACATTTCAATTTTAAAACTATGTGGCATATAATATATAGTTCTATTTTATTACACTTTGTATTTTGGTATCATATAGTTGGTAGGCGTGAGTGTTTTCTCTATACTTTTTTCTTTTTCTTTTTTTTTCAGTTATATTCAACTGACATTCAATATTATTTTATATTAGTTGCAGGTATCCTGGGTTCATCATTTTGACTTAAACAATGGTAATTTTGAAAATTGAGAATTCAAGTTCTCTATCTCAAAACCCGTATTACGAACGGATTCCACTATGTCCTCAATCAGTACATTATGAATATATTTAAATGTCTTCATCTAATTGAAGAGTACATGTTTTGCATAAAATAATAACCAGTTTTAGAAGCAGAGATTCTTAAACCATATGGTGAAATGTCAAATTTCAGAAAGTTTTTAGTTTTCTTTATAAATGTAAAATGTTTCATTTCCGTTACAGTTGACATTCAATATGATGTCAGCCTCAGGTGTACAGCATAGTGGTTAGGCATTTATATAATGTGTAAACTGGTGCTCCGATTAGTGTGGAATCCCTGACACCATACTTAGTTATTACAATGTTATTTCCTGTATTCTGTGTGCTGTCCTTGACAGCTACATGACTGTTTTATAACTGCCAGTGTGTACTTCTTAATCCTTTTACCTTTTCAAGCATCCCCCAACACTCCTCGAATCATGCCAGGATCAGTTAGTTCTCTGCATCTATGAGTTTGTTTCTCTTTTCTACGTTTATTTATTTTTTTTACGTATCACCAATAAGTGAAATCATGTGGTGTTTGTGTTTCTCTATCTGACTTATTTCACTTGGAAAAATACCCTCTAGGTCCACCCACGTTGCCATAAATGGTAAGATTTTATTCTTTGTTACAGCCAAGTCGTATTTTGTTGTATCTATGTACCACTTCTTCTTTATACAAGATGATGGATACTTCGGTTGCTTCCTTATCTGGATTAATGTAAATAATGTGTCAACGACCATAGAAATGCATATGTCTTCTCAAATGAGTGTTTTGGATTTCTGTGGAGGAAAACCCAACGTGGGATTGCTTCCCCACATGGTAGTTCTATTTTTAAAGTTTTGAGGAACTTACATATTGTTTCCATTGCGGCTGGCCGGATTTACAGTCTCAGCAACAGTGCACAAGGGCTCCGTTTTCTTCACATCCTCACCAACACTTGTTATTTGTTGAATTATTGATGATGGCCATTTTGATAGGTGTGAGGTGATAGCTCATTGTGCTTTTAATTTGCATTGCTCTAATGATTAGTGACGCTGAGAATCTTTTCTTATGTCTCTTGGCTATCTGTGTGACCCCTTTGGAGAAAAGTCTATTCAAGTGCTCTTCTCATTTTGTAATTGCATTGTTTGTCTTTTGGTGCCGAGCTTTATGACTTCCTTATATATTCTTGATATCAACCCTTTCTCAGATATATCATTGGCAAATATCTTCTCCATTCATCTGGTCGTGATTTCATATTGTAAATGGTTTCCTTTGCTGTGCAAAAATTTTTTAGTTTGATGTCATATATATATGGGTCTTGTATTCTTAACTATTCAGCCACCTTATGTCTTGACTGGAGCATTTAACTTATTTACATTTGCACTAACTATTTGTAGGTATGTAGATATTGCCATTTTATTATTAGTATTTCGTCTCCTCCTCCTCCTCCTCGTTCTGCTTCTGTTTTTTCTTCTTCTTCTTCAAGTTGTGGTTTTACATTTCTTGTAATACTGGTTTGCTGGTGCTCAACTGCATTACCCTCTTTTTCTTGGCAAGTTCTTTACGTCTCCTTTGATTCTAAATGAGAGCCTTGCTGGATACAGTAATCTTGGTTGTCGATTATAGCTTTTCATCACTTTCACTATTTCTTGCCAATCCCTTCTGACCTGCAAATTTTCTGTTGAGAGATCACCTGACAGCCTTATGGACGCTCCCTTGTTCATAACTAACTGCTCTTTTCTTGTCGGTTTTAATATTCTCTGTGCGTCTTTCCCCTTTGGCATTTTAATTATGATATGTCTTGGTGTGGGCACATTTAGGTTCATTTTGTTTGGAACGCTCTGTATTTCCTAGGCTTGTGTGTCTATTTCCTTCTCAGGTTGGGGAAGGTTTCTGTCACTGTTTATTACAAGAGGAGTTCAATTCCTTGATCTCTCTTCTTCTGATAGATTTACAAATGTTACTACATTTGATGTTGTACGAGAGGTCTCTTAAAGGATTCTCTGTCTTTATTTTATTTTGCTTATTATTCATTTTTTTCTTTTTGTGTTCTATTTGGGTGCTTTCTGCTACCATTTCTTCCAAATCACTGATTTGAACCTCTACTTCACCAAATGTGGTGCTGATTCCATCTATAAATTATTCATTTCAGACTTTTTTTAAATGATTTGTATGTCTTCTTTATGTATGCTGTCTCTTTGTTGAAGTTTTACTGAGTCTATCTATTCTTCCCCTAATTTCATTGAGCATCCTCATAACTAGTATTTTGAGCTGTGTATCTCATAGATTATTTGTCTCCATTTGGTTTATTTCTTTTTCTGGAGATTTTTCCTGGTTTTCCATTACATAAACGTTTCTTTCTCTCTTCTTTTTTCACTGCCTCTCTGTGTTTGTTTCTATGTATTATGTAGATCTGCTAATGCCCCTCATCTTGGCAGCATTGGCTCATATAACAGGTGTCCTGTGGGTCCAGTGGTACAGTCTCCCTGGTCACCTTAGCCAGGTTCTCCAGAAGCTCGTGTGGGTGGTGTGTGCCCTCCTGTTGTACTTGAGCCTTGATTGTTGTTGGCGCATCAGTGTGTGGAATTGACCCTCAGGACGACTGGCTGTGACTACAGTAGATGAGCTGATGTGTGTGGGCTGACGTCACAGAGTGGGATCGGCTGTAGCAGGGCTCCGGTGTCTGCTCAGTCCATGGCTTGGGCGTGCCATTTGTGGAGCTAATTGGGTGTCGTTCTGGTGTTGCTGAAGCTGATCACCAGGTGTGTTGGATTTGGGGCCTCTTGGGAGGGGCTGTGGGGCAGGCCCAGGTCAGCTGCTGCTTGTGCCCAACCCGGAGCACCCAGTGGAAGCCAGAAAGTGACCTACTCTTGGTAGCTGCCTTTGTGGGTGTGGAGGCCCCTGGGAGAGGCTATGCTGTGACGCAAGACAGGATGATGCATAGGATACTGGAAAGAAACGGAGGTCCTCAGTAGCATAAGTTGCGGCCTTATTGACTGTCTTAAAACAGAATTGTGATGATGCAACACCTCTGCTTACTGAGTGACTCCCCAGTATGTGAGGGTAAAATTCATATGCTAGCATGACACGTGCCTTCTTTGATTTGGTTCTGAAACGGCAGCGGTATCTCCATCCCATTCTCAGTGTTCCAGGCTTACCCCATCCCTTTGCGGCCCTCACTTGCAACATGTTGTTTCATCCTCAGGCTTTTGCTCCCTCTGCCCTTCTGGAATCCCCTTCATGGTTTCTGTCAGCACCTCGTATATCTTTCAAGATGCAGCCCTATCTTTGCCGCATCTGCTGAGCTTCCCTGGTACAACTGATTGTTGTCTCTTTTATGATCTAACTGTACTTTATTCATTTGGGGTGTTGAAGTGGAGAGCAGTACTTTTCTGTTCTTGTTGTTTTTATTTATTATATCTACCCCTACTAGAGTATAGGACCAAGTCTTTCATTTATATTCCCAGCTTCCACTGGGTCTACGCCTATGATATGATGGCTACAGTAAAGTTTTGTTGTCTTACTGACTGATGATTGAGTGAGTGAACGAGTAAATGAATATGATGTTTTCTGGAGTTGGGTTTTTGTTGTTGATTTTTACTTGTAGTAATAGAAGTACAGTGTAATGATGAGCTAATGTGAGGTGACAGCTGTGGAAAGATATAAGAAAGGTGTGATCTTCTGATATAGGCAACTGCTGCCTACTGGTATAGACACTGTCCTTGCAGAGTAGCACAGATTAGAATCCTGGATGGTCAGTTACTAGCTATGGGGTCTTGGGGAAACTTCTTTTTAAGCTGTCGGATGTAAGTGGCCTCATTCGTCATAATGGTGCTAATGCCTACCTTTCAGGTATGTGGAATGCACAAATATGGTAACAAATGTGAAAACACTTCGTAAACTGTAAAGGGAGCTACAGAATGTAAAACACCATGATCACAGTGGGATGTAGTAACTTACTAAATATCGGGACAATTTTTGTAAACCTGTAGGACAATCAAATGGCAATACTGTCAAGAACAGAAAGGAAAAGTTAGATGGGCCATGTGGATTTCTAATCTTAGGGATGTTAAGTTGCAGGAGACTGTGATTGGCGATACACTATAGATGTGTACCGTTTTGGTACTTGAGGCTTTGTTGGTGCGATCTCAATGTTTCGACCTGAAGTAAATGTCTGTGTTGGATACCAACTGTGTGCTGGGCAGATAGACAGTGAATGGAGAAGTTCAGGGCTTCAGCTGTAGCTTTAGAAGCAGAAATACAAGTTAACAAGAGTCCGTTATAAGTCACTATGAGTGCTTCATTTAAAGAGAATGGAGAATGCTGGGGGGAGGGGCATGGTTGTAGTTGGAATAGGAGTGGGAGTGGAATTTCGGTGATCAGGAAAGATCTTTCTGAGTGTGACAAAAACTGCCAAGTGAAGCATGAGAAGGAGCCAGTCGTGTGAAGATCTAGGAGCAAAACCTCCTGGACAGAGACAATACTGGATCGCATCTGTTCATCATTTTATTCTAATGTCTTGGAATGGCCACCAAGCAGGAAGTGGGGTAACCATCATCAAACTGTTTTCACATTTGTCGTTTTGGGTGGAAAACAAATGAAATTTGGATAGTAAGTACCCGGGACATTTTAGTTGGTTAATAAATAAATGTTCTTATTTAGCCTGATTAGAAATTATTATACTTTTTTGAAAATTTGCATAATTATATATAATATTTTTCCTATGATTTATTAAAACAAAATTTAATGAAAAGATTTTCTTATCACTTCGCTATGTTATTCCATCATTTTTCCTATCAAAATTTTTATCAAACTAGAGTTCGGTTTTTCTAAGCTCTTGCTGACCTACATGAAGCGGGTTCTAAAATGTTTTGTTTAGACTCAACAGGACATACACCAAGGTTTCTTACCATATCAAGCAAGTAGCTTGTTTTAACACTAAAAAAAAAAAAAAAAAAAAAAGAATGTGTCATTAGAAATATTTCAATGGTATATGAAGTACACTTTTCAAGGTGTTAGGTCAGTTCAAAAGTAATCGCGGTTTAAAAGGTTAAAAAAAATGCACAAACTGCAATATAATTTATACCAACCTAATATTTGCTTAAATACCTATTTTTCAAAAAGTCATTTTCTTGGAGGTTATAACGTTAATATTGTTATCCTGAATTGTTAACTAGAGATTGCATGAAATGTCCAATAGTTACTAATCATCTTGTTTCCTAACCCCTTCAGCCGACAATTAAAGAGAAAGATCCTGTTCCTGACGAAGCTGTAGGAATGGACGAAGTGCAACCCTTCAGACCAGGTACACTTTGTAACACCAATTTAATTTTGGGAAGGAGTACGCGAGGACTTTTGGCATGCGTGCAGTCTTCTCTTCCTCATTCCTTTTTTTCTGTTACAAATTTAATTGAAGGATTTGACATAAATAACATGATGTCACTGTTGGTATCGATGTTTGACAAAAGGTATTTACAGGAATAAGAAAATGAGATTTAAAAACTGTGACTCCACTAAGCTGTTCCTCCATTTGTTCGATACCCTAAATGTCCCAGTGTGGAATCCCGGTACTTAATAGTGGTTACCAGAGGTCAATTATCACACTGGAAGATATTCCCAGTGTTTTCAAATGGTTATTTGAATTTTTATGTTTACCCAAGTAAGCCTCAATTGCTACCATGTCAATTGTTTCTTAACTTTACTTCTCCTCTTAGTGTTTTAACACTGATGGTCTTAAGACATCCAGATATTCTACCGAGCAAACACTGGCTGTGTGTGTACGTGCGCCTATGGTGTCTTCGATTATTAAAAATGGGAGAAGTAATTAATGTTAATGAGTATTTGACAGACACAATCTTTGCAAACAGGAATTCTGAAGCTTTTGTGCCTTGGGATGCTTTGATGCTATTAAAAATTTTTGAGAATTCCAAAGAACATTTTTAAGTCAGTAGTCTCCATAGATAGTTACAATCTTAGAAATAAAAACCGAACAATTTAAAATACGAGCACACACAGGCATGCATTCCATGAGCCATTAGAGCTACGAGCCAGTCACCATCAGACCTATGATGTTACCATCAGAGCTGTGATATCACGGCTGTGGAGAACTCTACTGTACACTTAGAAGAGAATGAGAGTGAAAATAGCAAATGACAGTCAGTGTTTCTGTGAATATAGTTTTGACCTTTTCGGGCCCCTCGACTGACAGACTTTGGGACTTGACACATTCTCACATGACATTGGAAACCACTATTTTAAATGATGTACGAGCTTCCAGGATGTGAAGTGATAAGAGGCTTTAAAGCTTCACTTCTACAGTTGTGGTTTTCTTTCACTTGTCTTAAACGTTTAAGCTGAGATTTTGTTTAAAAAGCAAAAGGATTCTTTTGCTGTGCAGAAGCTTTTAAGTTTCATATAGTCCCATTCGTTTATTTTAGCTTTTACTTCCATTGCCTTTGGAGTCAAGTTCATAAAATGCTCTTTGAACCCAAGGTCCATAAATTTAGTACCTATGTTTTCTTCTATGCAGTTTATTGTGTCAGGTCTTATGCTTAAGTCTTTGATCCATTTTGAATTAACTTTGGTACATGGTGACAAATAGCAGTCCAGTTTCATTCTACTTATAGACACAGATAATAGTTTAGTGGTTGCCAGAGGGTAAGGGGGGTGGGGGCTGGGGGGTGGGGGGTGGGGGGTGGGAGATGAGGGTAAGGGAGATCGAATATATGGTGATGGAAGGAGAACTGACTCTGGGTGATGAACACACAATGGGATTTATAGATGATGTAATACAGAATTGTACACCTGAAATCTATGTAATTTTACTAACAATTGTCACCCCAATAAATTTAATAAAATTAAATTTAAAAAAAAAAAAAGATAAAAAGCAAAAGGAAAATATTCGTTTTCTGTCTCTTGGTGCCCTGTACTCTTTGGAGCTGACGTGGACCTAGTTTGATCGTATTTTTACTTGGAAACAATAAGGTCACCCAAGTCTGTCATTTGTCATTTGAATTTCAATTATCTAAAGCTTACAAAATGAATTCTGAAGATATTGAAGCATTTAGAAAAGACCATTTTCTTGTAATAAGTAGCTTCTTCTTTGAAATAGTATGATTCATTCAAAGTTGTTTTAAACCCATGTTTGTCACGCATATTTAAACGTCAGCGATTAGACATAACTTTTGATATTGACAAAAAAATTCACACCCCACACCATTTTAACTATTGAGACGGAAAGCTTTAATCGGGAACACATCATATAACAGAAATTGCTGAGTGACAATAGTTAATTAAACTTACCTATGTGAATGGCAAGTATAGGACACCTAAAATAACATGTACTCTGAAGGAGTAGTGTGTTTGGGAGAAAGAGGGTGTGGGGCTGCTTCTCTGAAGAAGGAAGTTTTACACGATGGTCGACTTTGTGTTATTTTTACCTCCTAATAAATGAAAACTGTATTTTCAGATTCTTCCAGCTGGAATGCTACTTCTTTGACTTTCAATCATGGAACTTCTCAAAGATCCGGGGATTCGAAATTTGGTGATAAACGGCCATTTGCCACACACTCAAGGAGCAAACCTCTGTCAGCATCCACAGAGTTTGGACAGATGACCGTAATAGACAAACGAAAGACTCAGATTGGAGGTGTGTTTTTCTTATGTACTTCTACGCTCCATGAATTGCGTGAATCACAGCTACAAGAAAACAGAGAAAGCAAAGAAGGAAATGAAAAAACAGAAAGAGTTCAACCCCAGCCTACCTCTGTGTAGGTTGATCGTAGTTCTGAATTTCCCACAGTCATTTTGTAGCAAAATGTGCTTTATGTTTACTCTGTTTAGGCAAGTTACAGCCAAATAGAATACCTTTTAGCGAGACATTAGCTTTCTTCCTCAATCTCAGTAACATAAGGAAATAAGAAAGGGAATAAGGAGAAAGTGTGGTTCCATTTAGACTAGTATTTAGCATACACTGGGGAGTGTATATGCATACATACACACATATATAGGTACATAAATATATGTGTGTGTGTATATATATATATATATATATATATATATATATATATGTATATATGTCTGTGTATGTGTGTATGTGTACGTATATACCTGAATATATAAATAAAAAATATATATGTATGTATAGATATATAGATATATAGATATGTATTTATATACACACACACACAAATATATAGCAGGGGAAGTAAAAGTTCTTTATGTATTAATTGCCCACCACTTGTATCATTAATATTCATTCTACTATAGTCTTCAGGGGTTGTCCCAAAGAAATGTTTTTACATCACTTCAATCTGCGCTTTCAAAGTTCTGCGTTTTTCTGTTGTGTATTTACACTTTATTTCAATTTTTTCTTTAACAGTGGATGAGTGTTCTAAATGCGACCCTGCGAGCAGGTAGGATTTTATGGATTTCTATAATTGCATGTTAACTAAGAGACTTCAGAGAGAAGCCAGTAAGCTTTAATGAGTGTTCTGCTCTGGAATAGACCCTATACTGTGTACCTAACATTGGTTCTCTCAGGTCTTCGGCACAGTAACTTTGCAAAGTAGCTGTGCTATTCGGCCTAGTTTTTATTCATTAGACGTGTGTGGTTCCGGGAGGTGGATTAATTGACCCCTGGTACCATAGTTACCAAGTGGCTGACCCGTGATGTGACCTTCAGCCTGCTTGGCTTCCCAAGTCCCTTCTCTTATCCCTCAGCCTGTACTGAGAAGTGCCTGGACAGGTCTGGATTCAAGGTTCAGGTGCAAGTCAGGTGGACTCAGAGAGTCCCGTTTAGTGACGTGTTAACACTGATTTAGAAGTTTCCTCCCAAGCCCAGTGAGCGCAAGCTCTTGTGTTAATGTACTTCACAATTGCAGCAGTCACGAGAACCTTGTTTTCACCATCAGTGTTTAAGGCAGATCTCAGTTCGCTGTGGCCATGAACCACAGGTTGTGCATAAGCAAGACCCAATCAGGCAAGTGTTTTCAGGTATAATGCGATGTAGCCTTCTTGGGACGAATCGTTGTTCTATAATAGAAGAACATCTATGTATAGATCATGTTGTGTTAATGCAGCACATATTCAGAGATATTTCTTATTGATTTCTCTACTCACTAACTCCACAGCCTGTGTTTTCCTTCTGGCTAGTACCTTTCCCTTGTCCAAGGAAGTTTTTTTCTTTTTTTCCAGAGTCTTTCTTCCTTCTTCCATGACTTTTCTTGATTTTTTACCATTGTCTCTGCTTTTTGGGGGGTTTTTGTTGCTATTCTGTTACTTTTTTCCACTTCTGCCAGCTAAGTGTTCTCCATGTTTCTAGACAGAATCAAAAGTACATAGAATTCCAGGTGTTGAAGGGATGTTAGTAATTAATTATTCAAAACACCCCCTGGTACTTCATATTGCCATTAATGTTTTGGTCAAGTGGTTGATCACATGAGGAGTATTAATTCCAAGAGATTAAAGTGACTTACTTGATGCAGTGAGTAATGAAATGAGATTAAGTGTAGGTTTCTAAGCCCTGTACACTTCCTTCTTTATCATCCTATGGCTGTGTGTTTTAATTATGGAAAGGTCTAGTGACTGCAGTGGAAGAGGATAAGAATGGAATTAGCAGGGGAATCCAAGTTTCAATAGGACCAACACTGGATGGAGTAGGAGTAAGGCTTTTAGAATAGAGATCAGAGATCAGATAAGGAAAAAGAGATCAGAATAGTAGGGTATGACAAGATAAAGAGAAATTACAAGAAAGAAGGAAAGAGGATGTTGGTAGTGGTCTAAAAAAGCAGATTAAAGTAAGGGGTTCTAGGGTGTCCTGAACAGGTTGCTGCTTTTTTGTTTGTTGACTTGGAGGAACCAGCATTCTTTAAGATTTGTATGAAAACATATTAAACATTTGAGCCTCTGGAAACATTCTCTTTATAGCAAGTAGGAATATGGTATCATCCACCAGCACCCGAAATTACAGAGCGGGTCCCCTCGAGTCCAAAGGCACTGCAGATTGCTGAACTCTATAGACCCATGGCCCACCGCAGGTGTTTCGTCACCTCCACCTCTTTTCCCGATGCACTGATGTCCTTCCCATGGATATGGAGGGTTGGGCAGAGGGAGGACTAATTGTGAAAACAGTAATGGAGTTGGGTCGGTGGTAACATGCCTGTGTTAGGAGTGGATGACCGAGCTCCACTTAGCTTATTTTCCAGGAACAGGGAAATGGAGAACTCCTAGTGTGGGTCATTTGAGCCCATCCATGTTTCAGGAGTCTGTGCTTTCGTAGGCTGAAGTTTTCAAGGTTGGAGATTGCCAGGAAGCTGTGAGGACAAGTGGTCTGGGAGTGGGGAGGCTAAGAACATACATATTTGTTCTTTGACTGTTGTACGTGTGACTTGCAAACATTTCACACATTTCAGGGAACTGACTGTACTGTTTCTGGGTGAAAGGAAGGAATGGGGTAAGTTTAGTATGTGCATCCTATGTTAAAGAAGTAAGACTGCCATTTTTGACTCACACAGATTAATCTTTGAACCAGGGACAGACCATGAAGAAGGGTCAGTGTATCTTTCTACCTTGATTTAGGTCACTGGTTTTGTCCCAGTTGAGGTTCCATTTATGTCTGCTATTAATTGCGTTTTGAATTCAGCCTTCAGGACTTTTGGTGAAAACAACATACTCTCAGGTGTTGCCAACATATTGGCTGTCATTCTCTGTTACGGAAACTTAGAGTGTATCTTCATTAAATATTGCATGAGTTGGGAGTGGTGGAGGCAGAAATAGGTAGCTAAGAGCTTTTCTAGCATATCATCTAATTTTTAATTATATCAAGAGACTATATTTCAAATGCAGATAGCTGACCTTTTACTCCTTTTGTTGTTGTTGTTGCTTTTGTCAAGAAATGAATTCACTTGTTTTTGTTATCTTTACCCTAAAGTCTTTCCCGCGAAACTGGCAATAAAGATTCATGGCCTATATCAGAGGAATGGCTCTTCGATGTTAATACCAAGGTAAAAGGCTCCTGTGTGAAATTAACTGTTTTGCTCTGAATTTAGTTTTGTGTAGCAATGACTTGTAAAATTTAGTTGTGGTCTACCTATCATTGTTCTATGTTTGTCATGGAAAATTCCTCAGCATGAACCATTTTATAACATGTGACCATTTGATGCTGCATTGTTTTGTTGTTGTTTTTTTAACTTCAGTAAGTATCAAAGATGGGGGCTGAGAAAAAGAAGGGCTGGGAAATGTATAGTGATAGTAAAATTCGATAGGGAGTTTTCCCACAGTGACGGAGCTATGCAATTTGGGTAACGGTAAGGATTCTCAATGTGACTTTTACGTTATACCAGCATGACTTTTATCATACTCGTGCCTGAATGAAATCTTGAATGGATTCACGTACTCATTGTAATAGTCATGAAATCTTCCTGGTACCTTTCAGTTTTAAAACTAGATAGTATATGACATATGGTTTTATTTTATTACGCTTTGTATGTTGGTATGGTATACTTGTTAGGAGGGAGTGTTTTCTTCATTTCATTTTTTTTTCACTTACATTCCGTTGACAATCCGTATTATTTTATATTAGTTTCCGGTATACTAGGTTCATCATTTAGACTTAATAATTGTAGAATTTTTGAAAGTTTAGAATTCATGTTCTCTATCTCAAAACTCGTATAACAAAAGGATTCCACTATATTCTAAATCATTGCTTTGGGAATATATTTAAATATCTTCATCTAATTGAAGAGTACATGTTTTGCATAAAATAATAACCAATTTGAAAAACAGAGATCTTTTTTTTTTTCAAGTTTTGTGTTTTAATGGCGTATTTGATTACATGGTATTTGATCCGTGGGCTCCTCGGCCCATATATGCAATAGTGACACAGATTTTCATTCAACTGATATTCTGACATACTCCATCGTCAAATCAACACTTGTTGAGTACCTATTCTGTAACAAGCACGATCTCATTTACTTCTCAGAATAGCCTTGGCAAAGAAGGGAATCCTCATCTTCAGAGATAAGGAAGTGGAGACCAAGTCAGTCTAGGTAGCATGTGTTGCAGTAGCCAGGGAGAACGTTGAGGGTTTGATCCAAAATGCACTTGGCTCCAAAGCTCATGATACTCTTGTCTGCTCCCTATAAAACGTGTCCGTGAGGTCCTATGCCCATTGTCCATGACGCATTGACCAAAGTAAAGAAAGGATCCGTGTCTGCAAAAGACAGGATGCTTTCTTTACTCTGGTCAAAAGCAGAGATTCTTAAAAATCGTGTAATAAAATATCAAGCTTCAGAAAGTTTTTAGTTTTGTTTTTTAAATGTAAAATGTTTCATTTCTGTTACAGTTGACATTCAATATGATGTCAGCCTCAGGCGTACAGCATAGTGGTTAGGCATTTATATAATGTGTAAACTGGTACTCCGATTAGTGTGGAATCCCTGACACCATACTTAGTTATTACAATGTTATTTCCTGTATTCTGTGTGCTGTCCTTGACAGCTACATGACTGTTTTATAACTGCCAATGTGTACTTCTTAATCCTTTTACCTTTTCAAGTTGCTCCCCAACACTCTTCCCTCTGGGCAATGATCAGTTAGTTCTCTGCATCTATGAGTTTGTTTCTTTTTTCTATGTTCATTTATGTTTTTATTTATTTTTACATATCACCGATAAGTGAAACCATGTGGTATTTGCGTTTCTCTGTCTAACTTATTTCACTTCGAATAATACCCTGTAGGTGCACGCACGTTGTCACAAATGGTAAGATTTTATTCTTTGTTACAGCCAAGTAGTATGTTGTTGTATATATGTAGCACTTCTTGTTTATCCAAGACGATGGATACTTCGGTTGCTTCTTTATCTGGAGTATTGTAAATAATGCGACAAGGACCATACAGATGCATACATGTTTTCAAAGGAGTGTTTTGGATTTCTGCGGAGAAAAACTCAGAAGTGGGATTGCTGTGCCACATGGTAGTTCTATTTTCAAATTCTTGAGGAACTTCCATATTGTTTTCCATTGTGGCTGGCCGGATTTGCGGTCATACCAACAGTGCACGGGGGTTCCCTTCACATCCTCACCAACACTTGTTGTTTGTTGATTTATTGATGATGGCGATTCAGACAGTTGTGAGGTGATAGCTGATTGTGTATTTAATTTGCATTGCTCTAATGATTAGTGCACTGAGCATGGTGTCGTATGTCTCTTGGCTATCTGTGTGAGCTCTTTGGAGAAAAGTCTATTCAGGTACTCTTCTGATTTTGTAATTGCATTGTTTGTCTTTCGGTGTTACGTTTTCTGAGTTCCTTATATGTTTTGGATATCAACCCTTTCTCTGATATATGATTGGCAAATATCTTCTCCCATTCGTCCGGTCGTGTTTTCATTTTGTTGATGGTTTCTATTGCTGTGCAAAACTGTTTCAGTTTGATGTCATATATATGGGTCTTGAAGTCCTATCCATTCAGCCACGTTAGGTCCTCACTGGAGCATGTAACGTATTTGTATTTAAAGTAATTGTTATACGTATGTAATTATTGCCATTTTATTATCCATATTTCTTCTCCTCCTCTTCGTCCTCATTCTCCTGTTTCTCCTCCTCCTCCTCTTTCTTTTCTTCCTTCTTCTCCTTCTTCTCTTTCTCTTCCTCCTCTTTCTCCTCCTCCTCCTCCTCCTTCTCCTTCTTCTTCTTCTGTGTCTTGTTCTTTTTTCAAGTTGTCGTTTCACATTTCTTGTAATATTGGTTTGTTGGTGCTGAACGCCATCATCTTTTTCTCTGGCAAGTTTTTACCTCTCCATTGATTCTAAATGAGAGCCTTGCCAGATACAGTAATAGTAATCTTGGTTGTAGATTATAGCTTTTCATCACTTTCAATATTTCTTGCCAATCTCTTCTGACCTGCAGATTTTCTCTTGAGAGATCACCTGACAATCTTATGCGATCTCCATTGTACGTGACTAACTACTTTTCTCTTGATGGTTTTAATATTCTCTCCGTGTCCTACCCCTTTGGAATTTTAATTATGATATGTTTTGGTGTGGGCCTATTTGGGTTCATTTTGTTTGGAACTTTTGTGTTTCCTACGCTTGTGTGTCTATTTCCTTCTCCAGGTTAGGAAAGGTTTCCATCATTATGTATTCTGATAGGTTTTCTTTCTTTTTTTAATTTATTGCGGTGACAATTGTCAGTAAAATTACATGGATTTCAGGAGTACAATTCCGTATTACATCATGTATAAATCCCATTGTGTGTTCACCACCCAGAGTCAGTTCTCCTTCCATCACCATATATTTGATCCCCCTTACCCTCTCCTCCCAACCCCCACCCCCTTACCCTCTGGTAACCACTAAACTATTGTCTGTGTCTATGAGTTTTTGTTTCTCATTTGTTTTTCTTGTTCTTTTGTTGTTTTTGGTTTATATACCACATATCAGTGAAATCATATGGTTCTCTGCTTTTTCTGTCAGACTTATTCGCTTAACGTTATACTCTCAAGATCCATCCATGTTGTCACAAATGTTCCTATATCATCTTTTCTTACCGCTGAATAGTATTCCATTGTGTATATATACCACAACTTCTTTATCCATTCATCTATTGAAGGACATTTTGGTTGTTTCCATGCCTTAGCCACCGTAAACAAAGCTGCAGTGAACACTGGGGCACACGTGCCTTTATGTATAAATGTTCTCAGATTTTTGGGGTAGATACCCAGGAGAGGGATTCCTGGGTCGTACGGTAATTCTATTCATAATTTTTTGAGGAACCTCCACACTGCCTTCCATAACGGCTGCACCAGTCTGCATTCCCACCAACAGTGTATGAGGGTTCCTTTTTCTCCACAGCCTCTCCAACACTTGTTAGTGTTTGACTTGCTGATGATAGCCATTCGGACTGAAAGAAATTGAAGAAGGCACAAAGAAATGGAAAGACATTCCGTGCTCATGGATTGGAAGAATCAACATAGTTAAAATGGCCATATTACCCAAAGCAATATACAGATTTAATGCAATCCCCATCAAAATCCCAATGGCATTTTTAAAGAAATAGAACAAAAATATCATCAGATTTGTTTGGAACCACAAAAGACCCCGAATAGCCAAAGCAATCTTAAGAAAAAAGAACAATACTAGAGGTAAGACACGCCCTGACTTTAGCTTGTACTACAGGGCTACAATCATCAAAACAGCATGGTCTTGGCAGGAAAACAGACACAGAGACCAACGGAATAGACTTGAGAACGCAGAAATAAAACCACTTAAATGTGGACAGACAATTTTGACAAAGAAGCTAAAAACATCCAATAGAGGAAAGATAGCCTCTTCAATAAGTGGTGCTGGGAGAATTGGATAGCCACGTGCGAAAGAATGAAACTGCACTGCTATCTGTCACCATGTACCAAAATTAATTCAAAATGGATCAAAGACTTAAGCATAAGACCTGACACAATAAACTGCATAGAAAAAAACATAGGTACTAAACTTATGGACCTTGGGTTCAAAGAGCATTTTATGAATTTGACTCCAAAGGCAAGGGAAGTAAAAGCTAAAATAAACGAATGGCACTATATGAAACTTAAAAGCTTCTGCACAGCAAAAGAAACCATCGACAAAATAAAGAGGCAACCAACTGAATGGCAGAAGATTTCTGCAAACAGTGCCTCCGATAAGGGACTAATCTCCAAAATATTCAAAGAACTCATGAAACTCAACAACCACTAGGTTTTCAATTCGTGCTCTCTCTCCTTCTTCTCCTTTCGATAGCCTTACGAATGTTGTTACACTTGATATTGTCCCAGACATCCCTGAAAGTATTTTCTGTTTTATTTATTTTTTATTTATGTTCATTTTTTTTCTGTTCTGATTGGGTGTTTTCTGCTACCTTGTCTACCAAATCACTATTGGAACCTCTGCTTCACCAAATGTGCTGCTGATTCCATCTATAAATTATTCATTTAAATACTGTATTTTTCATTTCAGACTTTTTTTTTAAGGATTTCTATGTCTTCTTTATATTTGCTGTCTCTCTGTTGAAGTTTTACTTACTTTATGGATTCTTCCCCTAATTTCATCTCACATCCTTATAACTAGTGTTTTAAACTCTGTATCTGGTATGTGTCCATTTGGTTTACCTCTTTTTCTAGAGTTTTGTCCTGTTCTTTCATTAGGGAAATGTTTCTTTCTCCCTTGTTTGTTCACTGCCTCTCTGTGTGTGTTTCTATGTATTATGTAGATCTGCTAATTCTCCTCATCTTGGCAGCATTGGCTCATATAACAGGTGTCCTGTGTGTCGGGTGGTACAACCTCCCTGGTCACCGGAGCCAGGAGTTCCAGAAGCTCGTGTGGGTGGTGTGTGCCCTCCTGTTGTACTTGAGCCATATTGCTGTTGGCGCATCAGTGTGTGGAATGGACGCTCAGGACGACTGGCTGTGACTACAGTAGATGAGCTGATGTGTGTGGGCTGACGTCACAGAGTGGGATCGGCTGTAGCAGGGCTCCGGTGTCTGCTCAGTCCATGGCTTGGGCGTGCCATTTGTGGAGCTAATTGGGTGTCGTTCTGGTGTTGCTGAAGCTGATCACCAGGTGTGTTGGATTTGGGGCCTCTTGGGAGGGGCTGTGGGGCAGGCCCAGGTCAGCTGCTGCTTGTGCCCAACCCGGAGCACCCAGTGGAAGCCAGAAAGTGACCTACTTTTGGTAGCTGCCTTTGTGGGTTTGGAGGCCCCTGGGAAAGGCTATGCTGTGACGCAAGACAGGATGATACATAGGATACTAGAAAGAAACGGAGGTCCTCAATAGCATAAGTTGCGGCCTTATTGACTGTCTTAAAACAGAATTGTGATGATGCAACACCTCTGCTTACTGGGTGACTCCCCATTATGTGAGGGTAAAATTCATATGCTAGCATGACACGTGCCTTCTTTGATTTGGTTCTGAAACGGCAGCGGTATCTCCATCCCATTCTCAGTGTTCCAGGCTTACCCCATCCCTTTGCGGCCCTCACTTGCAACATGTTGTTTCATCCTCAGGCTTTTGCTCCCTCTGCCCTTCTGGATTCCCCTTCATGCCTTCCCTCAGCACCTCGTATAACTGTCGAGATGCAGCCCTATCTTTGCCGCATCTGCTGAGCTCGCCTGGTACAACTGATTGTTGTCTCTTGTATGATCTAACTGTACTTTATTCACTTCAGGTGTACAAGTAGCGAGCGGTACTTTTCTGTTCTTATTTTTTCATGTATTATAATATCTCTACTCCTACTAGAATGTAGGACAAAATGTTTCATTTGTATTTCCAGCTTCCCCTGGGTCTGTGCCTATGATTTGTTGCCTACAGTAAAGTTTTCTTGTCCCACCGATGGATGGACTGAGTGAGTGAGTGAACGAGTAAATGAATATGATGTTTTCTGAAGTTGGGTTTTTCTTTCTTTTTGTTTTCTTTACTAGAAAGAAGCAACCAAGCCGGCAATTGGAAAAAGAGAAAATCGTGTGGCTATTATTGAAAGTGCTCCACAAGACCAAACAAGCAATGATAATTTGACTTGTGTTGACAGTGCACACCAGGATAATATACGTGGTAATTTAGTGACTATCTATGAATTCTTTCTAGCTTAAGCTCTGCTATAAACAAATCTAACATGTGTCGACCCACATGTGATATTCACTTCTTTTAAGCATTCTTTCCTATCTTTTTTTGCAAAAGTATCCCCACTATTAACAACTGCTTCTTCTTGCAAACGCTTCCACCCCCTGAAATTCTTTTCTGCTATTACTTTTATGGAAATAAGCATGACTGAATGTGTATTTAAAATGCACAGTAATATACGTTCACATTAATGTACCTGTGACTCCATTTTATAGTTAAAAAGTCATCATTAGGATTAGGACAAGATGAAGATGAAGAATCACCTTGGGATTCTGAGGTACTGTCTTTCAGAATTATTATTATTATCAATGTTATTTACAAAATCACCATTCTGTGATGTTAAAACGAAAAGGGTGTGCTTTGACTTTACTTTCTCACCTCTGCATTTCCCCATACAAATCATTTTTTGATGGTTTATCCTATAATTAATAAACTAGCTATGTGGTTAATCTAATAAGACAGCGTAGTACAATTCTGCTAACTTGCAAGTTTCACTTTAGGAAGTCAGTGCAGAATAGTATAAAACACGTAGGCTTCCAAGTCTTAAGGAGTCAGTTTGGGATCTGAAGTGAAGTTTACCTAAAAGGTAAAGAATTATTCCAGCTCGACCTATACCCAAATGCATGACTCTGTGGTTTTTGTAGATGTGGAAATGTCCTAATGAGTTTCAGAAAGAAAGAGTTTGGATTGTAGGGTGTTTTTATAATTTGGAACTTGAGAAGATAATGCCTGGGACACCAAAGTATTATTATATTTGTATTGTCAAATAGATCTGCAAGGAACTTTTCTATGGTAGGAAAAGCATGGTGAATACTACTGATATGTTGGATTACACTAACAACAATTTGGCTGAGCGCTGCTTTACTATGTAACAACTGTCTCGTTCAGTTAAAACAGCAGGCATTGAGTCACTTGATGGCAACTGTACTTGCAGTAATGGAAGTACAGTGTAATGATGAGCCAATGTGAGGTGACAGCTGTGGAAAGAGACAGGAGGAGTGTGATCTTCTGATATAGGCAACTGCTGCCTCCTGGCACAGACACTGCGTTTGACGATAAGAACACAGTAGAATCCTGCATGGGTCACTTGCTAGCTGTGGGGTCTTGGGGCAACTCCTTCTTAACCTGTCGGATGTCAGTGCCCTCATTTGTCATAATGGTACTAATGACTACCTTTGAGGTATGTGGAATGCACAAATGTGGTAACAAATGTGAAAACACTTCGAAAACTGTAAAGGGTGCTATAGAATGTAAAACACAATGATCACAGTGAGATGCAGCGACTTATTAAATATCGGGGACACTTTTTGTAAACCTGTAGGACAATCAAATGGCAGTAGTGTCAAGAACAGAGTGGAAAAGTTAGAAGGGGCACGTGGATTTCTCACCTGGGGGATGTTAAGTTTCAGAGACTGTGATTGGCAATACCCTGTAGATGTGTAGTGTTTTGGTACTTGAGGCTTTGTTGGTGCGAGCTGAATGTTTTCACCTGGAGTAAATTTCTAGTTGGATACCAGCTGTGTGCTGGGCAGTTAGACACTGACTGGAGAAGTTCAGGGGACAGCTGTAGCTGTACAAGCAGAAAAACAAGTGAACGACAGTCCATTATAAGTCACTATATCTGCGTCATTTAAGCAGAATGGAGAATGCTGGGTTAAAGAATATTGTCGGGGGTCGGGCATGGTTGTAGTTGGAATAGGAGTGGGAGTGGAATATCAGTGGTCAGGAAAGATCTTTGTGAGTGTGACAAAAACTGCCAAGTGAAGCATGAGAAGGAGCCAGTCGTGTGAAGATCTAGAAGCAAAACCTGCTGGACAGAGACTGCAATGGATCGCATCTGTCCATCATTGTATTCTAACGTCTTGGAATGGCCAGGAAGAGGAAGTGGGGTAACCATCATCAACCCATTTTTATACTTGTTGTTCTGTGTGGGAAAGAAGTAAAATGTGCATGGTAAGTGTCTGGTACATTTTAGATGATTATAATAAGTAAATGTTCTTATTTTTCCCTGATTACAAATTATTATACTTTTTTGAAAAGTTGCATAACTATATATACCATTTTTCCTATTATTTATTGACACATAATATAATGAAAAGTTTTTCTTATCTCTTTGCCACTTGGGTCAATGATTTTTTCTATCAAAATTTTTGTCAAATAACAGTTCGGTTTCTCCTAGCTCTTGTGGACCTAGATGAAGTAGGTTCTAAAATGTTCTGTTTAGACTCAGCTGGACATACACCAAGGTTTCTTACCATGTCAAGCAAGTATCTTGTTTTAGCACTAAAAAACAAAGCTGTGATTAGAAATATGTAACGGTTATATCAAGTGCACTTATCAAAGTATTAGGTTGTTGCGAAAGTAATTGGGGTTTCAAAGGTAAAGAACAAATTGCAAAATTGCAATTACATTTGCACCAACCTAATATTTCCTTAGATACATATTTTTCAAAAAATGCTTTTCTTGGAGGTAAGAACTTTAACATTTTCATCCTGAATTATTAACTAGAGATGGTATGAAGTGTCCATGAGTTACTAATCATCTTGTTTCCTAACCCCTTCAGACCAGCATTGAAGTGGAAGATCCTGTTCCTGAGGAAGCTGTAGGAAAGTACGGTGCGCAACCCTGCAGACCAGGTGCACTTTGTAACACCAATTTAATTTTGGGAAGCAGTACGCGCGGACATTTGGCATGCGTGCAATCTTCTCTTCCTCATTCCTTTTTTTTGTTACAAATTTAATTGAAGGAGTTGACATAAGTAACGTGATGTCATTGTTGCTATTGAAGTTTGAGAGAAAAGACATCGACAGGAATAAGAAAATGAGATTTTAAAAGTGTGACTTCACTAAAATGTTTCTCCTCTTGTTTCGATACCCCAAAAAGTCCCAGTTTGGAACCCCTGTGCTTATTAGGGGTTCTCAGGGGTTAATTATCACACTGGAAGATATTTCCAGGGTTTCCAAATGGTTATTTGAATTTTGACGTTTGCCCAGAGTAAGCCTCAGTCGCTACCATGTCAATTGCGTTTTAACTTTACTTCCTCTTAGTGTTGTAACACTGATGCTCTTAAGCCAACCAGATGTTCTGATGAGCAGACACTGGCTGTGCGTGTACATGAACTTATGGAGTCTTTGATTATTAAAAATGAGAGAAGTAATTAATAGTAATGAATATCTGGTAGACACAGTCTTTGAAAACAGTATTTCTGAATCTTTTGTGCCCCGGGATTCTTTTATGCTATTAAAACTTATTGAGAATTCCAAAGTATTTTCTTTTGTCGGTGGTCTCCATTGATAGTTACAATATTAGACTTTAAACCTGAAAATTTTAAAATACGAGCACACACAGGCATGCATTCCTTGAGCCATTAGAGCTACGAGCCAGTCACCATCAGACCTATGATGTTACCATCAGAGCTGTGATATCACGGCTGTGGAGAACTCTACTGTACACTTAGAAGAGAATGAGAGTGAAAATGGCCAATGACAGTCAGTGTTTCTGTGAAAATAGTTTTGACCTTTTCGGGCCCCTCGACTGACTGATCTTGGGACTTTAGGGATTCTCACAGGACATTGGAAACTACTGTTTTAAATGACATACGGGCTCCCTGGTTGTGAAGTGATAAAATAGTTTTAAAGCTTCTCTTCTACAGTTGTGGTTTTCTTTCACTTGTCTTTAAGATTTAAGGTGAGAATTTTGTTTAAAAAGCAAAAGGAAAATAAGTTTGCTATATATTCATTTTCTGTCTCATAGTTCACTGTACTCCTTGGAGCTAGTGTGGACCTAGTTTGATCGTATTTTTACTTGGAAACAACAAAGTCACCCAAGTCTGTCATTTGTCATATGAATTTCTGTTTATGGAAGGGTTAAAAAATGAATTCTGAAGATCTTGAAGCATTTAGAAAAGACTATTTTCTTATAATAAGTAGTTTCTAATTTGTAATAGTACCATGCTTTAAAAGCTTTTTTTCTAATCCCATGTTTGTCACACATATTTGAACTTAAGATAAGTGGTTAGACATGACTTTTGAGAACGACAAAAAAATTCACATCCGGCACCATGTTAACTATTAAGGAAAGCTTTAATTGGAAACACATTACATAATAGAAATTGCTGAGTGACAATAATGAATTAAACTTACCTATGAGAATGGCAATATAGGACACTTAAAATAAAATGTGCTCGGAAGGAGTAGTGTGTTCGGGGAAAAGGAGGACGTGGGACCGCTTCTCTGAAAAAGGAAGTTTTTCAAGATGGTCAACTTTGTGTTATTTTTACCTCCTAATAAATGAAAACTTTATTTTCAGCTTCTTCCAAATGGAATGCTACTTCTTTGACTTTCGATCATGGAACTTCTCAAAGATCCGGGGATTGGAAAGTTGGTGATAAAAGGCCGTTTGCATCACACTCAATGAGCAAACCTCTGTCAGCATCCACAGAGTTTGGACAGATGACCGTAATAGACAAACGAAAGAGTCAGATTGTAGGTGTGTTTCTGTTAGGTAATCATAGGCTCCATGACTTGTGTGAATCACCGCTGCCAGAAAACAGAGAAAGCAAAGAAGGAAATAAAGATACAGAAAGTGTTCAACCCCAGCCCACCTCTATGTAGCCCCATCATAGTTCTGACTTTCCAACAGTCATTTTGTGGCAAAATCTACTTGACGTTTACTCTGTTTATGCAACTTACAACCAAACAGAATGACTTTTAGCAAGACATTGGCATTCTTCCTGAAGCACAGTAACATACGGAAATAAGAAAGACAATGAGGTGAAAGGGTGATTTCCTTTAGACTAGTATTTAGCGTACACTGGGGAGTGGGCAGCAGGATTATATGTACCACATTGGGACCAGATGGGAAAACTTCAGAAAGATCTAAAGGTTGCCTAGTGAAACAAAACAGTTTTTTAGCTTTAGTTTTATAGCTCGGCATTCACAAGTATTGGTTATAACTTTATTCGATGTAACTGAAAAAGCACCTTTGAAACCAACAACCAAATATTTCTTGGATTTTCTATGGCATTATATAGTTTAGAATTGACTTTTGCAGCAGTATTGGGATTCATTGAGAATTTAGTGCATAGCACTTCCTTCTCAGCTGTGTCCGCAGTCTGTCTCCTCTTCTCTCCCTTCTTCCTTAAACCCCAGTGCTGAATCCTCAATGGTGAAAAGAAATTTTCAGAATAGTAGAGGAAAACATTTCAGATATAAGGAAGGGTGTACACAGATACATGCATCAGAAGTAACAGTCATTGTGGAAACAATGAATGACGTTGCAGTTGAATCTTAGGGTGTTGTTCAAAAGGTACAATTACGAGGTAGAGAACAGAGTATATAGTGCGATTCGATATGTTTGTCCTGTATTTCTAAATTGCGTTTTGTTTCTGATTGTTTTTCCATCGATGTTCAATGAATGAATTGGTGGATTCATTTTTGACACGTTTGTATGCCTTTTACTTTGTGCCATATTACCCAAATGGTTTGTTGAAGTGTGAGCTAATTAGAAGTATTTCTTAAGTAAAGTAAAGTATTCAGGAAAAGATTACGCTTAATTTGAACTCTCAATTGATAAGATGTTATTTTCTGTATCTATAAAGATGATAGCTTTTATCTGACTGTTCTAAGTAGTTCGTTTTAACTCATATGTAGACTTGTCAGCAGGACAACACCTAGGAATGACATCGGAGGAAGGGCAAGCGAGGCTTGATGGAAATGAAAAGAACTACACACGTGTATGTAAAATTTAAGCTTAAATTTCTAGTATAATATGGTTTTCTGTGCTTTAATAATATAATAGAGTCCAATTGAAATTACCTTTCAAGCTAGCCTTTTAGAGTCACACGGTCATAATTGAATGATATGTATAACATTTGAACTAGTTAGAAAACTTAAAATATTGTTAGCATCTATACATATTCACAGCTCAACTTTATCCTTGAATTGAGGCAAAAAATAATAATAATAAAGTCCTGAATATTGTTTGCTCCTTTAATTTTTATAACTCCCTTACATAACAAAGAAAGTAACATCAAATATTGAATCACGTGATGAGACAGTTGAAATTATGAACCATGTGAAAATGATGGCCACTGATTCGGGCTCACGTGAAAGGAGTCAGTGGTTCAAAATGTGCAGTTCCCTATGGCTTGTCACTAAGGCCAAGGTTAGAGATGGATTCTTCCTTGTGACCTCTGTGTAATGGACGTCTGAGTCTACATTCAGAGAGAGAATGGGGTCATGCAATCAACTCAACTGACTTTTAAGAGAATCACGCTTTCCAGGATGGGACCTTTGGTTATTAGGGCACAAACAATAACTTTCTAATTCCTTTCATTTCAGTGTAGGAAATCAGTAAATGTGACTTAATTTTTGATCTGCTCTTATGAGTGGGTGTTGAATAAGTTAGAATTGGATGCAACAGATAACTATGTCAATGTATAACACTATCATAGTGTATAATTTGTATTAATATGTAGGAATTTACTTCTCTTACTGATTGATGTTAATGATGTGGGCTCCTAATTAAAGTTTGCCTATTCTCCAGTTATTAATCTTTAAAAGATATTCTTAAATTCACTATAGGGGCTCACTATTTAAGATGTGGTGTGGTGAACTATTTTAAGTGAGGAAGCCTCTGTGACATTAAAAATCATTTACTATTTCATTTTTGGGGTGGGTTTAACATATAAGCGATTGTTTAGTGCAAACGGTGACAAAATTAGTTTTGCGGGTTCATGTTTTTCTTCTAATTTAGACTAAGGCAACTTATTTTTCACTCTCTACTTACAGTCCAATAATTTAGGAATAAGTAAACGTAGATTAAGATTTTTAACAGTTAAATTTTAGTTACATTCTAATTTTTCTTTGTTCATATTCGATTCTCTAGGTTGTACAAAAGGAAAATGACACGCAGAGGCCACTTTCTCAAGAACAGGACAACAGAATATTAGAAGATGCAATTCTGACCAATTGCCTTCAACAACAAAAGGAGACAAAAATAAATCTTAAGAAAATGAATTCTGAGGTATTTTGTTTAGTTATTTTCAAATATGTGTGTGCGTATTTGTGTATGGACATATTTTGAAAACCAATGTTGTACCTATGGGAATTCTAGAGGATGTTAAAGGTGTGTGTGTGTGTGTGTGTGTGTATTTTAGGGGAAGTGAGATTTTCCGTCCATTGCAATAAATGATATTCTTGACTGAAATCCATTTATGTCCAACAATCAAGTAGTGACATTCCCAATGTCTCATCTATAGGGGAGGCTTTCAATACTTTTTACATGGATCAATGAGCTTTTTACAATCTCAACTCTATTGCTACTGAGAACAGAAGTTTCAGTTTGAGGCAGGGATTTCATCCCCTTGCTGTGTTAGCAGAGAGGTTAGTTTTCACTTCCACTGATTGTAAGGAGTAGAAGCATAGCCAGGTCAGAGACCGTCTTTTAGATCTCCTTGTCCTGCTTTTGAGAAAAGTAACAATTTGCTCCCAGTAGAGTCCTACTTCAGTACTAGGAACTTTTGAAGATATTGGATGCCACGATACATACTTAGTGATAATTTAGTGGTGAGTATTTTATTCAAAGAAGTCAGTGTATTTTCCCCTATTTCACATTTATTTCTCCTTTCAACATCATGAAAGGGAAATAACACTTATTGCAGCAGCAAATAATCTCACTATTTTCTAAGAAGAGCTCTATAATTTTTAGCTTATTTTCCCTGAGTATTTTGAAATCTAAGGCGTCTTTTGAATTTATATGTTTACACTAGAAGAGCAGCAAGCATACTATTGTAGAGTCCAAAGTCCTGGGGAAAATCCTGACCTTGCTCCTCTTTTTAATCATTCTGTTCGAGATTGTGATAACGAAATGAGTTCATTGATGTATAAAGAAGTGCTTAGCGCAATGCCTAGATTTATCAGTGATTAGTAGATTTAATCTCATAGGTGACTCTGAAAATATTAGAAAAGTAAAATATATTTTGAGTATTCTTGGAAAAAAAATTCTAGGAAATGTAATCAGTCCAAATATATGCAGAGTGAATACTCTTACTGTGGGATAGGTGTATATTCAGACGGTAACCTCTATTTTAAAATGTAGTCAAACTTCTTACTCTTTTATTTCATGCCTTCTGGGTTTGCTGCCTTTCCAGTTCTGAGACTCTTAAAATTCTCTTATGATTTTAAAATTCTTTTTCACTTTCATGGATTCAGCATCTTACATTAAATTTTTTTTAACTTTGGGGAATTTATGCTTGTATCAAGTTGGAGGTTTGCATTCAATGTTGCACAAACTGCAGTATCATTTGTACCAACCTAATATTCGCTTAAATACCTATTTTTCAAAAAGTCCTTTTCTTGGAGGTTATAACGTTAGTATTGCTAGCCTGAATTGTTAACTAGGGATTGCATAAAGTGTCCATTAGTTACTAATCATCTTGTTTCCTAACCCCTTCAGCCGACAATTGAAGAGAAAGATCCTGTTCCTGACGAAGCTGTAGGAATGGACGAAGTGCAACCCTTCAGACTAGGTGCACTTTGTAACACCAATTTAATTTTGGGAAGGAGTACGCGAGGACATTTGACATGCGTGCAGTCTTCTCTTCCTCATTCCTTTTTTTCTTTGCTACAAATTTAATTGAAGGATTTGACATAACGTGATGTCATTGTTTGTATGGATGTTTGAGAAGAGGTATTTACAGGAATAAGGAAATGAGATTTTAAAACTGACTTCACTAAGATGTTTCTCCATTTGTTCGATACCCTAATTGTCCCAGTTTGGAATCCCTGTACTTAATAGTGGTTACCACAGGTCAGTTATCACCCTGGAAGATTTTTCCAGCATTTTCAAATGGTTCTTGGACTTTTTATGTTAACGCCAGTAAGCCTCAATTGCTACCATGTCAATTGTTTTCTAACTTCACTTCTTCTCTTAGTGTTGTAACACTGATGGTCTTAAGACAACCAGATGTTCTGCTGAGCAGACACTGGCTGTGTGCGTACCTGCGCCTCTGGTGTCTTCGAGTATTAAAAATGGGAGACGTAATTAATAGTAATGAATATTTGACAGACACAATCTTTGCAAACAGGAATTCTGAAGCTTTTGTGCCTTGGGATGCTTTGATGGTATTAAAAATTTTTGAGAATTCCAAAGAACATTTTTAAGTCAGTAGTCTCCACAGATAGTTACAATCTTAGAAATAAAAACCGAACAATTTAAAATACATAACTTTTGATATTGACAAAAAAATTCACACCCCACACCATTTTAACTATTGAGAAGGGAAGCTTTAATCGGAAACACATTATATAACAGAAATTGCTGAGTGACAATAGTTAATTAAACTTACCTATGTGAATGGCAAGTATAGGACACCTAAAATAACATGTACTCTGAAGGAGTCGTGTGTTTGGGAGAAAGAGGGTGTGGGGCTGCTTCTCTGAAGAAGGAAGTTTTACACGATGGTCGACTTTGTGTTATTTTTACCTCCTAATAAATGAAAACTGTATTTTCAGATTCTTCCAGCTGGAATGCTACTTCTTTGACTTTCAATCATGGAACTTCTCAAAGATCCGGGGATTCGAAATTTGGTGATAAACGGCCATTTGCCACACACTCAAGGAGCAAACCTCTGTCAGCATCCACAGAGTTTGGACAGATGACCGTAATAGACAAACGAAAGACTCAGATTGGAGGTGTGTTTTTCTTACGTACTTCTACGCAACATGAATTGCGTGAATCACAGCTACAAGATAACAGAGAAAGCAAAGAAGGAAATACAAAAACAGAGAGTTCAACCCTAGCCTACCTCTGTGTAGGTTGATCGTAGTTCTGAATTTCCTACAGTCATTTTGTAGCAAAATCTGCTTTATGTTTACTCTGTTTAGGCAAGTTACAGCCAAATAGAATACCTTTTAGCGAGACATTGGCATTCTTCCTCAATCACGGTAACATAAGGAAATAAGAAAGGGAATAAGGAGAAAGTATGATTCCATTTAGACTAGTATTTAGCGTACACTGGGGAGTATGTATGTATACATATACACATATATAGGTACATACATACATACATATACGTGTATATGTGTATGTATGTATGTGTATATATATATATATATATATATATATATGTATTTTTATATACACACAGATGTATAGCAGGGGAAGTAAAAGCGCTTCACGTATAAATTGCCCACCACTTGTATCATTAATATTCACCCTACTATAGCCTTCAGGGGTTGCCCCAAAGAAGTATTTTTATATCACTTCAATCTGACGCTTTCAAAGTTCTGTGTTTTTCTGTTGTGTATTTACAATGTATTTGAATTTTTTCTTTAACAGTGGATGAGTGTTCTAAATGTGACCCTGCGAGCAGGTAGGATTTTATGGATTTCTAAAATTGCATGTTAACTAAGAGACTGCAGAGAGAAGCCAGTAAGCTTTAATGAGTGTTCTTTCTGCTCTGGATTAGGCCCTATACTATGTGCCTAACATTGGTTCTCTCAGGTGTACGGCACAGTAACTTTGCAAAGTAGCTGTGCTATTCGGCCTAGTTTGTATTCATTACACGTGTGTGGTTCCGGGAGGTGGATTAATTGACCCCTGGTACCATAGTTACCAAGTGGCTGACCCGTGATGTGACCTTCGGCCTGCTTGGCTTCCCAAGTCCCTTCTCTTGTCCCTCAGCCTGTACTGAGAAGTGCCTGGACGGGTCTGGATTCAAGGTTCAGGTGCAAGTCAGGTGGACTCAGAGAGTCCCGTTTAGTGACGTGTTAACACTGATCGAGAAGTGTCCTCCCAAGCCCAGTGAGCGCAAGCTCTTGTGTTAATGTACTCCACAATTGCAGCAGTGACGAGAACCTTGTTTTCACCATCAGTGTTTAAGGCAGATCTCAGTTCGCTGTGGCCACAGAACCACAGGTTGTGCATAAGCAAGACCTAATCAGGCAAGTGTTTTCAGGTATAATGCGATGTAGCCTTCTTGGGACGAATCGTTGTTCTGTAAGTGAAGAACATGTATGTATAGATCATGTTGTGTTACTGCAGCACAAATTGAGATGATATTTCCAATTGATTTCTCTACTTACTGATGTCTCAGCCTGTGTTTCTCTTCTGGCTAATACCTTTCCCTTGTTCTAGGAAGTTTTTTTCTTTTTTTCCAGAGTCTCTCTTCTTTCTTCGATGACTTTCCATGATTTTTTACCTTTTTCACTGCTTTTCTCAGGGTTTTTTGTTGCTGTTGTTCTGTTGTTGTTTTTCCACTTCTGCCAGCTAAGTGTTCTCCGTTTTTCTAGAGAGAATCAAAAGTCCATAGAATTCCAGGTGTTGAAGGAATGTTAGCAATTAATTAATTCAAAACACCCCCTAGTACTTCATGCTGCCATTAATGTTTTGGTCAAGTGGTTGATCTCATGAGGAGTTTGAACTCAAAGAGATTATGTGACTGACTTGAGTACAGTGAGTGATGAAATGAGATGAAGTGTAGGTTTCTAAGTCCAGTACGCTTCCTTCTTTATCATCCTTTGGGTGAGTGTTTTAATTATGGAAAGGAATGGAATTAGCAGCGGAATCCAAGTTTCAATAGGACCAACACTGGGTTGGAGTAGGAATAAGGATTTTAGAATAGAGATCAGAGATCAGATAGGGGAAAAGAGATCAGAATAGTAGGGTATGACAAGATAAAGAGAAATTACAAGAGAGAAGGAAAGAGGATGTTGGTAGTTGTCTAAAAAAGCAGATTAAAGTAAGGGGTTCAAGGGCGTCCTGAACAGGTTGCTGCTTTTTTGTTTGTTGAATTGGAGGAACCAGCATTCTTTAAGATTTGTATGAAAACATATTAAACCTTTGAGCCTCTGGAAACATTCTCTTTATAGCAAGTAGGAATATGGTATCATCCACCAGCACCCGAAATTACAGAGCGGGTCCCCTCGAGTCCAAAGGCACTGCAGATTGCTGAACTCTATAGACCCATGGCCCACCGCAGGTGTTTCGTCACCTCCACCTCTTTTCCCGATGCACTGATGTCCTTCCCATGGATATGGAGGGTTGGGCAGAGGGAGGACTGATTGTGAAAACAGTAATGGAGTTGGGTCGGTGGTAACATGACTGTGTTGGGAGTGGATGACTGAGGCTCCACTTAGCTTATTTTCCAGGAACAGGGAAATGGACAACTCCTACTGTGGGTCATTTGAGCCCATCCTTGTTTCAGGAGTCTATGCCTTCTTAGGCTGAAGTTTTCAAGGTTGGAGATTGCCAGGAAGCTGTGAGGACAAGTGGTCTGGGAGTGGGGAGGCTAAGAACATACATATTTGTTCTTTGACTGTTGTACGTGTAACTTGCAAACATTTCACACATTTCAGGGAACTGATTGTAGTGTTTCAGGGTGAAAGGAATGAATGGCGCGATTTAATAACTGCTTTCTACGTTAAAGAAGCAAGACTGCCATTTTTCTCACACAGATTAATCTTTGAACCAGGGACAGACCATGGAGAAGGGTCAGTGTATCTTTCTAACTTGATTTAGCTCACTGCTTTTGTCCCAGTTCAGGTTCCATTTATGTCAGCTATTATTTGCGTTTTGAATTCAGCCTTCAGGACTTTTGGTGAAAACAACATACTCTCAGGTGTTGCCAACATATTGGCTGTCATTCTCTGTTACGGAAACTTAGAGTGTATCTTCATTAAATATTGCATGAGTTGGGAGTGGTGGAGGCAGAAATAGGTAGCTAATAGCTTTTCTAGCATATCATCTAATTTTTAATTATATCAAGAGACTATATTTCAAATGCAGATAGCTGACCTTTTACTCCTTTTGTTGTTGTTGTTGCTTTTGTCAAGAAATGAATTCACTTGTTTTTGTTATCTTTACCCTAAAGTCTTTCCCGCGAAACTGGCAATAAAGATTCATGGCCTATATCAGAGGAATGGCTCTTCGATGTTAATACCAAGGTAAAAGGCTCCTGTGTGAAATTAACTGTTTTGCTCTGAATTTAGTTTTGTGTAGCAATGACTTGTAAAATTTAGTTGTGGGCTACCTATCATTGTTCTATGTTTGTCATGGAAAATTCCTCAGCATGAACCATTTTAAACATATGACCCTTTGATGCTGCATTGTTTTGTTGTTGTTTTTTTAACTTCAGTAAGTATCAAAGATGGGGGCTGAGAAAAAGAAGGGCTGGGAAATGTATAGTGATAGTAAAATTCGATAGGGAGTTTTCCCACAGTGACGGAGCTATGCAATTTGGGTAACGGTAAGGATTCTCAATGTGACTTTTACGTTATACCAGCATGACTTTTATCATACTCGTGCCTGAATGAAATCTTGAATGGATTCACGTACTCATTGTAATAGTCATGAAATCTTCCTGGTACCTTTCAGTTTTAAAACTAGATAGTATATGACATATGGTTTTATTTTATTACGCTTTGTATGTTGGTATGGTATACTTGTTAGGAGGGAGTGTTTTCTTCATTTCATTTTTTTTTCACTTACATTCCGTTGACAATCCGTATTATTTTATATTAGTTTCCGGTATACTAGGTTCATCATTTAGACTTAATAATTGTAGAAGTTTTGAAAGTTTAGAATTCATGTTCTCTATCTCAAAACTCGTATAACAAAAGGATTCCACTATATTCTAAATCATTGCTTTGGGAATATATTTAAATATCTTCATCTAATTGAAGAGTACATGTTTTGCATAAAATAATAACCAATTTGAAAAACAGAGATCTTTTTTTTTTCAAGTTTTGTGTTTTAATGGCGTATTTGATTACATGGTATTTGATCCGTGGGCTCCTCGGCCCATATATGCAATAGTGACACAGATTTTCATTCAACTGATATTCTGACATACTCCATCGTCAAATCAACACTTGTTGAGTACCTATTCTGTAACAAGCACGATCTCATTTACTTCTCAGAATAGCCTTGGCAAAGAAGGGAATCCTCATCTTCAGAGATAAGGAAGTGGAGACCAAGTCAGTCTAGGTAGCATGTGTTGCAGTAGCCAGGGAGAACGTTGAGGGTTTGATCCAAAATGCACTTGGCTCCAAAGCTCATGATACTCTTGTCTGCTCCCTATAAAACGTGTCCGTGAGGTCCTATGCCCATTGTCCATGACGCATTGACCAAAGTAAAGAAAGGATCCGTGTCTGCAAAAGACAGGATGCTTTCTTTACTCTGGTCAAAAGCAGAGATTCTTAAAAATCGTGTAATAAAATATCAAGCTTCAGAAAGTTTTTAGTTTTGTTTTTTAAATGTAAAATGTTTCATTTCTGTTACAGTTGACATTCAATATGATGTCAGCCTCAGGCGTACAGCATAGTGGTTAGGCATTTATATAATGTGTAAACTGGTACTCCGATTAGTGTGGAATCCCTGACACCATACTTAGTTATTACAATGTTATTTCCTGTATTCTGTGTGCTGTCCTTGACAGCTACATGACTGTTTTATAACTGCCAATGTGTACTTCTTAATCCTTTTACCTTTTCAAGTTGCTCCCCAACACTCTTCCCTCTGGGCAATGATCAGTTAGTTCTCTGCATCTATGAGTTTGTTTCTTTTTTCTATGTTCATTTATGTTTTTATTTATTTTTACATATCACCGATAAGTGAAACCATGTGGTATTTGCGTTTCTCTGTCTAACTTATTTCACTTCGAATAATACCCTGTAGGTGCACGCACGTTGTCACAAATGGTAAGATTTTATTCTTTGTTACAGCCAAGTAGTATGTTGTTGTATATATGTAGCACTTCTTGTTTATCCAAGACGATGGATACTTCGGTTGCTTCTTTATCTGGAGTATTGTAAATAATGCGACAAGGACCATACAGATGCATACATGTTTTCAAAGGAGTGTTTTGGATTTCTGCGGAGAAAAACTCAGAAGTGGGATTGCTGTGCCACATGGTAGTTCTATTTTCAAATTCTTGAGGAACTTCCATATTGTTTTCCATTGTGGCTGGCCGGATTTGCGGTCATACCAACAGTGCACGGGGGTTCCCTTCACATCCTCACCAACACTTGTTGTTTGTTGATTTATTGATGATGGCGATTCAGACAGTTGTGAGGTGATAGCTGATTGTGTATTTAATTTGCATTGCTCTAATGATTAGTGCACTGAGCATGGTGTCGTATGTCTCTTGGCTATCTGTGTGAGCTCTTTGGAGAAAAGTCTATTCAGGTACTCTTCTGATTTTGTAATTGCATTGTTTGTCTTTCGGTGTTACGTTTTCTGAGTTCCTTATATGTTTTGGATATCAACCCTTTCTCTGATATATGATTGGCAAATATCTTCTCCCATTCGTCCGGTCGTGTTTTCATTTTGTTGATGGTTTCTATTGCTGTGCAAAACTGTTTCAGTTTGATGTCATATATATGGGTCTTGAAGTCCTATCCATTCAGCCACGTTAGGTCCTCACTGGAGCATGTAACGTATTTGTATTTAAAGTAATTGTTATACGTATGTAATTATTGCCATTTTATTATCCATATTTCTTCTCCTCCTCTTCGTCCTCATTCTCCTGTTTCTCCTCCTCCTCCTCTTTCTTTTCTTCCTTCTTCTCCTTCTTCTCTTTCTCTTCCTCCTCTTTCTCCTCCTCCTCCTCCTCCTTCTCCTTCTTCTTCTTCTGTGTCTTGTTCTTTTTTCAAGTTGTCGTTTCACATTTCTTGTAATATTGGTTTGTTGGTGCTGAACGCCATCATCTTTTTCTCTGGCAAGTTTTTACCTCTCCATTGATTCTAAATGAGAGCCTTGCCAGATACAGTAATAGTAATCTTGGTTGTAGATTATAGCTTTTCATCACTTTCAATATTTCTTGCCAATCTCTTCTGACCTGCAGATTTTCTCTTGAGAGATCACCTGACAATCTTATGCGATCTCCATTGTACGTGACTAACTACTTTTCTCTTGATGGTTTTAATATTCTCTCCGTGTCCTACCCCTTTGGAATTTTAATTATGATATGTTTTGGTGTGGGCCTATTTGGGTTCATTTTGTTTGGAACTTTTGTGTTTCCTACGCTTGTGTGTCTATTTCCTTCTCCAGGTTAGGAAAGGTTTCCATCATTATGTATTCTGATAGGTTTTCTTTCTTTTTTTAATTTATTGCGGTGACAATTGTCAGTAAAATTACATGGATTTCAGGAGTACAATTCCGTATTACATCATGTATAAATCCCATTGTGTGTTCACCACCCAGAGTCAGTTCTCCTTCCATCACCATATATTTGATCCCCCTTACCCTCTCCTCCCAACCCCCACCCCCTTACCCTCTGGTAACCACTAAACTATTGTCTGTGTCTATGAGTTTTTGTTTCTCATTTGTTTTTCTTGTTCTTTTGTTGTTTTTGGTTTATATACCACATATCAGTGAAATCATATGGTTCTCTGCTTTTTCTGTCAGACTTATTCGCTTAACGTTATACTCTCAAGATCCATCCATGTTGTCACAAATGTTCCTATATCATCTTTTCTTACCGCTGAATAGTATTCCATTGTGTATATATACCACAACTTCTTTATCCATTCATCTATTGAAGGACATTTTGGTTGTTTCCATGCCTTAGCCACCGTAA
The DNA here is from genome assembly GCF_057876585.1 of Rhinolophus sinicus. Lineage (NCBI taxonomy): Eukaryota > Metazoa > Chordata > Mammalia > Chiroptera > Rhinolophidae > Rhinolophus > Rhinolophus sinicus. The sequence continues at coordinate 113,988,475 of NC_142501.1, read as the reverse complement.
ACAAAGCTGCAGTGAACACTGGGGCACACGTGTCTTTATGTATAAATGTTCTCAGATTTTTGGGGTAGATACCCAGGAGAGGGATTCCTGGGTCGTACGGTAATTCTATTCATAATTTTTTGAGGAACCTCCACACTGCCTTCCATAACGGCTGCACCAGTCTGCATTCCCACCAACAGTGTATGAGGGTTCCTTTTTCTCCACAGCCTCTCCAACACTTGTTAGTGTTTGACTTGCTGATGATAGCCATTCGGACTGAAAGAAATTGAAGAAGGCACAAAGAAATGGAAAGACATTCCGTGCTCATGGATTGGAAGAATCAACATAGTTAAAATGGCCATATTACCCAAAGCAATATACAGATTTAATGCAATCCCCATCAAAATCCCAATGGCATTTCTAAAGAAATAGAACAAAAATATCATCAGATTTGTTTGGAACCACAAAAGACCCCGAATAGCCAAAGCAATCTTAAGAAAAAAGAACAATACTAGAGGTAAGACACGCCCTGACTTTAGCTTGTACTACAGGGCTACAATCATCAAAACAGCATGGTCTTGGCAGGAAAACAGACACAGAGACCAACGGAATAGACTTGAGAACGCAGAAATAAAACCACTTAAATGTGGACAGACAATTTTGACAAAGAAGCTAAAAACATCCAATAGAGGAAAGACAGCCTCTTCAATAAGTGGTGCTGGGAGAATTGGATAGCCACGTGCGAAAGAATGAAACTGCACTGCTATCTGTCACCATGTACCAAAATTAATTCAAAATGGATCAAAGACTTAAGCATAAGACCTGACACAATAAACTGCATAGAAAAAAAACATAGGTACTAAACTTATGGACCTTGGGTTCAAAGAGCATTTTATGAATTTGACTCCAAAGGCAAGGGAAGTAAAAGCTAAAATAAACGAATGGCACTATATGAAACTTAAAAGCTTCTGCACAGCAAAAGAAACCATCGACAAAATAAAGAGGCAACCAACTGAATGGCAGAAGATTTCTGCAAACAGTGCCTCCGATAAGGGACTAATCTCCAAAATATTCAAAGAACTCATGAAACTCAACAACCACTAGGTTTTCAATTCGTGCTCTCTCCTTCTTCTCCTTTCGATAGCCTTACGAATGTTGTTACACTTGATATTGTCCCAGACATCCCTGAAAGTATTTTCTGTTTTATTTATTTTTTATTTATGTTCATTTTTTTTCTGTTCTGATTGGGTGTTTTCTGCTACCTTGTCTACCAAATCACTATTGGAACCTCTGCTTCACCAAATGTGCTGCTGATTCCATCTATAAATTATTCATTTAAATACTGTATTTTTCATTTCAGACTTTTTTTTTAAGGATTTCTATGTCTTCTTTATATTTGCTGTCTCTCTGTTGAAGTTTTACTTACTTTATGGATTCTTCCCCTAATTTCATCTCACATCCTTATAACTAGTGTTTTAAACTCTGTATCTGGTATGTGTCCATTTGGTTTACCTCTTTTTCTAGAGTTTTGTCCTGTTCTTTCATTAGGGAAATGTTTCTTTCTCCCTTGTTTGTTCACTGCCTCTCTGTGTGTGTTTCTATGTATTATGTAGATCTGCTAATTCTCCTCATCTTGGCAGCATTGGCTCATATAACAGGTGTCCTGTGTGTCGGGTGGTACAACCTCCCTGGTCACCGGAGCCAGGAGTTCCAGAAGCTCGTGTGGGTGGTGTGTGCCCTCCTGTTGTACTTGAGCCATATTGCTGTTGGCGCATCAGTGTGTGGAATGGACGCTCAGGACGACTGGCTGTGACTACAGTAGATGAGCTGATGTGTGTGGGCTGACGTCACAGAGTGGGATCGGCTGTAGCAGGGCTCCGGTGTCTGCTCAGTCCATGGCTTGGGCGTGCCATTTGTGGAGCTAATTGGGTGTCGTTCTGGTGTTGCTGAAGCTGATCACCAGGTGTGTTGGATTTGGGGCCTCTTGGGAGGGGCTGTGGGGCAGGCCCAGGTCAGCTGCTGCTTGTGCCCAACCCGGAGCACCCAGTGGAAGCCAGAAAGTGACCTACTTTTGGTAGCTGCCTTTGTGGGTTTGGAGGCCCCTGGGAAAGGCTATGCTGTGACGCAAGACAGGATGATACATAGGATACTAGAAAGAAACGGAGGTCCTCAATAGCATAAGTTGCGGCCTTATTGACTGTCTTAAAACAGAATTGTGATGATGCAACACCTCTGCTTACTGGGTGACTCCCCATTATGTGAGGGTAAAATTCATATGCTAGCATGACACGTGCCTTCTTTGATTTGGTTCTGAAACGGCAGCGGTATCTCCATCCCATTCTCAGTGTTCCAGGCTTACCCCATCCCTTTGCGGCCCTCACTTGCAACATGTTATTTCATCCTCAGGCTTTTGCTCCCTCTGCCCTTCTGGATTCCCCTTCATGCCTTCCCTCAGCACCTCGTATAACTGTCGAGATGCAGCCCTATCTTTGCCGCATCTGCTGAGCTCGCCTGGTACAACTGATTGTTGTCTCTTGTATGATCTAACTGTACTTTATTCACTTCAGGTGTACAAGTAGCGAGCGGTACTTTTCTGTTCTTATTTTTTCATGTATTATAATATCTCTACTCCTACTAGAATGTAGGACAAAATGTTTCATTTGTATTTCCAGCTTCCCCTGGGTCTGTGCCTATGATTTGTTGCCTACAGTAAAGTTTTCTTGTCCCACCGATGGATGGACTGAGTGAGTGAGTGAACGAGTAAATGAATATGATGTTTTCTGAAGTTGGGTTTTTCTTTCTTTTTGTTTTCTTTACTAGAAAGAAGCAACCAAGCCGGCAATTGGAAAAAGAGAAAATCGTGTGGCTATTATTGAAAGTGCTCCACAAGACCAAACAAGCAATGATAATTTGACTTGTGTTGACAGTGCACACCAGGATAATATACGTGGTAATTTAGTGACTATCTATGAATTCTTTCTAGCTTAAGCTCTGCTATAAACAAATCTAACATGTGTCGACCCACATGTGATATTCACTTCTTTTAAGCATTCTTTCCTATCTTTTTTTGCAAAAGTATCCCCACTATTAACAACTGCTTCTTCTTGCAAACGCTTCCACCCCCTGAAATTCTTTTCTGCTATTACTTTTATGGAAATAAGCATGACTGAATGTGTATTTAAAATGCACAGTAATATACGTTCACATTAATGTACCTGTGACTCCATTTTATAGTTAAAAAGTCATCATTAGGATTAGGACAAGATGAAGATGAAGAATCACCTTGGGATTCTGAGGTACTGTCTTTCAGAATTATTATTATTATCAATGTTATTTACAAAATCACCATTCTGTGATGTTAAAACGAAAAGGGTGTGCTTTGACTTTACTTTCTCACCTCTGCATTTCCCCATACAAATCATTTTTTGATGGTTTATCCTATAATTAATAAACTAGCTATGTGGTTAATCTAATAAGACAGCGTAGTACAATTCTGCTAACTTGCAAGTTTCACTTTAGGAAGTCAGTGCAGAATAGTATAAAACACGTAGGCTTCCAAGTCTTAAGGAGTCAGTTTGGGATCTGAAGTGAAGTTTACCTAAAAGGTAAAGAATTATTCCAGCTCGACCTATACCCAAATGCATGACTCTGTGGTTTTTGTAGATGTGGAAATGTCCTAATGAGTTTCAGAAAGAAAGAGTTTGGATTGTAGGGTGTTTTTATAATTTGGAACTTGAGAAGATAATGCCTGGGACACCAAAGTATTATTATATTTGTATTGTCAAATAGATCTGCAAGGAACTTTTCTATGGTAGGAAAAGCATGGTGAATACTACTAATATGTTGGATTACACTAACAACAATTTGGCTGAGCGCTGCTTTACTATGTAACAACTGTCTCGTTCAGTTAAAACAGCAGGCATTGAGTCACTTGATGGCAACTGTACTTGCAGTAATGGAAGTACAGTGTAATGATGAGCCAATGTGAGGTGACAGCTGTGGAAAGAGACAGGAGGAGTGTGATCTTCTGATATAGGCAACTGCTGCCTCCTGGCACAGACACTGCGTTTGACGATAAGAACGCAGTAGAATCCTGCATGGGTCACTTGCTAGCTGTGGGGTCTTGGGGCAACTCCTTCTTAACCTGTCGGATGTCAGTGCCCTCATTTGTCATAATGGTACTAATGACTACCTTTGAGGTATGTGGAATGCACAAATGTGGTAACAAATGTGAAAACACTTCGAAAACTGTAAAGGGTGCTATAGAATGTAAAACACAATGATCACAGTGAGATGCAGCGACTTATTAAATATCGGGGACACTTTTTGTAAACCTGTAGGACAATCAAATGGCAGTAGTGTCAAGAACAGAGTGGAAAAGTTAGAAGGGGCACGTGGATTTCTCACCTGGGGGATGTTAAGTTTCAGAGACTGTGATTGGCAATACCCTGTAGATGTGTAGTGTTTTGGTACTTGAGGCTTTGTTGGTGCGAGCTGAATGTTTTCACCTGGAGTAAATTTCTAGTTGGATACCAGCTGTGTGCTGGGCAGTTAGACACTGACTGGAGAAGTTCAGGGGACAGCTGTAGCTGTACAAGCAGAAAAACAAGTGAACGACAGTCCATTATAAGTCACTATATCTGCGTCATTTAAGCAGAATGGAGAATGCTGGGTTAAAGAATATTGTCGGGGGTCGGGCATGGTTGTAGTTGGAATAGGAGTGGGAGTGGAATATCAGTGGTCAGGAAAGATCTTTGTGAGTGTGACAAAAACTGCCAAGTGAAGCATGAGAAGGAGCCAGTCGTGTGAAGATCTAGAAGCAAAACCTGCTGGACAGAGACTGCAATGGATCGCATCTGTCCATCATTGTATTCTAACGTCTTGGAATGGCCAGGAAGAGGAAGTGGGGTAACCATCATCAACCCATTTTTATACTTGTTGTTCTGTGTGGGAAAGAAGTAAAATGTGCATGGTAAGTGTCTGGTACATTTTAGATGATTATAATAAGTAAATGTTCTTATTTTTCCCTGATTACAAATTATTATACTTTTTTGAAAAGTTGCATAACTATATATACCATTTTTCCTATTATTTATTGACACATAATATAATGAAAAGTTTTTCTTATCTCTTTGCCACTTGGGTCAATGATTTTTTCTATCAAAATTTTTGTCAAATAACAGTTCGGTTTCTCCTAGCTCTTGTGGACCTAGATGAAGTAGGTTCTAAAATGTTCTGTTTAGACTCAGCTGGACATACACCAAGGTTTCTTACCATGTCAAGCAAGTATCTTGTTTTAGCACTAAAAAACAAAGCTGTGATTAGAAATATGTAACGGTTATATCAAGTGCACTTATCAAAGTATTAGGTTGTTGCGAAAGTAATTGGGGTTTCAAAGGTAAAGAACAAATTGCAAAATTGCAATTACATTTGCACCAACCTAATATTTCCTTAGATACATATTTTTCAAAAAATGCTTTTCTTGGAGGTAAGAACTTTAACATTTTCATCCTGAATTATTAACTAGAGATGGTATGAAGTGTCCATGAGTTACTAATCATCTTGTTTCCTAACCCCTTCAGACCAGCATTGAAGTGGAAGATCCTGTTCCTGAGGAAGCTGTAGGAAAGTACGGTGCGCAACCCTGCAGACCAGGTGCACTTTGTAACACCAATTTAATTTTGGGAAGCAGTACGCGCGGACATTTGGCATGCGTGCAATCTTCTCTTCCTCATTCCTTTTTTTTGTTACAAATTTAATTGAAGGATTTGACATAAGTAACGTGATGTCATTGTTGCTATCGAAGTTTGAGAGAAAAGACATCGACAGGACTAAGAAAATGAGATTTTAAAAGTGTGACTTCACTAAAATGTTTCTCCTCTTGTTTCGATACCCCAAAAAGTCCCAGTTTGGAACCCCTGTGCTTATTAGGGGTTCTCAGGGGTTAATTATCACACTGGAAGATATTTCCAGGGTTTCCAAATGGTTATTTGAATTTTGACGTTTGCCCAGAGTAAGCCTCAGTCGCTACCATGTCAATTGCGTTTTAACTTTACTTCCTCTTAGTGTTGTAACACTGATGCTCTTAAGCCAACCAGATGTTCTGATGAGCAGACACTGGCTGTGCGTGTACATGAACTTATGGAGTCTTTGATTATTAAAAATGAGAGAAGTAATTAATAGTAATGAATATCTGGTAGACACAGTCTTTGAAAACAGTATTTCTGAATCTTTTGTGCCCCGGGATTCTTTTATGCTATTAAAACTTATTGAGAATTCCAAAGTATTTTCTTTTGTCGGTGGTCTCCATTGATAGTTACAATATTAGACTTTAAACCTGAAAATTTTAAAATACGAGCACACACAGGCATGCATTCCTTGAGCCATTAGAGCTACGAGCCAGTCACCATCAGACCTATGATGTTACCATCAGAGCTGTGATATCACGGCTGTGGAGAACTCTACTGTACACTTAGAAGAGAATGAGAGTGAAAATGGCCAATGACAGTCAGTGTTTCTGTGAAAATAGTTTTGACCTTTTCGGGCCCCTCGACTGACTGATCTTGGGACTTTAGGGATTCTCACAGGACATTGGAAACTACTGTTTTAAATGACATACGGGCTCCCTGGTTGTGAAGTGATAAAATAGTTTTAAAGCTTCTCTTCTACAGTTGTGGTTTTCTTTCACTTGTCTTTAAGATTTAAGGTGAGAATTTTGTTTAAAAAGCAAAAGGAAAATAAGTTTGCTATATATTCATTTTCTGTCTCATAGTTCACTGTACTCCTTGGAGCTAGTGTGGACCTAGTTTGATCGTATTTTTACTTGGAAACAACAAAGTCACCCAAGTCTGTCATTTGTCATATGAATTTCTGTTTATGGAAGGGTTAAAAAATGAATTCTGAAGATCTTGAAGCATTTAGAAAAGACTATTTTCTTATAATAAGTAGTTTCTAATTTGTAATAGTACCATGCTTTAAAAGCTTTTTTTCTAATCCCATGTTTGTCACACATATTTGAACTTAAGATAAGTGGTTAGACATGACTTTTGAGAACGACAAAAAAATTCACATCCGGCACCATGTTAACTATTAAGGAAAGCTTTAATTGGAAACACATTACATAATAGAAATTGCTGAGTGACAATAATGAATTAAACTTACCTATGAGAATGGCAATATAGGACACTTAAAATAAAATGTGCTCGGAAGGAGTAGTGTGTTCGGGGAAAAGGAGGACGTGGGACCGCTTCTCTGAAAAAGGAAGTTTTTCAAGATGGTCAACTTTGTGTTATTTTTACCTCCTAATAAATGAAAACTTTATTTTCAGCTTCTTCCAAATGGAATGCTACTTCTTTGACTTTCGATCATGGAACTTCTCAAAGATCCGGGGATTGGAAAGTTGGTGATAAAAGGCCGTTTGCATCACACTCAATGAGCAAACCTCTGTCAGCATCCACAGAGTTTGGACAGATGACCGTAATAGACAAACGAAAGAGTCAGATTGTAGGTGTGTTTCTGTTAGGTAATCATAGGCTCCATGACTTGTGTGAATCACCGCTGCCAGAAAACAGAGAAAGCAAAGAAGGAAATAAAGATACAGAAAGTGTTCAACCCCAGCCCACCTCTATGTAGCCCCATCATAGTTCTGACTTTCCAACAGTCATTTTGTGGCAAAATCTACTTGACGTTTACTCTGTTTATGCAACTTACAACCAAACAGAATGACTTTTAGCAAGACATTGGCATTCTTCCTGAAGCACAGTAACATACGGAAATAAGAAAGAGAATGAGGTGAAAGGGTGATTTCCTTTAGACTAGTATTTAGCGTACACTGGGGAGTGGGCAGCAGGATTATATGTACCACATTGGGACCAGATGGGAAAACTTCAGAAAGATCAAAAGGTTGCCTAGTGAAACAAAACAGTTTTTTAGCTTTAGTTTTATAGCTCGGCATTCACAAGTATTGGTTATAACTTTATTCGATGTAACTGAAAAAGCACCTTTGAAACCAACAACCAAATATTTCTTGGATTTTCTATGGCATTATATAGTTTAGAATTGACTTTTGCAGCAGTATTGGGATTCATTGAGAATTTAGTGCATAGCACTTCCTTCTCAGCTGTGTCCGCAGTCTGTCTCCTCTTCTCTCCCTTCTTCCTTAAACCCCAGTGCTGAATCCTCAATGGTGAAAAGAAATTTTCAGAATAGTAGAGGAAAACATTTCAGATATAAGGAAGGGTGTACACAGATACATGCATCAGAAGTAACAGTCATTGTGGAAACAATGAATGACGTTGCAGTTGAATCTTAGGGTGTTGTTCAAAAGGTACAATTACGAGGTAGAGAACAGAGTATATAGTGCGATTCGATATGTTTGTCCTGTATTTCTAAATTGCGTTTTGTTTCTGATTGTTTTTCCATCGATGTTCAATGAATGAATTGGTGGATTCATTTTTGACACGTTTGTATGCCTTTTACTTTGTGCCATATTACCCAAATGGTTTGTTGAAGTGTGAGCTAATTAGAAGTATTTCTTAAGTAAAGTAAAGTATTCAGGAAAAGATTACGCTTAATTTGAACTCTCAATTGATAAGATGTTATTTTCTGTATCTATAAAGATGATAGCTTTTATCTGACTGTTCTAAGTAGTTCGTTTTAACTAATATGTAGACTTGTCAGCAGGACAACACCTAGGAATGACATCGGAGGAAGGGCAAGCGAGGCTTGATGGAAATGAAAAGAACTACACACGTGTATGTAAAATTTAAGCTTAAATTTCTAGTATAATATGGTTTTCTGTGCTTTAATAATATAATAGAGTCCAATTGAAATTACCTTTCAAGCTAGCCTTTTAGAGTCACACGGTCATAATTGAATGATATGTATAACATTTGAACTAGTTAGAAAACTTAAAATATTGTTAGCATCTATACATATTCACAGCTCAACTTTATCCTTGAATTGAGGCAAAAAATAATAATAATAAAGTCCTGAATATTGTTTGCTCCTTTAATTTTTATAACTCCCTTACATAACAAAGAAAGTAACATCAAATATTGAATCACGTGATGAGACAGTTGAAATTATGAACCATGTGAAAATGATGGCCACTGATTCGGGCTCACGTGAAAGGAGTCAGTGGTTCAAAATGTGCAGTTCCCTATGGCTTGTCACTAAGGCCAAGGTTAGAGATGGATTCTTCCTTGTGACCTCTGTGTAATGGACGTCTGAGTCTACATTCAGAGAGAGAATGGGGTCATGCAATCAACTCAACTGACTTTTAAGAGAATCACGCTTTCCAGGATGGGACCTTTGGTTATTAGGGCAGAAACAATAACTTTCTAATTCCTTTCATTTCAGTGTAGGAAATCAGTAAATGTGACTTAATTTTTGATCTGCTCTTATGAGTGGGTGTTGAATAAGTTAGAATTGGATGCAACAGATAACTATGTCAATGTATAACACTATCATAGTGTATAATTTGTATTAATATGTAGGAATTTACTTCTCTTACTGATTGATGTTAATGATGTGGGCTCCTAATTAAAGTTTGCCTATTCTCCAGTTATTAATCTTTAAAAGATATTCTTAAATTCACTATAGGGGCTCACTATTTAAGATGTGGTGTGGTGAACTATTTTAAGTGAGGAAGCCTCTGTGACATTAAAAATCATTTACTATTTCATTTTTGGGGTGGGTTTAACATATAAGCGATTGTTTAGTGCAAACGGTGACAAAATTAGTTTTGCGGGTTCATGTTTTTCTTCTAATTTAGACTAAGGCAACTTATTTTTCACTCTCTACTTACAGTCCAATAATTTAGGAATAAGTAAACGTAGATTAAGATTTTTAACAGTTAAATTTTAGTTACATTCTAATTTTTCTTTGTTCATATTCGATTCTCTAGGTTGTACAAAAGGAAAATGACACGCAGAGGCCACTTTCTCAAGAACAGGACAACAGAATATTAGAAGATGCAATTCTGACCAATTGCCTTCAACAACAAAAGGAGACAAAAATAAATCTTAAGAAAATGAATTCTGAGGTATTTTGTTTAGTTATTTTCAAATATGTGTGTGCGTATTTGTGTATGGACATATTTTGAAAACCAATGTTGTACCTATGGGAATTCTAGAGGATGTTAAAGGTGTGTGTGTGTGTGTGTGTGTGTATTTTAGGGGAAGTGAGATTTTCCGTCCATTGCAATAAATGATATTCTTGACTGAAATCCATTTATGTCCAACAATCAAGTAGTGACGTTCCCAATGTCTCATCTATAGGGGAGGCTTTCAATACTTTTTACATGGATCAATGAGCTTTTTACAATCTCAACTCTATTGCTACTGAGAACAGAAGTTTCAGTTTGAGGCAGGGATTTCATCCCCTTGCTGTGTTAGCAGAGAGGTTAGTTTTCACTTCCACTGATTGTAAGGAGTAGAAGCATAGCCAGGTCAGAGACCGTCTTTTAGATCTCCTTGTCCTGCTTTTGAGAAAAGTAACAAGTTGCTCCCAGTAGAGTCCTACTTCAGTACTAGGAACTTTTGAAGATATTGGATGCCACGATACATACTTAGTGATAATTTAGTGGTGAGTATTTTATTCAAAGAAGTCAGTGTATTTTCCCCTATTTCACATTTATTTCTCCTTTCAACATCATGAAAGGGAAATAACACTTATTGCAGCAGCAAATAATCTCACTATTTTCTAAGAAGAGCTCTATAATTTTTAGCTTATTTTCCCTGAGTATTTTGAAATCTAAGGCGTCTTTTGAATTTATATGTTTACACTAGAAGAGCAGCAAGCATACTATTGTAGAGTCCAAAGTCCTGGGGAAAATCCTGACCTTGCTCCTCTTTTTAATCATTCTGTTCGAGATTGTGATAACGAAATGAGTTCATTGATGTATAAAGAAGTGCTTAGCGCAATGCCTAGATTTATCAGTGATTAGTAGATTTAATCTCATAGGTGACTCTGAAAATATTAGAAAAGTAAAATATATTTTGAGTATTCTTGGAAAAAAAATTCTAGGAAATGTAATCAGTCCAAATATATGCAGAGTGAATACTCTTACTGTGGGATAGGTGTATATTCAGACGGTAACCTCTATTTTAAAATGTAGTCAAACTTCTTACTCTTTTATTTCATGCCTTCTGGGTTTGCTGCCTTTCCAGTTCTGAGACTCTTAAAATTCTCTTATGATTTTAAAATTCTTTTTCACTTTCATGGATTCAGCATCTTACATTAAATTTTTTTTAACTTTGGGGAATTTATGCTTGTATAAAGTTGGAGGTTTGCATTCAATGTTGCACAAACTGCAGTATCATTTGTACCAACCTAATATTCGCTTAAATACCTATTTTTCAAAAAGTCCTTTTCTTGGAGGTTATAACGTTAGTATTGCTAGCCTGAATTGTTAACTAGGGATTGCATAAAGTGTCCATTAGTTACTAATCATCTTGTTTCCTAACCCCTTCAGCCGACAATTGAAGAGAAAGATCCTGTTCCTGACGAAGCTGTAGGAATGGACGAAGTGCAACCCTTCAGACTAGGTGCACTTTGTAACACCAATTTAATTTTGGGAAGGAGTACGCGAGGACATTTGACATGCGTGCAGTCTTCTCTTCCTCATTCCTTTTTTTCTTTGCTACAAATTTAATTGAAGGATTTGACATAACGTGATGTCATTGTTTGTATGGATGTTTGAGAAGAGGTATTTACAGGAATAAGGAAATGAGATTTTAAAACTGACTTCACTAAGATGTTTCTCCATTTGTTCGATACCCTAATTGTCCCAGTTTGGAATCCCTGTACTTAATAGTGGTTACCACAGGTCAATTATCACCCTGGAAGATTTTTCCAGCATTTTCAAATGGTTCTTTGACTTTTTATGTTAACGCCAGTAAGCCTCAATTGCTACCATGTCAATTGTTTTCTAACTTCACTTCTTCTCTTAGTGTTGTAACACTGATGGTCTTAAGACAACCAGATGTTCTGCTGAGCAGACACTGGCTGTGTGCGTACCTGCGCCTCTGGTGTCTTCGAGTATTAAAAATGGGAGACGTAATTAATAGTAATGAATATTTGACAGACACAATCTTTGCAAACAGGAATTCTGAAGCTTTTGTGCCTTGGGATGCTTTGATGGTATTAAAAATTTTTGAGAATTCCAAAGAACATTTTTAAGTCAGTAGTCTCCACAGATAGTTACAATCTTAGAAATAAAAACCGAACAATTTAAAATACATAACTTTTGATATTGACAAAAAAATTCACACCCCACACCATTTTAACTATTGAGAAGGGAAGCTTTAATCGGAAACACATTATATAACAGAAATTGCTGAGTGACAATAGTTAATTAAACTTACCTATGTGAATGGCAAGTATAGGACACCTAAAATAACATGTACTCTGAAGGAGTCGTGTGTTTGGGAGAAAGAGGGTGTGGGGCTGCTTCTCTGAAGAAGGAAGTTTTACACGATGGTCGACTTTGTGTTATTTTTACCTCCTAATAAATGAAAACTGTATTTTCAGATTCTTCCAGCTGGAATGCTACTTCTTTGACTTTCAATCATGGAACTTCTCAAAGATCCGGGGATTCGAAATTTGGTGATAAACGGCCATTTGCCACACACTCAAGGAGCAAACCTCTGTCAGCATCCACAGAGTTTGGACAGATGACCGTAATAGACAAACGAAAGACTCAGATTGGAGGTGTGTTTTTCTTACGTACTTCTACGCAACATGAATTGCGTGAATCACAGCTACAAGATAACAGAGAAAGCAAAGAAGGAAATACAAAAACAGAGAGTTCAACCCTAGCCTACCTCTGTGTAGGTTGTTCGTAGTTCTGAATTTCCTACAGTCATTTTGTAGCAAAATCTGCTTTATGTTTACTCTGTTTAGGCAACTTACAGCCAAATAGAATACCTTTTAGCGAGACATTGGCATTCTTCCTCAATCACGGTAACATAAGGAAATAAGAAAGGGAATAAGGAGAAAGTATGATTCCATTTAGACTAGTATTTAGCGTACACTGGGGAGTATGTATGTATAACTATACACATATATAGGTACATACATACATACATATACGTGTATATGTGTATGTATGTATGTGTGTATATATATATATATATATATATATATATATATATATGTATTTTTATATACACACAGATGTATAGCAGGGGAAGTAAAAGCGCTTCACGTATAAATTGCCCACCACTTGTATCATTAATATTCACCCTACTATAGCCTTCAGGGGTTGCCCCAAAGAAGTATTTTTATATCACTTCAATCTGACGCTTTCAAAGTTCTGTGTTTTTCTGTTGTGTATTTACAATGTATTTGAATTTTTTCTTTAACAGTGGATGAGTGTTCTAAATGTGACCCTGCGAGCAGGTAGGATTTTATGGATTTCTAAAATTGCATGTTAACTAAGAGACTGCAGAGAGAAGCCAGTAAGCTTTAATGAGTGTTCTTTCTGCTCTGGATTAGGCCCTATACTATGTGCCTAACATTGGTTCTCTCAGGTGTACGGCACAGTAACTTTGCAAAGTAGCTGTGCTATTCGGCCTAGTTTGTATTCATTACACGTGTGTGGTTCCGGGAGGTGGATTAATTGACCCCTGGTACCATAGTTACCAAGTGGCTGACCCGTGATGTGACCTTCGGCCTGCTTGGCTTCCCAAGTCCCTTCTCTTGTCCCTCAGCCTGTACTGAGAAGTGCCTGGACGGGTCTGGATTCAAGGTTCAGGTGCAAGTCAGGTGGACTCAGAGAGTCCCGTTTAGTGACGTGTTAACACTGATTGAGAAGTGTCCTCCCAAGCCCAGTGAGCGCAAGCTCTTGTGTTAATGTACTCCACAATTGCAGCAGTCTTGAGAACCTTGTTTTCACCATCAGTGTTGAAGGCAGATCTCAGTTCGCTGTGGCCACAGAACCACAGGTTGTGCATAAGCAAGACCTAATCAGGCAAGTGTTTTCAGGTATAATGCGATGTAGCCTTCTTGGGACGAATCGTTGTTCTGTAAGTGAAGAACATGTATGTATAGATCATGTTGTGTTACTGCAGCACAAATTGAGATGATATTTCCAATTGATTTCTCTACTTACTGATGTCTCAGCCTGTGTTTCTCTTCTGGCTAATACCTTTCCCTTGTTCTAGGAAGTTTTTTTCTTTTTTTCCAGAGTCTCTCTTCTTTCTTCGATGACTTTCCATGATTTTTTACCTTTTTCACTGCTTTTCTCAGGGTTTTTTGTTGCTGTTGTTCTGTTGTTGTTTTTCCACTTCTGCCAGCTAAGTGTTCTCCGTTTTTCTAGAGAGAATCAAAAGTCCATAGAATTCCAGGTGTTGAAGGAATGTTAGCAATTAATTAATTCAAAACACCCCCTAGTACTTCATGCTGCCATTAATGTTTTGGTCAAGTGGTTGATCTCATGAGGAGTTTGAACTCAAAGAGATTATGTGACTGACTTGAGTACAGTGAGTGATGAAATGAGATGAAGTGTAGGTTTCTAAGTCCAGTACGCTTCCTTCTTTATCATCCTTTGGGTGAGTGTTTTAATTATGGAAAGGAATGGAATTAGCAGCGGAATCCAAGTTTCAATAGGACCAACACTGGGTTGGAGTAGGAATAAGGATTTTAGAATAGAGATCAGAGATCAGATAGGGGAAAAGAGATCAGAATAGTAGGGTATGACAAGATAAAGAGAAATTACAAGAGAGAAGGAAAGAGGATGTTGGTAGTTGTCTAAAAAAGCAGATTAAAGTAAGGGGTTCAAGGGCGTCCTGAACAGGTTGCTGCTTTTTTGTTTGTTGAATTGGAGGAACCAGCATTCTTTAAGATTTGTATGAAAACATATTAAACCTTTGAGCCTCTGGAAACATTCTCTTTATAGCAAGTAGGAATATGGTATCATCCACCAGCACCCGAAATTACAGAGCGGGTCCCCTCGAGTCCAAAGGCACTGCAGATTGCTGAACTCTATAGACCCATGGCCCACCGCAGGTGTTTCGTCACCTCCACCTCTTTTCCCGATGCACTGATGTCCTTCCCATGGATATGGAGGGTTGGGCAGAGGGAGGACTGATTGTGAAAACAGTAATGGAGTTGGGTCGGTGGTAACATGACTGTGTTGGGAGTGGATGACTGAGGCTCCACTTAGCTTATTTTCCAGGAACAGGGAAATGGACAACTCCTACTGTGGGTCATTTGAGCCCATCCTTGTTTCAGGAGTCTATGCCTTCTTAGGCTGAAGTTTTCAAGGTTGGAGATTGCCAGGAAGCTGTGAGGACAAGTGGTCTGGGAGTGGGGAGGCTAAGAACATACATATTTGTTCTTTGACTGTTGTACGTGTAACTTGCAAACATTTCACACATTTCAGGGAACTGATTGTAGTGTTTCAGGGTGAAAGGAATGAATGGCGCGATTTAATAACTGCTTTCTACGTTAAAGAAGCAAGACTGCCATTTTTCTCACACAGATTAATCTTTGAACCAGGGACAGACCATGGAGAAGGGTCAGTGTATCTTTCTAACTTGATTTAGCTCACTGCTTTTGTCCCAGTTCAGGTTCCATTTATGTCAGCTATTATTTGCGTTTTGAATTCAGCCTTCAGGACTTTTGGTGAAAACAACATACTCTCAGGTGTTGCCAACATATTGGCTGTCATTCTCTGTTACGGAAACTTAGAGTGTATCTTCATTAAATATTGCATGAGTTGGGAGTGGTGGAGGCAGAAATAGGTAGCTAAGAGCTTTTCTAGCATATCATCTAATTTTTAATTATATCAAGAGACTATATTTCAAATGCAGATAGCTGACCTTTTACTCCTTTTGTTGTTGTTGTTGCTTTTGTCAAGAAATGAATTCACTTGTTTTTGTTATCTTTACCCTAAAGTCTTTCCCGCGAAACTGGCAATAAAGATTCATGGCCTATATCAGAGGAATGGCTCTTCGATGTTAATACCAAGGTAAAAGGCTCCTGTGTGAAATTAACTGTTTTGCTCTGAATTTAGTTTTGTGTAGCAATGACTTGTAAAATTTAGTTGTGGTCTACCTATCATTGTTCTATGTTTGTCATGGAAAATTCCTCAGCATGAACCATTTTATAACATGTGACCATTTGATGCTGCATTGTTTTGTTGTTGTTTTTTTAACTTCAGTAAGTATCAAAGATGGGGGCTGAGAAAAAGAAGGGCTGGGAAATGTATAGTGATAGTAAAATTCGATAGGGAGTTTTCCCACAGTGACGGAGCTATGCAATTTGGGTAACGGTAAGGATTCTCAATGTGACTTTTACGTTATACCAGCATGACTTTTATCATACTCGTGCCTGAATGAAATCTTGAATGGATTCACGTACTCATTGTAATAGTCATGAAATCTTCCTGGTACCTTTCAGTTTTAAAACTAGATAGTATATGACATATGGTTTTATTTTATTACGCTTTGTATGTTGGTATGGTATACTTGTTAGGAGGGAGTGTTTTCTTCATTTCATTTTTTTTTCATTTACATTCCGTTGACAATCCGTATTATTTTATATTAGTTTCCGGTATACTAGGTTCATCATTTAGACTTAATAATTGTAGAAGTTTTGAAAGTTTAGAATTCATGTTCTCTATCTCAAAACTCGTATAACAAAAGGATTCCACTATATTCTAAATCATTGCTTTGGGAATATATTTAAATATCTTCATCTAATTGAAGAGTACATGTTTTGCATAAAATAATAACCAATTTGAAAAACAGAGATCTTTTTTTTTTCAAGTTTTGTGTTTTAATGGCGTATTTGATTACATGGTATTTGATCCATGGGCTCCTCGGCCCATATATGCAATAGTGACACAGATTTTCATTCAACTGATATTCTGACATACTCCATCGTCAAATCAACACTTGTTGAGTACCTATTCTGTAACAAGCACGATCTCATTTACTTCTCAGAATAGCCTTGGCAAAGAAGGGAATCCTCATCTTCAGAGATAAGGAAGTGGAGACCAAGTCAGTCTAGGTAGCATGTGTTGCAGTAGCCAGGGAGAACGTTGAGGGTTTGATCCAAAATGCACTTGGCTCCAAAGCTCATGATACTCTTGTCTGCTCCCTATAAAACGTGTCCGTGAGGTCCTATGCCCATTGTCCATGACGCATTGACCAAAGTAAAGAAAGGATCCGTGTCTGCAAAAGACAGGATGCTTTCTTTACTCTGGTCAAAAGCAGAGATTCTTAAAAATCGTGTAATAAAATATCAAGCTTCAGAAAGTTTTTAGTTTTGTTTTTTAAATGTAAAATGTTTCATTTCTGTTACAGTTGACATTCAATATGATGTCAGCCTCAGGCGTACAGCATAGTGGTTAGGCATTTATATAATGTGTAAACTGGTACTCCGATTAGTGTGGAATCCCTGACACCATACTTAGTTATTACAATGTTATTTCCTGTATTCTGTGTGCTGTCCTTGACAGCTACATGACTGTTTTATAACTGCCAATGTGTACTTCTTAATCCTTTTACCTTTTCAAGTTGCTCCCCAACACTCTTCCCTCTGGGCAATGATCAGTTAGTTCTCTGCATCTATGAGTTTGTTTCTTTTTTCTATGTTCATTTATGTTTTTATTTATTTTTACATATCACCGATAAGTGAAACCATGTGGTATTTGCGTTTCTCTGTCTAACTTATTTCACTTCGAATAATACCCTGTAGGTGCACGCACGTTGTCACAAATGGTAAGATTTTATTCTTTGTTACAGCCAAGTATTATGTTGTTGTATATATGTAGCACTTCTTGTTTATCCAAGACGATGGATACTTCGGTTGCTTCTTTATCTGGAGTATTGTAAATAATGCGACAAGGACCATACAGATGCATACATGTTTTCAAAGGAGTGTTTTGGATTTCTGCGGAGAAAAACTCAGAAGTGGGATTGCTGTGCCACATGGTAGTTCTATTTTCAAATTCTTGAGGAACTTCCATATTGTTTTCCATTGTGGCTGGCCGGATTTGCGGTCATACCAACAGTGCACGGGGGTTCCCTTCACATCCTCACCAACACTTGTTGTTTGTTGATTTATTGATGATGGCGATTCAGACAGTTGTGAGGTGATAGCTGATTGTGTATTTAATTTGCATTGCTCTAATGATTAGTGCACTGAGCATGGTGTCGTATGTCTCTTGGCTATCTGTGTGAGCTCTTTGGAGAAAAGTCTATTCAGGTACTCTTCTGATTTTGTAATTGCATTGTTTGTCTTTCGGTGTTACGTTTTCTGAGTTCCTTATATGTTTTGGATATCAACCCTTTCTCTGATATATGATTGGCAAATATCTTCTCCCATTCGTCCGGTCGTGTTTTCATTTTGTTGATGGTTTCTATTGCTGTGCAAAACTGTTTCAGTTTGATGTCATATATATGGGTCTTGAAGTCCTATCCATTCAGCCACGTTAGGTCCTCACTGGAGCATGTAACGTATTTGTATTTAAAGTAATTGTTATACGTATGTAATTATTGCCATTTTATTATCCATATTTCTTCTCCTCCTCTTCGTCCTCATTCTCCTGTTTCTCCTCCTCCTCCTCTTTCTTTTCTTCCTTCTTCTCCTTCTTCTCTTTCTCTTCCTCCTCTTTCTCCTCCTCCTCCTCCTCCTTCTCCTTCTTCTTCTTCTGTGTCTTGTTCTTTTTTCAAGTTGTCGTTTCACATTTCTTGTAATATTGGTTTGTTGGTGCTGAACGCCATCATCTTTTTCTCTGGCAAGTTTTTACCTCTCCATTGATTCTAAATGAGAGCCTTGCCAGATACAGTAATAGTAATCTTGGTTGTAGATTATAGCTTTTCATCACTTTCAATATTTCTTGCCAATCTCTTCTGACCTGCAGATTTTCTCTTGAGAGATCACCTGACAATCTTATGCGATCTCCATTGTACGTGACTAACTACTTTTCTCTTGATGGTTTTAATATTCTCTCCGTGTCCTACCCCTTTGGAATTTTAATTATGATATGTTTTGGTGTGGGCCTATTTGGGTTCATTTTGTTTGGAACTTTTGTGTTTCCTACGCTTGTGTGTCTATTTCCTTCTCCAGGTTAGGAAAGGTTTCCATCATTATGTATTCTGATAGGTTTTCTTTCTTTTTTTAATT
The DNA here is from genome assembly GCF_057876585.1 of Rhinolophus sinicus. Lineage (NCBI taxonomy): Eukaryota > Metazoa > Chordata > Mammalia > Chiroptera > Rhinolophidae > Rhinolophus > Rhinolophus sinicus. The sequence goes on along the minus strand of NC_142501.1, from coordinate 113,969,356 downwards.
TATTGCGGTGACAATTGTCAGTAAAATTACATGGATTTCAGGAGTACAATTCCGTATTACATCATGTATAAATCCCATTGTGTGTTCACCACCCAGAGTCAGTTCTCCTTCCATCACCATATATTTGATCCCCCTTACCCTCTCCTCCCAACCCCCACCCCCTTACCCTCTGGTAACCACTAAACTATTGTCTGTGTCTATGAGTTTTTGTTTCTCATTTGTTTTTCTTGTTCTTTTGTTGTTTTTGGTTTATATACCACATATCAGTGAAATCATATGGTTCTCTGCTTTTTCTGTCAGACTTATTCGCTTAACGTTATACTCTCAAGATCCATCCATGTTGTCACAAATGTTCCTATATCATCTTTTCTTACCGCTGAATAGTATTCCATTGTGTATATATACCACAACTTCTTTATCCATTCATCTATTGAAGGACATTTTGGTTGTTTCCATGCCTTAGCCACCGTAAACAAAGCTGCAGTGAACACTGGGGCACACGTGTCTTTATGTATAAATGTTCTCAGATTTTTGGGGTAGATACCCAGGAGAGGGATTCCTGGGTCGTACGGTAATTCTATTCATAATTTTTTGAGGAACCTCCACACTGCCTTCCATAACGGCTGCACCAGTCTGCATTCCCACCAACAGTGTATGAGGGTTCCTTTTTCTCCACAGCCTCTCCAACACTTGTTAGTGTTTGACTTGCTGATGATAGCCATTCGGACTGAAAGAAATTGAAGAAGGCACAAAGAAATGGAAAGACATTCCGTGCTCATGGATTGGAAGAATCAACATAGTTAAAATGGCCATATTACCCAAAGCAATATACAGATTTAATGCAATCCCCATCAAAATCCCAATGGCATTTTTAAAGAAATAGAACAAAAATATCATCAGATTTGTTTGGAACCACAAAAGACCCCGAATAGCCAAAGCAATCTTAAGAAAAAAGAACAATACTAGAGGTAAGACACGCCCTGACTTTAGCTTGTACTACAGGGCTACAATCATCAAAACAGCATGGTCTTGGCAGGAAAACAGACACAGAGACCAACGGAATAGACTTGAGAACGCAGAAATAAAACCACTTAAATGTGGACAGACAATTTTGACAAAGAAGCTAAAAACATCCAATAGAGGAAAGACAGCCTCTTCAATAAGTGGTGCTGGGAGAATTGGATAGCCACGTGCGAAAGAATGAAACTGCACTGCTATCTGTCACCATGTACCAAAATTAATTCAAAATGGATCAAAGACTTAAGCATAAGACCTGACACAATAAACTGCATAGAAAAAAACATAGGTACTAAACTTATGGACCTTGGGTTCAAAGAGCATTTTATGAATTTGACTCCAAAGGCAAGGGAAGTAAAAGCTAAAATAAACGAATGGCACTATATGAAACTTAAAAGCTTCTGCACAGCAAAAGAAACCATCGACAAAATAAAGAGGCAACCAACTGAATGGCAGAAGATTTCTGCAAACAGTGCCTCCGATAAGGGACTAATCTCCAAAATATTCAAAGAACTCATGAAACTCAACAACCACTAGGTTTTCAATTCGTGCTCTCTCTCCTTCTTCTCCTTTCGATAGCCTTACGAATGTTGTTACACTTGATATTGTCCCAGACATCCCTTAAAGTATTTTCTGTTTTATTTATTTTTTATTTATGTTCATTTTTTTTCTGTTCTGATTGGGTGTTTTCTGCTACCTTGTCTACCAAATCACTATTGGAACCTCTGCTTCACCAAATGTGCTGCTGATTCCATCTATAAATTATTCATTTAAATACTGTATTTTTCATTTCAGACTTTTTTTTTAAGGATTTCTATGTCTTTTTTATATTTGCTGTCTCTCTGTTGAAGTTTTACTTACTTTATGGATTCTTCCCCTAATTTCATCTCACATCCTTATAACTAGTGTTTTAAACTCTGTATCTGGTATGTGTCCATTTGGTTTACCTCTTTTTCTAGAGTTTTGTCCTGTTCTTTCATTAGGGAAATGTTTCTTTCTCCCTTGTTTGTTCACTGCCTCTCTGTGTGTGTTTCTATGTATTATGTAGATCTGCTAATTCTCCTCATCTTGGCAGCATTGGCTCATATAACAGGTGTCCTGTGTGTCGGGTGGTACAACCTCCCTGGTCACCGGAGCCAGGAGTTCCAGAAGCTCGTGTGGGTGGTGTGTGCCCTCCTGTTGTACTTGAGCCATATTGCTGTTGGCGCATCAGTGTGTGGAATGGACGCTCAGGACGACTGGCTGTGACTACAGTAGATGAGCTGATGTGTGTGGGCTGACGTCACAGAGTGGGATCGGCTGTAGCAGGGCTCCGGTGTCTGCTCAGTCCATGGCTTGGGCGTGTCATTTGTGGAGCTAATTGGGTGTCGTTCTGGTGTTGCTGAAGCTGATCACCAGGTGTGTTGGATTTGGGGCCTCTTGGGAGGGGCTGTGGGGCAGGCCCAGGTCAGCTGCTGCTTGTGCCCAACCCGGAGCACCCAGTGGAAGCCAGAAAGTGACCTACTTTTGGTAGCTGCCTTTGTGGGTTTGGAGGCCCCTGGGAAAGGCTATGCTGTGACGCAAGACAGGATGATACATAGGATACTAGAAAGAAACGGAGGTCCTCAATAGCATAAGTTGCGGCCTTATTGACTGTCTTAAAACAGAATTGTGATGATGCAACACCTCTGCTTACTGGGTGACTCCCCATTATGTGAGGGTAAAATTCATATGCTAGCATGACACGTGCCTTCTTTGATTTGGTTCTGAAACGGCAGCGGTATCTCCATCCCATTCTCAGTGTTCCAGGCTTACCCCATCCCTTTGCGGCCCTCACTTGCAACATGTTGTTTCATCCTCAGGCTTTTGCTCCCTCTGCCCTGCTGGATTCCCCTTCATGCCTTCCCTCAGCACCTCGTATAACTGTCGAGATGCAGCCCTATCTTTGCCGCATCTGCTGAGCTCGCCTGGTACAACTGATTGTTGTCTCTTGTATGATCTAACTGTACTTTATTCACTTCAGGTGTACAAGTAGCGAGCGGTACTTTTCTGTTCTTATTTTTTCATGTATTATAATATCTCTACTCCTACTAGAATGTAGGACAAAATGTTTCATTTGTATTTCCAGCTTCCCCTGGGTCTGTGCCTATGATTTGTTGCCTACAGTAAAGTTTTCTTGTCCCACCGATGGATGGACTGAGTGAGTGAGTGAACGAGTAAATGAATATGATGTTTTCTGAAGTTGGGTTTTTCTTTCTTTTTGTTTTCTTTACTAGAAAGAAGCAACCAAGCCGGCAATTGGAAAAAGAGAAAATCGTGTGGCTATTATTGAAAGTGCTCCACAAGACCAAACAAGCAATGATAATTTGACTTGTGTTGACAGTGCACACCAGGATAATATACGTGGTAATTTAGTGACTACCTATGAATTCTTTCTAGCTTAAGCTCTGCTATAAACAAATCTAACATGTATCGACCCACATGTGATATTCACTTCTTTTAAGCATTCTTTCCTATCTTTTTTTGCAAAAGTATCCCCACTATTAACAACTGCTTCTTCTTGCAAACGCTTCCACCCCCTGAAATTCTTTTCTGCTATTACTTTTATGGAAATAAGCATGACTGAATGTGTATTTAAAATGCACAGTAATATACGTTCACATTAATGTACCTGTGACTCCATTTTATAGTTAAAAAGTCATCATTAGGATTAGGACAAGATGAAGATGAAGAATCACCTTGGGATTCTGAGGTACTGTCTTTCAGAATTATTATTATTATCAATGTTATTTACAAAATCACCATTCTGTGATGTTAAAACGAAAAGGGTGTGCTTTGACTTTACTTTCTCACCTCTGCATTTCCCCATACAAATCATTTTTTGATGGTTTATCCTATAATTAATAAACTAGCTATGTGGTTAATCTAATAAGACAGCGTAGTACAATTCTGCTAACTTGCAAGTTTCACTTTAGGAAGTCAGTGCAGAATAGTATAAAACTCGTAGGCTTCCAAGTCTTAAGGAGTCAGTTTGGGATCTGAAGTGAAGTTTACCTAAAAGGTAAAGAATTATTCCAGCTCGACCTATACCCAAATGCATGACTCTGTGGTTTTTGTAGATGTGGAAATGTCCTAATGAGTTTCAGAAAGAAAGAGTTTGGATTGTAGGGTGTTTTTATAATTTGGAACTTGAGAAGATAATGCCTGGGACACCAAAGTATTATTATATTTGTATTGTCAAATAGATCTGCAAGGAACTTTTCTATGGTAGGAAAAGCATGGTGAATACTACTAATATGTTGGATTACACTAACAACAATTTGGCTGAGCGCTGCTTTACTATGTAACAACTGTCTCGTTCAGTTAAAACAGCAGGCATTGAGTCACTTGAAGGCAACTGTACTTGCAGTAATGGAAGTACAGTGTAATGATGAGCCAATGTGAGGTGACAGCTGTGGAAAGAGACAGGAGGAGTGTGATCTTCTGATATAGGCAACTGCTGCCTCCTGGCACAGACACTGCGTTTGACGATAAGAACACAGTAGAATCCTGCATGGGTCACTTGCTAGCTGTGGGGTCTTGGGGCAACTCCTTCTTAACCTGTCGGATGTCAGTGCCCTCATTTGTCATAATGGTACTAATGACTACCTTTGAGGTATGTGGAATGCACAAATGTGGTAACAAATGTGAAAACACTTCGAAAACTGTAAAGGGTGCTATAGAATGTAAAACACAATGATCACAGTGAGATGCAGCGACTTATTAAATATCGGGGACACTTTTTGTAAACCTGTAGGACAATCAAATGGCAGTAGTGTCAAGAACAGAGTGGAAAAGTTAGAAGGGGCACGTGGATTTCTCACCTGGGGGATGTTAAGTTTCAGAGACTGTGATTGGCAATACCCTGTAGATGTGTAGTGTTTTGGTACTTGAGGCTTTGTTGGTGCGAGCTGAATGTTTTCACCTGGAGTAAATTTCTAGTTGGATACCAGCTGTGTGCTGGGCAGTTAGACACTGACTGGAGAAGTTCAGGGGACAGCTGTAGCTGTACAAGCAGAAAAACAAGTGAACGACAGTCCATTATAAGTCACTATATCTGCGTCATTTAAGCAGAATGGAGAATGCTGGGTTAAAGAATATTGTCGGGGGTCGGGCATGGTTGTAGTTGGAATAGGAGTGGGAGTGGAATATCAGTGGTCAGGAAAGATCTTTGTGAGTGTGACAAAAACTGCCAAGTGAAGCATGAGAAGGAGCCAGTCGTGTGAAGATCTAGAAGCAAAACCTGCTGGACAGAGACTGCAATGGATCGCATCTGTCCATCATTGTATTCTAACGTCTTGGAATGGCCAGGAAGAGGAAGTGGGGTAACCATCATCAACCCATTTTTATACTTGTTGTTCTGTGTGGGAAAGAAGTAAAATGTGCATGGTAAGTGTCTGGTACATTTTAGATGATTATAATAAGTAAATGTTCTTATTTTTCCCTGATTACAAATTATTATACTTTTTTGAAAAGTTGCATAACTATATATACCATTTTTCCTATTATTTATTGACACATAATATAATGAAAAGTTTTTCTTATCTCTTTGCCACTTGGGTCAATGATTTTTTCTATCAAAATTTTGGTCAAGTAACAGTTCGTTTTCTCCTAGCTCTTGTGGACCTAGATGAAGTAGGTTCTAAAATGTTCTGTTAAGACTCAGCTGGACATACACCAAGGTTTCTTACCATGTCAAGCAAGTATCTTGTTTTAGCACTAAAAAACAAAGCTGTGATTAGAAATATGTAACGGTTATATCAAGTGCACTTATCAAAGTATTAGGTTGTTGCGAAAGTAATTGGGGTTTCAAAGGTAAAGAACAAATTGCAAAATTGCAATTACATTTGCACCAACCTAATATTTCCTTAGATACATATTTTTCAAAAAATGCTTTTCTTGGAGGTAAGAACTTTAACATTTTCATCCTGAATTATTAACTAGAGATGGTATGAAGTGTCCATGAGTTACTAATCATCTTGTTTCCTAACCCCTTCAGACCAGCATTGAAGTGGAAGATCCTGTTCCTGAGGAAGCTGTAGGAAAGTACGGTGCGCAACCCTGCAGACCAGGTGCACTTTGTAACACCAATTTAATTTTGGGAAGCAGTACGCGCGGACATTTGGCATGCGTGCAATCTTCTCTTCCTCATTCCTTTTTTTTGTTACAAATTTAATTGAAGGATTTGACATAAGTAACGTGATGTCATTGTTGCTATCGAAGTTTGAGAGAAAAGACATCGACAGGACTAAGAAAATGAGATTTTAAAAGTGTGACTTCACTAAAATGTTTCTCCTCTTGTTTCGATACCCCAAAAAGTCCCAGTTTGGAACCCCTGTGCTTATTAGGGGTTCTCAGGGGTTAATTATCACACTGGAAGATATTTCCAGGGTTTCCAAATGGTTATTTGAATTTTGACGTTTGCCCAGAGTAAGCCTCAGTCGCTACCATGTCAATTGCGTTTTAACTTTACTTCCTCTTAGTGTTGTAACACTGATGCTCTTAAGCCAACCAGATGTTCTGATGAGCAGACACTGGCTGTGCGTGTACATGAACTTATGGAGTCTTTGATTATTAAAAATGAGAGAAGTAATTAATAGTAATGAATATCTGGTAGACACAGTCTTTGAAAACAGTATTTCTGAATCTTTTGTGCCCCGGGATTCTTTTATGCTATTAAAACTTATTGAGAATTCCAAAGTATTTTCTTTTGTCGGTGGTCTCCATTGATAGTTACAATATTAGACTTTAAACCTGAAAATTTTAAAATACGAGCACACACAGGCATGCATTCCTTGAGCCATTAGAGCTACGAGCCAGTCACCATCAGACCTATGATGTTACCATCAGAGCTGTGATATCACGGCTGTGGAGAACTCTACTGTACACTTAGAAGAGAATGAGAGTGAAAATGGCCAATGACAGTCAGTGTTTCTGTGAAAATAGTTTTGACCTTTTCGGGCCCCTCGACTGACTGATCTTGGGACTTTAGGGATTCTCACAGGACATTGGAAACTACTGTTTTAAATGACATACGGGCTCCCTGGTTGTGAAGTGATAAAATAGTTTTAAAGCTTCTCTTCTACAGTTGTGGTTTTCTTTCACTTGTCTTTAAGATTTAAGGTGAGAATTTTGTTTAAAAAGCAAAAGGAAAATAAGTTTGCTATATATTCATTTTCTGTCTCATAGTTCACTGTACTCCTTGGAGCTAGTGTGGACCTAGTTTGATCGTATTTTTACTTGGAAACAACAAAGTCACCCAAGTCTGTCATTTGTCATATGAATTTCTGTTTATGGAAGGGTTAAAAAATGAATTCTGAAGATCTTGAAGCATTTAGAAAAGACTATTTTCTTATAATAAGTAGTTTCTAATTTGTAATAGTACCATGCTTTAAAAGCTTTTTTTCTAATCCCATGTTTGTCACACATATTTGAACTTAAGATAAGTGGTTAGACATGACTTTTGAGAACGACAAAAAAATTCACATCCGGCACCATGTTAACTATTAAGGAAAGCTTTAATTGGAAACACATTACATAATAGAAATTGCTGAGTGACAATAATGAATTAAACTTACCTATGAGAATGGCAATATAGGACACTTAAAATAAAATGTGCTCGGAAGGAGTAGTGTGTTCGGGGAAAAGGAGGACGTGGGACCGCTTCTCTGAAAAAGGAAGTTTTTCAAGATGGTCAACTTTGTGTTATTTTTACCTCCTAATAAATGAAAACTTTATTTTCAGCTTCTTCCAAATGGAATGCTACTTCTTTGACTTTCGATCATGGAACTTCTCAAAGATCCGGGGATTGGAAAGTTGGTGATAAAAGGCCGTTTGCATCACACTCAATGAGCAAACCTCTGTCAGCATCCACAGAGTTTGGACAGATGACCGTAATAGACAAACGAAAGAGTCAGATTGTAGGTGTGTTTCTGTTAGGTAATCATAGGCTCCATGACTTGTGTGAATCACCGCTGCCAGAAAACAGAGAAAGCAAAGAAGGAAATAAAGATACAGAAAGTGTTCAACCCCAGCCCACCTCTATGTAGCCCCATCATAGTTCTGACTTTCCAACAGTCATTTTGTGGCAAAATCTACTTGACGTTTACTCTGTTTATGCAACTTACAACCAAACAGAATGACTTTTAGCAAGACATTGGCATTCTTCCTGAAGCACAGTAACATACGGAAATAAGAAAGAGAATGAGGTGAAAGGGTGATTTCCTTTAGACTAGTATTTAGCGTACACTGGGGAGTGGGCAGCAGGATTATATGTACCACATTGGGACCAGATGGGAAAACTTCAGAAAGATCAAAAGGTTGCCTAGTGAAACAAAACAGTTTTTTAGCTTTAGTTTTATAGCTCGGCATTCACAAGTATTGGTTATAACTTTATTCGATGTAACTGAAAAAGCACCTTTGAAACCAACAACCAAATATTTCTTGGATTTTCTATGGCATTATATAGTTTAGAATTGACTTTTGCAGCAGTATTGGGATTCATTGAGAATTTAGTGCATAGCACTTCCTTCTCAGCTGTGTCCGCAGTCTGTCTCCTCTTCTCTCCCTTCTTCCTTAAACCCCAGTGCTGAATCCTCAATGGTGAAAAGAAATTTTCAGAATAGTAGAGGAAAACATTTCAGCTATAAGGAAGGGTGTACACAGATACATGCATCAGAAGTAACAGTCATTGTGGAAACAATGAATGACGTTGCAGTTGAATCTTAGGGTGTTGTTCAAAAGGTACAATTACGAGGTAGAGAACAGAGTATATAGTGCGATTCGATATGTTTGTCCTGTATTTCTAAATTGCGTTTTGTTTCTGATTGTTTTTCCATCGATGTTCAATGAATGAATTGGTGGATTCATTTTTGACACGTTTGTATGCCTTTTACTTTGTGCCATATTACCCAAATGGTTTGTTGAAGTGTGAGCTAATTAGAAGTATTTCTTAAGTAAAGTAAAGTATTCAGGAAAAGATTACGCTTAATTTGAACTCTCAATTGATAAGATGTTATTTTCTGTATCTATAAAGATGATAGCTTTTATCTGACTGTTCTAAGTAGTTCGTTTTAACTCATATGTAGACTTGTCAGCAGGACAACACCTAGGAATGACATCGGAGGAAGGGCAAGCGAGGCTTGATGGAAATGAAAAGAACTACACACGTGTATGTAAAAATTAAGCTTAAATTTCTAGTATAATATGGTTTTCTGTGCTTTAATAATATAATAGAGTCCAATTGAAATTACCTTTCAAGCTAGCCTTTTAGAGTCACACGGTCATAATTGAATGATATGTATAACATTTGAACTAGTTAGAAAACTTAAAATAGTGTTAGCATCTATACATATTCACAGCTCAACTTTATCCTTGAATTGAGGCAAAAAATAGTAATAATAAAGTCCTGAATATTGTTTGCTCCTTTAATTTTTATAACTCCCTTACATAACAAAGAAAGTAACATCAAATATTGAATCACGTGATGAGACAGTTGAAATTATGAACCATGTGAAAATGATGGCCACTGATTCGGGCTCACGTGAAAGGAGTCAGTGGTTCAAAATGTGCAGTTCCCTATGGCTTGTCACTAAGGCCAAGGTTAGAGATGGATTCTTCCTTGTGACCTCTGTCTAATGGACGTCTGAATCTACATTCAGAGAGAGAATGGGGTCATGCAATCAACTCAACTGACTTTTAAGAGAATCACGCTTTCCAGGATGGGACCTTTGGTTATTAGGGCACAAACAATAACTTTCTAATTCCTTTCATTTCAGTGTAGGAAATCAGTAAATGTGACTTAATTTTTGATCTGCTCTTATTAGTGGGTGTTGAATAAGTTAGAATTGGATGCAACAGATAACTATGTCAATGTATAACACTATCATAGTGTATAATTTGTATTAATATGTAGGAATTTACTTCTCTTACTGATTGATGTTAATGATGTGGGCTCCTAATTAAAGTTTGCCTATTCTCCAGTTATTAATCTTTAAAAGATATTCTTAAATTCACTATAGGGGCTCACTATTTAAGATGTGGTGTGGTGAACTATTTTAAGTGAGGAAGCCTCTGTGACATTAAAAATCATTTACTATTTCATTTTTGGGGTGGGTTTAACATATAAGCGATTGTTTAGTGCAAACGGTGACAAAATTAGTTTTGCGGGTTCATGTTTTTCTTCTAATTTAGACTAAGGCAACTTATTTTTCACTCTCTAGTTACAATCCAATAATTTAGGAATAAGTAAACGTAGATTAAGATTTTTAACAGTTAAATTTTAGTTACATTCTAATTTTTCTTTGTTCCTATTCGATTCTGTAGGTTGTACAAAAGGAAAACGACACGCAGAGGCCACTTTCTCAAGAACAGGACAACAGAATATTAGAAGATGCAATTCTGACCAATTGCCTTCAACAACAAAAGGAGACAAAAATAAATCTTAAGAAAATGAATTCTGAGGTATTTTGTTTAGTTATTTTCAAATATGTGTGTGCGTATTTGTGTATGGACATATTTTGAAAACCAATGTTGTACCTATGGGAATTCTAGAGGATGTTAAAGGTGTGTGTGTGTGTGTGTGTGTGTGTATTTTAGGGGAAGTGAGATTTTCCGTCCATTGCAATAAATGATATTCTTGACTGAAATCCATTTATGTCCAACAATCAAGTAGTGACGTTCCCAATGTCTCATCTATAGGGGAGGCTTTCAATACTTTTTACATGGATCAATGAGCTTTTTACAATCTCAACTCTATTGCTACTGAGAACAGAAGTTTCAGTTTGAGGCAGGGATTTCATCCCCTTGCTGTGTTAGCAGAGAGGTTAGTTTTCACTTCCACTGATTGTAAGGAGTAGAAGCATAGCCAGGTCAGAGACCGTCTTTTAGATCTCCTTGTCCTGCTTTTGAGAAAAGTAACAATTTGCTCCCAGTAGAGTCCTACTTCAGTACTAGGAACTTTTGAAGATATTGGATGCCACGATACATACTTAGTGATAATTTAGTGGTGAGTATTTTATTCAAAGAAGTCAGTGTATTTTCCCCTATTTCACATTTATTTCTCCTTTCAACATCATGAAAGGGAAATAACACTTATTGCAGCAGCAAATAATCTCACTATTTTCTAAGAAGAGCTCTATAATTTTTAGCTTATTTTCCCTGAGTATTTTGAAATCTAAGGCGTCTTTTGAATTTATATGTTTACACTAGAAGAGCAGCAAGCATACTATTGTAGAGTCCAAAGTCCTGGGGAAAATCCTGACCTTGCTCCTCTTTTTAATCATTCTGTTCGAGATTGTGATAACGAAATGAGTTCATTGATGTATAAAGAAGTGCTTAGCGCAATGCCTAGATTTATCAGTGATTAGTAGATTTAATCTCATAGGTGACTCTGAAAATATTAGAAAAGTAAAATATATTTTGAGTATTCTTGGAAAAAAAATTCTAGGAAATGTAATCAGTCCAAATATATGCAGAGTGAATACTCTTACTGTGGGATAGGTGTATATTCAGACGGTAACCTCTATTTTAAAATGTAGTCAAACTTCTTACTCTTTTATTTCATGCCTTCTGGGTTTGCTGCCTTTCCAGTTCTGAGACTCTTAAAATTCTCTTATGATTTTAAAATTCTTTTTCACTTTCATGGATTCAGCATCTTACATTAAATTTTTTTTAACTTTGGGGAATTTATGCTTGTATAAAGTTGGAGGTTTGCATTCAATGTTGCACAAACTGCAGTATCATTTGTACCAACCTAATATTCGCTTAAATACCTATTTTTCAAAAAGTCCTTTTCTTGGAGGTTATAACGTTAGTATTGCTAGCCTGAATTGTTAACTAGGGATTGCATAAAGTGTCCATTAGTTACTAATCATCTTGTTTCCTAACCCCTTCAGCCGACAATTGAAGAGAAAGATCCTGTTCCTGACGAAGCTGTAGGAATGGACGAAGTGCAACCCTTCAGACTAGGTGCACTTTGTAACACCAATTTAATTTTGGGAAGGAGTACGCGAGGACATTTGACATGCGTGCAGTCTTCTCTTCCTCATTCCTTTTTTTCTTTGCTACAAATTTAATTGAAGGATTTGACATAATGTGATGTCATTGTTTGTATGGATGTTTGAGAAGAGGTATTTACAGGAATAAGGAAATGAGATTTTAAAACTGACTTCACTAAGATGTTTCTCCATTTGTTCGATACCCTAATTGTCCCAGTTTGGAATCCCTGTACTTAATAGTGGTTACCACAGGTCAATTATCACCCTGGAAGATTTTTCCAGCATTTTCAAATGGTTCTTTGACTTTTTATGTTAACGCCAGTAAGCCTCAATTGCTACCATGTCAATTGTTTTCTAACTTCACTTCTTCTCTTAGTGTTGTAACACTGATGGTCTTAAGACAACCAGATGTTCTGCTGAGCAGACACTGGCTGTGTGCGTACCTGCGCCTCTGGTGTCTTCGAGTATTAAAAATGGGAGACGTAATTAATAGTAATGAATATTTGACAGACACAATCTTTGCAAACAGGAATTCTGAAGCTTTTGTGCCTTGGGATGCTTTGATGGTATTAAAAATTTTTGAGAATTCCAAAGAACATTTTTAAGTCAGTAGTCTCCACAGATAGTTACAATCTTAGAAATAAAAACCGAACAATTTAAAATACATAACTTTTGATATTGACAAAAAAATTCACACCCCACACCATTTTAACTATTGAGAAGGGAAGCTTTAATCGGAAACACATTATATAACAGAAATTGCTGAGTGACAATAGTTAATTAAACTTACCTATGTGAATGGCAAGTATAGGACACCTAAAATAACATGTACTCTGAAGGAGTCGTGTGTTTGGGAGAAAGAGGGTGTGGGGCTGCTTCTCTGAAGAAGGAAGTTTTACACGATGGTCGACTTTGTGTTATTTTTACCTCCTAATAAATGAAAACTGTATTTTCAGATTCTTCCAGCTGGAATGCTACTTCTTTGACTTTCAATCATGGAACTTCTCAAAGATCCGGGGATTGGAAAGTTGGTGATAAACGGCCATTTGCCACACACTCAAGGAGCAAACCTCTGTCAGCATCCACAGAGTTTGGACAGATGACCGTAATAGACAAACGAAAGACTCAGATTGGAGGTGTGTTTTTCTTACGTACTTCTACGCAACATGAATTGCGTGAATCACAGCTACAAGATAACAGAGAAAGCAAAGAAGGAAATACAAAAACAGAGAGTTCAACCCTAGCCTACCTCTGTGTAGGTTGTTCGTAGTTCTGAATTTCCTACAGTCATTTTGTAGCAAAATCTGCTTTATGTTTACTCTGTTTAGGCAAGTTACAGCCAAATAGAATACCTTTTAGCGAGACATTGGCATTCTTCCTCAATCACGGTAACATAAGGAAATAAGAAAGGGAATAAGGAGAAAGTATGATTCCATTTAGACTAGTATTTAGCGTACACTGGGGAGTATGTATGTATAACTATACACATATATAGGTACATACATACATACATATACGTGTATATGTGTATGTATGTATGTGTGTATATATATATATATATATATATATATATATATATATATATATATGTATTTTTATATACACACAGATGTATAGCAGGGGAAGTAAAAGCACTTCACGTATAAATTGCCCACCACTTGTATCATTAATATTCACCCTACTATAGCCTTCAGGGGTTGCCCCAAAGAAGTATTTTTATATCACTTCAATCTGACGCTTTCAAAGTTCTGTGTTTTTCTGTTGTGTATTTACAATGTATTTGAATTTTTTCTTTAACAGTGGATGAGTGTTCTAAATGTGACCCTGCGAGCAGGTAGGATTTTATGGATTTCTAAAATTGCATGTTAACTAAGAGACTGCAGAGAGAAGCCAGTAAGCTTTAATGAGTGTTCTTCCTGCTCTGGATTAGGCCCTATACTATGTGCCTAACATTGGTTCTCTCAGGTGTACGGCACAGTAACTTTGCAAAGTAGCTGTGCTATTCGGCCTAGTTTGTATTCATTACACGTGTGTGGTTCCGGGAGGTGGATTAATTGACCCCTGGTACCATAGTTACCAAGTGGCTGACCCGTGATGTGACCTTCGGCCTGCTTGGCTTCCCAAGTCCCTTCTCTTGTCCCTCAGCCTGTACTGAGAAGTGCCTGGACGGGTCTGGATTCAAGGTTCAGGTGCAAGTCAGGTGGACTCAGAGAGTCCCGTTTAGTGACGTGTTAACACTGATCGAGAAGTGTCCTCCCAAGCCCAGTGAGCGCAAGCTCTTGTGTTAATGTACTCCACAATTGCAGCAGTGACGAGAACCTTGTTTTCACCATCAGTGTTTAAGGCAGATCTCAGTTCGCTGTGGCCACAGAACCACAGGTTGTGCATAAGCAAGACCTAATCAGGCAAGTGTTTTCAGGTATAATGCGATGTAGCCTTCTTGGGACGAATCGTTGTTCTGTAAGTGAAGAACATGTATGTATAGATCATGTTGTGTTACTGCAGCACAAATTGAGATGATATTTCCAATTGATTTCTCTACTTACTGATGTCTCAGCCTGTGTTTCTCTTCTGGCTAATACCTTTCCCTTGTTCTAGGAAGTTTTTTTCTTTTTTTCCAGAGTCTCTCTTCTTTCTTCGATGACTTTCCATGATTTTTTACCTTTTTCACTGCTTTTCTCAGGGTTTTTTGTTGCTGTTGTTCTGTTGTTGTTTTTCCACTTCTGCCAGCTAAGTGTTCTCCGTTTTTCTAGAGAGAATCGAAAGTCCATAGAATTCCAGGTGTTGAAGGAATGTTAGCAATTAATTAATTCAAAACACCCCCTAGTACTTCATGCTGCCATTAATGTTTTGGTCAAGTGGTTGATCTCATGAGGAGTTTGAACTCAAAGAGATTATGTGACTGACTTGAGTACAGTGAGTGATGAAATGAGATGAAGTGTAGGTTTCTAAGTCCAGTACGCTTCCTTCTTTATCATCCTTTGGGTGAGTGTTTTAATTATGGAAAGGAATGGAATTAGCAGCGGAATCCAAGTTTCAATAGGACCAACACTGGGTTGGAGTAGGAATAAGGATTTTAGAATAGAGATCAGAGATCAGATAGGGGAAAAGAGATCAGAATAGTAGGGTATGACAAGATAAAGAGAAATTACAAGAGAGAAGGAAAGAGGATGTTGGTAGTTGTCTAAAAAAGCAGATTAAAGTAAGGGGTTCAAGGGCGTCCTGAACAGGTTGCTGCTTTTTTGTTTGTTGAATTGGAGGAACCAGCATTCTTTAAGATTTGTATGAAAACATATTAAACCTTTGAGCCTCTGGAAACATTCTCTTTATAGCAAGTAGGAATATGGTATCATCCACCAGCACCCGAAATTACAGAGCGGGTCCCCTCGAGTCCAAAGGCACTGCAGATTGCTGAACTCTATAGACCCATGGCCCACCGCAGGTGTTTCGTCACCTCCACCTCTTTTCCCGATGCACTGATGTCCTTCCCATGGATATGGAGGGTTGGGCAGAGGGAGGACTGATTGTGAAAACAGTAATGGAGTTGGGTCGGTGGTAACATGACTGTGTTGGGAGTGGATGACTGAGGCTCCACTTAGCTTATTTTCCAGGAACAGGGAAATGGACAACTCCTACTGTGGGTCATTTGAGCCCATCCTTGTTTCAGGAGTCTATGCCTTCTTAGGCTGAAGTTTTCAAGGTTGGAGATTGCCAGGAAGCAGTGAGGACAAGTGGTCTGGGAGTGGGGAGGCTAAGAACATACATATTTGTTCTTTGACTGTTGTACGTGTAACTTGCAAACATTTCACACATTTGAGGGAACTGATTGTAGTGTTTCAGGGTGAAAGGAATGAATGGCGCGATTTAATAACTGCTTTCTACGTTAAAGAAGCAAGACTGCCATTTTTCTCACACAGATTAATCTTTGAACCAGGGACAGACCATGGAGAAGGGTCAGTGTATCTTTCTAACTTGATTTAGCTCACTGCTTTTGTCCCAGTTCAGGTTCCATTTATGTCAGCTATTATTTGCGTTTTGAATTCAGCCTTCAGGACTTTTGGTGAAAACAACATACTCTCAGGTGTTGCCAACATATTGGCTGTCATTCTCTGTTACGGAAACTTAGAGTGTATCTTCATTAAATATTGCATGAGTTGGGAGTGGTGGAGGCAGAAATAGGTAGCTAAGAGCTTTTCTAGCATATCATCTAATTTTTAATTATATCAAGAGACTATATTTCAAATGCAGATAGCTGACCTTTTACTCCTTTTGTTGTTGTTGTTGCTTTTGTCAAGAAATGAATTCACTTGTTTTTGTTATCTTTACCCTAAAGTCTTTCCCGCGAAACTGGCAATAAAGATTCATGGCCTATATCAGAGGAATGGCTCTTCGATGTTAATACCAAGGTAAAAGGCTCCTGTGTGAAATTAACTGTTTTGCTCTGAATTTAGTTTTGTGTAGCAATGACTTGTAAAATTTAGTTGTGGTCTACCTATCATTGTTCTATGTTTGTCATGGAAAATTCCTCAGCATGAACCATTTTATAACATGTGACCATTTGATGCTGCATTGTTTTGTTGTTGTTTTTTTAACTTCAGTAAGTATCAAAGATGGGGGCTGAGAAAAAGAAGGGCTGGGAAATGTATAGTGATAGTAAAATTCGATAGGGAGTTTTCCCACAGTGACGGAGCTATGCAATTTGGGTAACGGTAAGGATTCTCAATGTGACTTTTACGTTATACCAGCATGACTTTTATCATACTCGTGCCTGAATGAAATCTTGAATGGATTCACATACTCATTGTAATAGTCATGAAATCTTCCTGGTACCTTTCAGTTTTAAAACTAGATAGTATATGACATACGGTTTTATTTTATTACGCTTTGTATGTTGGTATGGTATACTTGTTAGGAGGGAGTGTTTTCTTCATTTCATTTTTTTTTCACTTACATTCCGTTGACAATCCGTATTATTTTATATTAGTTTCCGGTATACTAGGTTCATCATTTAGACTTAATAATTGTAGAAGTTTTGAAAGTTTAGAATTCATGTTCTCTATCTCAAAACTCGTATAACAAAAGGATTCCACTATATTCTAAATCATTGCTTTGGGAATATATTTAAATATCTTCATCTAATTGAAGAGTACATGTTTTGCATAAAATAATAACCAATTTGAAAAACAGAGATCTTTTTTTTTTCAAGTTTTGTGTTTTAATGGCGTATTTGATTACATGGTATTTGATCCGTGGGCTCCTCGGCCCATATATGCAATAGTGACACAGATTTTCATTCAACTGATATTCTGACATACTCCATCGTCAAATCAACACTTGTTGAGTACCTATTCTGTAACAAGCACGATCTCATTTACTTCTCAGAATAGCCTTGGCAAGGAAGGGAATCCTCATCTTCAGAGATAAGGAAGTGGAGACCAAGTCAGTCTAGGTAGCATGTGTTGCAGTAGCCAGGGAGAACGTTGAGGGTTTGATCCAAAATGCACTTGGCTCCAAAGCTCATGATACTCTTGTCTGCTCCCTATAAAACGTGTCCGTGAGGTCCTATGCCCATTGTCCATGACGCATTGACCAAAGTAAAGAAAGGATCCGTGTCTGCAAAAGACAGGATGCTTTCTTTACTCTGGTCAAAAGCAGAGATTCTTAAAAATCGTGTAATAAAATATCAAGCTTCAGAAAGTTTTTAGTTTTGTTTTTTAAATGTAAAATGTTTCATTTCTGTTACAGTTGACATTCAATATGATGTCAGCCTCAGGCGTACAGCATAGTGGTTAGGCATTTATATAATGTGTAAACTGGTACTCCGATTAGTGTGGAATCCCTGACACCATACTTAGTTATTACAATGTTATTTCCTGTATTCTGTGTGCTGTCCTTGACAGCTACATGACTGTTTTATAACTGCCAATGTGTACTTCTTAATCCTTTTACCTTTTCAAGTTGCTCCCCAACACTCTTCCCTCTGGGCAATGATCAGTTAGTTCTCTGCATCTATGAGTTTGTTTCTTTTTTCTATGTTCATTTATGTTTTTATTTATTTTTACATATCACCGATAAGTGAAACCATGTGGTATTTGCGTTTCTCTGTCTAACTTATTTCACTTCGAATAATACCCTGTAGGTGCACGCACGTTGTCACAAATGGTAAGATTTTATTCTTTGTTACAGCCAAGTAGTATGTTGTTGTATATATGTAGCACTTCTTGTTTATCCAAGACGATGGATACTTCGGTTGCTTCTTTATCTGGAGTATTGTAAATAATGCGACAAGGACCATACAGATGCATACATGTTTTCAAAGGAGTGTTTTGGATTTCTGCGGAGAAAAACTCAGAAGTGGGATTGCTGTGCCACATGGTAGTTCTATTTTCAAATTCTTGAGGAACTTCCATATTGTTTTCCATTGTGGCTGGCCGGATTTGCGGTCATACCAACAGTGCACGGGGGTTCCCTTCACATCCTCACCAACACTTGTTGTTTGTTGATTTATTGATGATGGCGATTCAGACAGTTGTGAGGTGATAGCTGATTGTGTATTTAATTTGCATTGCTCTAATGATTAGTGCACTGAGCATGGTGTCGTATGTCTCTTGGCTATCTGTGTGAGCTCTTTGGAGAAAAGTCTATTCAGGTACTCTTCTGATTTTGTAATTGCATTGTTTGTCTTTCGGTGTTACGTTTTCTGAGTTCCTTATATGTTTTGGATATCAACCCTTTCTCTGATATATGATTGGCAAATATCTTCTCCCATTCGTCCGGTCGTGTTTTCATTTTGTTGATGGTTTCTATTGCTGTGCAAAACTGTTTCAGTTTGATGTCATATATATGGGTCTTGAAGTCCTATCCATTCAGCCACGTTAGGTCCTCACTGGAGCATGTAACGTATTTGTATTTAAAGTAATTGTTATACGTATGTAATTATTGCCATTTTATTATCCATATTTCTTCTCCTCCTCTTCGTCCTCATTCTCCTGTTTCTCCTCCTCCTCCTCTTTCTTTTCTTCCTTCTTCTCCTTCTTCTCTTTCTCTTCCTCCTCTTTCTCCTCCTCCTCCTCCTCCTTCTCCTTCTTCTTCTTCTTCTGTGTCTTGTTCTTTTTTCAAGTTGTCGTTTCACATTTCTTGTAATATTGGTTTGTTGGTGCTGAACGCCATCATCTTTTTCTCTGGCAAGTTTTTACCTCTCCATTGATTCTAAATGAGAGCCTTGCCAGATACAGTAATAGTAATCTTGGTTGTAGATTATAGCTTTTCATCACTTTCAATATTTCTTGCCAATCTCTTCTGACCTGCAGATTTTCTCTTGAGAGATCACCTGACAATCTTATGCGATCTCCATTGTACGTGACTAACTACTTTTCTCTTGATGGTTTTAATATTCTCTCCGTGTCCTACCCCTTTGGAATTTTAATTATGATATGTTTTGGTGTGGGCCTATTTGGGTTCATTTTGTTTGGAACTTTTGTGTTTCCTACGCTTGTGTGTCTATTTCCTTCTCCAGGTTAGGAAAGGTTTCCATCATTATGTATTCTGATAGGTTTTCTTTCTTTTTTTAATTTATTGCGGTGACAATTGTCAGTAAAATTACATGGATTTCAGGAGTACAATTCCGTATTACATCATGTATAAATCCCATTGTGTGTTCACCACCCAGAGTCAGTTCTCCTTCCATCACCATATATTTGATCCCCCTTACCCTCTCCTCCCAACCCCCACCCCCTTACCCTCTGGTAACCACTAAACTATTGTCTGTGTCTATGAGTTTTTGTTTCTCATTTGTTTTTCTTGTTCTTTTGTTGTTTTTGGTTTATATACCACATATCAGTGAAATCATATGGTTCTCTGCTTTTTCTGTCAGACTTATTCGCTTAACGTTATACTCTCAAGATCATCCATGTTGTCACAAATGTTCCTATATCATCTTTTCTTACCGCTGAATAGTATTCCATTGTGTATATATACCACAACTTCTTTAACCATTCATCTATTGAAGGACATTTTGGTTGTTTCCATGCCTTAGCCACCGTAAACAAAGCTGCAGTGAACACTGGGGCACACGTGTCTTTATGTATAAATGTTCTCAGATTTTTGGGGTGGATACCCAGGAGAGGGATTCCTGGGTCGTACGGTAATTCTATTCATAATTTTTTGAGGAACCTCCACACTGCCTTCCATAACGGCTGCACCAGTCTGCATTCCCACCAACAGTGTATGAGGGTTCCTTTTTCTCCACAGCCTCTCCAACACTTGTTAGTGTTTGACTTGCTGATGATAGCCATTCGGACTGAAAGAAATTGAAGAAGGCACAAGAAATGGAAAGACATTCCGTGCTCATGGATTGGAAGAATCAACATAGTTAAAATGGCCATATTACCCAAAGCAATATACAGATTTAATGCAATCCCCATCAAAATCCCAATGGCCTTTTTAAAGAAATAGAACAAAAATATCATCAGATTTGTTTGGAACCACAAAAGACCCCGAATAGCCAAAGCAATCTTAAGAAAAAAGAACAATACTAGAGGTAAGACACGCCCTGACTTTAGCTTGTACTACAGGGCTACAATCATCAAAACAGCATGGTCTTGGCAGGAAAACAGACACAGAGACCAACGGAATAGACTTGAGAACGCAGAAATAAAACCACTTAAATGTGGACAGACAATTTTGACAAAGAAGCTAAAAACATCCAATAGAGGAAAGACAGCCTCTTCAATAAGTGGTGCTGGGAGAATTGGATAGCCACGTGCGAAAGAATGAAACTGCACTGCTATCTGTCACCATGTACCAAAATTAATTCAAAATGGATCAAAGACTTAAGCATAAGACCTGACACAATAAACTGCATAGAAAAAAACATAGGTACTAAACTTATGGACCTTGGGTTCAAAGAGCATTTTATGAATTTGACTCCAAAGGCAAGGGAAGTAAAAGCTAAAATAAACGAATGGCACTATATGAAACTTAAAAGCTTCTGCACAGCAAAAGAAACCATCGACAAAATAAAGAGGCAACCAACTGAATGGCAGAAGATTTCTGCAAACAGTGCCTCCGATAAGGGACTAATCTCCAAAATATTCAAAGAACTCATGAAACTCAACAACCACTAGGTTTTCAATTCGTGCTCTCTCTCCTTCTTCTCCTTTCGATAGCCTTACGAATGTTGTTACACTTGATATTGTCCCAGACATCCCTGAAAGTATTTTCTGTTTTATTTATTTTTTATTTATGTTCATTTTTTTTCTGTTCTGATTGGGTGTTTTCTGCTACCTTGTCTACCAAATCACTATTGGAACCTCTGCTTCACCAAATGTGCTGCTGATTCCATCTATAAATTATTCATTTAAATACTGTATTTTTCATTTCAGACTTTTTTTTTAAGGATTTCTATGTCTTTTTTATATTTGCTGTCTCTCTGTTGAAGTTTTACTTACTTTATGGATTCTTCCCCTAGTTTCATCTCACATCCTTATAACTAGTGTTTTAAACTCTGTATCTGGTATGTGTCCATTTGGTTTACCTCTTTTTCTAGAGTTTTGTCCTGTTCTTTCATTAGGGAAATGTTTCTTTCTCCCTTGTTTGTTCACTGCCTCTCTGTGTGTGTTTCTATGTATTATGTAGATCTGCTAATTCTCCTCATCTTGGCAGCATTGGCTCATATAACAGGTGTCCTGTGTGTCGGGTGGTACAACCTCCCTGGTCACCGGAGCCAGGAGTTCCAGAAGCTCGTGTGGGTGGTGTGTGCCCTCCTGTTGTACTTGAGCCTTATTGCTGTTGGCGCATCAGTGTGTGGAATGGACGCTCAGGACGACTGGCTGTGACTACAGTAGATGAGCTGATGTGTGTGGGCTGACGTCACAGAGTGGGATCGGCTGTAGCAGGGCTCCGGTGTCTGCTCAGTCCATGGCTTGGGCGTGCCATTTGTGGAGCTAATTGGGTGTCGTTCTGGTGTTGCTGAAGCTGATCACCAGGTGTGTTGGATTTGGGGCCTCTTGGGAGGGGCTGTGGGGCAGGCCCAGGTCAGCTGCTGCTTGTGCCCAACCCGGAGCACCCAGTGGAAGCCAGAAAGTGACCTACTTTTGGTAGCTGCCTTTGTGGGTTTGGAGGCCCCTGGGAAAGGCTATGCTGTGACGCAAGACAGGATGATACATAGGATACTAGAAAGAAACGGAGGTCCTCAATAGCATAAGTTGCGGCCTTATTGACTGTCTTAAAACAGAATTGTGATGATGCAACACCTCTGCTTACTGGGTGACTCCCCAGTATGTGAGGGTAAAATTCATATGCTAGCATGACACGTGCCTTCTTTGATTTGGTTCTGAAATGGCAGCGGTATCTCCATCCCATTCTCAGTGTTCCAGGCTTACCCCATCCCTTTGCGGCCCTCACTTGCAACATGTTGTTTCATCCTCAGGCTTTTGCTCCCTCTGCCCTTCTGGATTCCCCTTCATGCCTTCCCTCAGCACCTCGTATAACTGTCGAGATGCAGCCCTATCTTTGCCGCATCTGCTGAGCTCGCCTGGTACAACTGATTGTTGTCTCTTGTATGATCTAACTGTACTTTATTCACTTCAGGTGTACAAGTAGCGAGCGGTACTTTTCTGTTCTTATTTTTTCATGTATTATAATATCTCTACTCCTACTAGAATGTAGGACAAAATGTTTCATTTGTATTTCCAGCTTCCCCTGGGTCTGTGCCTATGATTTGTTGCCTACAGTAAAGTTTTCTTGTCCCACCGATGGATGGACTGAGTGAGTGAGTGAACGAGTAAATGAATATGATGTTTTCTGAAGTTGGGTTTTTCTTTCTTTTTGTTTTCTTTACTAGAAAGAAGCAACCAAGCCGGCAATTGGAAAAAGAGAAAATCGTGTGGCTATTATTGAAAGTGCTCCACAAGACCAAACAAGCAATGATAATTTGACTTGTGTTGACAGTGCACACCAGGATAATATACGTGGTAATTTAGTGACTATCTATGAATTCTTTCTAGCTTAAGCTCTGCTATAAACAAATCTAACATGTGTCGACCCACATGTGATATTCACTTCTTTTAAGCATTCTTTCCTATCTTTTTTTGCAAAAGTATCCCCACTATTAACAACTGCTTCTTCTTGCAAACGCTTCCACCCCCTGAAATTCTTTTCTGCTATTACTTTTATGGAAATAAGCATGACTGAATGTGTATTTAAAATGCACAGTAATATACGTTCACATTAATGTACCTGTGACTCCATTTTATAGTTAAAAAGTCATCATTAGGATTAGGACAAGATGAAGATGAAGAATCACCTTGGGATTCTGAGGTACTGTCTTTCAGAATTATTATTATTATCAATGTTATTTACAAAATCACCATTCTGTGATGTTAAAACGAAAAGGGTGTGCTTTGACTTTACTTTCTCACCTCTGCATTTCCCCATACAAATCATTTTTTGATGGTTTATCCTATAATTAATAAACTAGCTATGTGGTTAATCTAATAAGACAGCGTAGTACAATTCTGCTAACTTGCAAGTTTCACTTTAGGAAGTCAGTGCAGAATAGTATAAAACACGTAGGCTTCCAAGTCTTAAGGAGTCAGTTTGGGATCTGAAGTGAAGTTTACCTAAAAGGTAAAGAATTATTCCAGCTCGACCTATACCCAAATGCATGACTCTGTGGTTTTTGTAGATGTGGAAATGTCCTAATGAGTTTCAGAAAGAAAGAGTTTGGATTGTAGGGTGTTTTTATAATTTGGAACTTGAGAAGATAATGCCTGGGACACCAAAGTATTATTATATTTGTATTGTCAAATAGATCTGCAAGGAACTTTTCTATGGTAGGAAAAGCATGGTGAATACTACTAATATGTTGGATTACACTAACAACAATTTGGCTGAGCGCTGCTTTACTATGTAACAACTGTCTCGTTCAGTTAAAACAGCAGGCATTGAGTCACTTGATGGCAACTGTACTTGCAGTAATGGAAGTACAGTGTAATGATGAGCCAATGTGAGGTGACAGCTGTGGAAAGAGACAGGAGGAGTGTGATCTTCTGATATAGGCAACTGCTGCCTCCTGGCACAGACACTGCGTTTGACGATAAGAACGCAGTAGAATCCTGCATGGGTCACTTGCTAGCTGTGGGGTCTTGGGGCAACTCCTTCTTAACCTGTCGGATGTCAGTGCCCTCATTTGTCATAATGGTACTAATGACTACCTTTGAGGTATGTGGAATGCACAAATGTGGTAACAAATGTGAAAACACTTCGAAAACTGTAAAGGGTGCTATAGAATGTAAAACACAATGATCACAGTGAGATGCAGCGACTTATTAAATATCGGGGACACTTTTTGTAAACCTGTAGGACAATCAAATGGCAGTAGTGTCAAGAACAGAGTGGAAAAGTTAGAAGGGGCACGTGGATTTCTCACCTGGGGGATGTTAAGTTTCAGAGACTGTGATTGGCAATACCCTGTAGATGTGTAGTGTTTTGGTACTTGAGGCTTTGTTGGTGCGAGCTGAATGTTTTCACCTGGAGTAAATTTCTAGTTGGATACCAGCTGTGTGCTGGGCAGTTAGACACTGACTGGAGAAGTTCAGGGGACAGCTGTAGCTGTACAAGCAGAAAAACAAGTGAACGACAGTCCATTATAAGTCACTATATCTGCGTCATTTAAGCAGAATGGAGAATGCTGGGTTAAAGAATATTGTCGGGGGTCGGGCATGGTTGTAGTTGGAATAGGAGTGGGAGTGGAATATCAGTGGTCAGGAAAGATCTTTGTGAGTGTGACAAAAACTGCCAAGTGAAGCATGAGAAGGAGCCAGTCGTGTGAAGATCTAGAAGCAAAACCTGCTGGACAGAGACTGCAATGGATCGCATCTGTCCATCATTGTATTCTAACGTCTTGGAATGGCCAGGAAGAGGAAGTGGGGTAACCATCATCAACCCATTTTTATACTTGTTGTTCTGTGTGGGAAAGAAGTAAAATGTGCATGGTAAGTGTCTGGTACATTTTAGATGATTATAATAAGTAAATGTTCTTATTTTTCCCTGATTACAAATTATTATACTTTTTTGAAAAGTTGCATAACTATATATACCATTTTTCCTATTATTTATTGACACATAATATAATGAAAAGTTTTTCTTATCTCTTTGCCACTTGGGTCAATGATTTTTTCTATCAAAATTTTTGTCAAATAACAGTTCGGTTTCTCCTAGCTCTTGTGGACCTAGATGAAGTACGTTCTAAAATGTTCTGTTTAGACTCAGCTGGACATACACCAAGGTTTCTTACCATGTCAAGCAAGTATCTTGTTTTAGCACTAAAAAACAAAGCTGTGATTAGAAATATGTAACGGTTATATCAAGTGCACTTATCAAAGTATTAGGTTGTTGCGAAAGTAATTGGGGTTTCAAAGGTAAAGAACAAATTGCAAAATTGCAATTACATTTGCACCAACCTAATATTTCCTTAGATACATATTTTTCAAAAAATGCTTTTCTTGGAGGTAAGAACTTTAACATTTTCATCCTGAATTATTAACTAGAGATGGTATGAAGTGTCCATGAGTTACTAATCATCTTGTTTCCTAACCCCTTCAGACCAGCATTGAAGTGGAAGATCCTGTTCCTGAGGAAGCTGTAGGAAAGTACGGTGCGCAACCCTGCAGACCAGGTGCACTTTGTAACACCAATTTAATTTTGGGAAGCAGTACGCGCGGACATTTGGCATGCGTGCAATCTTCTCTTCCTCATTCCTTTTTTTTGTTACAAATTTAATTGAAGGATTTGACATAAGTAACGTGATGTCATTGTTGCTATCGAAGTTTGAGAGAAAAGACATCGACAGGACTAAGAAAATGAGATTTTAAAAGTGTGACTTCACTAAAATGTTTCTCCTCTTGTTTCGATACCCCAAAAAGTCCCAGTTTGGAACCCCTGTGCTTATTAGGGGTTCTCAGGGGTTAATTATCACACTGGAAGATATTTCCAGGGTTTCCAAATGGTTATTTGAATTTTGACGTTTGCCCAGAGTAAGCCTCAGTCGCTACCATGTCAATTGCGTTTTAACTTTACTTCCTCTTAGTGTTGTAACACTGATGCTCTTAAGCCAACCAGATGTTCTGATGAGCAGACACTGGCTGTGCGTGTACATGAACTTATGGAGTCTTTGATTATTAAAAATGAGAGAAGTAATTAATAGTAATGAATATCTGGTAGACACAGTCTTTGAAAACAGTATTTCTGAATCTTTTGTGCCCCGGGATTCTTTTATGCTATTAAAACTTATTGAGAATTCCAAAGTATTTTCTTTTGTCGGTGGTCTCCATTGATAGTTACAATATTAGACTTTAAACCTGAAAATTTTAAAATACGAGCACACACAGGCATGCATTCCTTGAGCCATTAGAGCTACGAGCCAGTCACCATCAGACCTATGATGTTACCATCAGAGCTGTGATATCACGGCTGTGGAGAACTCTACTGTACACTTAGAAGAGAATGAGAGTGAAAATGGCCAATGACAGTCAGTGTTTCTGTGAAAATAGTTTTGACCTTTTCGGGCCCCTCGACTGACTGATCTTGGGACTTTAGGGATTCTCACAGGACATTGGAAACTACTGTTTTAAATGACATACGGGCTCCCTGGTTGTGAAGTGATAAAATAGTTTTAAAGCTTCTCTTCTACAGTTGTGGTTTTCTTTCACTTGTCTTTAAGATTTAAGGTGAGAATTTTGTTTAAAAAGCAAAAGGAAAATAAGTTTGCTATATATTCATTTTCTGTCTCATAGTTCACTGTACTCCTTGGAGCTAGTGTGGACCTAGTTTGATCGTATTTTTACTTGGAAACAACAAAGTCACCCAAGTCTGTCATTTGTCATATGAATTTCTGTTTATGGAAGGGTTAAAAAATGAATTCTGAAGATCTTGAAGCATTTAGAAAAGACTATTTTCTTATAATAAGTAGTTTCTAATTTGTAATAGTACCATGCTTTAAAAGCTTTTTTTCTAATCCCATGTTTGTCACACATATTTGAACTTAAGATAAGTGGTTAGACATGACTTTTGAGAACGACAAAAAAATTCACATCCGGCACCATGTTAACTATTAAGGAAAGCTTTAATTGGAAACACATTACATAATAGAAATTGCTGAGTGACAATAATGAATTAAACTTACCTATGAGAATGGCAATATAGGACACTTAAAATAAAATGTGCTCGGAAGGAGTAGTGTGTTCGGGGAAAAGGAGGACGTGGGACCGCTTCTCTGAAAAAGGAAGTTTTTCAAGATGGTCAACTTTGTGTTATTTTTACCTCCTAATAAATGAAAACTTTATTTTCAGCTTCTTCCAAATGGAATGCTACTTCTTTGACTTTCGATCATGGAACTTCTCAAAGATCCGGGGATTGGAAAGTTGGTGATAAAAGGCCGTTTGCATCACACTCAATGAGCAAACCTCTGTCAGCATCCACAGAGTTTGGACAGATGACCGTAATAGACAAACGAAAGAGTCAGATTGTAGGTGTGTTTCTGTTAGGTAATCATAGGCTCCATGACTTGTGTGAATCACCGCTGCCAGAAAACAGAGAAAGCAAAGAAGGAAATAAAGATACAGAAAGTGTTCAACCCCAGCCCACCTCTATGTAGCCCCATCATAGTTCTGACTTTCCAACAGTCATTTTGTGGCAAAATCTACTTGACGTTTACTCTGTTTATGCAACTTACAACCAAACAGAATGACTTTTAGCAAGACATTGGCATTCTTCCTGAAGCACAGTAACATACGGAAATAAGAAAGAGAATGAGGTGAAAGGGTGATTTCCTTTAGACTAGTATTTAGCGTACACTGGGGAGTGGGCAGCAGGATTATATGTACCACATTGGGACCAGATGGGAAAACTTCAGAAAGATCAAAAGGTTGCCTAGTGAAACAAAACAGTTTTTTAGCTTTAGTTTTATAGCTCGGCATTCACAAGTATTGGTTATAACTTTATTCGATGTAACTGAAAAAGCACCTTTGAAACCAACAACCAAATATTTCTTGGATTTTCTATGGCATTATATAGTTTAGAATTGACTTTTGCAGCAGTATTGGGATTCATTGAGAATTTAGTGCATAGCACTTCCTTCTCAGCTGTGTCCGCAGTCTGTCTCCTCTTCTCTCCCTTCTTCCTTAAACCCCAGTGCTGAATCCTCAATGGTGAAAAGAAATTTTCAGAATAGTAGAGGAAAACATTTCAGATATAAGGAAGGGTGTACACAGATACATGCATCAGAAGTAACAGTCATTGTGGAAACAATGAATGACGTTGCAGTTGAATCTTAGGGTGTTGTTCAAAAGGTACAATTACGAGGTAGAGAACAGAGTATATAGTGCGATTCGATATGTTTGTCCTGTATTTCTAAATTGCGTTTTGTTTCTGATTGTTTTTCCATCGATGTTCAATGAATGAATTGGTGGATTCATTTTTGACACGTTTGTATGCCTTTTACTTTGTGCCATATTACCCAAATGGTTTGTTGAAGTGTGAGCTAATTAGAAGTATTTCTTAAGTAAAGTAAAGTATTCAGGAAAAGATTACGCTTAATTTGAACTCTCAATTGATAAGATGTTATTTTCTGTATCTATAAAGATGATAGCTTTTATCTGACTGTTCTAAGTAGTTCGTTTTAACTAATATGTAGACTTGTCAGCAGGACAACACCTAGGAATGACATCGGAGGAAGGGCAAGCGAGGCTTGATGGAAATGAAAAGAACTACACACGTGTATGTAAAATTTAAGCTTAAATTTCTAGTATAATATGGTTTTCTGTGCTTTAATAATATAATAGAGTCCAATTGAAATTACCTTTCAAGCTAGCCTTTTAGAGTCACACGGTCATAATTGAATGATATGTATAACATTTGAACTAGTTAGAAAACTTAAAATATTGTTAGCATCTATACATATTCACAGCTCAACTTTATCCTTGAATTGAGGCAAAAAATAGTAATAATAAAGTCCTGAATATTGTTTGCTCCTTTAATTTTTATAACTCCCTTACATAACAAAGAAAGTAACATCAAATATTGAATCACGTGATGAGACAGTTGAAATTATGAACCATGTGAAAATGATGGCCACTGATTCGGGCTCACGTGAAAGGAGTCAGTGGTTCAAAATGTGCAGTTCCCTATGGCTTGTCACTAAGGCCAAGGTTAGAGATGGATTCTTCCTTGTGACCTCTGTGTAATGGACGTCTGAGTCTACATTCAGAGAGAGAATGGGGTCATGCAATCAACTCAACTGACTTTTAAGAGAATCACGCTTTCCAGGATGGGACCTTTGGTTATTAGGGCACAAACAATAACTTTCTAATTCCTTTCATTTCAGTGTAGGAAATCAGTAAATGTGACTTAATTTTTGATCTGCTCTTATGAGTGGGTGTTGAATAAGTTAGAATTGGATGCAACAGATAACTATGTCAATGTATAACACTATCATAGTGTATAATTTGTATTAATATGTAGGAATTTACTTCTCTTACTGATTGATGTTAATGATGTGGGCTCCTAATTAAAGTTTGCCTATTCTCCAGTTATTAATCTTTAAAAGATATTCTTAAATTCACTATAGGGGCTCACTATTTAAGATGTGGTGTGGTGAACTATTTTAAGTGAGGAAGCCTCTGTGACATTAAAAATCATTTACTGTTTCATTTTTGGGGTGGGTTTAACATATAAGCGATTGTTTAGTGCAAACGGTGACAAAATTAGTTTTGCGGGTTCATGTTTTTCTTCTAATTTAGACTAAGGCAACTTATTTTTCACTCTCTAGTTACAATCCAATAATTTAGGAATAAGTAAACGTAGATTAAGATTTTTAACAGTTAAATTTTAGTTACATTCTAATTTTTCTTTGTTCCTATTCGATTCTCTAGGTTGTACAAAAGGAAAACGACACGCAGAGGCCACTTTCTCAAGAACAGGACAACAGAATATTAGAAGATGCAATTCTGACCAATTGCCTTCAACAACAAAAGGAGACAAAAATAAATCTTAAGAAAATGAATTCTGAGGTATTTTGTTTAGTTATTTTCAAATATGTGTGTGCGTATTTGTGTATGGACATATTTTGAAAACCAATGTTGTACCTATGGGAATTCTAGAGGATGTTAAAGGTGTGTGTGTGTGTGTGTGTGTGTATTTTAGGGGAAGTGAGATTTTCCGTCCATTGCAATAAATGATATTCTTGACTGAAATCCATTTATGTCCAACAATCAAGTAGTGACGTTCCCAATGTCTCATCTATAGGGGAGGCTTTCAATACTTTTTACATGGATCAATGAGCTTTTTACAATCTCAACTCTATTGCTACTGAGAACAGAAGTTTCAGTTTGAGGCAGGGATTTCATCCCCTTGCTGTGTTAGCAGAGAGGTTAGTTTTCACTTCCACTGATTGTAAGGAGTAGAAGCATAGCCAGGTCAGAGACCGTCTTTTAGATCTCCTTGTCCTGCTTTTGAGAAAAGTAACAATTTGCTCCCAGTAGAGTCCTACTTCAGTACTAGGAACTTTTGAAGATATTGGATGCCACGATACATACTTAGTGATAATTTAGTGGTGAGTATTTTATTCAAAGAAGTCAGTGTATTTTCCCCTATTTCACATTTATTTCTCCTTTCAACATCATGAAAGGGAAATAACACTTATTGCAGCAGCAAATAATCTCACTATTTTCTAAGAAGAGCTCTATAATTTTTAGCTTATTTTCCCTGAGTATTTTGAAATCTAAGGCGTCTTTTGAATTTATATGTTTACACTAGAAGAGCAGCAAGCATACTATTGTAGAGTCCAAAGTCCTGGGGAAAATCCTGACCTTGCTCCTCTTTTCAATCATTCTGTTCGAGATTGTGATAACGAAATGAGTTCATTGATGTATAAAGAAGTGCTTAGCGCAATGCCTAGATTTATCAGTGATTAGTAGATTTAATCTCATAGGTGACTCTGAAAATATTAGAAAAGTAAAATATATTTTGAGTATTCTTGGAAAAAGAATTCTAGGAAATGTAATCAGTCCAAATATATGCAGAGTGAATACTCTTACTGTGGGATAGGTGTATATTCAGACGGTAACCTCTATTTTAAAATGTAGTCAAACTTCTTACTCTTTTATTTCATGCCTTCTGGGTTTGCTGCCTTTCCAGTTCTGAGACTCTTAAAATTCTCTTATGATTTTAAAGTTCTCTTTTTTACTTTCATGGATTCAGCATCTTACATTAAATTTTTTTTAACTCTGGGGAATTTATGCTTGTATAAAGTTGGAGGTTTGCATTCAATGTTGTATTTTTCCAATGGGATATCCACTTACTACAACCTTTTCATTATATAAACATTTAGGTTC
Source organism: Rhinolophus sinicus (assembly GCF_057876585.1). Classification (NCBI taxonomy): domain Eukaryota; kingdom Metazoa; phylum Chordata; class Mammalia; order Chiroptera; family Rhinolophidae; genus Rhinolophus; species Rhinolophus sinicus. The sequence continues at coordinate 113,937,933 of NC_142501.1, read as the reverse complement.
TTCTTTAATTTCAAACGATATCATGATATGCCATTTCATTGAGTGCTAGCTACAAGTCTCCTTTGTTTTACTTAGGTTTCTGAGAGTTGCGAAAAAGAAAAAGACCTGTTGCGTGAAAATCAGATGTTACGGGATGAAATCGCCATACTAAGACTGCAACTGGACACACTGAAACCTCAGAATCAGGAAATGGAAAAAAAATACTTTGAGGACACTGCAAATGTAAAACAAAAGGATGACCGTCTTCAAAAGACGATAAAACTGAATGACAAAACACTAACAAAAACAATATTTGAATATAACAGACAGCTTAATGTTCCAACAGCCGAGAATACAATGCTGAACTCTCAACTGGAGAATGAAAGTCGAAGCAAAGAAAGATTGAAAATAGAAGCGGAATCCAACCTTTATATGCTGGCTAGTGCTTCTCTCCATCATTATGAGCTTTGTAAGCAATTAATAAGACACCTACGAAATGCTTTCCAGGGATTAAGAGATGAATGCTTGCATTTCATGGACAAAATCAGGTTTGCTAGGTGTAACCTAAAAGAAAACACTGAGATTCTTTTTCAGCAACTTTCTAAAGCTCAAAGTAAATCCAATAGCTTAGACACTGAGCTCCCTCACACTAGATATGCTGTCAGAGACAGGACATTGGTTTTTGAACCTGTACTGAAAGACCCAAACCAAACTCAGTGTCAAGAGGAAAAAATTGAACACGTGCATCAAAGGAAACAAGGAAAAGTGAGCACATATACTGGAGAGCCGGACTCCCCAAAGGAGAAAGGTTCTGACCTGCAAAGTGGAAAGATGCTTCTTCCACGGCAACTGGGTGATGCGTTCAACAAAAGTGACAATAAGGAAAACTCAGGAATGAATATTCAAGAGCAGCTTCAGCAGCTCAAAAAAGCGCTTCAAGCTGTATTTGAAAAACAAGATCGTATGTTGAAAGAGGAACATCAGGATTTTGTCAACAAATTGAATCACTTGAATGGAAGAATGTGCCAGTATGAAAAGGATAAATCAGAAAAAGAAGTAAGTATCCAGAAAGATAGTTTTCAAATTTCCTGGAAGAAAATTCAGTGTTCAAATATTTGATGATGGCTAAATGTTGCAAACTAGCTGAATATTAAACATACATAGATTACAAATGTATTTGCTCTAACAGCTTAAAAGCATACATTGTATCCAGCCAATAAAACTTAGACCTGTGAGGTGCTTTCCTGTGAGTAAAGGCATTGTGTTGACTATGAAATTTTAAGGTATAAATTATTAATAGATACACATTGATATGAATGATTTAGTCTTAGACCGCTTCACTAATCATTTTCATCTTTGTGTTACCACATTGCAGTACCATTATGAAGCAGATAAATGGAAATGCTCCTATGCAAACAGAGTTTTTAGAGATAAGGGTTCAATTAAGTGGATTACCTAGACAGTTAATTCTAGATTTCCCCCATGAACTGAAGTGTAGATGCTGTCCCTTTCCCTCAGTAGTTTCTTCCACGTTTTAGTTGGTATAATTTTGTTTTTATTCATGTCAATTTGATATAAATTGGAACTATTTCAGTCTCAAATAATGTATTCTTATGAACTGTGACCTCTTTAAAGGCAGCTAATTTTTCATTAAATCATAATTTGGGACAAATGTGAGGAGTTCTATCAAAACTCTACTTGATTTAATCTTCCCACTGCTATGAATAATAGTCTCTGAATATTTTTACAAATTCATATTTCTCATCGCAAGGCCCATTTACTATCATTTGGACAGAAGTTTGTCCATTTCAAAGAGAATTGCAGCGGTCTCTGATTTATTAATTTGGCATTGGGTCTCCATTTTCAGACGAGTGAGGGGTGGCAGGATTCATGTGTAGCAGGAAGGGAGGTCCAGGCCGTGTTACCTGGGGCCCTGAAGACCAGTGGAATGAGTCGCTTTTCTTCTAAGATACAGGAATCTGTTGGAAGGTTGTGAGCAGTGGACTGCATACGTGAGGACCTGTGAAGTCAATTTAAACCTGTGATAAAAAAGGGGGAAAACATTCCACAATGTAGAATTGACTACCACTAGTCCCACCGACATACCTAGCTCCCCTTGAGATGTCAGGAGATTGTTAAGCTTTGCAGCTTCATCAGGGGAAGTGGAGAGTGGGGCTGAATCTGTTGTTCAAGTAACCTACGTAATAGTGAGTGGGCAGCAGGATCACACCTTCTGTGTCTTACCCAGATTCAGTAAACAGAATTTGTCCAAAAGAAGAAAAGAAGGTGAACTGATGCGTGGGGTGATCTTTTTCAAGCTATGTATTGTATTAATATGTTAGAGTTAGCGAATTTTAACGTAATTTAATAGATGGGATTATAAAATCACTAACAGAATCATCTTCCTAGGTGGTTGGGAGACAACTTCAACGAGAGCTACCGGACACCATAAAAAAACTGCCTAAGTCAGAGGCTTCACTGCAGGTTAGATCACATCAGCATATGAATTCAGAAGCTGAGAGGCAGGATTTCAAGACATTAGAGCAACTCCCAAGTCAGGTATGTGTGAAATGTAACCTGTCAACAGTTCATCGATAGTTGATTAATATAAAGTGTTTTAGGATGCTGATTTTCAAGGCAGCTCTCTTTTGTGTTTTCCTTGTACTTAATTTATTATAATTTTATTATCTTTATAATGCACTTCTTCCTTAAATTCTGGCTTCCATCCTGCTATTTGCATTGTATGTGTTTGTAGTCTATACCCTTGGTAACGTTGAGAAATAGGCAGAGTTCCTCATAGAAATCGAGAGACTTTTTTCCTACTAAACAATCTTTTGTAGTGATAGGTCCATGACCACGATGAGCAGCCATTTAAGATCAGAAGATAATGTTTACTAGCACAATTCAGACATTTGTCTTATTTCTTATCATCGCTTTTGTGAACGGTTACAGCATTGGCATATGTTTCATGGACTTCAGACTGACTTGTACAGAAAGTTCATTATACAAACCAGTTGAAGTAGGCATTTCCTTCATTTTGTTTTCATTTTAGAAATATTTTAAAAGTATAGAAATACGTAGATCATTATATTATGCACACCCACAATAGAGAATTAAGAAAATAATCTAGATTTACTATTGTTTTTTTTCTTTTTAATCTTCATTGGGATGCAATTCCCATATCATATTTCAGCCATTTAAAATATACAATTCAATGTCTCTTGTTACATTCAGAGAATTGTGGAACTATCACCACAATTATAGAACATTTCCATGACCCCCAAAAGAAACCCCACATCACTTAGCTGTCACCCGTCTTCCTGTCTCTCCCAGCCTCAGGCAACCACCAATCTACTTTCTGTCTCTATAGATTTGCCTATTTTGGATGTTTCATGTAAATGGAATCACAAGATACGAGGTCCTTTGTGACTGGCTTCTTTCACGTAACATCTCATTTCCAGGGTTCAACCGTGTTGTGGCACATATCAATTGTTAGCTATTTCTTCCTATTGCCCAACATTACTTCACTTTGTGGACAAAATACTTACCCATTCATCAGTTGATGGGACTTTGTGTTGTTTCCACTTTTTGACTGTTAATAATTCTGCTATGAACACGAGTTGACAAGCTATGGGGGAGCCAATGTTTTGATTTCCCTGCCCCCGGATTTCTCGCTCCCAGTCTCACCTCTCCGTGAAGCTTTCTCTGACTGTTCCAATTCTCATTGAACTCATGTTCCTCAGAACTTGTCAGATAGTCTGTGCAGAGCAATCAAGCCCAAAATTTGACATAGTTTTAATTTTTCATGAAAGAGAATTCTGTCTTTCTAAGTATAAGTTTGTCTAAGGGGAAATAGTATTTGATATGATGGCACCTATCCTTGCATAAATTGAAAATGTTTTCTTTAACAGTTGTTAGGATAAAATTAAATATTTTATACCAAACCAATACTTCCCCTTGGAGACATTGATATAATTAAACTTGTATTCTGAAAGTATTTCTCACAATTATGTATAAAATTGAAAGCACGAATCTAATAGAAAATTGTTCAATGAAATGGTCGTTTTCCCCCCTCCATGAAAATAAAAAAAATAAAATAACAGGGAACCAGCCCTTCCTCTCTGCAGCCAGACAGGGTGTACAGATTGATAGCACGTTCTTACTGTACAGTTCTGAGGATGCCTTTTCTGATCTGCCAGAGCATGGTGCTTTCATCTACTCTTCTGAGTGCTTGCTAACACATCCCAACCTAATCAGTTGCTGGGAATGAATTGATTTGGGAAGTTGGGTTTGGCACTAGAGTCCGTTATTTCCATGTCAGTGGCTTTACCCTGCCTCTCATGGTCATGTAAATTGTATGCTCAATCCAGGAGGTGGTATTTGCATTGCAGTCCTTACTCATTACCCACTGAGTGGTACAGAGACATAGTAACGTATAAATTATTACAAGCAGAGAAAATGTACTGTTGGCTAGTGGAATTGGTAAAAGGATTTTAGTACTGGGGTTCTATTCCGGGCTTAATGCTCCCCATTTGCTGACATTGCCAATAGTTTGATGAATGATTTCACTGTAACTGGTGTAACAGACCACTTCCATTGGCATCCCATCCATGTAAATATCAAATTGTATTAGAACTTAAAATACAGCAACACTAATAATGCTAACTGCAAACCCTTTGATTTTACTGTGTGCCGTGTCCTTTTCTATTACATATGTTCCCTAATTTAATCTTCCCCATATCCCAGTGAGGTAGATGCCACTATTGTCTCATTTTATACATGAAGAAACTGAGACCCAAAAAATTTAAGTATTTTGCTCAAGGTCACCCAGCTAATAACTGATGGACTTGGGATAAAAGCCCAGGCATTTTGCTCTTGTTTAATTACTGCCCCTCAAACTATTCCATGAACTGTCTGACTGCCCCCAAGAGTAGCCTGTTAGCTTTCAAACTCCCTGGAATAGGCTGGTAATTCACGTACGTGAATATTTAAAATTAGAGTTGATGGGATGCTTGGAATACAGTATGTGTGACTTCTCAGGTCATTTGTACTACAAGGTATGATAATTAAGTGTGAGAACTCATTCTAGAAAAAGTGCTACATACCTCCTTGCTGACTATCACTACAGTCACAAAGGTCCCTTTGGGAAGCTATGCACCGCTGCCACCACCTAGTTCACAGTTCAAAGCAATTTGGGAACTCTTTTTCTGGAATGGCCATCATTGCTGTCATCATATTACCCTTGATGTCCTGAATGTCATCAAATAGTCTTCCTTTCCATATTTTCTTTATCTTTGGGTAATGACATATTTAGTCATTGGGGCCCAGATCAGGTGAGTAGGGAGGGTGTTGTAATACAGTTATTTGTTTACAGGCTAAAATCTCCCTCACGGACAGCGCCATGTGAGCTGGTGCATTGTCGTGATACAAGAGCAATGAGTCGTTGGCTAAAAGTTCAGGCCGTCTTAACTTTTTCACACAACCGTTTCAGCACTTCCAAAGAGTAAACTTGGTTAACTGTTTGTCCAGTTGGTAGAAATTCGTAATGAACAATCCCTCACACATATAAAAAAAAAAGGGGAGCAACATCATGCAACAAGTTTGCGAACTTAATTGTCAGATGTCATAGATCATCAGTACTTCAACATCACTTTTTCTTTATTTTAGCAGCAAGAAGCAAGTGCCCGACATGCAGAGGATGCGCAATGTACCGAGAAGATCCAAGATCATGTGCAAAGGTATAATTTAAAGCAGCACAGAAAGTACCTTGAGTATTTATAAAGCAGACGTGTAGTGTATTATGACAATTAGATCAGTTATAACAATAAACACATGAGTGTGAAGCTGGGTCAAAATGTCAGCTTTGAGCTACCTTGAAAAGAGTAATTTGTGTACATTATCTCTACTTTTGCACATTGTCCACAATTCACAACTAGAAAAATGGCACAATTGCCAAATCATGCGCTTTTGAATTTGTAAGATTTTATGTAGTTGCACCTTCAGATATTTGTTCAGAGATTATGTGGTATGCTTTAAAGTCAATGTGTGAGAATAATTATGTCAAAATATTCACTTTAGGCTTGAAACTCAAAATGCTGTCATAAAAACGATAAATAAAAAGCTAGAGGGCATAATCGAACACCTTCGCAGGAACCTGTCAGGTACAAGCTTGGTAAGTTAGTCTCTTCATTTCTGTCATACTGCAAAGGAATTTTTATGTCTGTCATAGTAGCATATAATACTATTTTAGACAATAAGAACAGTCTCGTTAATAAAAGTACCGTATCCATGTTGATACTACTTGCTGGGAGTAATGTAATTCCTCTCCACAGAGAAAGAAATCTCAGTTCATAAAATTAATGATTTTTGTGGTAAGAATTTTATAAAAAAAGATTGCGATAGTCTAAAGGCAATATTTGATGTATACCACGTTTCATTTATCGTTTCGTTTGTCCAACATTTGGGTTTTTCCAACTTTTGGCTGTTGCTAATTATGCTGTCACAAACATCGGACTACAAATATCTGTTTGAGTCCAGGCATTTGAGTAAGGATTTGATCCAGAATTCTGAATTTCCCTTGAAATGTAAACCCTTTAGTGAGATTTGGAGAACAAATTACTTTTAATGTTCTAATTTGTTTTCTTCATCATTAAAGAATACTGGGTCATTGTGCAAATGTTTCCTGAAAAGAATATACTTTTCTCTTTGTTGGATTTTGAAAAAGAAAACAGATGCAAGTGTAAAAGTAGAAATGAATGTCCAATCAAGGCCTTACATAGTAACATAGTGCTCCTAGCTTTGCAAGTTTAGAAACTAATCTTTTTCCATTCACTTGAGTTAATCATACGCTTTTAAAGATTTAACAGTTCGATGTCAGAAAAGATTGATGTGTCATCCAGGATGACAATTTCCCGATGGACAGGGAAAACTGTATCACTGTTTCCTAAGCAGAACAACATTCCCCTGACATCCTCCTGTCCTCTGGAGGAGAGGCTCCCTAGGATTTCCCATCCTAAGATCGCATTGTGACCCCTGTGGTGGACCAATGACGTAGATGTACCTTCCAGCTGGTGTATTTCAGTCACAGTAGCCAGGTCTAAGCAATTTCATTAGACAGACATGCCCATCAAGGGAAACAGAAGATTGTGCTGATGGTCCTTTTTGTGGCCAAAGAAACTTTGAAAAAAATTTTTGTCTAGACTTCTTGTCAATTAAGTCACATTACGTTAGCATACTTTTCATATGAGTGACATGATAATGTGTTGAAAAGGAGTCTTACGTGAATGGTAGTTCCAGGAGTTGTCACATGGCAGTTTTATAAAGAAATCTATTGAAGTATCAAAAATTGAAAAATTGGGGATTTGTGGTCTAGATAGCAGAGTAGGTAAATGCCATGCTTGCCTCCTCTCATGACCACATCAAAATTACAACTAAACTACAGAACAATCATCACTGAGCATCACCTGAAGTCTAGTTCAACCAAAGTCGTCCTACCACTAAGGACATACAGAAGAAGTCACCTCGAAACTGGTAGGAGGGGCAGAAAAACAGAACAAGCTGATGCCAGACCCCTGTTTGACTGTTAAAAATCGGGAGGGATATCGTGGATGCGGTGGTCCACCCGGAGGTGCAAGTGGTCCCAGCTCCACACCAGGCATCCTAGCCCAGGATTCCAGTGCTGGAGAGAGATGTCCCCATAACTTCTGGGTGTGGAAACCAGTGGCTGGGTGAGATGAAGGATGGCTAGAGTCCCAGTCAATTCTCTTAAAGGACTTGGGAATGGGATTACTAACTGAGGGACTCACTTGCTCTGAGCTCCAACTCTGGGCAGTAGTTCAAAAGATGTCAGGGACATAAGGAAAGGAAATACGTTTTCTGGCTTTAGGTTGACGGCTGGAAGGGAGCTTTCTCCCACACAGAGGTGCTTGTAGAATCCATTCTTTCTGAACTGATCCATCACCCGTTGCGGTGTGAGACATGGGAGCCGCCATCTCTTGAGTCTACATCAACGTGGCTAACAATGTCCATCCCACCCTGGTGAATCCCTGAGAACCTGCCCCACCTAACTAGGGAGCAAATCCAAGCTGCTTCCAGTGGTGTTTCCAAAAAAAAAAAAAAAAAACATCCTGTCTTGGCTCGTGCTGCAGACTTTCCTAAAACCTCTCAAATTTTCACAAAACCCAAACAAGCAGTGTGTGGCTTCAGCTGACCTTTACCTCTTGCTGTGCAGACCCAAGATGGCACTAGTGGAAGCTGGCTGTGGTTCACAACTGGAACTCTTCAGGCACCTCCAAAGCCGGTGCGGGTGGCAGCCATCTGCATCCTGCTTTGTGGTCAAGCTAGGTAGCCCTGGGCAGGACACAGGCTGCAGCTGAACTAGGCCTGTGGCCGGGCCGCTTCCAGGAGTCCCTAGGGCTGACATACTTGGAGGCCATCTTTGGACAGAGCGGGAGCATCACCGGGGTGCCTGCCAGGAAGATACAACCAAAGTGTATACAGGGTAGACACCAGTGCCATGCTACAGCGAATCCTGCTCTATAGGGGCAGCCCCTGCAAAAACAGCTCCTCCACTGTAGTCATGGTCAGTCCTCAACCAAACAGTCTGACAATCAATACCTCCCATTGACATGCCAACAGCAACCAAGGCTGCACTACAACGTGAGAGTACAGACAACCCACACAAAGGACACTCCTATAGCACCCGGCTCTAGTTAACAGCTAGTACGTGCCACTGGGCCCCACAGGACACCTACTACGTGAGGACACTCCAATAGGTCTGGGAGACACAGCAGCCCTACCAAATACATAGAAACAAACACTGGGAGGAAGCCAAAATGGGGAGTCAAAGAAACGTATGCCAAATAAAAGAACAGAGCAAACCTCCAGAAAAATACTGAGCAAGATAGAGAAGAGCAATCTAGCAGATGCAGAGTTCCAAACACTGGTTGTTAGGATGCTCAGTGACCTCAAGGAGAACTTCAACTAACAGATAGGAAACACAAAAATGAAGATAGAAAACAAAAAAATTGAACCAGTCATAAGTGAAGAATAAAATAACTGAAAAAGCGAATGTCTTCAAGGGAATGAAAACTGATTAGATGAAGCAGAGAATCGCATGAGCGATTTAGAAGCTATGGTAGCAGAGACTACCCAATGAGACCAGCAAAAAGAATCCAAACTATGAGGATAGCTTAAGGGAACTCTGAGAATGTCAAGCATAACAACAGTCTCATCATACGGGTAGTACGAGAAGAAGAAAGAAATGAAGGGGTTCAAAATGTACTTGAAGAAATAATGTCTGAAAACTTCCCTAACTTGGTGAAGGAAATGGACATATAAGCCCAGAAATCACAGAGTTTCAAAGAAGATGAGCCCCAACAGGCCCATACCAAGATACGTCAAAATTAAAATGCCAAAGTTTAGATGCAAATAAAGACTTTTGAAAACAGCAAGAAAAAGGCTCTTAGTAATCTGTAAAGGAGCACCCATGAGAGTAGCAGCTGATTTCTCAAGAGCAACTTCGTGGGCCTGAAGGGATTGGCAGAAATATTCAAAGTGATGAAGACATGCCTACAGCTAAGATTTGTCTACCCAGCAAAGCTATAATTAAGTGTCATAGGACAGATAAAGAGCTTTCTGGAGAAAAAAACAAAACAAAACAAAAACTAAAGGAGTTCATCAGTACCAAACCAGTATTATAAGGAACATTAGAGGGACTTCTTTAAAAGGAACAAAAAAGGAAAAACAAAAATATCAATCATAAAATAGCAGTAACTATGTATCTACGCACAATTATTTTACGTGTAAATGGATTAAATGCTCCAGTCAAAACGCAAGGTGGCTGAAAGATAAGAAAATAAGATCCTTACATATGTTCCCTACAATAGACTGGCTTCAGATCAAAAGACACAGAGACTGAAAATAAAGGGATGGAAAAAGATATTTCACGAAAACAACATGAAATTTAAAAAGCTGTGGGACTAATGCTTATATCACACAATATAGACTTTTAAACAAAGGCTATCACAAGAGTCAAAGAATGACCCAGATATCCCACTTCAGAGTATTTATCCAAAGAAACCGAAAAATGCTAATTCGAGGCGATGTGTACATCAGTATGTTCACTGCAGGATTCCTTACAATGGCCAAGATGTGCATGCGGCCTATCAATGGATGAATGGATGAAGAAGAGATGATACATACATGCAATGGAATATTGCTTGGCCATGGAAGGAAATGGGTTCTGGTCATCTGTGGCGGTATGGATGGACCTGGAGGGTGTTGTGCTGAGTGGAGTGTGTCAAATTGAGAAATACAGATGCAATGTGATTTTGCTTATCAGTGGAATTTAAGAACAGAACAAACAGAAAAAAAACTCATACATACAAAGAATAGTTTGTTGGTTGCCAGCTGGAAGGGGGTTCGTGAAGTGGGTTAAAAGGGGAGAGATTAAAAAGTACAAATTGGTTGTTACAAACTAGTCATGGAGATCCAGGGTATAGTATAAGGAATATATTAATAATATTGTAATAGCAACGCATGGCATCAGATGAGTACGCGATAATTTAGGGTGATAGATGGGAGAGGAGTTAGGAGCAGGGTGCTAAAGGTGAAGGCAGTAAGAAGTACAAATTGGTAGTTCCTAAATAGTCATGGGGATGTAATGTAAAGCATAGGGAATATAGTTAATACTGTCACAATAACTCCGTACAGTGCCAGGTGGGTGCTGCACGAGTCAGGGGGATCACTTTCTTAAATTATATAAATTCTAACCACTGTGCAGTACACATGAAATTAATGTAAAATAATACTGAATGTCAAAAAATCGAAAAATTTATTGTAAGCATACCTAAAACTGATTAAGCTTATACTGTTAAGTCCTGGAATCGCCCCCCCTCAGACAGACAGAGGACACGATAATGCAAGTTACACAGCGAGGTTTATTTCCAGCTAGCTGGGGTCCCCGTCTCTGCCCGACGCAGCGGGTTTTAACAAGGACCCCCAGCCCTTAAAGCTAAGGGTTTTTATATCGTTTCTAAGGCACTCAGTAATTTTCCGTAGTTTTAGGGAGTACAGGTTAACCTACAATTCTCACATAGCTAAGGCATTAAGTCATTTTTTTCAGTCTTAGGGAGTGCAGGTTGAGCTATGCTTAGAGAGTGCACGTTGAGCTGTGCTTCAAAGAGTTAGTTTATAGATAAACTACAAAAGCCTCCATTGCTTCTTCAGAGAACAGGAGATAAGCTGTTAGGCATCTGGTCTCACATAACAATTAGGCCATTAGGTTATTTTAAGCTCAGGGCTGTTAACCCTATCTTAACTTTAAGGTAGCAGTTCTTATGCTAAAGTAGCAGTTCTCATGCTAACAGTCCCTTACAATACCAAAATAATGAGCGACTATAGATTCCTAGGGGAAGTAATTAGCATCGCCACAGAATTATCAGCCACCATAAGCTCTACCGTGTAAATCAAAAGTTTAATTACGACAGGTTTCAACGAATTCAATCAATAGCCCTCTTTCTCTAGAAGACTCTCATCTCAGGATTCCCCCCAGGTGAGATATTACCGGGGTTAAGATATTTGATTCACACAATGTTGAGAGGAAGCATCTGGACTGGGAAGAAAGGGTAGTTCCAGCTGACAAGCCTTCCAACAAGATAAGGGGTGTACTTGTGAAAGGAATTTCAGAACACTTCCATAGGTCAGGTCAGGTCAGGTCAGGTCCCAAGGAATAGGAAGTTATTCAAAAGAGCAAACAAACATGGAAAGGCGAATAGCGGACAATGTGAAGCTTATGAAAAACTTATGCATTCTGAGAGAAAAGCAGGACAAAGTATGCTGGTCAGCATCCTAAGGGTGAGGAGCTGCCAAGATCTGAAAATAACGCTACGCTCACAGTAACAGTGGTAAGAATCCCCGTAAAATGTACAAGATGAGCCGATCCATAGCAAGTCATGGTTTATGAGTGTGTGGTTGAGGGCGCTGTCTATGAGGGACTCGAGGGGAAAAAGGAACGTACAGAAGACCTCAGTAAGGGGGTGAGGGCTGCCACTGTAGATGAGGGAATGTGGTTTGAAGCACTGGGATGTAGGAAGCTGAGAGCATTTAAAAAGAGGAATAGAAAAGGGTCAAGGACTGACTATCAGGGCTGCTGTTTAGAAAAGAGTTGGGCTGAGAAGACCACAGAAAGGGTGTGGGCATCCTCATCAGTTGCTGCGAAGAAGTAAAGCAGGATAAGGACTAAAGAAAGAGATGACCCTGAAAACTGTTTTAGCGCAGTTATAAGGGCAGAAAGTCAGATTCTTCTGTAAAAGAAGAGAATAAGTGGCGAAAATATGGACCTGGGGATGAGGCCACACATTAAAGAGGGTTAGAGTCCAAGGAGAAAAACAGGATGACAGAAAAAGTCACAGGAATCAAGAAACAGTTTTGTTTTCATATAACATAGAGGAGATGAACTTGAGTTAAAGAGAAAAATATTTACTAGAAACGGAGAAATTGAAACCTATGGAAGAACGCTTACAGAGAATGAGAGTCTTCATCTGATGCTCACGTCAGATGATCACAATAATGTAAGGTGGACTGCAGGGAAGTTTCAGTGATTATCGTAGAAAAATGTGATTCCATAAACCCTGGAAAATCTTGAGCTGTAGATGAAAATGTCTCTGGAGGCATTTCTACAAACCGAAATGTAAATAAGCCACTATTTAAATCAGGTTTAACACTTAGTATTTTTACATGTGAAAACCTCTGTTTTTAAGAAAGTTTGGCAATTTAAATTCCAGGAAACCAATGATGACACTGTAAAATCAATTTGAGCTGTTTTAAGAAAAGTCATTGTTTTTGAAATCTGTCCTTACTGGCATCAGGTTTATAAACTACATTTTATACACCTGTCTACACATATTACTAATGAACTCATGAGGAATAATATTTTAAAGAAAGAAGTGAGTCTCTAGATTTTCAAAACTAACTTTCTTTAAAAATGTTTTTCAAAGTCTCAGGATGGAAAGAAACAATTAGAGTACTATAAGAAGTTAACAGAATCTCTGCAATATGATTTGAATCAACACAAGAAGACAAATGATGGATTAGAGAAAGAGGTTACCAGGTAAGGTTTTGATATTTCAGATCATGTCAACCATTAATTACTATTTAACTGTAACTCTTCCTTGATGAAAACCTAAGTACAAATGTATTTCATATCTGTAATTTTCATAGTTAAACACATTATCCTACTTAAAAATTTACTTCAGAAACTCACAGCACAATCAAACTTGTGTGAATGCCAAAATGTTATACCTGCTCTTTAATGATTCCTGTAACTGTAATGACAGTGTCTTTTGCATATACTGTCAACTGCGCTCTTCCTGGTCTCCCTTGAATCTTTATTTCTGCAAGATGTCTTTGCTCTCTTTGGTAATCTTTCCTTCTTTAATAGTGTTCTTCCCTTCGGCATTCTAACAGTTTAATGTCTAAAAACCTATCTGTGGTTTTGTTTAACATCATCAGAAGTGTTATTGATTTGGCTTCTGTGTTCTTTCTACTTTTTTCAGTTATAAAACATGTCATACATACCAAACCAGATGTATAACCTAAAGAAGAATGAGATGAGTAATCGTCTCACTCAGATAATAATGGAAGTTTCCCAACATCTGGGAAGCCCGCACGTGGCGTGCCCTTGCTGCAAACTGAATGAAGTTTTTCTCTGATTCTCCTCAGTGTTTTTTTTCCCTCCTGTCACTGTCTTTCTCTGCATTGTTTTGGATTCTTCTCATTTTATTAAATTGTGCTGGCAAAGATCTCTTCTTAAAACAGACTTGAAGAGACTGTTACACCTCATCTCTCCAGTGTCCTTTCTTCTAAAGCCCTGCCCCTTTCCTTTCCACTCTGACCAGATTTTTCCTTCCGGTTTCTCTTTCTATTTTGAATGATTTCTTTTCTTCCTGTAGACTGTGGTCAGTAGGCTCCGAATGGTATTTTTCTGTCTTTTCGAAACACCCACATATATTATACTTTCCTTCTTCACCTTTGATACTGATCTCTGCTTTATAGCTGATATTTAATAATAGGGTAACGTTTGATACTAACAATCTTAAGCGGATGTTAATAATACTTTAATTATAAGAACCTTTCATCGTTACAATATGATGTCTGTATCATATGTATCACAATTGTTTTATGTTACTCATTTAAGATTATAATTTAATAAGTATGCTCTCAAACTATTATACTGGAATAAATAGGAGAGGTTCATAATTTATAGGTTTGTTTATTTTGTATGATAGACATAATCTCTCTTTAAATAATTATTAAATATTTGTCTTAAAGAATTTGACTTACTCATTTTCTACAATTCTGCAGACTGAAGACACTCTTTCAGAATACAAGGATGCTACATGACAATCAAAATGGAGAGGTTAGTGTCCTTGGAGATTTAGAACCCAATCAATCAGAAATGGATATTCAGAAAAATAGGTTAAAACAGAAGGTAATTTATAATCCGTTTGGAACCCAAAAATCACTTAATTTGGGGAAATATAAACCACTCAATGCTTTTAGCAGTATGATATAGATTTTTCCTTAATTTCATAGACAGAAGCAGTGAAAAAGACCGCTATTTTTCTATATAATTTTTCTTTAAAAGGGCATTCTGTTACCTCTCCTATGTCTCAACCCTGGCTAGTTATCTAAAGCCAAGAAGGACTCTGTTGCATGACCCCCAAAGCACTGGCTCCAAATCAGCTTCTTTCTTCTTTCTTTCTTTCTTTGTTTCTTTTTTCCTTCCTTCCCTCCTTCCTTCCTTCCTTCCTTCCTTCCTTCCTTCCTTCCTTCCGTTCATTCGTAACAGCTTGATTGAGATATACTGAACATAGCATGCAGTTCACTCATTTAAACTGTCCAGTGCAGTGCTTTTAGTGTGTTCAAAGCTTTATGCAGTGGTCATCACAAGCAGTTTTAGAACATTTTCATGACCCTGGAAAGTATCCTTGTACCTGTTAGCTTTCACTGTGTGCCAGTCTGCCCTTCCCACTCTTCCTAGCCCTAGGGAACCACTAGTGTACTCTCTGCTCCATATTGTGGTTTTGATTTATTTTTTTCTGATGACTAACGATCCTGAGCAATCTTCTCACAGGCGTATTATCCATTCATATATCTTCCTTGAAGAATTGATTATTCAATTCCATTGCCCATTAAAATTGGATAGTCTTTTTCTTGCTGAATTGTAAGAATCTTTGTATAACCTAGATACAAATTAGTTATCACATACAGGATTTTCAAATATTTCTCCCTTTCATTAGCTTGCTTTTTAGTTTTTCAATGTGTCCTTTAAAGCATAGCATTTTTTTATGCATGATTATTACAAGCTTTCAATTTGTAAAACATAATAATAATAATAATAATAATAGTTGCAAAACGCATTACAGCAAAGTGCAATAAAAGAAGATATGTCTGTAATTTATACTGCATAAGTTATGTTGCTTATTATATCTTTTTATAATCCAGAAGTTGTGTCTATTTTTTCCTTAACTCCCCAATGGAGTGGCTGAAATAAACCACAGTTATTTGGTTCACAAATCCATACTTAAGAAGAGTGTGGCCAGGGCCGTCTGTCTCTGTTCCCCTCAGCTTCAACTGGGGCAGCTCCATGGCTGGTGGCTGGAATCATTTGAAAGTCTGTTCAGCAATGTGTCCGGTTGTTGGTGCCTACTGTTGGTCGGCACTCTAGCTGGGGCAGACAGCAGGGACACCCACACCTGAACAGCCGGCTCGCACTGTGGCCCGAGCCCCCCACAACACGGGGCTGGGTTCCAAGGTTCAGATCCTCAGAGACATAACCAACAGGAGCAGTGTTGCCCTTTGTGAAGGAGTCTTGGAATTCACACGGAATCTCTTTCAACATATTCTGTTCATTAGGAGCAAGGCACTAATGTTGACCCATATTAGACTGTTTTTATGCAATGAATATTTCAAAATTTACGGACACATTTAAAAACCAGCTTGATCTATCCACTGTCCACAATTCTTTATATTCCTCCCACATGGAAAATACACTCATCCCTACACAATACTCCCCACAAGTCTCAAGTTTATGGCATCAGGCTCAGGTTCGAGTCTAAGATTTTACCATGTGAGTCTGGTGCAAATGGGGATGAAGGGCCTGGTTTTTGGTTTCTAGGATAAAGCCCCTTGAGGACAATTCCTTTCAATATGAAAACATGAGAATGGAAGGGACAAGTTATCTACCACCCACACACCCAACATTCTGCTCGACTGCTGAAGTTTCCCCTGCAGAAATGGAAAGTGGAAGGCACCTTAGTCCATAGCAATTCTGAAATACAGCCTGATGTGTGCTGTCCGTTCTTGGATTAGGACTCAGTGGTAACCTTGCCAGTGCTTCTCCATGGCCCTTTGCTGTGGCCTGTGAGCTCTTTGTTCTGTGCTTTTCATAAGAAATGACCTGTGCTTGCAGCCCTTTCCTCAGCATCATTCCTCCACGCGAATGCCTAAGCCCCACAGGCCTCCTCTTAGTTTTCACTCTCTTGGTTTTTATTAGTCCAAGGTAATAAGCTGGTTGTTTGCTACTTGATCATCCTAAAAGCTTGGCGTTGCGTGTGAGTTATTGGGGTTCGTGCCACTAGAAAAGCCACCGTCATAAATCGTTTTGAGAGAAGCTCTTGGGCTTCCTGTAGCTGTTGCAGGACCATGCCTTTAAAATTCTTATACTCTGTAGATCCTTCCAGGAATTTAAGGCCCCACCTTAACCCTTTTGAGGTCTCGAGGAAGAGTTTTACACTCTTCTCTTCATCCTTATATCATGTCCTCCTGGGAGCACAGGGAATTTGATCTTCACCCAGAAGCCATTTCTTTCTTTTAGCGTGATTTGCCCTGTGGGGACCTTAGGAGAGGCTGTAAATGGGAAACAGAAACGGGACCTGTGGGAGAGGCTGTAAATGGGAAACAGATATTTGAACACAATATGTCCTGGTTCCTTTACAGTTCATAGTCTTTCGTTAGCTCATGTATCTCATGGATTTTACTTTGTTACTTCATAGCAAGAGTCCCCTTTCATCCAGATTTCAGACTCATTTTCTTCACTGGCTGAGAAGCTCTTGCTGTCAGCCTCTTCAGGGGCCAGCAAGCCCCCAAGAAGCGTCTCTTGGAGGCCCTGTGGTTGTCATTCTCACTCTTCTCCACATCCTTTCGGGTTCCACGTCCCTCCTGGTGCAAAGGCACTCCTACAGGCTTTAGATGGCATTCCTTGTGGCCTCACACCATTTTGAATATCAGTAACAATGCCAGTTATTTATTGCTGCTCAAGAAACCAACTCAAAAGCTAGTGGCTCAAAACAGCATCTGTTTTGTTCCAAAGGAATGCAGTTGGATGAAGGTCTGTGAGACCAGCTCATTTCTTTTCCACTTGGCATCAGCTGGGTGGCCATGAAGCTGCGAATGAGAATCATCTAAAGGCTGTAACACACACATGTAGCAGTTGAAGCGGCCTTTTGCCCGGGACATCCGCTGGGCCCGTCGCAGCGCAAACATCTATAGGAGGCCTGACTGTGTGGCCTGGGCTTCTTCATTCTGCACAGCTGGTGGCTGGGTTCTCAGGCCGAGCTTCTCGAGAGACAAAGTCACATGGAAGCTGTATCACATTTCCTGCCTCAGACATAGCATTCTCACAGCAGTTCTGCCCTATTTCCATGCACTAGAATCCAGTGACTCACTAAGGCCAGCACATATTAAAAGAGAGGGAATTTCATGGAGAAATGTCAAGAATTTGTAGGCATGTTTTAAAAACACTATATCCACTCACCTCGTCTTACCAAATAAGCATTGTATCTACAGGAAAGTAGTTCTACCCTGCTCAGTTCCACTGAAATTCCAGGAGATTTGTTGTTGTTACTATTGCTGTTTAGGATGTTCTCGTATATCTTGGAAAGTAAGAGAGGATTACGAGACAGCGTTATTGAATTAAGACTTTTGTTGTGGGTGAAAAAAATGTAGCGCTCATCTCACTAAACATTCACAGTGTGAGATGTGATTTCTCCTTAACCTTGGGAATCATTTCTTCTTGGAAAGCAATTCAAATTGCCATGAAACATTTGTAGCTGACAGAGGCCGAAGTAACTCGGATGAGTTACTTGTAACTCCCTACAACTTCTTAAGAAATTATGGAGAGTTAAAATGGGGAACAGGTGAGAGACTATCAACTGGGAGGTGACTTATAGTCATTTTATAGAAGAAAGACATGAAACAAGCATTCAAGAAATAGTAGAAAATCAAGTGCAGATGTCGTGTGGCAAAGTCGATGACAGTAAAGGATGCATTTTTGAGACTCCTGGTGCTTTTATGTTCGTTCTTCATTCTGAGTAATTCAAGGTTCCACATTCTAAGACTCTGCTACAGTATCGATGACATTTTATTGCAACTGAATTGATTTCAAAAGTTGATACTGGTTTGGGGTTAGACTATTCTCAGTCAACTTCCTTCGTAACCAAATTATACTATGTTACTCATTCAGAATGACGATCTCACAGCAAAACTGGAAACTGCATCTTCAGAATGTCTCCATCTGTGGGGTGGCCAGTTGGCTCAATGGTTAGAGCATCGTGCTCATAACACCAAGGTCGCTGGTTCGATTGCCACATGCACCAGTTAGGTACACCCTCCACAGCTAGATTGAAAACAATGGCTGGAGCTTGGAGCTGAGCCCCCGGTGGGTGGGTGGCCGGTTGGCTCAGTGGTTAGAGTGCAGTGCTCATAACACCAAGGTTGCCGGTTCGTTTCCCGCATGGGTCAGTGAGCTGGACCCGCCATAACTAGTAGATTGAAGAGAACGATTTGACTTGGAGCAGAGCTGTGCATCCCACAACTAGATTGGAAACAAACACAATTTGTTTTAAACAGTTTTTTAAAAAGGATGTCTACATCTTGTTGAAGAAAATCAATCTTAACAGGAGTTATTATCTATAAAGGAGTACAAAAGTCATGTGAAAAACTAGAGAATAAAAAGAAGAGGAGATAAAAATTATTGAGCCTCAAAATTCATATAGTCACGAATGAGGTAGAAAAGCGTGAAGCAGAACACTAAAAATTCTGGGATATTGAAGACTGAGCAAGACAGGATGTAGTAGAAAACATTTTTTAAATCTGTTTTTACAGGTTAATTCACTGATTACCATGCCTTAATTCATTTCACTGCAGATGACGTTGGGATATACGTATTGTACGTCATTCCCCTATTCCGTTCACAGCGGGTACTTTTTTATTTTCAGATTTCTGGAACTAAGGTGGGATTTGCCTCTCCTTCTTGATATTTCAGTTCCCATCACTATTATCACTCAGTTGATCTTTGAGAATCATTCTTTGTGGAAAATGATTTTATTTTTAAGGCCAGTTGATATAAAACGAGACTATTAGGAAATAAAGAAAAAGGGTGATTTAAAAACTGCACCATACTCTTAGATTATTAAGTCATATTGTTCAATTCTTAAAATTTCAAATTGATTCTCTTATTGGAACAGTCAGATGAGATGATTCGAAATATTTTCATAATTCAGATGTATTTCATTCCATATTGATGATAAGTATTTTAAACTTCAGCTTTTTTCACATTTAAATTGCCCTCCAAATCATTGACTTAAAACTAAAGAATACAAATAGACTATAGTTATTCAGGTTATAATTATTTTTAAAATGTATCCTTTCCGTTGGCTTTAGGAACAAGCAGCATGTCAAGAAAACGTAGACCCGTTAAATGACTGTGGTGACAGAATTCAACGTCTGCAGGTCAGAATTCAACGTCTGGAATCTGAACTCTCCAAAGCGAAACATTTTAAAATAGAATTGGAAGAATGTAAGCGCCTCTACCTAGAGGAATTAAAAGTTACAGCATCTTTGGAAAAGAAACTAAACAAGTAAGTCCAAACAAAGAGAAAAATCAATCGAGCTCATTAATTTGCCTCTAAAGTCTAATTTTTATCCAGGCAGATTCCCGAGATTAATAGGAAGTGAAAGCTTACTAAATAGTATAATTTTGGAAAATGATGTTAGTGAATAAATTACTTTTAAAATGTTAGTTCAGGATGCATCTCTCCCATTTTTGGTTTTACATGACTGTATTTTTCCTTCTCACGCTTTTCATAGCCTTAATCTGATCTACCAGTCTCTAAGCAAAGTGTTTTTGAAGCTTTGTGATTTAGACAGCGCTATTTATTATAAAATTTCTTGTCAAAATTTCCCTAAATATGAGGTAACTATTTACTATAACAACTTAAACCCAAAGGGTTAAGTACTCTGCATATTCTGGCACTTGGTAAATGTACTTTCTCGATTGTGCTCTGTGTTTTTGTCTCTAGAGGTCGCTTTCGGACAAGCTGTTTTTTCTAGTCTTTTGGATGTACACAGAGGCATACATGTGAAATATAGGAGAAGGTTAACATAGGGGTGAAGGGTAGTGTAACTGACTAAGTGGCTATAAAAATAAGGCGGTCAGCCTGAGGGGGTGTGTGGAAGACAGAAAGGGCAGATCCCACCTCCAGTGCCTTGGTAACAGTGTCATAAGCTACATGCCCCTGGAGCTGTTTCAGTTCAGTATGATCACCAACCAGGCTCTCTTGTTCTCCCCCAGAGGCTGTTGTTCTAAATGACGCCTCAGTGCCAAATGGTTAATTTCTTCAGGGTAATGAGGGGATTACCCAAGGGCAGTGAAAGCAAATGCTTGAAAATAGCTTTGTGGGATTTCAGCAAATTTCTAAACTTGTTTACTATGTATGTCTCTTAGCAATCCTCAAGAATCTTATGGGTTCAGCCATTCCAGAAGGCAGAAAGTATTATCTGTTAAGCCGTCAACATCACTGATAGGCCTTTTCCTCCCCTCCCTACTTTGAATTACTTCTTAGCCTGGCTTCCCCACAGAAACATATGTACCGGTTTAAAACAATTTGAAACATATCCTTGTACTTGGTAGGTCTGCCCTGACATATTTTCAGTGTTCGTTTCATGGGCAATTCCACTTACTATTATGGAAACATTAAGAACTGCAAATCATTAAGGAAAAAATAAAATACTAAGTCTTTGCTCTTACAATCTTCACAGGATTAAGGACACGCTGGCAGAGATGAGAACCCAGCTTCTCATGAATGCACCACAGAACTCTTTACTCAGCACGGCTCCCAGGAGGCCAGACCTGCACCTCCCTTGTGTTGGAAGGCTAAATGATTGGTTCCGACCTCAAGGAAGTCTCGCTCCAAGAGAGCAGTGGGTGATTGCTACGTCAGCCCCACAGACTTCTAATAATGGCACGTGCACCAACTTGATGAAGGTTAGTTATATTACCTTCTTTCCTTTGGGTTTCAGATTTGTGATGTAATTCTTGTTCTTAACTTGGTCGGAGATTCTGAGTTGTTTCATTGACTAATGCACACAACGTAAAGGGCATAATTGTGTGTGCTAATGTAGAATGGAGACAGAAATTTGACCATCTTTTGTAAGTCCCTGCATCTCCCATGTTTTAAGAGCTACCTGTCATTAACTGTATTCAATAAATGTAATTAACTGACACATTTTAAATTTCTGGAAAAGCTGCTTTTCAATTAGATTTTACAAATGAAATATTACTACCTAACAACGAACGGGATGCTTTGAGATGCTTTGGCTTACTTCTGCATTGTTTTTAATTTGGCGATGGTTTATAACAATTTTAGTTTTCCTACAGCCCAGTTTCGCCATCCCTAAGCGTAAGTGAATGATTGACATTTACTAACTAAATGTGGATGTTTCTTATTTCAATGAAACCGAGGTAAATCCTTTTTATGAATTCGGCAAACTTGTAACCCTGGAAAGATTAACTTCTCTTTCTAAGTTAAAAGTTGTCATCTTTTTACATGATAGTACATCCTTAATTTCTGTTTTACTTATAGCATTTTTATTTCGATGATTTAAAATGTCTTGCTTAAAAAGTAATAATAAAATAAAATGTCTTGCTAAGCCACAGTACATTTTCGAAAGAGGTAAATTGAGCAAATATTTGAATTTTTAAAATGAAGTTCACTTATATCTGTATATCTCGGCATCACTTGAATAATTGATGACTGAGATGGCAATGAAATGGGGTCATTACTAGCAACTTGTTTTCTTTGTGCAATACTGTTATTAAAATGTCCATTTTGATCTCATTTCTTTAGTTCTTCACCGAGCCAGGATTTCTGTTTGGACCTTTTTTATAGTTCTCATACCTTTGGTAAAGTAGTCCTTCTGTGCATTAATTTTGCTCCTGAACTCATTGAACTGCCTCGTGAGTTTTCTTGTATCTCATTGAGATTCTTCCTGGCTGCTATCTTGAAATCTCTATCACGTAGATCACAATCTTTCGTGACTTTGACTTGGTTTCTGGAGAAGTGTCGTTGTCTCAGTGTTACCCTGTTACCCTGGTTGTTCATGCTGCTGGATGGCTTGTTCCTCTGCAGGCTCATTGGAAGTAGTGAACACTTTCTTATTGATGTACATTTTGATGTGAGCAATTCAGCAGGTAGATAATTAGACGTCTCTGTTTTGTTTTTCAGTAGCTGATGCAATAGCACAGTTTCTGTTTTCTTTCACTGGTGCTACTTGTGCCTAGGGGGTCCAAGTGTGGGGGCTTAGCTGTGAGTGTGGGAGTGCTGGCCTGGGTGACCAGCATGATGGGTGTTGCCGCTGTATCCAGATCACGACGTTCGCTGGGCACCAGCACCTTGGGAGGGAACAGGGGAAAGCGCTGGTTGAGGAGAGCCTGTCTTGAGCCCACTGAGCTCACCTGGTTCCCTGTGGCCCTGGTAGGACTGTGCTGTGGTTGGAGGCTGGAGAAGTATTTCTGCTGCTGCTACTGGTCTCTGGTGGTGCCAGCACTGCTGCAACTGGGGAGGGTTGGGATTCTTGTGGAGGTGGGGGGATGCTGCTGCTGCCCCTCTTACCCTCCACTGGGCTGTGATGTGGGGGCTGCGCCCCAACCCCTCCACTGCTACTGCCTTTGCTGGGGATTCAGGCTCAGCCTGTCCACCTGGAACCAGGTGTGGGCCTGTTCCTGTCCTTCCCCCCATCCTGCCTCCCTTTCACTTCCCATACACCCTCCTTCCCTTTACGGCTGTGGGATCTTTTAGGCGTCCTAGTGTGTGGGACAGAGGAACCTCTTTTGGGCTAGAGATGTCCAACTAGTTATAGATGTTAGAGGAGATGCAACGTTGTTGTGTCATTTGCCATAATGTTGACATCACCTTCTAAGATAGCCATTTCTGTCAATGCAGATTGGTTTGTAATTTGATGGTATTTTTATGGCCCACTTAATGACAAGCAAAATAGCGTAGGCCTGTGCTAAATGAGGTTTCAACCTTGTTTTTTCATTTAATTTCATCATAACATAGCATAGCAGAGCCAAGTATTTTGAGATAGCCTTTTGGTCGTATAGGATCTCAGTGCTTCGAAGTGCTGACATTGGAATACTGGGTACAAAAGGAAAGTGTATGTCTAATGTTTTGTAAGTTGTTCAGCATGATACGTACTTCAAATGGTCTCTTTAGTCGTCTCCAGAAAAATCAGAAGATGAAAGAGTGTAAATGCAGAAGCTATGCAAGAGAATATGCTTGTGGACATTTTTTCTTTAATTAATTTTTGGTAGGAAAGATGTGTTTAGTTTTTCAGTATTTCTAGATAAACGAGAAATGGTTTATTTTAAACTCAATACCGTTTTTCCAAGTTAGCCACTATCCCCCTGTGGGGCGTTGTTTTGCCCAATCGTGCAAGCCTGATTAAGAGAGATGAAAAAGCGCTACTCCGTCAAGATACAGAGATACGTCTCCCAATCACGACAGAATGCTGGAAAGACTTATGGTCCAGCTGTGATGATGTGAGGTTGGACAGAAGTGTGCTAGGAGATAAAGAGAAATCTCTTTTGTGGTATAAGTTTTGCTTGCTACAGATTACCACAACATGGTTAACGCATTTGTTGGTTGGTATCGGTCAACCAAGTTTTATTTTCAGGAAAAGAAAGGTTCCTTTAAGGAAGAATTTCCTCAGTTCGAGTTTGCTTTCTATCATTAAAGATTTTCTCCTTCAAGTTCTCGGTCCTGTGTTGAGAAATGTTTGTGCTTTATATATTGAGTGTATTGACTGCTATTAATCGGAGTTTTGATATCAGTCTCAGTTTCCTTATTTTTTTTCATGACTTTAAAGCTTCCAATTATTTAGAAAGTTACTATTTTGTTTCTCATGCCTCAGTATTGTTGAACTACATGACAAAGTTTTAGGTATTCATTTTGTCTGAGTCAGAAATTGATGGCAATTTCCTGAATATGAGGAAGTAGCTGGCATGTTACTCTAGCCTCAGTAAGAAGTCCTAAAGCCCATTCCTGGCCCGCAGCTCATTGGTTTTGTGACCTCAGGTGACCTCTGATCTCTCTGAGCTTGATTGCCTGTTATGTACAATTACGGACTTTGACTAAATCAGTGACTTTCTGACTTCAAAAATATTTATTTTTCAGTCTAATACGAGTCTTTAAAAAAAATTTTGAATGAAACTATATGATATAAAATATAGACAAGTAGAGCTGCCTAGCTAACGGAGACATGGAGACTCTGAGATTTTGTGTTCCTGCGGGGTCCCCAGTGGAACCTTAGATTTCTATGGGACAGAGTCTGAGAAGTACCAGTTATGAGAAAACCCTTCTAGTGAAACTCCTTTGAATTAAAGTTCGTGGATACATTCTTTTCCTGTGTATAATTTTCTCACCTGTCTATATTTTTGAGTAATGGAAAGGTATAAATAAACTTGCAGAAGCATTCTCCTTCTGAATATTGGACTACAAGCTACTTCTACTATCTGAACACAATCTTCACCTACAAATAAACATAAAGATAATCGAAGTAAATATCTAGGAAAAGGGCTTTGGGGAAAAGAGAATAACGTTACATTTGCAGTTCCCTAATTCAAGTCACAGAAAAATGTGATTTGCATTTTATATATTGTTGATTAATTGGAATTAAAACTGTTTCATGACAGGCCTGTCCCTTCACCTGGTATTGGGTTGTTGTTTTTACAAGGCCGTCTAGTAATGTTGTCACATTATTCATTTTATAAGCCTTTTCTATGAAGCTATTGACAAAAAGGTGTTATGGAAAACAGTCTCTGCAAATATTGGAAACCATGATGGCCAACAGATTTGTCTTCACCCCTGAATTTGTAAAGGCATTGGGTGTCATATTATCGTTGTCACCACACTGTCTATTACGTTCTGGACATTATTGTAAGCCCCGTTTTGGTCATGTAGTGAGAGGATACCTTTCAGAAGGAAGGATTAAATAAGAAAACTTTAGACTGGGACACTTGCAGTATAGAGTTTGAAATATTCCCATACATTTCGTAATTAAGTAGACTAACTACAACCACTCGAATACTTCAAAAATTGGGCCTCCCTCATTTGTAGAAAGAATACGAATTTACAATTAAATAATTATGTATTCTTTTCATTGTTACTAATTCTTTAGTCATGAATCAGAAACTAAATTTGAAAACTGGGTCTAGGCCATACTTTCTAAGTCAGATTTCCTGTAATCTTTGTGTCCATACAAATATAAATGTTTCAGTCATAATACAGACAAGAAAATAGTTTTTGTGATTGTTGCAGCCAGCAGAATTTTCACGTGACGTGACAGGGCCACAATCATCATTTTATGTATTTAAGGTTCTATGCTGAGAAATAGCCTAGAACACACCGTAAGATTAATTTTAAAAGTGCAAGAAACCATTAAGATAAAAAATCCATAAAGGAAAAAATCCATTAAAGTTAAAAAAAAAACTGATTAAAGTTTTATAAAGGGCTGTTTTTCTAAGGATTGAAAAGTAATGCTTTCACTGTAAAATATGACTTGTTTGATTCTTTGTAGGAATCAGATCACACCTCATCCTTCTGAAATTGTGTGTATTCAGTAGATCAATTTCAGCTGCACTTTGGTCGGATTAGTCTAAACAGCATCACCTATATATGTTCTCTATTAAATTAAAATGAGTAGAAATGTATTTTATTTATGTGATTACTTTTGTGTGTATTTACACAATGCCCAAGCAAGGTCTACTCTTTAAAGGTGTTATGTAAAGGCCACATTCCTACATTAAAGCCTCTTGTTTAACTTAAATACTGTAACTAAGATTTGATTTATTTCAGGAGCAGCAGAAGTTGGTGGAAAGCATAACTAGAGATGTAGAAGAAGGTAGGTGGCCAAAATGTACTGATTCCAGTTAGATATCATTAATTTCTGAAATAAACAATAAAGAGTATGGCATCCTTCTCCATGTTTTGATAATAGATACTACAATAACTATTTTCTCATGCATTGCAAGTGGGAAAGTTGAAAGCATAAACAAGCATTATGAAGAATACATTTCTTCCTCATTTATTCATCACGTGTAGCCTTTCGAAAACCTCAAAGTCCATGTATCTCTTTTTATTTCTGGCCGTCCCCTTCCTTTCCTCTACCACCCATATGGAACTTTTAACTTGCACATTGAAAACTGGGCTTCATCAACCTATCCTGTTTTTGCTAGTGATATAAGGCCCAGTAACCAGGCTCATCTAGTAATACTTAGGCAATTACAGTCCATATAGCTGTCACCTGATCGGTGACATTTAAACCTCCAGTCATTGACTTTGTCATTGGTTTACCTTTTACCTTCAGGAGAAACATCACATACTTTTGCATGGTTAAAACCACCCAAATCAATTTACTTCTTGCCAAATAATTCGGCCTTCTCTCTTGCTACTAACTCTAGTCTGCCCCTTTGCTCTAGCATCTATTGATAGCTAAACTAGACTACTTCTCATTCCACGCTGTTCTTCCCCACTCTAGTCTTTGCATCTGCTTCTTCCTTCTATGTGGCATGCTTTTTCCTTGTCCTTCAGATACGAACATACGTATCACCGCCACCAAAAGGCAGACAATATTGACACAAAGCCAGGAGGTCCCTTCTATGTGTTCCGATAATGCCCTGCTTTATATTTGTATGGTATATGTGACTCTGAATGGAAATGGCCTGTTCACCTGTTTTTCCAGTTTAGAGTAGGTGATGGTTCTGGGGTGGACCATGTCCTCTTCACCTTGTAACTTCAGTGCTTGTTGTACTACCTTAGCACATGCTTGTTGAATAAATGAATGAAGAATGAGACAATCAGAAGCTCTGAAACTTAGCAGGAAGAGCAGTTAACTCAGTGTGCAGCCATGGGCAAGTGATATGTAATAGTAATCTCCTACTGGGTAGTGGAGTCTTCATAGGTTTTTTTCATTCTTCTTAACATGTATACTTACATTTTAGATAAAGAGTATGATTCTTTCTTTTTTTTTCTAGCTGATGCTGAACTTCAATCTGAACACCGTCTACTTTGCTCTAATATCTAGTGATGATCTAGTTTTGAATGCATCACAAGAATATATGTCGTTTTTGAGTAAGAACTATATGATCTGAAATATAAATAGTTCACCTTTACTGGGCTGTTTACATAGCATTTTCCTTCTTTCCCATTAAACATATGGCATGTGAAAATTCTTACTGAAGGAAAATATTTTCGTTTCATATGTGTATATGAAAATCTATATAGTATTCAAACTGTGTTTCTTGGCGTCTAACTAGCTTTGGAGCAGATTTTGTGGATGAAAACAAGCAGTGTTAAGTTTTACATACTCATGCTGCCCAAATACTAGCTGTTTATCCAACACCCAAACAACCAAGTTGTCATTAATACTGCAGTGGTGTAAACTGATAGCTATTTTTCAATTTTCCAATATTTATCACTGTGTATGAACCTAAAAATTTTCACAGACATCATTTTGATATCTGCTGTTATGGTTACGATCAATGTTTGGATGTATTACAGTTGTTATAGTGCCATAAATCTGATTATATTAATATATAATTTTAAACACAGATTCATAAAGCTGTCCTCTTACAGAAATAAAATTTGTCTAAGGTTTTTCACCTTTTCTAGTCATTGATTTATCGATTTGTTTTTTGGAAACAGTCTTAAAATTAAGAAGCTTCTGGTTACGCCGACTTGGCAGAAATGTCACACAAGTGATGCTGAGTTCTTCCCAGTGCAGCAAATCTGGAGGCACGTGCTGGATTCCGTTACTGGCAATGTTGACTTTGATCGTGTGGTTAAGAAGCGTCGCCGAGTTTGTCCACCATAAAATTACTATTTCCCCTTGGTTATTCCCTTATCTCTTGTGTGCAGATACCCTGAGACTCTGTAAATATATCGTCAATCCTCAAAATCTCACCCACTAGATGGAGCACCCATTGATGACTCTTGCTGAATCAATGCCTTGATGGTTGCCAAATGATTATAGTATGATTCTGTCATCCCTCCTGCATTGATCAATACATCCAACGAAACACGCAAACAGATGAGGGAGGAAGGAAAGCTTATTACTTTGGTGCTTAAATGCTCCTGATTTGCCCAGTGGTAGCCATTTCAAGCTCACAGCATATCTTTTTGACCTGTCCCCATTATTCTTTGAGCACATCCTTCCTCTCTCGACAAGTTGTTCCAAGCTCATCTTGCAGTTGTCCGCCCCAGCCCTGCCATTGGACATTTTCTATAGAAGCCCTGAATCCTCTTAGGGGGGAGAGTGACATCGGGAGACCTGGATCTGGACACCAGATGCGGTGGGTGTGCATGTTGCTAGTGGTTGTCGTTGCTCTCGGGCTCCCTCAGTGAACAACAGGGATTATGTGTGTTAACAGAAATGCACGCACACACGCACACGTGGGTTCAATATCAAATATAATGAAAACTATGAATTCCTACCAATTCTTCTAATTCCAGTCAAATTCCACAGGGATCATTCCACAGGGTTTTTTCTTCACTCTCTGTTAAGTCCCTTTTATGGCAGTAAGGTGGCTCCCATCATCTGTATCTTATTTGTTTCATCTCCTTGCTGTGCCCACGCACATGTCCTCCTCACTGCCTTGGATTCCAACGCCCCACATTGAGTGGTGACCACTGTTGACCTCACTGTGCTCTCCCAGTGTGTGCCCTTGCCCTCACGTGCTTTCTCAGATCCCCTGTACCAGGCCCCCTCCTCTGCAGGTGATGTTCCCCCTTCAGGCTCTGAAAACCCGCGCTGGCTGTCCCTGTGTTCCTGTGTTGACGCCTCCTGACCTTGCCCAGTCTCTGACCCTTCATCCCAGTCCTTGTCTTTCAGGGATGCTCTGACTTGCGCTCCAGCACTGTCGTGGTGCCCTCCCACACCTACGCCTTCCTCTTCCATCCCGGCTCCGACAGCTTACTCTGAGCTGTCACAGCTCCGTTTTTGTCCCCATGCTTTTGAGCTGAAATGATTGGGAAGAGAAAGAAGAAAGGGGGGGAAGGGCTCTATGTACCTTTTATAATCCGCTTGTCAAGCTCTACAAATACAAGCAAGGATTTTGATTGGAATTGCGTTAAATCTGTAAACAAACTGTGGAGAAAAGACATTTGTAATACTGAGTTTTCCAAACTTAATATTTTAATTGTCTGATGAAGTCTCAATGTTTAAAATATTTCCCATAGCGGGCTGGCATATATATTTTTTATTTATTCCCTATTATTTGATACTTTTGATCCTATTAAAAATGTTATTTTAAAAATCAACTTCATTTCCTCTTTGTTGCTCACTTACAGGCATACAATTGATATTTTGCACTTTGAGCTTGATATCAGCTATAATGCTGAACTCTCATATTTTTCTTACTCGATTGTTCTTTCTGTGGATTCTTTTGGATTTTCTACTTGTACAGATAATATATTTTATAAATGGGGACAATTTTGTTTCTTCCTTTCCAATTCGTAGAGTTTTCATTTCTTTTTCCTTCTTACTGCAGGAATATTCTTGAATAGAAGGTGAAATATTTCTGAAATTCCATGTATTTCTGAAATTCCAAAGCAGAATCAAAATATCTTTCTCTAATTCTGTAAATAGTGGTGGTTTTTAAAAGGAAATGTCGTCTATTAGTGTATTAGTGTTCTATTGCTGAATAACAGATCACCACCAACTTAGCACCTAACAAACACCCACATTATTATTTCACATTCTGATGTGCCCGGCGTCTGGGCTCAGCTGGTCCTTGCTCAGGATCTCACAGGCTGCGGTCAGGGTGTCAGCATTAGGAGGCTCCACTGGGAAGAAGCCACTTCGAAGCTCCTTTACTTTGTTGGCAGAATTCCCTGTGACTGTTCAACCATATATTTATATTCCCAGCGATTCTCTGGCTCTCAGCGGGAGGCTGCCTACAGGTCCTAGGGGTTGCCTACAGTTCTAAGAGGCGTGTCTGAGTCAGGGTGGGCTGCGATAACAAAATACCATGGACTCATTAACAACAGACCTTTCTTCCTCACCGTTCTGGAGGCTGGGAAGTCCAAGACCAAGGCATTCGCAGATTCAGTGTCTGGTGAGGGCCCACTTCCTGATCCATCGACACCGGTCTTCTTGCTGTGACACATGGCAGAGGGGCAAGTGATCGCTCTTAGGCCTATTGTGTTTTTGTTTGTTTGTTTGTTTTGTTTTAAATTTATTGGGGTGACAATTGTTAGTAAAGTTACATAGATTTCAGGTGTACAATTCTGTATTACATCATCTATAAATTCCATTGTGTGTTCACCACCCAGAGTCAGTTCTCCTTCCATCACCATATATTTGATCCCCCTTACCCTCATCTCCCACCCCCCAACCCCCTTACCCTCTGGTAACCACTAAACTATTGTCTGTGTCTATGAGTTTCTGTTTTCATTTGTTTGTCTTGTTCTTTTGTTGCTTTTGGTTTATATACCACATATCAGTGAAATCACATGGCTCTCTGCTTTCTCTGTCTGACTTATTTCGTGTCAGTATTACACTCTCAAGATCCATCCATGTTGTCACAAATGTTCCTATATCATCTTTTCTTACCGCCGAACAGTATTCCATTGTGTATATATACCACAACTTCTTTCTCCATTCATCTATCGAAGGACATTTAGATTGTTTCCATGTCCTGGCCACCGTAAACAAAGCTGCAGTGAACATTGGAGCACACGGGTCTTTATGTATAAATGTTTTCAGATTTTTTGGGTAGATACCCAGGAGAGGGATTGCTGGGTCATATGGTAATTCTATTCGTAATTTTTTGAGGAAACTCCACACTGCCTTCCATAACGGCTGAACCAGTCTGCATTGCCACCAACAGTGTATGGGGTTCCTTTTTCTCCACAGCCTCTCCAACACTTGTTACTATTAGTCTTGTTGATGATAGCCATTCTGACTGGGGTGAGGTGATACCTCATTGTGGTTTTGATTTGCATTTCTCTGATGATTAGTGATGTTGAGCATTTTTTCATATGTCTATTTGCCATTTGTATGTCCTCTTTGGAGAAATGTCTCTTCAGGTCCTCTGCTCAATTTTCAATTAGGTTGTTTGTTTTGTTGTTGTTGAGTTGCATGAGTTCCTTGTATATTCTGGATATTAGCCCCTTATCAGAGGCACTGTTTGCAAAAACCGTCTCCCATTCAGTTGGTGGCCTCTTTATTTTGTCGGTGGTTTCTTTTGCTGTGAAGAAGCTTTGAAGTTTCATATAGTCCCATTCGTTTATTTTAGCTTTTACTTCCATTGCCTTTGGAGTCAAATTCATAAAATGCTCTTTGAACCCAAGGTCCATAAGTTTAGTACCTATGTTTTCTTCTATGCAGTTTATTGTGTCAGGTCTTATGCTTAAGTCTTTGATCCATATTGAATTAATTTTGGTACATGGTGACAAATAGCCGTCCAGTTTCATTCTTTTGCACGTGGTTATCCAATTCTCCCAGCACCATTTATGGAAGAGGCTGTCTTTCCTCCATTGTACGTTTTTAGCTTCTTTGTCAAAAATTATCTGTCCATATTTATGTGGTTTTATTTCTGGGTTCTCAATTCTATTCCATTGGTCTATATGTCTGTTTTTCTGCCAATACCATGCTGTTTTGATTATTGTAGCCCCGTAGTAAAAGCCAAAGTCAGGAAGTGTGATACCTCCATTATTGTTCTTTTTTCTTAAGATTGCTTTGGCTATTTGGGGTCTTTTGTGGTTCCAAACAAATCTGATGATTTTTTGTTCTATTTCTTTAAAAAGTGCCATTGGGATTTTGATGGGGAGTGCATTGAATCTGTATATTGCTTTGGGTAATATGGCCATTTTAACTATGTTGATTCTTCCAATCCATGAGCACGGAATGTCTTTCCATTTCTTGGTGTCTTCTTCAATTTCTTTCAAAAATGTCTTATAGTTTTCAGCATATTGTTCTTTCACATTCTTGGTTAAGTTTGTTCCTAGGTATTTTATTCTTTTTGCTGCAATTGCAAAAGGAATTGTCTTTTGTATTTCTTTTTCTGAGATTTCATTGTTAGTATATAGGAAAGCAATGGACTTTTGTACGTTGATTTTGTAGCCAGCAACTTTACTGTATTCGTTGATTGTTTCTACTAGCTTTTTGGGGGAGTCTTTAGGGTTTTCTATATATAGCATCATGTCATCTGCAAAGAGTGACAATTTAACGTCTTCATTCCCAATTTGGATGCCTTTTATTTCTTTCTCTTGCCTGATTGCTCTGGCAAGGACTTCCAACACTATGTTGAAAAGCAGAGGTGATAGGGGACAGCCCTGTCGTGTTCCTGAACGTAGAGCAAATGGCTTCAGTTTTTCACCATTAATTATGAGATTAGCAGAGGGCTTGTCATATATGGCCTTTATTATGTTAAGGTATTTTCCTTCTATACCTATTTTATTAAGTATTTTAATCATAAATGGATGTTGTATCTTGTCCAATGCTTTTTCTGCATCAAATTTATATAATCATATGATTTTTGTCCTTTATTTTGTTTATGTGATGTATCACATTGATGGATTTGCGGATGTTGAACCATCCTTGAGCCCCGGGGATGAACCCCACTTGGTCGTGATGAATAATCTTTTTAATGCATTGTTGTATTCAATTTGCTAGAATTTTATTTAGGAGTTTTGCATCGGTATTCATCAGAGATATTGGTCTGCAGTTTTCTTTTTTTGTGCTGTCCTTACCAGGTTTTGGTATCAGGGTAATGTTGGCCTCATAAAATGAGTTAGGGAGTACTATCTCTTCTTCAATTTTTTGGAAGAGTTTGAGCAGGATTGGTATTAGATCCTCTTTGAAGGTTTGGTAGAATTCACTAGTGAAGCCATCTGGTCCCGGACTTATGCTTTTGGGAAGGTTTTGGATGACTGATTCAATTTCGTTACTGGTGTTCGGTCTGTTTAGATTTTCCAGTTCTTCATGGTTCAGCCTTGGAAGGCTATATGTTTCTAAGAACTTGTCCATTTCTTCTAGGTTATTGAATTTGGTGGCAAATACTCCTTCGTACTATTCTTGGATGATCCTTTCTATTTCTGTGATGTCCGTGATAACTTCCCCGTTTTCGTTTCTGATTTTGTTAATTAGTGTCTTCTCTCTTTTTATCTCAGTGAGTCTAGCCAAGGGTTTGTCAATTTTGTTAATCTTTTCAAAGAACCAGCTCTTTGTCACATTAATTTTTTCTATTGTCTTTTTGTTCTCTATTTCGTTTAGTTCTGCTCTAATTTTTGTTATTTCCTTTCTTCTGCTGACCTTGGGTTTCACTTGTTCTTCTTTTTCTAGTTCTTTAAGGTGTATCATGAGGCTATCTATTTGGGAGTTTTCTTGTTTCTTGAGATAGGCCTGTAATGAGATAAATTTCCCTCTTAAAACTGCTTTTGCTGCATCCCAAAAAATTTGGTAGGATGTATTTTCATTGTCATTTTTTTCTATGTATCTTTTGATCTCTGCTCTAACTTCTTCTTTGACCCAGTCGTACTTAAAAAGTATGTTGTTTAATCTCCATGTATTTGTGTTTTTTCCTGCTTTCTTTTTGCAGTTGATATCCAATTTAAAAACCTTGTGATCAGAGAATATGCTTGGTATGATTTCAATCTTCTTAAATTTGCTGAGGCTGATTTTATGTCCCAACATATGGTCTATCCTTGAGAATGTTCTGTGTACACTAGAAAAGAATGTATAGTCCGATGTTTTAGGATGAAGTACTCTATAAATGTCAATTATGTCCATTTCATCTAATGTGTCATTTAGGGCTGCTGTTTTGTTATTTATTTTCTGTTTGGATGATCTCTCCATAGCTGTCAATGATGTAGTTAAGTCCCCTGGTATAATTGTGTTTTGGTGAATTTCTCCCTTTAGTTTTGTTACTAGTTGCTTGGTATATTTCGGTGCTCCCTGATTGGGGGCATAAATATTGATGACTCTTATGTCTTCTTGCTGTATAGTCCCCTTCACCGTAATGAAATTTCCATCTTTGTCTCTTATTATCTTTTTCACCCTGAAGTCTGTTTCATCTGATATCATTATGGCTACACCTGATTTTCTCTGGGTACCATTTGCTTGGAATGTCAATTTCCACCCTTTCACTTTGAGTCTGTGCTTGTCCTTGTAGCTGAGATGTGTCTCTTGGAGACAACATATGGTTGGGTTTCATTTTTTGATCCAATCTGCTACTCTGTGCCTTTTTATTTGTGAGTTCAGTCCATTTACATTTAGGGTGATTATTGATATGTGAGGGTTTCCTGTCATTCTATCTTTAGTTTTCTGGTAAGGCTGTGTCTCCATTGTTTCTTTGCCTTTTTGTTGTTGTCTATTATTTCTGTGTGGTGGTATTCTATGATGTTTCCCTCTGTTTCTTCTTTATTGCAGTATATATTTCAGTTCTGGATTTTTTTTTTTTTTTAGTGTTTACCCTTAAGTTTATGTAAAAGAAAGTTTGATATTTAGAGTATTCCATTTTCTTCAGCACGCTTACTTTCTCTATTCCCGTATTCCGCTTCAGGCCTTTACTCTCCCCTTTTTTATGTTTTGGTTGCCACAAATTGTCCCTGTTGATGGTGGTCGAATAGCCTCCTTTAGTATTTCTTGTAGTGCAGGGTGTGTATTAGAAAATTCCCTCAGCTTCTGTATGTCTGGAAAGGTCTTTATTCCCCTTTGAGATCTAAAGGATATCTTTGCTGGATATATTATTCTTGGCTCATAATTTCTCTCTTTTAATAGTTTAAATATTTGGTTCCACTCCCTCCTGACTTGGTGAGTTTCTGCTGAGAAATCTGATGATAATCTAATGGTCTTTCCTTAGTAAGTTACCGTCTTCTTTTCCCTGGCTGCCTTGAGGATTCTTTCTTTGTCGTTGATTTTAGACAGTTTCAATACAGTGTGCCTTGGAGAAGGCCTGTTGGGATTGAGGTAATTAGGTTTTCTATTTGCTTCTGTCTAATGGGCTTTCCTTTGTAAGTTACCGTCTTCTTTTCCCTGGCTGCCTTGAGGATTCTTTCTTTGTCGTTGATTTTAGACAGTTTCAATACAGTGTGCCTTGGAGAAGGCCTGTTGGGATTGAGGTAATTACGTGTTCTATTTGCTTCTTGGATTCGAGGGTTCAGTTCTGTCCACAAGTTTGGGAAGTTCTCATCGACGATTTGTTTTAATATATTCTCTGTTCCCTTCTCTCTTTCTTCTCCTTCTGGTATGCCCATTACTCTTATATTACTCTTTCTGATGGAGTCAGAAAGTTCTTGTAGACTTCTTTCATTTCTTTGAAGTCTCAAGTCTCTTTCTTCTTCCATCTGTGTAATTTCCAGGTTTCTATCTTCGATGTCACTGATTCTTTCCTCCATCTGGTCAACTCTACTACCTAAGCTGGTTATTTCGTTCTTAATGTCTTCTATTGAGTTCTTAATCTCCAGAAATTCTATTTGGTTCTTTTTTAAAATTTCAATCTCTTTCATAAAATGCTCATGCTGTTCTTTGATTGTGTTTCTGAGTTCATTTAACTGACTCTCTGTGTTTCTTGCATCTCGTTGAGTTTTTTCAGAACTGCAATCTTGAATTCTCTGTCATTTAAGTCACATATTTCTGTATCTTTAAGTGCCTTTTCTGGAGATTTTTCACTTTCTTTCTGAGCTATCTTGTTGCCTTGGTTATTCATGGCAATTACTGATTTACGATTTCTCTTCCTAGACATCTACAGGAGTGGCTTCTGCAACAGGTTGATAGGAAGCGGTCTTTCTTTTGTTTTCCAGTACTTGTTGGTAGAGTGTTTTAATTTTTTTTCAACAGCAGCTTATTTTTCTTCTCCCACACGGTGGTGCTATGTTTTCTCTGCACTATTCCAGCTTCTCACACAATGGGGTGATTCCCTGGGAGACGGGCTTCTCCTCTATTAATAGTTAGTCTAGGTCACAGGGTGCAGTATCCCTGTGGGTATGCGGAGAGCTTTTGATGTTCCAAAGCTCTTCCAGTTCCAGATTCAGAGCCCGTATGTTTCAGCAGTTCTGTTTACTCCTGCAGGGATCCGCCCAGATAGGTGGGGCCAGGGGCGGGGTGAGTTGTGAGAGGTGGCCCAGAGCAATGGCGGTGACCACCACCACAGCCCGTCCTGCTTCCACAGCTCCCTCCCCTTTGCCAGAACTAGTTGGGCTGCGAATTTGTGTCTGCGGTCTACCGTTCTCAGAACAGCAAATATTCTATTCTTTTGATCTGACATAGCTGCTATTCAGCTTCTAGCACTGGGCAGGTGGAAGCGGGGCGAGCTCTGGGAGGGTAGGGAGGGGGCGGCTAGTCTCAGTGCCTAAAACTTCCGTTCTCTGCTCGGCAGTGAGGGCTTAAACCACCGTTTTCAGCTTTCTTCCCTCAGTCTTTTCTCCGAGGTCTCTGCCATGAGCGTTGGGTTGAGCCGTGTTATATGCTGCCCCCTCAGCCCTGTGGGCCATAATCGTCCCACTCATGAGAGCAACATCCTCCCACTCTAATCATCTCCCAAAGGCTCTGTTTCCAAAGACTTTCACGTGGGGCATCAGGACTTCACCTATGAATTTCAGGGGGACATGACATGAGCATTCAGCCTATGGCAGAGCCCTTCACGGTTCGTGGCCATGTGCGCTCACTCAGGATGGCTGAGACTTCAGGAGGCAGCCAGGGGAACCTCTCACTTCCCAGAGCAGGGCTCTTCTTCTTTTAAAGGTTTTCAGCTGATGAAATCAGGCTCACTCAGATTCATTCCCCTTTTGATTGACTCACAATGATCTGAGTTACTTACATGTGCAAAATTCCTTTACTTTTTGCCACATTCTGAGGGTTAGAGGCAAGGGACAGATCCTGCTCATTCTCAATGGGAAAGGATTATGAAAGGTGAGCACAGCAAAAGGCAGATGTTATGAACTGACCTGAGGGTCTATGTTCTTCAGTTGTGTGATGGAAGTTTTCTTACAATACCAATTCTATCATGAATGAATGTTGAATTTTACTCGATGCTTATTTTGCATCGATGGAGATCATTTGCTTTTAATTGTTCACGTGCGTCACCGTGTTTCCTTTGTCAAATCAGTCAAGCATTTCTCAGGTCAGCCGAACTTGGTTATGGTATTTTCTTGCTTTGTTTTATACATTGCTACACTTGGTATGCTAATAGCTGGTGAGGACGTTTTCATCTCTCTTCGTGCATAATGATACTACAAAGAATTTTTAATACTTTAACAACATTTACACGTCTCCAAACATGTGCTTATGTTGCTTTGTACTTCAATTCTGTCTTGTATCTTACACAGACACAAGATATGTTCATAACTTTTTCAGGATCTTATCCACGTTCATTGAAGTACCTACATATTTAACCCTTTATTTCCTCTGTTTCTTCCTTACATCTCAGAACTTCCATATGGGGTAGTTTTTCTTCTGTTTGTAGTGGACATCCTTTAGAATTTTCATCAGTGAGAAATTCCTGGTAGTAATCTCTGTTTTTATTTTGTCTGAGTATTGGCACATATTTTCACTTCGTAGAGAATTCCACGTTGGTAGTTAGTGTCTTTGATGATATGGAAGATGACATTCTGTTGCACTTTGGCTTCCATAATTGCTGTTGAGTAATTGGTTCTCCAACTGTTCGTTTTTTGAACATAATCTATTCCACACCCTGCCCCTGTCCCCACAATCTTTGGTTACTTTTAAGGTTTTACTCTTTGCTTTGGTTCATGAATCAGGAACAAAGTAATATTCAGAGACTGGAGCTATTGTAGTGTCAGGCCATTGGGGTTCATGCCCTGACAAGTTTGCAATGGCCTATTTGTGCCCGGTGAGCGTAGAGACTTTTATTTTCTTTCTGACCTCCCATGACCCCTGCAAACGCTTTCCGTCTTAGGCTGTGTATTTTGACCTTGGTGACCACTGTAATTCCTGGCCACACTGAGCCCAGGGAAGTGGTGGTCGTTATGCAGCCAGATGCTTGACACGTGCTGGTCTTTCCTGCTGGTGTTCGCTCACAGTGCCCAGAGGGCTGGCTTTAGAATTTGGATGACTGCAGTTTTATCTTGAACTGCACTCCTGGGTCTCTGGAGACAGTGTGCCATCGGGCACAGGTAACAAGTGCAGCCGGGGCATGGATTCACTTATAAGGACAAGAGCATCTTGGGTGGGGATAATTATTTGCTGCTTACAATCTGAATTTTCAAACAGGTGTGCAGGTGAGACATTTAGTGCAATACATTGCATGTGTGAAGTTAACAACTAGTGTGTTTAAGTTAGCTTTAAACTGTGTGCACAGTTTGTTCCCTTTTGGTGGTGTTTTGAAGCCAAATAACGAGCAAGGGGGGACTCTATGGAGAGGCCAACCCATGGATACACAGTGTTCATAAACAGACTTTTAAGAGTCATTCCCCAATTTGTAGTTTCAAGTTGGCTCTGGATGTATTTAGATACATGCTGGTCTCGGTTGTAGACATCTGAAACCTACAGGTTGGCTTTGACCATAGAAGGGAAGTAGAATTTTATTAACAACAAACTGAAAGATGGGTGCTTTATTACAAAAATAAACCAAAACAAAACATAGCACATTCTTGGTTTGAGGGAAGAAATCATCTCAGTGGAGCTGCAATAGCCCGATGCCCCCAAAAGCAATTCAGAAATCCTGCACCTGGAGGGCTCATTCTCAAGGAAGCAGCTCTTCTCTGGAGGACACATAAAAAGTGTCCTTCAACCTTGCTATATGAATAGGTGCAATAGAATAATAACAGAATAAAGAAATTCAGGTTGATTTAGCTGGAGGAAGTGAAAGTTTTCCTCATGATAATGGTTGAAATTTGGAGGGTCAGACTCAACAGATGTGAAGGGGAATTGAGCTCCATAGTCCAGGGGAGTGAGATGTGGGTGGTCTAACTGCTGTCACAGAGGGTTTCAGGAAAGGGGTGATGCTTTCATTGTTACTAGATCAGAAAGGTGACTGGGCCCCAACAATTTAGAGGGGAGGAGAGGCAGGATGCCAGCTGACTAGCTGATCCCTGAGAGGGTGTGTCTAAAAGCTGCAGAAAGACTCCCTAGGCAGAGCAAGGAGGACCCTCCAATCAAATATTGGGACAGCAGTATGAATTGGTTACAGAATATCAGGGCAGGTTTGAGAGGGGAAGTTGAATCACATCAGTGTAAAAACTCAAAAAACATTAGTGAGTGGCTCTTAAGGTGACCATGTATTGTATGCTGTACCCTGGGAAAGCACGCCCAAGAAATCATGTTTAGGAGTCGTGGTAAGGCACAGAAAACATGAGCTATATTGGAGGGAGGGTAGGAGGTAAGACCATATAGTATTGACTGATTTTGTAATAGTCGTTGGTCTGCTGGAAGGATCTCTTGTGGGAAGGATTATGTAACCCAGGCAAGTCGAATGTGGACAAGATTTATTTAAACATCAGATGCTTTTGGCAGAAACCACAGTTCCTGTTTTCACATATCTCACTATGGAAAACTGCATAAAACAAAATCTAGAGGAACATA
This sequence comes from Rhinolophus sinicus, assembly GCF_057876585.1. Classification (NCBI taxonomy): domain Eukaryota; kingdom Metazoa; phylum Chordata; class Mammalia; order Chiroptera; family Rhinolophidae; genus Rhinolophus; species Rhinolophus sinicus. Next base: position 113,898,069 of record NC_142501.1, on the reverse strand, counting down.
AGTGTTAGGAAAACATCTAGGGCAAAAAAAGGGGAAAGAAAAAGTACTCAGAACCGGCAAAAAGCATAGCACGACTTGGTAGAGAAGGAAAGAACTCTGTGAGGTAGGGTAATGAGCTAAGTCTTCCTGAAACTACTGGTAAACTAAAACAATAAAGGCCAATAGCTTAAAGGACATAGCTGATTGAGGTGATAAACAGAGCCAGTGACATCCTACCTAAACCAGAGGAAAATACCTCTCTTGAGTAGTCGTGACACAGACGGCCGCTAGGGGCGCAGTTCATTTAAAGCAACTTATTTCAGAACTTGCTGTGGTTCTCTCATGGAACCAATAATGGGGACAAAGTGGGCAGCAGAATGTTCCCAGGGAAGCAGGTTTCCCAGATCCAAGCAATTCCATAGTGAGTGGCAGGAACCATAGTTGCTCAGTACCAAAATCACTGGTCCATGGGGGAGAGTGGAATCACGAGTGGAGCCCACAGGCCATGCAGCATCAGAATGCCAGAAAGAGGACACTCAATGCGCTAGTCAGAACTGAGAGACTGAAAATGCTGAATGGAAAGAACTTCTCAGGACCTGATACCTGGAACTACTTCCACTGAAAATTGTAAAGAACAAAAGGCAGGACTACCTTAAACGACAAGCTTGGGAAAGGAGATGAGTGAATTTTGGCCTCTACCACATCCTGGTTCCATATGTATAGAAAACTTTTAGTGTCTAATTTAACCTCTTATGGAAGTTTTCTTCTAATTACGTTTTAGAAATTGGGATATAACATAACATACGCTGTTCAAAAGAGTGCAAATCTGTACTTTTAGTATATTGATTACGTTGTAACACCATCACCAGTGTCCAATTCCAGAGTATTTCCATCGCATCAAAAGGAAACCCTGTACCTGTTAGTAGTCAGTCCCAATTCTCCCCTACCTGCCCTCTTGGCAACGACTAATGAAATTTTAGTGTCTATGGATTTGCCTCTTCCAGATATTTCACATACTTGGAACCATACAGCGTGCGGCTTTTTAGTCGGGCTGATTTCACTTACCATCATGTTTACAATTTTCATCTATATTGTAATGTGTAGCATTACAGATTCCTTAGTAAAGCTGAATGATATTCCATTGTGTGCATATACAGTATTTGTCTATCCATTTGTCAGTTGATGGGCGTGGAGTGTTTCCATTTGGGGCTATTATGCATAATGACGCTGTGAGCATTGCTGTGTGATCCTAAATGGTTTTCAGGGTCATGATCACAGACCCCAGACAAGCATCATGGGTTGACCACTATACTAGCAAAGTTGAAACTAACTGATATTTTTTTAGATACCTCTCAGTCTATTCTGGCCTTTGACTACACAAAGTACTGGGGTTGGGAAAATAATTGTGTTTCGGATAACTGTTCTAGGAGTCGGGGATTGCTTTATTTTCTAAAATGTGTAAGTGTGGAAAACAATTGCCGTGTAATTGTTTTGAATCAAAACTTGCTTGACTCCTTAAAAGTGAGGCTCCTGAGCTGCTTAGCAGTGAACACACACAGTTGCAAGGCCCTGAACTGCACCCACTCCTGGCTGCAGCTGCCAAAGGGATGCAGACATGGACAGTTCATCTGATTGAAACTGGCACGATGAGAAGTCTGGGAGAATGGAGTTAGGCTCTAAATGGGGATTTGGGACTTTAATTTCTTTGGATGCATAATGCCCAAGGACAGCAGGGCTTTTTACATTGTAGCTCCAGTGGACTTCAACTGAAAGATTCAGGGTTTTAATGTTTTAAGATTTTAATCTTTTAATCGTAAGACTAGAAATTAACGGGAGGGGTTATACTTAATTTTGGAGTGTCACTATATGCTGACATGTGAGTAGGAGAATATTTTAATTTAATTTGGAATATTTAATTTTAACATTGTTATTTAATATCATTGCAGAAACTCTGAGAGGGTATATTGGTCAATATGGCTGTTCAGAAGTTGGGGTAGAAAATAGCTTTAAATTCAGAGTGGCTATTGAGATCATTCAATTAATATAATACTATTCTGTTCCATTTCAGAACCTAGAGCAAAATCTAATTCTTTCAATACAAAGAAAGGTCCTAGAATGTCCTAGAAATATCGATACCTTAGTACAGAAGTGCAGTTATTTTCTTGTGACAAATATTTTCTTCTTCTTATGTTAAATGTATATACCATAGTTCTCTGCTAATGATGCCTCATCGGGTAATCTATTGAGGATATCTAAGGAGACAGAGACACGCATGTAGAATACATTTTTTAAAAGTAGCACAAGCTAAGGTATCTCTTATTCAAAGGGAAGGGCAAAAGCACAGGAGCTGGTGGTTATATTGTCACTTATCATCCATCAAGGAGATGAAAAGATGCTTTTGCTGTAGATTTTTTAAGCAGCTGGATTACACCAATATTAAAATGTGTGTGTGGGGGGAAATTCCTCCGGTTTTCTCCCTTAGCTGAGTCTTTGCTACTGCCATTGCCAGGTGTGTAAAAATGATGATTAGATTTGGGCCCTTTAGTGTTTCATCCTTGGGCCAAAGTAGAGGATAAACCTGGGACGTCTCCCAGTGGAGGCCTTGAACTCTTTATCTCCAACATGGGACACAGAGTGGGAACCCAGGATGTCCTTTCTGCCCCCTGCCTGCAGTAAGTGGGGATTTCCAGAATTCCCCCCATTTGCTGCTGCTGTGCATACGCTCCTCTGCAAAGTGAGTTGGTTTTCCATTCCTGGTGTAGTAACTTAATTTAGTGCAAGGTTTGTGGTAGGAGGTTGGAGTTTTTCTGGTTTCACATTGGTAGACATGTTCCTCACTCTTTCCGCTTTTCTTTTTTCTTTTTTTGGGGGTAGTCTGATTCCTCTTATTTATATTCATACAAAACAGGCTCTTAAGCAGGTCTGCATTCAAAAATTATGTGATTAAGAATTAAACCGGGTGTTTCCGGAATAATGGCGGCGTGAGGTGAGCCTCTGTAAAGCTCCCTGGAATTTACAACGAATCGAACAACAAAAACTCCACGAAGGACTCCCTGCACAGCAGACAGGCAAGACGAAGAGGCCCACTACCGACTGAAATCACCTACAGGTGGGAGATCCACGCGAGTGGAGGGAGGAGGAAAGGGAGAAGCACGGAGACGGAGCCGCGCGGGCGCAGGACGCAGACCCAGCTCAGTGCGCCGAGCTCGCTGCTTCCCGGAGCTACCGCAGCTGCGGGAGAGGGAAGAGCTCGGACTGCTAGGGCTCCGCTTGTGGCCCACAGGGCTGAGGGGGCAGCATATAACACGGCTGAACCCAACGCTCACGGCAGTGCCCTCGGAGAAAAGACTGAGGGAAAAAGGCTGAAAATGGTGGTTTAAGCCCTCACTGCCGAGCAGAGAACGGAACCTTAGGCACTGAGACTACCCGCCCCCTCCTTACCCTCCCAGAGCTCGCCCCGCCCCCACCTACCCAGTGCTAGAAACGGAACAGTAGCAGTGTCAGAGCAAAAGAACAGAATATTTGCTGTTCTGAGAACTGTGGGCCACAGACAAAAATTTGCAGCCCGACTAGTTCCGGCAAAGGGGAGGGAGCTGTGGAAGCAGGACGGGCTGTGGTGGTGGTCGCCGCCATTGCTCTGGGCCACCTCTCACAGCTCACCTCGCCCCGTCCCCACCTATCTTGGCGGATCCCTGCAGGAGTAAACAGAACTGCTGAAATATACAGGCTCTGAATCTGGAGCGGGAAGAGCTTTGGAACATCAAAATCTCTCCGCATACCCACCGGGACACTGCGCCCTGTGACCTAGACGAACTATTAACAGAGGAGAAGCCCGTCTCCCAGGGAATCCCCCCATTGTGTGAGAAGCTGGAATAGTGCAGAGAAAACATAGCACTACCGTGTGGGAGAAGAAAAATAAGCTGCAGTTGGAGAAAAAATAAAATATTCTACCAACAAGCACTGGAAAACAAAAAGACCGCTTCCTATCAACCTGTTGCAGAAGCCACTCCTGTAGATGTCTAGCAAGAGAAATAGTAAACCAGTAATCACCATGAATATCCAAGGCAACAAGATAGCTCAGAAAGAAAGTGAAAAATCTCCAGAAAAGGCACTTAAAGATACAGAAATATGTGACTTAAATGACAGAGAATTCAAGATTGCAGTTCTGAAAAAACTCAACGAGATGCAAGAAACACAGATAGGCAGTTAAATGAACTCAGAAACACCTTCAAAGAACAGCATAAGCATTTTACAAAAGAGATTGAAATTTTAAAAAAGAACCAAATAGAATTTCTGGAGATTAAGAACTCAATAGAAGACATTAAGAACGAAATAACCAGCTTAGGTAGTAGAGTTGACCAGATGGAGGAAAGAATCAGTGACATCGAAGATAGAAACCTGGAAATTACACAGATGGAAGAAGAAAGAGACTTGAGACTTCAAAGAAATGAAAGAAGTCTACAAGAACTTTCTGACTCCATCAGAAAGAGCAATATAAGAATAATGGGCATACCAGAAGGAGAAGAAAGAGAGAAGGGAACAGAGAACATATTCAAACAAATAGTCGATGAGAACTTCCCAAACTTGTGGACAGAACTGGACCCTCGAATCCAAGAAGCAAATAGAACACCTAGTTACCTCAATCCCAAAAAGCCTTCTACAAGGCACATTGTATTGAAGCTGTCTACAATCAACGACAAAGAAGGAATCCTCAAGGCAGCCAGGGAAAAGAAGACGTTAACTTACTAAGGAAAGCCCATTAGATTATCATCAGATTTTTCAGCAGAAACTCTACAAGCCAGGAGGGAGTGGAACCAAATATTTATAAACTATTGAAAGAGAGAAATTATGAGCCAAGAATAATATATCCAGCAGAGATATCCTTTAGATATGAAGGAGGAATAGAGACCTTTCCAGACATACAGAAGCTGAGGGAATTTTCTAATACACGCCCTGCACTACAAGAAATACTAAAGGAGGCTATTCGATCACCACAACAGGGACAATTTGTGGCAACCAGAACTCAAAAAAGGGGAGAGTAAAGGCCTGAACCGGAATACGGGAATAGAGAAAGTAAGCGTGCTGAAGAAAATGGAATACTGTAAATATCAAACTTTCTTTTACATAAACTGAAGGGTAACCACTCAAAAAAAATCCAAAACTGAAATATATACTGTAATAAAAGAAGAAACAGAGGGTACATCATAGAATACTACCACACATAAATAATGCATAACAACAAAAAGGCAGAGAAACAATGGAGACACAGCCTTACCAGAAAACTAAAGATAGAATGACAGGATATCCTCACATGTCAATAATCACCCTAAATGTAAATGGACTGAACTCACCAATAAAAAGGCACAGAGTAGCAGATTGGATCAAAAAACTAAACCCAACCATATGCTGTCTCCAAGAGACACATCTCAGCTATAAGGACAAGCATAGACTCAAAGTGAAAGGGTGGAAATTGACATTCCAAGCAAACGGTACCCAGAGAAAATCAGGTGTAGCCATAATGATATCAGATGAAACAGACTTCAGGGTGAAAAAGATAACAAGAGACAAAGATGGACATTTCATAATGGTGAAGGGGACTTTACAACAAGAAGACATAACAGTCATCAATATTTATGCCCCCAATCAGGGAGCACCGAAATATACCAAGCAACTAGTAACAAAACTAAAGGGAGAAATTCACCAAAACACAATTATACTAGGGGACTTAAATACATAATTGACAGCTATGGAGAGGTCATCCAAACAGAAAATAAATAACAAAATAGCAGCCCTAAATGACACATTAGATGAAATGGACATAATTGACATTTATAGAGTACTTCATCCTAAAACATCGGACTATACATTCTTTTCTAGTGTACACGGAACATTCTCAAGGATAGACCATATATTGGGACATAAAATCAGTCTCAGCAAATTTAAGAAGATTGAAATCATACCAAGCATATTCTCTGATCACAGGGCTTTCCAATTGGATATCAACTGCAAAAAGAAAGTGGGAAAAAATACAAACACATGGAGATTAAGCAACATACTTTTAAAGTACGACTGGGTCAAAGAAGAAGTTAGAGGAGAGATCAAAAGACCCATAGAAACAAATGACAATGAAAATACATCCTACCAAAATTTTTGGGATGCAGCAAAAGCAGTTTTAAGAGGGAAATTTATCTCATTACAGGCCTATCTCAAGAAACAAGAAAACTCCCAAATAAATAGCCTCATGTTACACCTTAAAGAACTAGAAAAAGAAGAACAAGTGAAACCCAAGGTCAGCAGAAGAAAGGAAATAACAAAAATTAGAGCACATCTAAATGAAATACAGAACAAAAAGACAATATAAAAAATTAATGTGACAAAGAGCTGGTTCTTTGAAAAGATTAACAAAAATTGACAAATCCTTCGCTAGACTCACTAACATAAAAAGAGAGAAGACACTAATTAACAAAATCAGAAACGAAAAAGGGGAAGTTATCACGGACACCACAGAAATAGAAAGGATCATCCAAGAATACTATGAAGAACTATATGCCACCAAATTCAACAACCTAGAAGAAATGGACAAGTTCTTAGAAACATATAGCCTTCCAAGGCTGAACCATGAAGAACTGGAAAATCTCAACAGACTGATCACCAGTAACGAAATTGAATCAGTCATCCAAAAGCTTCCCAAAAGCAAAAGTCCAGAATCAGATGGCTTCACTAGTGAATTCTACCAAACCTTCGAAGAGTATCTAATAACGATCCTGCTCAAACTCTTCCAAAAAATTGAAGAAGAAACAGTACTCCCTAACTCATTTTATGAGGCCAACATTACCCTGATAACAAAACCTGGTAAGGACAGCACAAAAAAAGAAAACTGCAGACCAATATCTCTGATGAATACCGATGCAAAACTCCTAAATAAAATTCTAGCAAATTGAATACAACAATGCATTAAAAAGATTATTCATCACGACCAAGTGGGGTTCATCCCTGGGGCTCAAGGATGGTTCAACATCCGCAAATCCATCAATGTGATACATCACATAAACAAAATAAAGGACAAAAATCATATGATTATATCAATTGATGCAGAAGAAGCATTTGACAAGATACAACATCCATTTATTATAAAACCACTTAAAAAAATAGGTATAGAAGGAAAATACCTTAACATAATAAAGGCCGTATATGACAAACCATCTGCTAATCTCATAATTAATGGTGAAAAACTGAAGCCATTTGCTCTATGTTCAGGAACACGACAGGGCTGTCCCCTATCACCTCTGCTTTTCAACATAGTGTTGGAATTCCTTGCCAGAGCAATCAGGCAAGAGAAAGAAATAAAAGGCGTCCAAATTGGGAATGAAGAAGTTAAATTATCACTCTTTGCAGATGCCATGATGCTATATATAGAAAACCCTAAAGACTCCCCAAAAAGCTAGTAGAAACAATCAACGAATACAGTAAAGTTGCTGGCTACAAAATCAACGTACAAAAGTCCATTGCCTTCCTATATATTAACAATGAAATCTGAGAAAAAGAAATACAAAAAACAATTCCTTTTGTAAATGCAGCAAAAAGAACAAAATACCTAGGAATAAACACAACCAAGAATGTGAAAGAACTATATGCTGAAAACTATAAGACATTTTTGAAAGAAATTGAAGAAGACACCAAGAAATGGAAAGACATTCCGTGCTCATGGATTGGAAGAATCAACATAGTTAAAATGGCCATATTACCCAAAGCAATATACAGATTCAATGCAATCCCCATCAAAACCCAATGGCATATTTTAAAGAAATAGAACAAAAAGTCATCAGATTTGTTTGGAACCACAAAAGACCCCGAATAGCCAAAGCAATCTTAAGAAAAAAGAACAATAATGGGGGTATCACACTTCCTGACGTTGCTTGTACTACAGGGCAACAATAATTCAAACAGCATGGTATTGGCAGAAAAACTGACACTTAGACCAATGGAATAGAATTGAGAACCCAAAAATAAAACCACATAAATATGGACAGATAATTTTTGACAAAGAAGCTAAAAACATGCAATGGAGCAAAGACAGCCTCTTCAATAAATGGTGGTGGGAGAATTGGATAGCCACGTGCAAAAGAATGAAACTGGAGTGCTATTTGTCACCATGTACCAAAGTTAATTCAAAATAGATAAAAGACTTAAGCATAAGACCTGACACAATAAACTGCATAGAACAAATCATAGGTACTAAACTTATGGACCTTGGTTTCAAAGAGCATTTTATGAATTTGACTCCAAAGGCAATGGAAGTAAAAGCTAAAATAAACGAATGGGACTATATGAAACTTAAAAGCTTCTGCAGAGCAAAAGAAACCATCGACAAAATAAAGAGGCAACCAACTGAATGGGAGAAGATTTTTGCAAACAGTGCCTCCAATAAGGGGCTAATATCCAGAATATACAAGGAACTCATGCAACTCAACAACAAAGAAACAAACAACCCAATTGAAAAATTGGCGGAGGACCTGGACAGACATTTCCCCAACAAGGACATACAAATGGCAAACAGACATATGAAAAAATGCTCAACATCACTAATCATCAGAAATGCAAATAAAACCACAATGAGATATCACCTCACCCCAGTCAGAATGGCTATCATCAACAAGACAAGTAGTAACAAGTGGTGGAGAGGCTGTGGAGAAAAAGGAACCCTCATACACTGTTGGTGGGAATGCAGACTGGTGCAGCCGTTATGGAAGGCAGTGTGGAGTTTCCTCAAAACATTACGAATAGAATTGCCATATGACCCAGCAATCCCTCTCCTGGGTATCTACCCAAAAAATCTGAAAACATTTATAGATAAAGACACGTGTGCCCCAATGTTCATTGCAGCTTTGTTTACGGTGGCCAAGACATGGAAACAACCAAAATGTCCTTCTATAGATGAATGGATAACGAAGTTGTGGTATATATACACAACGGAATAGTATTCGACGGTAAGAAAAGATGATATAGGAACATTTGTGACAACATGGATGGATCTTGAGAGTGTAATGCTGAGCGAAATAAGTCAGACAGAAAAAGCAGAGAACTATGTGATGTCACTGATATGTGGTATATAAACCAAAAACAACAAAAGAACAAGACAAACAAATGAGAAACAGAAACTCATAGACACAGACAACAGTTTAGTGGTTACCAGAGGGTAAGGGGGGTGGGTGTGGGAGATGCGGGTAAGGGGGATCAAATATATGGTGATGGAAGGAGAACTGACTCTGGGTGATGAACGCACAATGGGATTTACAGATGACATAATACAGAATTGAACACGTGAAATCTAGGTTATTTTACTAGCAATTGTCACCACAATAAATTTAAAAAGAAAAGAAAAGAAAAGAAAAGAAAGCAACATACATACAGAGAACATTTTGTTGCTTGCCAGCTGGAAGGGGGTTCGTGAAGTGGGTTAAAAGGGGAGAGATTAAAAAGTACAAATTGGTAGTTACAAACTAGTCATGGAGATCCAGGGTATAGTATAAGGAATATATTAATAATATTGTAATAGCAACGCATGGCATCAGATGAGTACTCGATAATTTAGGGTGATAGATGGGAGAGGAGTTAGGAGCAGGGTGCAAAAGGTGAAGGTAGTAAGAAGTACAAATTGGTAGTTCCTAAATAGTCATGGGGATGTAATGTAAAGCATAGGGAATATAGTTAATACTGTCACAATAACTATGTCTAGTGCCAAGTGGGTGCTGCACGAGTCAGGGGGATCACTTTCGTAAATTACGTAAATTCTATCCACTGTGCTGTACACATGAAATTAATGTAAAATAATATTAAATGTCAAAAAAGCGAAAAATTTGTAAGCATACCCAAAACTGATTAAGCTTATACCAAAATAATGAGGGACTATAGATTCCTAGGGGAAGAAATTAGGATCACGACAGAATTATCAGCCACCATAAGCTCTACCGTGTAAATCGAAAGTTTAATTACGACAGGTTTCAACGAATTCGATCAATAGCCCTCACTTCTCTAGAAGACTCTCATCTCAGGATTCCCCCCAGGTGAGATATTACCGGGGTTAAGATATTTGATTCACACAATGTTGAGAGGAAGCATCTGGACTGGGAAGAAAGGGTAGTTCCAGCTGACAAGCCTTCCAACAAGATAAGGGGTGTACTTGTGAAAGGAATTTCAGAACACTTCCATAGGTCAGGTCAGGTCAGGTCAGGTCCCAAGGAATAGGAAGTTATTCAAAAGAGCAAACAAACATGGAAAGGCGAATAGCGGACAATGTGAAGCTTATGAAAAACTTATGCATTCTGAGAGAAAAGCAGGACAAAGTATGCTGGTCAGCATCCTAAGGGTGAGGAGCTGCCAAGATCTGAAAATAACGCTACGCTCACAGTAACAGTGGTAAGAATCCCCGTAAAATGTACAAGATGAGCCGATCCATAGCAAGTCATGGTTTATGAGTGTGTGGTTGAGGGCGCTGTCTATGAGGGACTCGAGGGGAAAAAGGAACGTACAGAAGACCTCAGTAAGGGGGTGAGGGCTGCCACTGTAGATGAGGGAATGTGGTTTGAAGCACTGGGATGTAGGGAGCTGAGAGCATTTAAAAAGAGGAATAGAAAAGGGTCAAGGACTGACTATCAGGGCTGCTGTTTAGAAAAGAGTTGGGCTGAGAAGACCACAGAAAGGGTGTGGGCATCCTCATCAGTTGCTGCGAAGAAGTAAAGCAGGATAAGGACTAAAGAAGGAGATGACCCTGAAAACTGTTTTAGCGCAGTCATAAGGGCAGAAAGTCAGATTCTTCTGTAAAAGAAGAGAATAAGTGGCGAAAATATGGACCTGGGGATGAGGCCACACATTAAAGAGGGTTAGAGTCCAAGGAGAAAAACAGGATGACAGAAAAAGTCACAGGAATCAAGAAACAGTTTTGTTTTCATATAACATAGAGGAGATGAACTTTAGTTAAAGAGAAAAATATTTACTAGAAACGGAGAAATTGAAACCTATGGAAGAACGCTTACAGAGAATGAGAGTCTTCATCTGATGCTCATGTCAGATGATCACAATAATGTAAGGTGGACTGCAGGGAAGTTTCAGTGATTATCGTAGAAAAATGTGATTCCATAAACCTTGGAAAATCTTGAGCTGTAGATGAAAATGTCTCTGGGGGCATTTCTACAAACCGAAATGTAAATAAGCCACTATTTAAATCAGGTTTAACACTTAGTATTTTTACATGTGAAAACCTCTGTTTTTAAGAAAGTTTGGCAATTTAAATTCCAGGAAACCAATGATGACACTGTAAAATCAATTTGAGCTGTTTTAAGAAAAGTCATTGTTTTTGAAATCTGTCCTTACTGGCATCAGGTTTATAAACTACATTTTATACACCTGTCTACACATATTACTAATGAACTCATGAGGAATAATATTTTAAAGAAAGAAGTGAGTCTCTAGATTTTCAAAACTAACTTTCTTTAAAAATGTTTTTCAAAGTCTCAGGATGGAAAGAAACAATTAGAGTACTATAAGAAGTTAACAGAATCTCTGCAATATGATTTGAATCAACAAAAGAAGACAAATGATGGATTAGAGAAAGAGGTTACCAGGTAAGGTTTTGATATTTCAGATCATGTCAACCATTAATTACTATTTAACTATAACTCTTCCTTGATGAAAACCTAAGTACAAATGTATTTCATATCTGTAATTTTCATAGTTAAACACATTGTCCTACTTAAAAATTTACTTCAGAAACTCACAGCACAATCAAACTTGTGTGAATGCCAAAATGTTATACCTACTCTTTAATGATTCCTGTAACTATAATGACAGTGTCTTTTGCATATACTGTCAACTGCGCTCTTCCTGGTCTCCCTTGAATCTTTATTTCTGCAAGATGTCTTTGCTCTCTTTGGTAATCTTTCCTTCTTTAATAGTGTTCTTCCCTTCGGCATTCTAACAGTTTAATGTCTAAAAACCTATCTGTGGTTTTGTTTAACATCATCAGAAGTGTTATTGATTTGGCTTCTGTGTTCTTTCTACTTTTTTCAGTTATAAAACATGTCATACATACCAAACCAGATGTATAACCTAAAGAAGAATGAGATGAGTAATCGTCTCACTCAGATAATAATGGAAGTTTCCCAACATCTGGGAAGCCCGCACGTGGCGTGCCCTTGCTGCAAACTGAATGAAGTTTTTCTCTGATTCTCCTCAGTGTTTTTTTTCCCTCATGTCACTGTCTTTCTCTGCATTGTTTTGGATTCTTCTCATTTTATTAAATTGTGCTAGCAAAGATCTCTTCTTAAAACAGACTTGAAGAGACTGTTACACCTTATCTCTCCAGTGTCCTTTCTTCTAAAGCCCTGCCCTTTCCTTTCCACTCTGACCAGATTTTTCCTTCCGGTTTCTCTTTCTATTTTGAATGATTTCTTTTCTTCCTGTAGACTGTGGTCAGTAGGCTCCGAATGGTATTTTTCTGTCTTTTCGAAACACCCACATATATTATACTTTCCTTCTTCACCTTTGATACTGATCTCTGCTTTATAGCTGATATTTAATAATAGGGTAACGTTTGATACTAACAATCTTAAGTGGATGTTAATAATACTTTTATTATAAGAACCTTACATTGTTGCAATATTCAGTCTGTATCATATGTATCACAATTGTTTTGTGTTACTCATTTTAGATTATAATTTAATAAGTATGCTCTCAAACTATTATACTGGAATAAATAGGAGAGGTTCATAATTTATAGGTTTGTTTATTTTGTATGATAGACATAATCTCTCTTTAAATAATTATTAAATATTTGTCTTAAAGAATTTGACTTACTCATTTTCTACAATTCTGCAGACTGAAGACACTCTTGCAGAATACAAGGATGCTACATGACAATCAAAATGGAGAGGTTAGTGTCCTTGGAGATTTAGAACCCAATCAATCTGAAATGGATATTCAGAAAAATAGGTTAAAACAGAAGGTAATTTATAATCCGTTTGGAACCCAGAAATCACTTAATTTGGGGAAATATAAACCACTCAATGCTTTTAGCAGTATGATATAGCTTTTTCCTTAATTTCATAGACAGAAGCAATGAAAAAGACCGCTATTTTTCTATATAATTTTTCTTTAAAAGGGCATTCTGTTACCTCTCCTATGTCTCAACCCTGGCTAGTTATCTAAAGCCAAGAAGGACACTGTTGCATGACCCCCAAAGCACTGGCTCCAAATCAGCGCCTTTCTTTCTTTCTCTCTCTCTCTCTCTCTCTCTCTCTCTCTCTCTCTTTCTTTCTTTCTTTCTTTCTTTCTTTCTTTCTTTCTTTCTTTCTTTCTTTCTTTCTTTCTTTCTTTCTTTTTCTTCCTTCCTTTCTTCCTTTCTTCCTTTCTTCCTTCCTTCCTTCCTTCCTTCCTTCCTTCCTTCCGTCCTTCCGTCCTTCCGTCCTTCCTTCCTCTCCCTTCCCTTCCCTTCCCTTCTGTCTTTCTGTCTTCCTTCCTTCCTTCCTTCCTTCCTTCCTTCCTTCCTTCCTTCCTTCCTTCCTTCCTTCCTTCCTTCCTTCCGTTCATTCGTAACAGCTTGATTGAGATATAATGAACATAGCATGCAGTTCACTCATTTAAACTGTCCAGTGCAGTGCTTTTAGTGTGTTCAAAGCTTTATGTAGTCGTCATCACAATCAGTTTTAGAACATTTTCATCACCCTGGAAAGTATCCTTGTACCTGTAAGCCCTCACTGTGTGCCAGTCTGCCCTTCCCACTCTTCCTAGCCCTAGGGAACCACTAGTGTACTCTCTGCTCCATATTGTGGTTTTGATTTATTTTTTTCTGATGACTAATGATGCTGAGCAATTTTTTCCCATGCTTATTATCCATTTGTATAGCTTCTTTAAAGAATTGATTATTCAATTCCATTGCCCATTAAAATTGCATCGTCTTTTTCTTGTTGAATTGTAAGAATTCTTTATGTATCCTAGATACCAAATGCTTATCACATATTGGATTTCCAAATATTTCTCCCTTTCATTAGCTTGCCTTTTTAGTTTTTCAATGGTGTCCTTTAAAGCATAGAATTTTTCTATTTTAATAAAGTCCAGTTAATCTACTTTTGTTTGGTGCTGTCATATCTAAGACACAATGCCAATTCCAGTCATGAAGACATGAAGCTTCTTCTAAGCTTTTATAGTTTTCGCTTTTACATTTTGAAATATTTTTTATATATGTTATGATGTAGAGGTTTAATTTTTTCTTTTGCATGTGGATATCCAGTTGACCCAGTATCGTTTGTTCAAAAGACTATTCATGTCCAGTTGGAATTTTCGGCACCCTTGTCAAAAATCACTTAGCTATATATAAGTGGGTTAATTTTTGGATCATCTATTCCAACTCATTGATCTATAGATCTGTCCTTATTCCATTACTGAATCAAATGTTATGAGAACTCTTTCCCAGTCATCTTGGATATTACAGGATATCTTATGGAATAATACAATGTCAGTGTAGTGGAATATCTTTAATTCCACTTCTGTGGAGATGTTTTGCTTCTTGATGGAGCCTGTGGCCTGCTTATGCCTTGGTGACTCTATGACATGATGGGATATTAGGCTTACAAAGTCGACTCATTCCTTTTATTTCCTTCATTCAAAACATTAGTCTTTAACCCAGTGCCTCCCCCTTCACTTCCATTTCCATCAAATGACAGTAGTAAGATCTGCTTACTTGGTGGACCACTTTCTTCAGTTTGTCTATCTCCTAATCCATAGCCTCTTCCATAGACTTCACTGTCTAGGAAGGAGAAGATGAAACCTGGACAGTCTGCATTCCTCTTTGGAAATCTCTCTAATCTGTCATCTTGCAATTGAAAAGTAGATTCTGTTTAACCTGGTTCTTTTCTAAAACACTGGTGCCAATCTTGTTCTTGGCATAGATCCTACATTCTCAGAAACGCAGTTCCCTGTATCTACTTCTTTTCCTTAAATAGGGATGCATAGTTGTACCATTAGCTTCATATATAAAGAATGGAACAAATATTTCATCCCATCCAAAGAAAATATGTCGAGAGTACAGCTGTTAAAAATCAGGAAGAAATCAATCAATCAGAAACAAATAATAGATTAGTGATGTGAATCAGAAAATTTCAAAGCCTATTTGTATGATACGGAGAAGCATTGTGGTATAAGATACAGAAGACATTGTCTTCCCTTCCCATACAAACAAGCTTGAAGTAAGGTAGAATAGAAATTGTATTTAAACAGTGCCAGAGGAGACTATGATTGTTTTATTACTGAGATTAAAAATGATTCCATAATGCTCTCTCTTTCCTCACCAAGGGTAAGGAAATGAAGATTGAGTACTAGATTGAGGACTAAATAGTCAAAGCTGCCGATCTCTTAGAATTTTAGGGAATGGAAATCAGGAAAAAGGTTTGATTTTAGCTATTAAGTGGCTATTTCTAGTTTTTCAACTATCATACTACAAATCATATGTCTCCTTGCCAGTCTTCCTTATCCCGTAAGTTGAGGGAAGCTTCTAAAGATGCATACCTGCCTCGCTCTCATTGAAGGGAACCCTGAGACATCTTCTTGTGTCTTCTTTGTATTCACTGCTTCTTCTCATTAGCATTGTGTGCCATTAATAAGTCAATCGCCACATTTCTTAGATTCCACTATAAAGGAGACTAAAGGCATACCTCGGAGATATCGAAGGTTTGGTTTTGACCATGGCAATAGAGCTAGTAACCCAATAAAGTGAATCACAAGAATTGTGCATATAAATTTATCCTTACGCTAGTCTGTAGTCTATTAAGTGCGTGGCGGCATTATGTCTAAACAAACAGTGTACATACCTTAATTAGAAAGTACTTTATTGCTAAAAAATGCCAAACATAATCCAAGTTTGACAGAAAAGTGGTGTTCATATACTTGGTGAATGCATGATTGTTACAAGCTTTCAATTTGTAAAACATAATAATAATAATAATAATAATAGTTGCAAAACACAATAAAGCAAAGTGCAATAAAAGAAGATATGTCTGTAATTTATACTCTATAAGTTATGTTACTTATTATCTCTTTTTTTAATCCAATAGATGTATCTAGTTTTTTCCTTAACTCCCCAATGGAGTGGCTGAAATAAACCACAGTTATTTGGTTCACAAATCCATACTTAAGAAGAGTGTGGCCAGGGCCGTCTGTCTCTGTTCCCCTCAGCTTCAACTGGGACAGCTCCATGGCTGGTGGCTGGAATCATTTGAAAGTCTGTTCAGCAATGTGTCCGGTTGTAGGTGCCTACTGTTGGTCAGCACTCTAGCTGGGGCAGACAGCAGGGACACCCACACCTGAACAGCCGGCTTGCATTGTGGCCCGAGCCTCCCCACAACATGCGGCTGGGTTCCAAGGTTCAGATCCTCAGAGACATAACCAACAGGAGCTGTGTTGCCCTTTGTGAAGGAGTCTTGGAATTCACACGGAATCTCTTTCAACATATTCTGTTCATTAGGAGCAAGGCACTAATGTTGACTCATATTCCACTGTGTGTATGCAATGAATATTTCAAAATTTACGGACACATTTAAAAACCAGCTTGATCTATCCACTGTCCACAATTCTTTATATTCCTCCCACATGGAAAATACACTCATCCCCACACAATACTCCCCACAAGTCTCAAGTTTATGGCATCAGGCTCAGGTTCGAGTCTAAGATTTTACCATGTGAGTCTGGTGCAAATGGGGATGAAGGGCCTGGTTTTTGGTTTCTAGGATAAAGCCCCTTGAGGACAATTCCTTTCAGTATGAAAACATGAGAATGGAAGGGACAAGTTACCTACCACCCACACACCCAACATTCTGCTCGATTGCTGAAGTTTCCCCTGCAGAAATGGAAAGTGGAAGGCACCTTAGTCCATAGCAATTCTGAAATACAGCCTGATGTGTGCTGTCCGTTCTTGGATTAGGACTTAGTCGTAACCTTGCCAGGGCCTCTCCATGGCCCTTTGCTGTGCCCTGTGAGCTCTTTGTTCTGTGCTTTTCATAAGAAATGACCTGTGCTTGCAGCTCTTTCCTCAGCATCATTCCTCCACGCGAATGCCTAAGCCCCACAGGCCTCCTCTTAGTTTTCACTCTCTCGGTTTTTGTTAGGAGCCTCCCCCGGCGGGCACGATGCCGAGGAAGCAGTGACCCCGAGAGAGGCGGGAGCGCGCGCGCGGGGTGGTCCGGGGCCGGGGGCGGGTAGGGGTTGGGCGAGGCGGTGGCTCCTTCTCTATCTACCCTGGAAGCTGTTCCCGCAGACCCCTTCCCTGCCATCCTGAGCCAGTAGGGGAGTGGGTGGCGAGGGGTGGGGCGTCCCCTCCTGTGGGAGGGTTTCCAGTTCCCGGCGGATCCTCACCTGGTGGGAAAGGGCCGCGAGGGCGGCCATCCCTGAGCGCCCTTCCCCCCTCTGCACCGGCCTGGCTGGCGGCAGGTGACTTTCCTCTGTAGGTCGCAAACGTGGTTTAAAGTGATACCCTCCCGCGGGTTGGGAATCACTGTGCAGCTAGTGCCTCATTACAAGGGAAGTGGTTAAGGGTACACCTTTGGGAGACGTGAAAAACTGAAAACTACTCTAGCTTTAGGAAACGGCCCAGGAACACTGGAGAACAAATGACTTCTCTCAGGTGGTGGGATACTGAACAGCCACCTGAAAGGAATCTTCATAAACCGTTGTGTCTAGTACGTGTGTGTGTGTGTGTGTGTGTGTGTAAATGTGTATATACATACTTTTATACTTGTATTTAGACAGAGAATGTGAATGTTTCATGAGGCTGAGGAATTGCTTTTACTGTTGGAGATGTGTAAGCTGGAGACAATAAACATGGAACAGAGAAAATGAAACCAGGTTCGTCTGCCTCCTCCACCAGGAAAACTGTTGTACGGAAATGTGTGCCACAGACATATTTAAGGAAAACCAAAGCTGTAGGCCCGTAAGGTGGTGGTAGGACATGGAAAGCCTGAGATCTGGTTCAGCAAGTGGCAATGTGAACGGCAAACCCCCCTTGCTCTTTGTCTAGGGGCCAGGCTAACCCTCAGGCCCTGCCCAGTCTGTAGTCAGCTGGGAGACCCTGAGGAGGCCGGGCCAGGGACCGCCCTGGAATGGACTACCCTGGAGAGAGGAGACAATGATTAGAGTCTTTGGGATGAAAGATCCGCTTTTCTGCTGGGACGGTTTCAGTAGTTCTTTAGATATTGTGAACAGCATTATAAAAGTAGTGTCTTTTTGTAATTGACCTCAGGTTGCATCTTATGCTATGGAATCCAAATAAACCCTCCAAAAACCAAAAGAAACTTATTGTTGAAAGGATCTGGTCATTGTATTTATTACCTTACTGTGGAAGCCCTACCTTTACGTAGATCTCCGAGCCCTGCTTCTTGTGAGTTTTCTAGATACTTGAACTGTGTGATATGTTCTTTGGAATCTATGAAACAGTAAATACAAAGGAAAAGGAAAAAGTAAACTTTGTTTTTTGAAAATAACATCTATTTCATTCAGAAAAAAAATGTATTAAAAGTTTTCATTGTTTTCTCTTTGATGTGCATGAGGATTGAATAACAGAATATATGTTATGAAATGATGTCCAGATACCTTTGCATTAAGTTGGTGCAAAAGTAATTGTGGTTTAAAAGGTTAAAAATGAATGCGAAAACCTCAATTACTTTTGCACCAACCTAATAGTAATATAAAAAACAGTACTGATTTTCAAGGTAAGTTTTAAAAGTTGAATTTAAGAATCTGGAAGTGAATGCCGTAGAACTGTAGTAAAACTCGTAATACTAGCGTGTGGGTTTGTCACCTACACAGCAGGAAGTGTTTCACTAGTGTTAGACTTTAAAATACCTTGTTAAACTATATTTTCTTTTCATTTCAACAAACATTTCCTGAGGGCCTGCTGTGTGCCAGTCTCTGGGAAGAATGAAATAGAGATCTTGGCCTAAGTTGGACAGGAAGATGGACGGGCATGGGGTGAACACTTTGCAGAAAAGGGCCAGGGAGGTGGAACACAGGTGGAACGTGCTATTGGGCACACAGAGGAAAGAACGGGACATCTACTTGAGCTGGACATTGAACTGTCCAGTGGCTGTTTGTCAGGGCAAAAGGGGGCCATTCATTTGAAGCACAGGGCAGAACACAGATACAAGGGCATAGAAGCAAGAGTGCAGGGAACTGTGAGCTCTGTAATGTCCTCTGGGTGTGAGTGGCATGGCGACAGGAGATGATATTGGTGACTAAGTGACAGACAGATCCTGAAAGGCCCTATTTGTCTCTCAGGAAGGAGCTGGACCTCTGTCTTGTATGGGAAGGGTTTTAAGCAGCCAGATGAGCTCATGTTGGGGAAAAAACAGTGGGCTGAGAGGGAACGATCTGAGAGTCAGACTGTGTAGGAGGCTATGAAATTTCATTCAGCAAGTATTTGTTGGACCCCCAAATATACCAGGTAATGTTCTAGGTGCTGTGGACAAAATAGGCAGAAATCCTGTACTCTGTAGAGTGCAACGTTGATATCTATAGTCCAGACAATACAAGAAGGGTCTGACCTAAGCTGGCGAGGATGGAGAGGGGGTGGAAGTGACAGCCTTTGGTGACCCTTTAGTGACCCATTAGACTTAGAGGAAGAGGAAATGGGAAGAATCAAACACAACTCCCAGGTTTCTGCCTGGATGATGAGGTGAAATCTATTTCCATTTTCCGTATATTAGCCAATTACAAAATCAGAATACCATTTCTGGCATAAAAGATGAGCGTTGTTTTTATCCCCCTAGAAGGATACGTACTTAGAGTTATTTCCCCAGGATGGGGATGGGTTTAGTTGATGCAGTCTTGGAATGTTGTAGTCACACAACAGCCTAGCCAACTGTCACCCCGTGTCTTTCCTTAAGGAAAGAAGAGTCTGTGAGACTGTGCCTTTCTGGGACTTTGTTCCATCCTCAAGTTTACACCTTAGGTCTCTCTGTCTGGTCCCCAAAAGAAGGTTTGCAGCCAAAGACGGGTAAGATATCTCACAGGAGATACAACCTAAGCCAGGCGGAACCGAGTGGGGACCCCCAATGAGCTGCCTTAGAAAAATATGGGAAGGGGCCTTGCCTCCCCTTCCCCCTGCCTGGGAAAAGCTGTTGCCGGCTCTGGCTTTTCCCTGGCACCTGTTTGTGAGAGAAGTTACAAAAACAATAAAGATCAGTTCTCTCCACTTAGCTCAAGGGCACTGTTACAAAATAACCTTAATTAGGACATTGTGGGACCTTGTGCTTCAGCTGTTGACTGACAAAGGGTACATACCTTAATTAGGACATTGTGGGACCTTGTGCTTCAGCTGTTGACTGACAATGGGTGATTGAGATAAATGTTTTTCTGTTATGATGTGTGAGTTTCAGAGACTGTGTAAGAAACAAGGTTGGTTTCTCTTGTTTTTGTATACCTATTCAATAAAACCCCCCAGTAGGCCTTATTCTGGGCTCCAGTCCTCTGAGACTGAGAGACCCCTGGCCTTCAGAGAGATTTAACTGCATTAAGTCTCTGTTTGTTTCTTTCTTAAAAACTTAACCCAAACCGCCCCTTCTCGCACCCTCACTGCCCCTGTTGCGCTGGATGCGACAGGATGTCACTCAGCTTCCTTGTGAACCCAAACCGGAATTTGCCAATAACCAGCTTTTGTCTCCGATCACCAAATAGGTTTTCACTGTTTAAAATTTCTTCATTCACATGGGGATTGAACCTATGAATACTTAATCAGCAAATTTGGAGAATCAACCACAACAGTGTAGGGTTAGACTTATTCTGTATTATTGTGCTTCCCCGAAAATAAGACCTAGCCGGACAATTAGCTCTAAAGCGTCTTGTGGAGCAAAAATTAATATAAGACAGGTATTATGTTAGATAAGACTGGGTCTTATAGTAAAATAAGACCGGGTCTTATATTAATTTTTGCTCCGCAAGATGCATTAGAGTTGATTGCCCGGCCAGGTTTTATTTTTGGGGAAACAACGGTATTCCCACTGGTCCAATGTCTAGTGGGTGGAAGTCAGTATAAGGCAGATTTAAGTTCAATACAAAATGACTTTCTGACAATCAGAACCATCCTGTAATATAATGGGCAGTTGCCTGCTAAGGTCATTGCTCATAGTTTCTGTCATTGACGTCATTTACGCCTGGTCTATATGACCATCTGCCGCAAAAGCCAGACAAGACTTATTTTTTCTTATTTTTCTTTTGTTCAAGACCAGGGTTAAATGTCTGATCCGCCATCTTGGGCCGCCAGAGCCAGAATAAGGAGTTGGACTGGATCATTTTAAAGCCCAACTCAGGGATGAGATTTAAGCTCATGCCTACAAAGTCAAGCCATTGCTATAACTACAAGTAGTTAAGCAATTCCAGAATTTATCATTCTGGAGTTAAGAATGATAAAAAATATATAATTGGGAATTCAAATAGTGGATCTGGGAATAAAATCCCCGAGATTTTGCTTTTGATCTTTGGACCTTCTATGTAGCTCTCTTTCTTCCTCATCAGGGAAATCTTGACAAATCCCGGGTTAAATTAATTCAGCCTTCTGTAGTTAAATATCACCTTTGCTTGTAAATGACACATTTCAGATCCACATTAGTTGGACTTTTATGGAAAAATCTGGAATCAGGTAGAACCTTGGAATAAATGGCTTAGTGCCAATTTCCATAACCTTTGAAAATGCGTTCAACGATGTATAATACATCTGTTTCATTGAAAGTAGCTCAAGGTGTTGTCAAAAACAGGGTAAGTACTCAGCTTCTTCTAAGTGGCATTCTAGCAAGAGACTTTTCACATATGCACTGTACTGTGATAATTCATAATGAGGCCCCTTGAAATATTCTAAAATCATAAAGTTCTCTTTGAGTCACCACAAGTCAGTTAAATTGCTGTTAGTAATATTTTGGTACTAATTTACATGCTTATCATTTTGGTATTTACATACTTATATTCAGCATACAGGCTAACTGTTTATTTACTGTGACATCTGCATTACCAAATAAGTTTTCCTAACAGTGCTGAATAGCAAAGGCTTTACTATAACTAGGATAGGCATGTGTATTATTAGTGTGAGAGGGTGCATGTGTTGAATGGTATGGGTTGGACTGTGACCTTATTAGAAGCTTAAGAACACTTTTTGAGCTGAAAAGTACTGTAATGACCATTTGCTAGATAAGTCACATTTGCTAACCATCACAAGAGGTCAGGTGACATCTGGAGGTCACACATCTGGTTATTGGCACCCAGTGTTTATTCTACTGTCTCCCTTAGTATAACGCTATTTTTTTCCTGGTGTCCTTATAAAATCTGGGCAACCTGGAAAAGTGAGAAGCACCAATGTAATAATTAGAACCTGTTTAACTTCTTTGTGGTGTGTCTGAAGACTTGGTAGAGGCATAAAGGATAGTCAAAGAGGAAAAATATCTGGGTGGTTTTCTTTCCTCCCTCTCCCCTCCCCTCTCCTTTCCTTCTCTTTCCCCTCTCTTGGAAAAACTATTAAGGAGAAATGTGTGCATATAATAAAATGGAACGAAACACATTTGTGGATACCTGCTTAGGTACTTTTTCAAAAAATCTGTAAAATATTTCCATTTACTTTTTCGAAGTGTAGTGTAATCACCGAATACCTGAGGAAATCTAATGTGGACAAGTAAATGATACACGTTACAAGGATTTTATCTTTAGGTCTATTACCTAGAATTTTAGTATTCCTCTGCAAAATTGATGGGAACACCGATACTAAGTAAAAACCCATTTTATGAAATGTTAGCACCAACATCATTCTGTATAAAACTGAATTTTACAGAGAGCCAGAAACTGGCTTTATTCAAATTATTTTTGTCCAAATTATTTTATGCAAAATAATCCAGATTATTTTATTGTGGAAAACAAAAGCAGTTCGTTCTCGTCCCCTGATACTATCAGAGAGCACACGTCAGCAGTATCCTCTTTGCTAAACGAATTGGGATATGGGGCACATTGGTGACTTCAACGGCTCACACTTGAATATTGTACTTTATCAGTGTTTTTTTACTTCCCAACATTGCCATCTTCATTAAAGAATCTCATGAGAATGCCTTTCCTTGTGCTAGCTGCCCTAGGGAGACGTCACACAGGTGACACTGTTGGGGGCCTGCTGTCCCATCAGTAGTAGCTCCATCTCTGATTTCCTACAAGTACCTTTAGACCAAAGGCAGGTCGCCGGTCTCTTGGTTCCAGGGGACCCCCAGAGAGCCCAGGTGCCGCCTCCTGTTGGATCGGGAGGAAGTACCGCCCTGCATTAGTGTGTTTGGTTGCCTTTTCTTGTATGGGCACTGGGAGAGCACTCTTAGTCGTGATGATGCAGTGAGACATCAGAGAGTGGACTTCTCTCTCCTCGTCTTCACTGACTGCAGGGTTTCGTGAAAAGGCTTATCATCTTCTTCATGAAATGTGTAAAAGAAAATGTTTGCCTGTAGCATGTAGCCAGTGATGAGAAGAGAGTTCTGTTTGCCCAAGTGATAGGCCCTACAGAGGTGGAGTTGGGATACACTTGTCTCTTATTGACGTCAGCTTTGCCCCTGCTAGAGGTTAATGGTATGCTTAAAACAGTCTCAGAACATGCAATAACTAGGCGAGATTTCTTAGTCTTTTTAGTGTGCTTTGCAAAATGATCCAATATTGAAGCCTAAATATTCAGTCATCCCTTTATGGTCCTATAGGTCTGGGTTTGGAGTCATCCTTGCTACTTGGGTGTGCCTCTTCGTAAGTGACCTTGGAAGAGCTATAAAACCTCAGTGAACTCAGCTCTGTCACCTGTAAAATAAATGTAATTGAGTTTCCGTGAGGATTAGAAACTGACGTGTCTGATGCAGTGATTTGGGACATAGTGAGCATCCGAAATGTGTTAGTTCTCCCTTTCTTCTTAGCCCAAAATACAAGAAATAAAATATGGAGATTAACAGCTTATTGAAATATACTTAACATACCATGCAATTCACCCACAATGTGGAGACTCGAATGGAATGATGTGCATGGGAAAATCAGCTTATTGATGCTTTGCCCATATCCACAGATATACATATATTTACATACATACATACATACATATATATATATATATGGAAATCCTCTTGAATGACTCTTGCTAAGATTCCTGATCATCATGATGCCGTGCCCTTTTGCCCTTTTTTCCCTCCTCCATTTCCCAGCTCCTCACTGTACCCCTTTACACACCCATATGCACAGGCATCCAAGTGCACACACATACACACTGAGCTAGGATAGCCTTTGTTTAAAAGAGTCAAAAAATATTCAAAATATGATGGGAGGGAAAGTAGGCAACTTTTGGAATACATATTAGCAATTGCTAATGGATTTGGGGTGATTCATGGGGAGCCCTTGCAGAGGACGGACAGCTATATTTTCTGTTTGTAACTTTTCCATAGGATCTGTTGCCATGTCCCACCAACAGCTTAACTGCCTAACTGAAAAGGGGGACAGCCACAACGAAACCACAGGAAATGGACCCCCCAATCTGGCTCACCCAAACCTGGACACATTCACCCCAGAGGAGCTGCTGCGGCAAATGAAGGAGCTGCTGATGGAGAACCATCAGCTGAAAGGTAAGCAACACCTGGCCCCCGTGTTTCTCCATTCACCCTGGAACTTCCTGAATATAATACCCTTTGTAATAAGGCTTGTTGGTGAAATCCCTGCTCTCTGTCTGGTTCCCAAGGAGCAGAAAGAGCACAGAATTAAGCTTTCAGTAAGGCTAAAGCTGCTTTCATTGTTTACTTTTGGGTGAAGGTAAGAATAAAAAGTATTTTATGTGTCTCAGGGAAATGGCATAATGACATTTAGTTAATTTGAAAGGAAACAGAACGAAAGAAGGCTGCTATTATTGTAGAGTTAGTCCTAAATATCATTACTTTGTTAAGAGGAAGCATTCTAATATCTCAAGCCATGGCTTTTGGCAGGACCTGTGTTTGAATCTGGTTAGTCTTTGTAGTTATACACAGGTACTTGTGCTATATGGAGGTAACCAAATCAATTTTATTTTCTTGAGTCTTATGAGGACTAGAAATACCCTTAGACCCGCTGGTCCTGTCTGAAAACAAAAGCCCCTCATCTTGCTACAGTCTTCTTCTGGCTGACCCTTAGGCCCAGGCCCAACATGGCATCTTTAGATCCAGAGCCTCCTGGTGAAGGGGTCTGAGGGGCAGTGAGATTCATGAAGTCAGGTTCAGTCCCCTGGTGTGTGACACCCTCACTCTGAACCCCATACAGAAGCCATGAAGCTAAATAACCAAGCTATGAAAGGACGATTTGAGGAGCTTTCAGCCTGGACAGAGAAATGGAAAGAAGAACGCCTGTTATTTGAGATCCAGAGCAAAGAAGCCAAAGAACGCCTAATGGCCTTGAGTCATGAAAATGAAAAATTGAAGGAAGAACTTGGAAAACTAAAAGGGGAAAACAGAAATGTCATTCCAGGTGAGCAGACTGATTGGCTGTGATTTTATTTTACTAATATTTGTAGTATCTTATTTGTAGAACCTTATTTGTCTGGACTTCTAGATCAAAGCCTTTCATGGTTCAGGTTAGACAGATGTTTTGCATTACCTTGAAAGAAGTGTTCTTGCCGAGAAGATTGGTTGCAGTTTTAAGGGCCATGAATAATCACTGTTGGGGGAAAGAAATTTGTAAAGCTTTGACCGTATTGATTATAGTCAAAAGAATGTTGCAGTTATAAACTAACATTTTGTATTAATTACAGACAGTGCAGAAGGACCTCTACCTAGAACCATCCAAGTGTGTTTTTAGTGTGTGTCTGTGATATAACATTGCATTTTAAGAAATCTATTACTCAGAAGTGTTACTTGTTGACCTTGTCCTTCCTCTCTGTCTAAGATAGATTCATCACTTTTCATTGTACATTTACTTCTGAAAGATGGTTTAAGAAATGTCATCTTGTGATAGAAGATTATACAGGGTTGCCGTGTTTTCATTGACCCAAAGAACCTGGGAAATACGCTCACAGCCAAGAGTGGGTATCAAAGATGTTAGTGAAAAACAAAGCAGAGCAGATGTGCAGCCTCTGCCTGGTTGCTCGCGCTCACTGGGTATTATTTGTTTACATGGACACAACTGCTGTTCATTTTCTTCCAAACCTGGATCTTAACTCTTTGGAGGACAGAACACTGGGTTGATTCAGGGAGGACGTAACTCCAGATATCAGTGATCTTTCTTGAGACTTTACCTTGAACTTTGATGATCTCTAATTCCTTGAATGGGTAAAGAATGTGAACAGAGAAATAAAATGGAAAGAAAGTAATGAAAAGGGGATGGTATAGAATAATCTAAAGAATGAAAAGTTGTTTAGAAAAGTATCAGTTGGTATCAGTGATCTACTCATCAACTCGTGCTCGTGAGACAATGGAAACATTGAGCTTTAATACATTCATGTTAGTGTTGGAAATGTTTCACTGTGGATAAGGCTTACCACATCTGATGCTTCAACGTGTCTTCCAGTTGGAAGAGCATTAAGTCACGTTTGGGGGGAAATCGCTCATTGTCTGAATGTTTTTGAGGTGTAATACTCTGAAGAAATGATTACACCTGGGACATATGAGTAATTTTCTATTCTCTGGAAGAAAATGTCTTATATGGTTTTCCTCCCTTGGCTTTTGGGAGGTGAACTGACAGTTGGCTTCAGCCGGCTGGGACCTAGCACATTGAAGCCAAAAAGGAAGCTTCCAGAAGCAGTTTGAGATTGTCTGCCTGGAGGTTTTCTTACAGATCCCAGCATTGGAAGAAGTTGAGATGAGAAGTTGAAATTGTGGACAGCTTGTGTCAGTGTAGGCGATCTGTCGAAGTGAGCTACAAGCAGGACTCAGAAACGAGTCCTTGGGACACAAGACTTGGGTATTTGCGACAATGAGATACTTGGGGCTCTTTAATACCCTTGGTCATCAGCCTTCTCCCCCCCAAACTGTGCCTCCCGGGCTGACCCCTTGCCTCCCTTGAGGTGGTTTTTAGATTTAGGCGGTCATCTTCCTCACTTAGTAAAGCTCTCAAGGCCTGGGACTTGTCTCACTCATGCTGGCCCATGTTTGCCACTGTTCCCACAGGGGGGAATCCCCCCTCAGCATCAGGGCTTCTCAAGTGTTTTGTCCTACACAGGGAAGAGAGTTGGAAATTTCCTCTCGAGATCTGCCTTCCAATCCTCAGGGTGAGGCAGAGGCATTAATGGTTCTGTTTGATTTCACTGAATTATACTTTATATAATGTCTCTACAGAGTAGTTTTTAAATTTTAATTGCAGACTGCTAGGCGAAGGTCATTAGACAGGCTTTTCTTCTTGGATTATAGAATGGGATATGAACTGGGCACGTTGCTAGGACAGTAGGATGGAGATATTATCTAAATACAGAGAAAGACAGAGAAGTTGCTGTGTTTCACAAAGTCAATGGTAAGTGACTAAAAGTGAGGACAGTGTGACAAATGGTGGAATTGGGGCTGAGATCCTAGAAAATAAACCATGGGAGTTCTAGTCCAGGAAGTCAGTGAACAGACTCTCGGGGGTAAAATAGAGAGACATTTAAAGTGTTAGAGTACAAGGTGTCTATGGCCAAACAAATAGATTCATATTTTCTCAAAGGCATTTAAGAGATGCTCAGAATTGTGAAAAAGAAAATTAACCTGACAGTCGGAGGTTCTAGTGTCACGGCCTTATAGCCCTGGTCCTCAGACACTTGTTTAAAACTTCATTCCAGGAACATTCTTTTATAAGGAGACAGAAAAGTCAAATAAAGCTCTAAGCCTCTTCCTTTTTAAAAAAAATAAAACTCTATTTCCTACCTTCCTGCCAAGGTAGTTTTAAAAAATCCATTCCATAAAATGTTTTCTGACAGATCAGGTGGGTAAATGTGAAGATTCCTAATGATCCTATGTAGTCTTGCCTTCATCTGTTTGCTTCCTGGTTCCAGGCTCAGTGGTACCTTTCCTTGTATGTTTTCCTTCCTTTACATGTACGTTTCTTTGGTGTGAGTCATTACTAAGAGAGATGGCACAGGCTCTTAATCTTTCCTTGCAGACCTGACTCTTCCGTTTCACAAGGAGTTGCTTTGCTCAAAGTCCTGTGCTAGTTTCCCAGCAAGGAAATGCTGCAGATGAAGGAAGAGCATGATCTCGATGGTAGGAGGGGCACCTCCCTGCTGCAAGCTAATACCCGTCCATCAGTTTTTAACATTTCATGGACGAGCTGGTTTATGTTCCAGGCACATGCCCTTCTGATACTTTTTGGTTCCACTGTGAACCTTTGGGCCTGGTTACCATCCCTTAGGAAAGCTGTCACAGAGAGGGGTATGTGTGCGGTGCATGTCAGTTTTCTGATGTGTTGCCTCCTCTGACAATCTCAAGTGTACATATTTCTGGTGGTGCCATGCCCTCAAGAGTAGTGAAGGTTTCCTGAGGAGGAAATCAGAGAGGCCGAGAAGGTCAGAGCTGGAAGAGACCAGAGACCCTGTGTGTCATGTCTTTCTTTCTAACTCAGGTAAACTGAGGCTAAGACATTAAGTGAATGTGCTCATGGCAGCACGTACACTGATTAGCTGAGTGTGGAGTCGAGTCTGTTCTCCCTGCTCCCAAGTAAAACCTTGCCTCTAAACAGGGTCTTTCTTCCGACTTTGTCGTATGCAGTGATTGCATCTGGCTGAACACAACACGTACTTGATGTATTGGTGAAATATTAATGTTTATAGAGCCTGAAATTTAATTTTTTTTGAGCTTTCATACCAGCCTCTGAACTTTCAGTTTGCTTATTTCTCACCAGACTTACGTTTAGCATCTTAAAGCACCAACCCAGAGTATTATAGTATCCAGACTATATACCTGGGAGAATTTTGGACCTTTCATTGTGTTTTGCTGTTACTGTGCCAAGTGATGTCCTTGATGCTTTGGCTTCTAAGTGGACATGACAGGTATGGGGAGCGAGGGGGTGGGTGTGCACTTGTGGAGTAAAATAAAAAGCAAGAGGTTGAATTTTGGCAGCATTTTATCCTTATTTTCTGATATTCTGGACTAAAATTTGCAAGTCTACCATTGCCAAGGTCTGGTTGGTTATTTTCATAATATCAGATTATTCCAGCATGCTGAGGAAGCCTTTCTTTCATGAGGTTATTTTAATTTGCTATTATTTGAATACAGTAAAATGATATGAAAATGTTATGTCAAAATAAATTGCCAAGGACAAGCTGGAATATTCTGTTGTAAAGCATAGGTGACAAAGATGTTGAAAAACTGCCTTCCCAGTGGGTGTGGAGCACTTGAGTTTGAAAGCCAGGTTCTTAGTTTGATTAGTTAATTTGCTTTGTTCCTCGTCATTTCCAGGACCCCACTGGGGACCCCAAGGCAGTAGCAGAACAGGAAATGGAACAGCTAAAGACCCAGGTGGCGCGCCTTCAAGCTGAAAAGGCAGATCTGCTGGGCATTGTGTCTGAATTACAACTCAAGCTGAACTCAAAAGCACTCTGAAGACTCCTTTGTTGAAATTAGGATGGCTGTAAGTGTTTTGGCTTTGGTTTTGTTTTAAGCAAATTACAAAACCTCACCTGGACAGTTGATACAAATACCACCATTTCTTTTCAACACAGAGGAGCCAAGTAGTGGGAAAATTTCAGTGTAGCAAAGATAAATTGGCTCTTATTTCTTAAGTATCACATAATGCTTGTAAGGGTGATCATTGCTGAAATGGAAAAATATCGACTACCTTTTATGACAAAAGAGATCGTCCTTCTTTTTCCCAGTATGTCCTGACAACCGGCCTTCTCAGTATTTAACAACCGGTAAGTCAGTGATTAGTTGCCAAGACTAATGTTTTCTACGTGGGCATCAGGTTGACGAGTTCCTCCTAACTAAGGTCGGGCTGAAACCTAGAACTAAAATCCCTGATACCTGACATCCTGGCTTGATTTACATACTATGTAAGATACGATGAAAGCACATCCCAAGACTCAGCATGTGTTTTTCTCAAAGAAGTAAGTTAATCTTCATTTTCAATAATCACAAGAAATAGGGGTGTAGACAGTATAAAATTGATTCTGAAAAAATTAGGTGGTTTGTGGGGAGAGGGAACAGTAGATTTGTCTTTCTTTCATTGTTTGTCAAGTTTAATATGTCACGTAATTTGTGTTTTCTAAACAAACTTAAACTGACAGCCAGTAAGGAGAGGGGAAGTGTGTAAGAAGTGTGACCCAGGAGAATTGAGAAGCAGCAAGGAAATTCAACCCGAATTGGAAAATTCGCCCTAGAAAATGAAAATAAGCTGTAGTTCAAATGTAGGTCAAAACACTGTGGATGAGTGAGTGGTATGACAAAGGCTCTCCTTCAACCCTGCACCAAATGGCTCCTAACCCACTTACTTGCTGAGCCAGGAACTGAGCCTGTGCCCCAGTGAAGTCTGGCAATTTCTAAGATACCAATATTGTTTGTTTTACTTTTTATCACCACTAAGTTCTTTTTTAAAAACCAGTTTTGCTGTCACACAGTTTAAGAATCGGTTGTTCCAGAACTCTGTATAGAAAAACTGCAGCTCCTGGGCCACGCCCCACCTGCTTCCTGATTCCCCAGATAACCACTTTCAACAAATTTAGCTGGTTCTTTCCATATTTACCTCCACATATCAGGCTTAAATTGCCCCTTAAAATATCCCCCCTGTTTTCAACATAGTTTATTGATCTCCCACTATGAAGGATGAATATTTAACTGTCTTTCATCCCCATCATCGTCATCACACACACATGCTAGACTCACTAAGATAAAAAGAGAGAAGACACTAATTAACAAAATCAGAAATGAAAAAGGGGAAGTTATCATGGGTGCAAATAGAAAGGATCATCCGAGAATACTATGAAAGACTGTATGCCACCAAATCCAATAACCTAGAAGAAATGGACAAGTTCTTACATACATACATATAGCCTTCCTAGGCTGAACCATGAAGAACTGGAAAATCTAAACAGACCGATCACCAGTAACGAAATTGAACCAGTCTTCCAAAACCTTCCCAAAAACAAAAGTCCGGGACCAGATGGCTTCACCAGTGAGTTCTACCAAACCTTCAAAGAGGATCTAATACCAATCCTGCTCAAACTCTTCCAAAAAATTGAAGAAGAGACAGTACTCCCTAACTCATTTTATGTGGCCAACTTTACCCTGATACCAACACCTGGTAAGGACAACACAAAAAAGAAAACTACAGACCAATATCTCTGATGAATACAGATGCAAAAATCCTAAAACAAAATTCTAGCAAATTGAATGCAACAATGCATTAAAAAGATTATCCATCACAACCAAGCAGGGTTCATCCCAGGGGCACAAAGATGGTTCAACATCTGCAAATCCATCAACGTGCTACATCACATAAACAAAATAAAGGACAAAAATCATATGATTATATCAATTGATGCAGAAAAAGCATTTGACAAGATACAACAGCCATGTATGATTAAAACACTTAATAAAATAGGTATAGAAGGAAAATACTTGTACTTAATAAAGGCTATGTATGACAAACCCTCAGCTAATCTCATAATTAATGGTGAAAAACTGAAGCCCTTTGCTCTACGTTCAGGAACACGACAGGGCTGTCCCCTATCACCTCTGCTTTTCAACATAGTGTTGGAAGTCCTTGCCAGAACAATCAGGCAAGAGAAAGAAATGAAAGGTATCCAAATTGGGAATGAAGAAGTTAAATTATCACTCTTTGCAGATGACATGATGCTATATATAGAAAACCCTAAAGACTCCCCCCAAAAGGTATTAGAAATAATCAACGAATATGGTAAAGCTGCCGGCTACAAAATCAACGTACAAAAGTCCATTGCATTCCTATATACTATCAATGAAATCTCAGAAAAAGAAATGCAAAAAACAATTCCTTTTGCAATTGCAGCAAAAAGAATAAAATACCTAGGAATAAACTTAACCAAGGATGTGAAAGACCTATATGCTGAAAACTACAAGACATTTTTAAAAGAAATTGAAGAAGACTCAAAGAAATGGAAAGACATTCTGCGTTCATGGATTGGAAGAATCAACATAGTTAAAATGGCCATATTACCCAAATCAATATACGGATTTAATATAATCCCCATCAAAATCCCAATGGCATTTTTTAAAGAAATAGAACAAAAAAATTAATCAGATTTGCTTGGAACCACAATAGGCCCCGAATAGCCAAAGCAATCTTAAGAAAAAAGAACAATGCTGGAAGTATCACAATCCATGACTTCAGCTTGTACTACAGGGCAACAATAATCAAAACAGTATGGTATTGGCAGAAAAACAGACACGTAGACCAATGGAATAGAATTGAGAACCCAGAAATAAAACCACATAAATATGGACAGATAATTTTTGAGAAAGAAGCAAAAATGCAATGGAGAAAAGGTAGCCTCTTCAATAAATGGTGCTGGCAGAATTGGAAAGCCACGTGCAAAAGAATGAAACTGGACTGCTATCTGTCACCGTGTACCAAAATTAATTCAAAATGGATCAAAGACTTAAGCATCAGACCTGAAACAATAAACTGCATGGAAGAAAACATTGGCACTAAACTTATGGACCTTGGGTTCACAGAGCATTTTATGAATTTGACTCCACAGGCAAGGGAAGTAAAAGCTAAAATAAATGAATGGGACTATATGAAACTTAAAAGCTGCTGCACAGCAAAAGAAACCATCGACAAAATAAAGAGGCAACCAACTGAATGGGAGAAGATTTTTGCAAACAGTGCCTCCGATAAGGGGCTAATATCCAAAATATACAAGGAACTCATGCAACTCAACAACAAAAAACAAAAAAACAAAAAGTAAGAGAAGATTACAGACAGCATTATCGAATTAAGACTTTTTTTGTTGAAAAAAATGCAGTGATCATCTCATTAAACATTCACAGTGTGAGATGTGATTTCTCCTTAACCTTGGGAATCAATTCTTCTTGGAAAGCAATTCAAATTACCATAAAACATTTGTAGCTGACTGAGGCCTAAGTTACTCAAGATGAGTTACTTGTAACTCCCTACAACTTCTTAAGAAATTATGGAGAGTTAAAATGGGGAACAGATGAGAGACTATCAACTGAGAGGTGACTTGTAGTCATTTTATAGAAGAAAGTTTTGAAACAATCATTCAAGAAATAGTAGAAAATCAAGTGCAGATATGTGGCAAAGTCGATGACAATAAAGGATGCATTTTTGAGACTCCTGGTGCTTTTATGTTTGTTCTTCATTCTGAGTAATTCAAGGTTCCACATTCTAAGACTCTGCTACAGTATCGATGACATTTTATTGCAACTGAATTTATTTCAAAAGTTGATACTGGTTTGGGGTTAGCCTATTCTCAGTCAACTTCCTTCGTAACCAAATTATACTATCTTACTCGTTCAGAATGATGATCGCACAGCAAAACTGGAAACTGCATCTTCAGAATGTCTCCATCTGTGGGGTGGCCAGTTGGCTCAATGGTTAGAGCATCGTGCTCATAACACCAAGGTTGCCGGTTCGATTCCCGCATGGGTCAGTGAGCTGGACCCTCCATAACTAGTAGATTGAAGAGAACGATTTCACTTGGAGCTGAGCTGCGCATCCCACAACTAGATTGGAAACAATTACTTGACATGGAGCTGATGGGTCCTGGAAAAAACACTGTTCCCCAATTGTTAAACAAATTTTGTTTTAAACAGTTTTTTTAAAAAGGATGTCTACAACTTGTTGAAGAAAATCAATCTTAACAGGAGTTATTATCTATAAAGGAGTACAAAAGTCATGTGAAAAACTAGAGAATAAAAAGAAGTGGAGATACAAATTATTAAACCTCAAAATTCATATAGTCACGAATGAGGTAGAAAAGCGTGAAGCAGAACACTAAAAATTCTGGGATATTGAAGACTGTGCAAGGCACGATGTACTGGAAAAAATTTTTTAAATTTATTTTTAGAGGTTAATTCATTGATTTTTAACATGCCTTAATTCATTTCACTGCAAATTACATTTTTGATATACATATTGTATGTCATTCCTCTACTCCCGTTAACAGCAGTTACATTTTTATTTTTAGATTTTGGGAACTAAGGTGGTATTTGCTTCTCTTTTTTAATATTTCAGTTCCCATCATTATTATCACTCAGTTAATCTGTGAGAATCATTCTTTCTGGAAAATCATTTTATTTTTAAGACCAGTTGATATAAAACGAGACTATTAGGTAGTAAATAAAAAGGGTGGTTTAAAAATTGCACCATACTCTTAGATTATTAAGTCATATTGTTCAATTTGTAAAATTTAAAATTAATTCCCTTTTTGGAACAGTCAGATGAGATGATTCAAAATATTTTCATAATTCTGATTTATTTCAATCCATATTGATGATGATGAATATTTTAAACTTCAGGTTTTTTCACATTTAAATTGCCTTCCGAATCATTTAATGCAAACAAACAATATAATTCACATGACAAATTTTTAAAAAATTTTCTTCTCAACAGATTCAAAATAAGCATGATAAAACTCAGAAAACTTCCTTCACACAACTGAAGGAAGAGACCCTCAGGTCAGTTCATAACATCTGCCTTTTGCTGTGCTCGCCTTTCATAATCCTTTCCCATTGAGAATGAGCAGGATCTGTCCCTTGCCTCTAACGCTCAGAATGCGGCAAAAAGTAAAGGAGTTTTGCACATGTAAGTAACTCAGATCATTGTGAGTCAATCAAAAGGGGAATGAATCTGAGTGAGCTTGATTTCATCAGCTGAAAACCTTTAAAAGAAGACTGAGCCCTGCTCCAGGAAGTGAGAGGCTCCCTTGGCTGCCTCCTGAAGTCTCAGCCATCCTGAGTGAGCGCACATGGCCACGAACCGTGAAGGGCTCTGCCATAGGCTGAATGCTCATGTCATGTCCCCCTGAAATTCATAGGTGAAGTCCTGATGCCCCATGTGAAAGTCTTTGGAAACAGAGCCTTTGGGAGATGATTAGGTCGTGAGGATGGAGCTCTCATGAATGGGACGAGTGCCCTTATAAAAGGCCTAAGAGAGAGCCCTTGCCCCTCTGCCATGTGTCACAGCAAGAAGACCGGTGTCCATGGACCAGGAAGTGGGCCCTCACCAGACACTGAATGTGCAAATGCCTTGGTCTTGTATCATGCAGGGAGTCACACGGGGTCTCAGCCCCACTCCCCACATAAGAACGGAGGACATGGTGAGGCCAAAAAGGAACACCCATGGAGCCATAGCTAAGGGAGTCATACCACTATAGTCTCACTGGCGGCTGGGTTGGAGACACAGGAAGCAGGAACCACGCTATCCGCAACCTGCCATCCACGTATCTCTGCCAAACAATCTCACTTGCTAGCAATCCTCTTCTCTGCAATCTGCAATCCACACTACATCTGTGGGGACAGAGCCAGGAGTGCAGTTTCCAGGCTCTCGGCCTCACGTGGAAAGGTGCTGGCTCAGGTAGTAAATGGCCATCAACTGTGATTGCATGGCCATCAGCTGTGGCTAGTTGGCCATCAGCTGTACCCAGTGAGCCATTGGCCACTAATATAACTGCTGTGGCTACGCTAGCAGCAAATGGGGGCTAGCAAGAAGATGGTGGCTGAATGAACAAGAGCGGATTGCAGTTAGCACGGCAGATTGCAGCTAGCAAGAGGAAGTCGGTCAGTTGGCAGAAAAGCGGACAGCAGGTTGCACGTCGTGTGAATCAAGCCACCAGTGAGACTATAGTGGTATGACTCCCCTACCTGTGGCTCCGTGGGTGTTCTTTTTTGGCATAGCCACTTCCTGCGTTCTTATGTGGGGAGCGGGAGCAGAGACCCTGCAGGCTGCCCCGCATGACAACATCCCTTAGAATTTTCATCAGTGAGAAATGCCTGGTAGTGAATCTCTGTTTTTATTTTGTCTGAGTGTTGGCACATATTTTCACTTCGTAGAGAATTCCACGTTGGTAGTTAGTGTCTTTGATGATATGGAAGATGACATTCTGTTGCACTTTGGCTTCCATAATTGCTGTTGAGTAATTGGTTCTCCAACTGTTCGTTTTTTGAACATAATCTATTCCACACCCTGCCCCTGTCCCCACAATCTTTGGTTGCTTTTAAGGTTTTACTCTTTGCTTTGGTTCATGAATCAGGAACAAAGTAATATTCAGAGATTGGAGCTATTGTAGTGCCAGGCCATTGGGATTCATGCCCTGACAAGTTTGCAATGGCCTATTTGTGCCCCGTGATCGTGGAGACTTTTATTTTCTTTCTGACCTCCCATGACCCCTGCAAACGCTTTCCGTCTTAGGCTGTGTATTTTGACCTTGGTGACCACTGTAATTCCTGGCCACACTGAGCCCGGGGAAGTGGTGGTCGTTATGCAGCCAGATGCTGTGACACGTGCTGGTCTTTCCTGCTGGTGTTCGTTCACAGTGCCCAGAGGGCTGGCTTTAGAATTTGGATGACTGCAGTTTTATCTTGAACTGCACTCCTGTTTAACAAGCTTCACAGGTTCTCTGCAGACGGTGTGCCATCGGGGCCTAGGTAACAAGTGCAGCCGGGGCATGGATTCACTTATAAGGACAGGAGGATAATTACTGCTGCTTTTACAATCTGAATTTTCAACCACGTGTGCAGGCCAGACATTTAGTGCAATAAATTCCGTGTGTGAGGCAAACAACTAGTGTATAAGTTAGCTTTAAACTGTGAATACGGGTTGTTCCCTTTTGGTGGTGTTTTGAACTGAAATAACACGCAAGGGGGCAATGTCTGCAGGGGCCGACCCGTGGGTATAGCAACAGGCCTTTAAGAGTCACTCCCCACTTTGTAGTTTCAAGTTGGCTCTAGATTTGTTTAGTTAGATACACACTGATCATTGATGTGACATCTGAGACTGAAAGTATGGCTTTGACCATAGAAAGGTGGTAGAATTTTATTAACAACAAAGAAAAAGATCTGAGCCTTATTATGAAAACAAAAAGCACACATTTTCTTGGTTTGAAGGATAATAGAAAATCATCTCAATGAAGCTTCCATAGCCCGATGCCCCCAAAAGCAATTCAGAAAGCCCATGCCTGGAGGGTTCATCCTCAAGGAATCAGCTGTTCTTAGGAGGACACACTAAAAGTGTGCTTCAACCTTGTTATAAGAATAGGTGCAATAGAATAATAACAGAGTAAAGAAATTCAGGTTGATTTCGCTGGAGGAAGTGAAAGGTTTCCTCATGATAATGGTTGAAATTTGGAGGGTGAGACTCAATAGATGAGAGAGGGAATTGAGCTCCATAGGTCAGGGGAGTGAGATGTGGGTGGTCTACCTGCTGTCACAGAGGGTTTCAGGAAAGGGGTGGTGCTTTCATTGTTACCAGATCAGAAAGGTGACTGGGCCCCAGCAAGTTAGAGGGGAGGAGAGGCAGGATGCCTGCTGAGTGGAGTTCCAATTCTCCTCTCCCCAACTCCCTGACAACCTTTAATACTCTTTTTTTCTGCAGAAGATTTGTCTCTTCTGGACATTTCACATATATGGAACCATACAGGGTGTGGCTTTTTATGACTAGATGATTTCCCTTAGCATCATGTTTTCAATTTGTATCCTTATTGTAATGTGTAGCATTACAGATTCCTTAGAACAGCTGAATAATATTCCACTGTGTGCATATACTGCATTTGTCTATCCATTTGTCAGTTGATGGGCATGGATTGTTTTTCCATTTGGGCACTATGACACATAATGATGGTATGAACATGGGCGTGAGATGCTAATTGATTTTCAGGGTTGTGATCATAGACCCCAAACAAGCGTGTTGGGTTGACCAGCACACTAGTAAAGTGTTTGTGTGTTTGTGTGTGTGTGTGTGTGTGTGTATATATATACATATATATATATATAAAGTGTGTGTGTGTGTGTGTGTATATATATATATATATATATATATATATAAATAATACTTCTGAGTCTCTATTATGTCCTTTGATTACACTAAATACTGGGTTTTGGAACATAATTATGATTGGGATAACCATACTAGGAGTTGGGGATTGTTTGTTTTTCTAAAAATGTGTAAGTGTGGAAAACAATTGTCATGCAGTTGTTTTGAATCAAAACTTGTTTGAATCATAAAGCTCCTGAGCTGCTTAGCAGTGAACACACACAGTTGCAAGGCCCTGAACTGCACCCACTCCTGGCTGCAGCTGCCATAGGGATGCCGACATGGACAGTTCATCTGATTGAAACTGGCACGATGAGAAGTCCAGGAGAATGGTTTTAGACTCTTAAGTTAGCATTTGGGACTTTAATTTCTTTGGATTGATAATGCACTAATTAGTACGGAAGGACAGTTCTTATAACAAATATTTCTTCACTATGGTAAATGTATATACCACAGTTGTATGCTGGTGACACCTCATTGAATAATCTTTTGAGGATGTTAGAGAAACAGAGACCCTCATTGGGAATACATTTTTTAAAGTAGCACAAGATAACTCGTCTATTCAGAAGGAAGGGCAGACATACAGGAAATGGTCGTTATATTATCACTTATCTTCCAAGACAGAAAGTTTTGTTTGCTGTTGGATTTATTAAGCAGCTAGATTACAGAAACATTAAAATGTCAAATAAAAAATCCCTGTTTTTTCTCCCTTAGCTGAATCTTTGCTGCTGCTATTGCCAGTGTGTGCCGATGGTGCTTAGAATGTGGCCCTTCAGTGTTTTCTCCTTGGGCCAAGGTGGAGGATAAACTTGGCAGCTCTTCCAGGGTAGGTTTTGCACTCTGTACCTCCAAGAAGCTGGGAAACAGGCTGGCAACCTAGTATGCCCTTTCTGTTCCCTGAACTGCCCACACTAAGTGGGGATTTCCAGAATTCCCCCCATTTGCTGCTGCTGTGCATATGTTCTGCAAAGTGAGTTTTTCATTCCTGGTGTAGTAACTTAATTTGATGCAAGGTTTGTGATAGGAGATTGGACCTGTTTCTAGCTTCAGCATGGAAGACCTGCTCCTCACTCTCTCTCTCTCTCTCTCTCTCTCTCTCTCTCTCTCTCTCTCTCTCTCTCTCTCTCTCTCTGTCTTCTCTTTCTTTCTAGAGTGGTCTGACTCCTTTTATTTATATTCACACAAAATAGGGTCTTAAGCAGGTCAGCATTCAAAAATTATGTGGTTAAGAATTAAACCAAACCAACCCAGAAAGTCCTAAAACTATAAATGACATTTGAGATACAGAGAATAAGGCAGAAATGGAATAGCAGATTTTGATCCAGAACACACACAAACCTTCCAGTAAACTGGAAGGGCAGGACCCAGCAGCATAGGCTGGAAACAGTGCCAGCTGAAGTTTTGTGCCACCTTTCTAGCCAGGTTCCTAGACGAGCTGGAGAGGTGAGTCCCTACCTTCCCCCAGAGAACTCTAGAGAACACTTGTTTCTACCTTCCCAACCCTGGGCAAAGCCCCCCCACTCACCTGTGTCTCCTTTTTCAATTCACTTAACTCACTTGTGATTTCAAGAGATTTCAACAATCTCTACTAACATGGCCATGTAGTATCTAGTTTTACAAATATTTCAGCCTCTTCTTTAAAAAAGTGCCTGACATATTCAGTCAATGAATGGCACCATGCCAGGTACTGAGGAAGAAGAATGGCACACATATTAAATGTGAGATCTAGATTTTTGAAGAAAGAGAAAAATTCTATGATAAAATCCTATCTAAGCCATCCAATTCTGGCAGTTTGGGGAAGCTCACCTAATTTTCTTTTTCTTTTTTTTAAAATAATTTTTAAAAAATTTTTTGTTTTATTGGGTAATATTGGGGAACAGTGTGTTTCTCCAGGGCCCATCAGTTCCAAGTGATTGTCCTTCAATCTAGTTGTGGAGGGTGCAGTTCAGCTCCAAGTCCAGTGGCTGTTTCATTGCAGGGGGTGCAGCCACCATCCCATGCGGGAATGGAACCAGCAATCTTGTTGTTGAGAGCTCACTCTCTAACCAACTGAGCCATCCAGCTGCCCCTCTGGAGGAAGCTCAGTGGCAGCTCATTGTCTTCAATCTAGTTGTAGAGGGCACAACTCACTGGAGCGTGTGGGAATCGAACCGGCAACCGTGTTGTTCAGAGCTTGTGCTCTAACCAGCTGAGCCATCTGCCTCCACCACATAATTTTCTTTTTCTTTTTTCAAAAACGATCACATAAAATGATGCACAATCAGGGCGCGACATTCTGCCTGGCATATGGTGAGTGGACAACAAATGGTGGCTTCTATGGTTATTACTCTTTTATTTTGCTCAGCCACATACAATCATTGCACAGTATTTTACCCTTATCTACTGTAATACGTTCTCACTCTCTCATTTTCTCTTCCTTCCCTGACTCTCTCCTTCTTCATCTTTTTCTCTCTGTCCTTGTTGTGGCCAACTCCACAACCATCCTCCAAGTCCTCTCCTACTTTTATTGCCATCCTTTCAATCAATAATTTCCTCAGGCAATTAGTGCCAACGGGTATGTTTATTTTTAATTCCTGTAGAGTAAGGAAGTGTTTCCTATTAAATGTAGATGTACATTATCAAGTTTAAATATAAATCATTAAATCACTATATCAATTTAGACTAAGAGGTCTGGTCTGACAGTATGAATGCATATCACCCAAATATCATCGCTTATGGGGAGATTCCTCTAATCTTCAAGAACTGATCTGCCTGTGGTGTAGCCGACTGAGTCTAGAACGTAGAGAAAGGACTGCTTCTGCTTCCATGGCACCATTTTGTAATCACAGCAAGGATGCATATGACTCAGCTCTTGGCATTTTCCTTCAGTCTCCTCTACAAAATGTGGGCCATTTGGGTGGCATCTTGGCTCCTGTTGATCTCATTTCTTTGATCAATCCAGAAATTTCTGGTAAGAAGGCGTTTGACACCTCCTACTACAGCACTGTTTTCTGGAAGTGAACCTGCACTTACACGGTCTCAAAACTCAAGTGACATCCTGTTTCTGGGGCTCTGGAGCATCTCTCAAAGACATTTGCTGTTAATGCCTAAAAAGATGATTTAGAGCTCATTTTCCATGAAAGTATTCCTTAGCACCGGAAATTAAGGTCTGCCTCCGATTCGAAAATCAAATTATAACCAGGAAATTGGAATTTCCTGGTTGAAAGGAGTCTGATGTCAAGGAAGTATCTGCACATTAACAGTATTTTAAGGGAGGAACAAGGAGGTTCCATATGGTTATTGCAGAACGTGAGGGTAACAGTTATTCCAACTGGGCCTGATTCGGCCATGAGTCTTTAATGTGTGTTAAAAAAATGTGAGATAAAGTTTTTATTTTTAATTCTCCATAACTACAAGATGGCCTCAGTTTCCCATTTTTAAAAATTTGTCACATTGCTTTTTCAACTTTGACATTTTCTCTTTTTAAGATTACAAGCTGTAGGGTGAGAGTTGGTTATAACCTTCCCTCAAATATGGAGTCACACTCTATAAAACTAGGGTCACTGCATTAAATAATAACCCACAAGTGGAATAAGTTTTCTGATTTGCATTACTTGTACAAAGGCTTCAATTTGGGAGGCATGACGCTAACGAATAAAGTGGATGCTGCAGTAATTTTACTCACGAATGTCCGATTACAGGGTAAGTTTCAAATTCAGAACCACATATAGTGGCCCTTTGATTAACCTTTTCTCACAAAGACTCCTCAGATTTCTTTTTTTGTGAAAAGGAAAGAGCAACACGACTCCAGTTATTCACAGGCCACGCAGTAAGAAACAATAAATATTAGGAATTTATTGGCAAGCTTTGGATCAGGCTTTATGTGTTTGTTAGCAGATTTCGAATGCACCTCTGAAATTGGATGGCCAAGGCCAATTATCAAAACAGATTGCATCTCACTGCCCTCCTGCTGGCTTTTCTAGTTATCCTACAAATGGAATTTAGATTTCTCTAATTGACTACAAAATAGCATTTGGCTAAATATTTATGATCACATTTTCTGTGGTCTGGTTTTAAAACAAATCAAAATTGTGAAATCCTTTTGTGTCAGTTTTGTCATTCTGAAACTGACCCCTGATAGTGAGTTTGGGACAATGCCTGAAAATGATGAGATGACATCAGATTAAGCATGTTTGTTATAATTTTATTTTTCTGCTTAATTTACAGGTGTTAGAATATGTGGTCCAAAGGACTTAGAAATGCATTTCTCATTCAGCTGAATAATCCACAGGTGGCCTGGCTTCCAGGGCTGCTGGATTCTGGCCCCCACCTGCTGGACTCCTCCCACTATATCAAGTCTCTCCTTCCGTCCTTCCCAGCTTAGACAGGTCTTTTCCTCAACGGCCAATCCCTCCACTTGTGTTTTGGATCCCATCTTCCTGTTCTTTCTCTAGGTCTTTACAGTAGCAACAGCCTGTTCTCTATTTCGTAACTTTAGTCTGTACTTCCAACTGAATCCTCGCTTTAGCTTTTAAATATGTTCAAGAGTCTCCCATTAAAAGTGAGTATGCTTGGCGCTCTCACACTGCCCCCGCTACCCTACTATATCCCTCCCCTCCACCTCCAAACTCCTTCAAAACTTATTAGGACTCACAGCATCCACTGCCTCACCACCCACTTACTGCCTAACCCGTTTCCATCTCGCCTCCGCCTATTGTCAACACCTTTCAGTGAAGTCACCAGTTACGTCCCTGCAGTAAAATCCAGTGCACACTGTCCAGGCCTCATTCTCCTTGAGGTCTTAGCATCATTCAGGGCAGCGGGTCACTGGCTTCCTTTCGAACCATTCTCTCTTTCCTTGCCTTCTATGACCCAGCCCTCACCTTGTTTCCTCACTTCCTCTCTGGCTACCTCTCGGTCCCATCTGCAGACGTGTATCCCGCTTCCCAGCCACTGAATTTACTCTTTGCTCTGGTTTATCTCACCTATGCCCAAAGTTTAAATGATCACCTATGTGAAGTTGAGTCATAAATAGATGTCTCCGTTTTAATCCTCTGAGTCCTTCCTGATCTATAGATCCAGTTAGTTTCTTGACATGTGCACTTGGCTGTCTCAGAGATTCCTTCAGCTCAGCAGTTCTCAAACTTGTTCCTCAACCTCCAAACCCAGTCCTATTTCTATGTTCCATTTTCGTTAATGGGCACCACCATTCACCAGGCCCTGCTAGCTTACCTCTCACCCAATCCATCACGGAATTCTGGCTATTTCTTACGTCCGGACTCTCTTCTGAATTCTTCGCTTCCCTCGGTTTCCACCCTAGTC
The DNA here is from genome assembly GCF_057876585.1 of Rhinolophus sinicus. Classification (NCBI taxonomy): domain Eukaryota; kingdom Metazoa; phylum Chordata; class Mammalia; order Chiroptera; family Rhinolophidae; genus Rhinolophus; species Rhinolophus sinicus. The sequence continues at coordinate 113,854,803 of NC_142501.1, read as the reverse complement.
TAAGATAGCAACGTCTCTCATGTGGTATATTGCATTAGCCTGAAAACTGGCTTTGCTGCCTCCAGGATGATCTCTACTGGGCAGAATAACCCTTTCAAATGCTAATCTGATCGTGCCATCCCCTAGATAAGACATTTCAGAAATTGCCCTCTACACATAGGAGAAAGACTAAAATTCGAACTGTGAGTGACCCGGGCCTGCGTGATCTGGCTTCCATCTCAGATGCTGGCTTTCCCAGCACCACCTCCCGCACCTTTCTTTCTATGCTCCCACCTCTTTGGCCTTTTTCAGGCTGTGCCATTCTCTCTTGTCACAGAACCTTCTCCCATGTTATTCCTTCTGTCTGGATCATGCTCCTACCCCTCTACTACTTACGCAGTTGGCTGCTGTCTTCCTACAATAAAAGCTTAAGCTTCACGTCCTCATGGCACCCGTTCTGACTTCTCTTGCTTCTCTCCTTCTTGGCACTGATCATGGTTATAATTTTTCATTTGCTTGTTATGATTGGTGAATGTCTGTCTTTCCTGCTAGACTCAATTCCACAAGGTCATGAATTACGTCTGTTTTTATTAATTTTTACGCCTCTAGTCCCAAGCAGAAAAACACAATAGTAACTGAAGAGATATGTGTAAGAGGAGAGATTCCTTACATGGCCCTATAACATTTTTCTATCTACAAGGAAACTGTGTGTAATTACTGTTAGATTTGGGATGTCTTGAGAGTCCGGTGAAGTGGCCAGCAGAAAGCTTCATGGTACACGTGAGAGGGCATGTAACAGGCTATTGTGTGTGTTCTTTTAGGGGAGGCTGTGCGTACAAAAAACTAATTTCCCAGAAGAAATAGATTGTCGCCTTCACTTTATTTCCTCTATAGATGAAGAATAACAATGAATGGAAAAAGTTAATTCAGGACAACTTCAGGTAAGGTCCATACTATGCCAAGAACAGAGAGAGTATATTACAGGACAGTCAATATTATCCAAGGTTGGTTTTGGAGAAATGCAGTGGGTGTTGTTCCCTACACAACGGGAAGCATAGAGAACGGAGTTCCAAGAAATATTACCAGAAGGAAAATCCTTGTGTTCCTAAGAGTTGGTCCCACCTTTTCTCCTGAGGCGGAGCATTTATTGTGTTCTACTGTCCAGCCCTAACCCATGGGACTTGAGAGAGGTCACACTATCCATGTCCCAGGAAGAAATTCCATGTGATCCATGCCAGTCATTGTGATCCAGTTTATCGTGTCAGTTACTGAATCAGATGTGGGCATTTTCACCCAGAGAAATGTCAGAAGTCTTCTGAGTCCCTTTTTTGATTTTTTAATTAAAATGTATTGGGATGCCAATGGTTAGTAAAAGTACATAGGTTTCAAGTACAATTCTGTCCTACAATATACTCGTGTCACATTGTGTGTCCACCACCCAGAGTCGGTTGTCCTTCCATTACCATATATTTGACCCTGCTTACCCTCATCTACCACCTCTCTCCCTCCTTACCCTCTTGTAACCACTAAACTATTGTCTGTGTCTATGAGTTTTTGTTTCTTTGTCTTGTTTCTTTGTTTCTTTAGTTTTATATCCCACATATCAGTGAAATGAAATAGTTCTCGACTTTTTCTCTGTAATTTATTTCGCTTAGCATAAGAATCTCAAGATCCCTCCATGTTGTCACAAATGGCACTATTTCCTCTTTTCTTACGGCCCAATAGTATTCCATTGTGTATATATATCACAACTTCTTTATCCAGTCATCTATCGAAGGACACTTTGGGTGTTTCCATGTCTTGGCCACCGTAAATAAAGCAGCAATGAACACCAGAGCACGTATTTCACTCTTTGTAGAGGCACATGGGATAATAGTCCTTCTCCTCCCCTCCATGCTGTTGTATCTGACTGCTCTGGCAAGTGTTACACCCGCTTGTGACAATGAGGAGAACTGGCCTGCAAAAGAGTGACATGCTGAGGATGGCTGAGAGGGAAGACAGAGCACAGGGGTGGCAGGCTAACCGTCCCCATTGGGGGGTGGGTGGGCACGCACAATCTGCTGGACACACAGATACAAGTTCATGTGTGTGGGTGTGCACAAGAGAACTTTGTTCTGTGCTTCAGTTTCCTTCTACTTTTTATTTATGTATAAATAAATAATCTCCATCATGGAACAGTCTTGTAGCACTGTATTTCAGGAATAAGAGTGGCGGTCAATCACTTTCATCAATTTCATTTACAGGTGAAAGAAAGATTGTGGCGTAGAAATCACTGAAAATTCCCTCAGCCTGTCTCATGGTCTTCTGGGTCTGTAAAAAGAGAATTACTGTTTATCCCATGAGAGTCATTTCAGGATGACTACACCTGTCTCACCTGGCTCATTTTGCTTTTCCAATATTCTCGTTCAGGAGTCATTTACCATATTTTCCTCGGACATTTTCTTGTCTGCTACGCTCAAATGAGGCTTTACCTGTTTTCGTAAACAATTTTACCACCAAAGCACCTGTATAATTTGTTTGGCAATCTTGAATCTTGGCCTATGATGTCCAAGCAAGGAAACCCATCTCTTAATCATATGTTAGATTTCCCCGCGTGATTAGCTGTCCTCCTCTGCCTCTGAAGTTCAGAGTTCCTAGAGATACCAGTAAATCCTCCCCCTGGAAGGGCAGGTTCTATGTAAGTTGGTCACACCTGGAGACAAGTTATATGATGGAAGGAAATCACATTTATTGAGCACATACATGTAGTAGGTACTGAATTAGGCCCTAAATTTCTGTTATTTCATTTAATTCTCATAACTCTGTGAAGTATGAATTTTCCACAGTTTACAGAAGGGGAAACAGAATACGATTGAATGATTTGCCCAAGGCCACACAGTTAGAAAATGGTGGACGCAGACTATGAGTACAAACCTCTATAACAACAAAGTCCATACACTTTTACCTAGAGCAGGGCAAGAAATTAATTCCTCTGAATGAGGACTGGTATATATCAGCCATGCTGATGAGGCAAGGGTGACTTCAGTGATATCAGTGCAGGTGTGAAAGGAACACCGCGGGGATGAGCAAAACAGTCCTTTCAGAAACAAGAGACAATACGGGAAAGGTAGGACTCCAAACTTCCACAGCAGTGATGTCTGATAGAACTGTTTGTGGTGATGGAAACGTCCTATGTCAGCCCTGTCCCACCTGGCAGCCTCTCACCGCATTAGCTATGCAGCAAGTACAGTGTGCGGGGGGTGGGGTTTATGGCGAGACTTTGTCAGCCCTTCCTAACCGCGTGGATTCCTTTTCCCTCTTGTTCACCCGATGAGCAGGGGTCGCTCTACCAGTTGTTAGTTTTCTTTCTCAGAGTAAATTGTTCCTTATACAGCTGTAAATGTGGTGTGTATGTGGGGGGAGAGGAGTTCAGGATATTCCTACGTGGCCGTCTTAAACCAGAACCCAGTCCAGCAATTTCGAAATGTCATTGCCCTGCTTTCTGGCCTCCATAGTGTCTGACGAGCAACATGCTGTGCATCTCATTGCAGATCCTTTGTACTGACTGGTTTTTTGTTTCTTTGTTTGCTGCTTTCCAGATTGTTTGTCCGTGGCTTTCAAGAGTTTGGTGATGTGTGTATGAACCTCTTTGATTTATAATTTTTGGAGTTCATTAAGCTTCTAGAATATGTAGATCTGCATCTTTTCTCAAATTTAGAAAGTTTTCAGCTATGGTTTCTTTAAATATTCTTTATGCTTTTTTTCCTGCTTTTACTTTTATTAGCATTTATTTGATGCTGAACTCATTCCCGGGCCATAAGTTTTAGTTTCTTCACTTTCTTCTCAGAGATCTTTTCCTTCTGTGCAACCTCCTCTTCTGGTTTAGGAACAATAACAATCTGCTCTTTCTCAGTTAGGATCATCTGTGTGTTGCAGGGAGAGCTCCTGTATGGGTTAATACCCCCCTGAGCTCTGTAAGTTCTGGGCTGCATCTTGAGAGCTTTGTTCACCGGGATGTGTTCAATGACCAGAGAGTCTACATCTGAACCCTTAAGTTCAGCATTGCTCTCTGCATTTTTAAGCATGTGCAGTGAAAATTCTGCTCTCTTTTTGGGTTGGACTGTGTGTCCAACCCTATTGTTTGGCCTGGGCACACCTCCTAACTCCACCGTTATAACGACGGGACAGCACACATTGCTTTTGTAATGTGACATCCTTTAGATACTTGGTGACTTTTCAGATATGCACACCCTTGTTGGCCTGGGCAGTTTCACGAGTGTTCTTAAAATGAACAGGTAGATGCGAACCTCTTGATTTACATGATTTTGTGGGGTTCTCTGAGTCAAGCGAGTAGTGAACCATTTTCAGAGGTGACCTCAGGCTGCTTACGGGAAGAACTCTTTATGGGTTTTTTTGTTTGTTTGTTTGTTTGTTTTTTTCTGCCTTCTCTTCTTCTGGGATTCCCACTGTATGTTGGTTTGGTTGAACTCTCGGGCTCTGTGTATTTTCTTCATCCTTTTGCGTTTTAGCTCTTCCAACTGAATAATTTCTTTAGGTCTATTTTCCAGGTTACAGATTCTTTATTCTGTTTATACAATTCTGCTATTGAAATCCTGTAGGGAGCATTTTAATTATTATACTTCTCATCACTAGGATTCGTATTTGGCTCTTTTTAATAATTTCTGTCTCTTGATTGATATTTTCTGTTTGTTCACACATTATTCTTATGACTCCCTTTAACTATTTCAACATATTTGAGATACATGATTAAAAATCTTTCTCTAGTAATTCCAATCAGTGTGCTTCCTCAGAGACAATGACAGTTAACTTTAATTTTTGTGTGAATGGGCCAAATTTCTTTTCCATGCTTTGTAATTTTTCATTGAAAACTAGACATTCTGAATATTATCATGTAGTCTTTTCAATCAAGGTTTTCTCCCTCCTTAGGGTTTCTGTTGCTTGTAGGTTGTAGCTGCTTGTTTAATGAACTTTAGCAACAATTTTACAGGTCTGTATTCTTTATCATTTGTGATCTCTTAAGTCTCTGTACCTCTAGCTCCTGTTCAGCTAGTGTTTGACCTAAATTTTCTTGAACATTAGAAACAAAAAATACAAAGAAAAATGAAAGAGAGAAGAGACAGAGAGAGAGAGACAGAGAGAGAGAGACAGAGAGAGAGAGAGAGAGAGAGAGAGAGAGAGATTGATTTAATTATATTTTTAAAATCCTAAATTTTTCTGGCTTTGCAAATCTGGGGCACTCCTTCAGTGTGTAGCCAGGCCATTTATACGTCCTCCTTAGCCTTGAATTCCTGCTACACTGAGCCCTGAGATCAGCCAATGGTGAAAGCTTAGAGTTTTCTTGTGTCTTTCCTGAGCAGGCATTCTGCCTTGAGGATGTGTGTGTCTAAGTTTCCAGCACACATGAGTGCCTTTGAATACCTCAATTTTACAAAGACACTCCCTCTCTAGCTCTTCACCCATGGCTTTCACTGGTCTATTGTGTGCCTCAATCTATAATGTTTTGTCCTTACTGGCTGTGGGTTGTCAGTTTGCCTTCCATTGCTTTTGTTGACTGCCTGCCTTTTTTCACCATGAGTGAGTTCTGAAGTATTCAAAAGGGGGCAGTGCTTTGTGTCAGTCTTCTAGCTTTCAGACAGGTTAGAACATACAAATAACTCTTTGTGAACAAGGTCTGTTCTGTGCCCTCTGAAACACCGCCCCGCGTCCCACATCAGGAATACAGGCCCCCTTCTGGAAGACCACGACCAGCACTGTACTTACCAGGCAGAGGGTTGAAACAACGGCAAATGAAAATGCCACAAAACATTCTATCATTTTAAGTTGCTTATTTTTCCGCCCAGGTTTAGTGTTCACTTTGTTGATGTAAAGCTTGACTTGTTTTCTAGAGTTCTGTCAGTGTTGATTTTGACAATTTTATGTAATTTTTTAAAGTTTCTGTGGTGAAGCAAGCTCTACGATTAGCCTCTTCTCTTTTGTGCGCTGATGTGAACCCAGATATATTTTTCAGTGTTCTGTGAGTTACATCCAGGGCCCCAAAACAACAAATTCCACAACCAAAGTAAATTGCTTTGTTGCAATAAATCTTGATTATAATGAAGACTTTCTTAAACTCCAGCATCAGTTTATAAAAGTTTAAGATAAAAAGTAACTAAGATAAATTTTGAAATCTGAAAGATTAATGAGGACCACAGTTGTCTATGACATGTTCATTCTCATTCCATCTTTCAAATTTCTGTACTTTGTGATGTAAATTTTTCAGAGAACGGAGAGACTAAAATATATGATTGGCTGTTTTGACATGACTTGACTAGTTGAGGTGTTGACTTTCTCTAAATGACCTATATTTTAATGTTCAGTAGACAATGGGAGAAAAGATTTGAAGGTGGAACACCATAGGAGTTCAGTGAATAGACTTGCAGATGTTCCAGTTACCAAGAAGGCAATCGTTTAAGCAGTTTATCAGAATGACCGAAAAGAGTCTAAAAACCTTAGATTTCCTGGAACCCAGCAGTCTAGATTCTGATTTAATAGGTTTGTAGTGAAGCTGCAGAACCTTGTGACTAAAAATTTGCTGATATAATTCCAGTGCTCAAGTTGATTTGGACATCACTGGCAGCAAAATGGCCAATTTCCTAATTTTCAATTCACATAGTATGGAAGGCCTCAATTAGAATTATTATACTTAGAAAACCATCTATATGCTTGGTGAGGAATTCACGTCTCCCTTGAAAAGGATCATGAGCAAGGAGTAGTTTACTGTATATTTGAGAGGCGCAGATTTTTCCAGATTTTATCATCAGTTGACCTATTTAGTATAAGTTTTGTCATTTCCAAAATGTCAGACAATTTTGAAATAGTTTAGAAGCTCAATATACCATTACATGCCATAGAATGAAGTTCAATTTGGAGCATAACCTTTTAAAAAAGTCTCACTGTTGGTCAAACGCATCTCTGCAAAACAGTAAATATGGAACCCTAGGATAAATTTGCATTAGGGTCTGTCTGAGGTGAAAGCATGTAGTCAAAGAATAACCATCACATATGAGTGTGTGTGAGACAGACAGGATGGGGATATCTTAGGGATGGTCGAGGAGGTGCTGTCCAGAAAAGAGTTGAAATTCTCAGGATAACAGAGAAGCAGCAGTGAGAGATGTCCAAGGAACTTTCGAAAGCACTCACGTGAGGGTGAGTTTTATATTCAAGCCCAGAGAAGGCATGTATTAAACCATCGTGGCCGCATGTGTGACTTAAGAATTTTCCTGCTCCCTATCCTTTTCTCATTGGGCATATTCCCACCCAGGAACCAGCTTGACAAGATGGAGAGGAGAAGAATCTATGGTTGGAGAGGCCTGGAAAACAAAAAAAAAAGTTTATCCAACTAATTACACAACAGAGTGTTTTCATTCCTCTCACCCCCATGCTTTTTTGGTTTGTGTTCTAAGAGATGTTGTTTCCTCTCCAGAATAAGGAATTTATGCGGCAATTAATTAGTGGTACCCACAGTGGCCGCCTCCCTATACCTACTGGGGCCACGTTTCTCCTCAAAACTAGGCCAGAAACCAGTATTCACAAGGAACGGGGTTGGTTCCCTGCTTGGCTTGGGCTCAGCTTGTGCTCTGACAACCAGAATATCTCTGGGCCCTGCCCCAATGCTGGTCTCATCTTAGTTTAGGGCCCTGGATCTCAGGCTTACAAAACCTGTGACTTAGGGCCAGTTGTGTGGCTTGGATCTGGCCCCTGCGCCCATACTAATCTTTCTTCTAGATGTGCTCCCATCTTTCCTTTGAGGGCCCCAGTGTCTCTGACCCCTGTTCTGACTGACGACTGCTAAGAAACCCTGTGGGGTTGCCAAAGAGCTCCTTGCCCTGACTCCATTTCTTGCTTCTGGTTCTAGCCTTGCTTCTGGTTTTAGGCTCCCTTCAAACTAGGATCCGACTGGGCTTGGGATCTGCCTCTTACACAACCCTAGGGGGACTGAGGCTCATGTCCTGGAAAGAGGCAATGTTCGCAACAACAGAGTGTCAGCTGATTATCATTGGTGCTAATTCAATGCCAAAAGGATATTCAATTTGTGGTGTGGTGAAAGAGGGAGTTTATTCAATGTAAACAGCTCAATTGTGATACAGCAGAGCTATGGGGTGAAGCTCATTAGTGTTACAGCTCAATTAAGAGACAGCATGGCTGTGCGTCTGCATGGCTTTGAGATGGCCCTGGGGCGAGGCCCCTCTCTGGCTTGATAGCTCTGCTCTGCTACAGTCTGGTCTGGCCCAGTCCACCTGCTCTCCTCCACTCAGCTCTGGTGTGCCCTGCTTTGGTGAGACGTCTTCAGTATTTCAGCTCCAACTAGGTCAACTCAGCCTTCAATAACAAGGGAGAGTGTGCTGTCTAATGGGGTAGGAGGGGGTGACTTATACAGAGAGAAGTCCCCACCCCTGGTCCCTGATTGGTCTTCATGCCCATGAGAATGTCAAATCTCAATTTGATTGGTCCAAAAATCATTGTCTTAATTAGTCAGAATGGAGCCACTCTGTCTGGTCGGTGTAAATGCTAATGGGGTTATAGCTGTGCAGTTGTAGCTCTTATTGAAAGAAGGAACAGCTCAATCCTTTTGGTTGAAATGCAATTCCAGGATCTCCTTTGTACAGGTCGGCTCAGTGGTAGGAACACAGTGCAGGCGGAATGTTCAGTTCAGTGTGGGAGGCACGCAGCTTAGAGCAGGCTTCTCCCTGAAGGGCAGTCTGCCTGAGAGGCCCCTGTTTAGAAATGGCTGCTAGGCTCTGTTATCATAATTGAGCTCAGGTAGCCATCAGGAGCCCTTCTTGGTGGGTATCTTCTCAAGATCACCAAAAGTAGCTGCTGGATGTATTGCCCGTCTCCACCCTACCCAACAGTTTCCGGGAGAATTTCCAAGGAAGTCAGTTTGAGTTCTGACTACTTGCAGATGCTACCCAACAGGTGCTGCAAGGAGCTCTGTAGGGCAGCACGTTATTTGCCCATAGCCTGACCACCCTCATATGTGTCCGTGGCCTGTCCTCTCAGGAGCCCAGTTAATACAAGGAACATGTTAAAGGCAAATAATATGTGTGCCTGTCTTACACGATCCACATTATTGGAAGACCTTAGCTTCTTCACAGGCAAACACATACAAATCACACAGATATTACATGTGTTGTGATGGACATCTTTTCCCTTCGTGGGACTCATCCGGTGGCGTACTTCTCAGGGAAGGCTTTAATGACCTGCTTTCACCTAATTTATTTTTTCTAACTACAGTTATTTCCCTAACTACACATGTCATATATACATATCTGTTAGAAATAATTATATACAATGAAAATTGAAAATAAAAACTCCAAAGCCCTAAACCATCTTTCTATCCCATTCCTCTCTTTGAAGAACACAGTAAAAAGTGGGTGTTTGTCCTCACAAACTCTTTCTGTGCATTTACAGGAATATCAAAATATATGTAAATATATATTTTCATAAATATTATTGAATTATTTGTATATGAAAATTACATTTTTGACCTAAGATGTACAGAGAGCTTTCCATAACATGTAAGTGCATATAAATTTATCTTCTTCTTTTAAACTGCTCTATAATTTTTCCAGTGTGTGGGTGAAAGATAGATTAATGAGTCATCACCTTATGGATAGACCTGTGAGTGGTTTAGAGTCTTTTACTGACACAAGCAGTGTCGAATGAATGAATGTCTCTTGTTTAGAGAATAAGAACTGAGTGTATGAGATAATTTTTAGAAGTAGGTTTACTCGGGCAAAGGGTATCCTCCTTTTAAATTTCTGCAACTGTTGATTAATTAAGATCTGTAGAAGTTGTATCAATTGACACCTTCATAAGCAGTATATGAGGTTTTGCTTTGCTATAGCCTATCTCAGAATGTCAGTCAGTCAAGTGTTTGATTTGTTCCATTGGCATATTATTTTGGTTTTATTTTTAATGTATTGCTTAGAATCATCATATTTCCTCTTTGGGTGAACTATCTTCTATCATCTTCTGCCAGTTTTCCTTTTGGATTGGGGGGATTTTCTTCTGGAGGTATAGGAACCATTTATATATTGAAATGATTATGTTTTGATGTCTTTTGCGTCATGAGCCTCCACCCTTCCTCACCCATATTGCTGCTTGCCAAGGCTGTGTTTTCAGTTGAATTAACTAATTCTTTTCTTCTATGAGCTCTGGATTTTGTGTCATAAATGACAGACTTTCCTTTTTTTCTGTTGTTATAATTACCTACTTTTTTGCATTTAAGTATTGATCCATCTGGGGAATTCATTTTACTGAAATACATGAGGGTAAGAATCAATGACATTGAGTGCTTGCTGTCAACCAAAAATTGTGTTCCCTTTCCATAATATAAAACTGAAATTGAAACATGACAGCCACATCAAGGACGGATTTTCAGTCCTTTTGACTTGAATGTGTGACCGATAAACAATTATAAAATATGTGAAGAAGTGGTATGTGTCACCTCCAGGCCAAGACTTTTAAAAAGTTCTCTGTCCGGTTCACCATCTAGACGTAAGCAACAGAGGATCCTATTTGAAATATGGCAACTTAAGTTACCAGAAACTCGGGTCTCTGAATCACCAGGGGCAAGATAATTGCTCAGTGACCCGTCGCATCTTCAGTGACTGTCACATGAAGGAGAACTACCCTTCCCTTGTGATAAGCCACTAAAATCTTGGGGCTTATTTATTAAAGTGGCTGGCCTGGCTTTACCAACAAAGAGTCCAATGAAGAGATAGGTGTCTCTAACCACTCGTGTCTGAGCACACTTTATTTTATTTAGTGAGTGTTCTGCCCACTGCCAGTGAAAGGGAATTGTTAGTAACCTAGCATCTGTAAAGGACCTGGAATGGAGGTGGTTTATCAGCGGGTGATTTTCAGAGTTAACCACACATTCAAGTGAGAATTCTGTTCAGTGCACCTGTGTCATCCGCATGAGTAGACCAGAACTTGGCAGAATCTGAAAGTAAAAAGCAGAGGTATATCAAACCAGTCAAAGCTTCTCATAATACACCTATTAATCATAATAATGCATTTCAAAGACGACATCTAGGACAAATTTAAATTAGAGTTGTATACCAGGACAACAGTAGAAAACCAGTGCTGGCTGAAGGCAACAGAGTTACCGATTTTTAGGAAATTTATTAATGACCTGTACCATCCAAAATAGGCATCATTTGTCAAGACGAATGGAGAACCAAAGATTTTATCTGTGGAATACATGAAGAAGGAGCTTGATGAACAAATAAAATGCCTAAAGTAAGTGGACCACAAATATTTGGTGCTTAAGCTGAGGTTGATTTAAAGCATGACTGTATGAACTTTTCCTCTTGGCTGTCTGGCACGAGCCAGATTTTACAAGTAGTTCTTTGAAGAACAACCTTGAAAACCAATCTAGTGCCTTACAGTAGTATTGAAGTACTTTGTGAGTGAGTCTTCTATTCATTTTTGCTGCAATCTCTTCAAAACCATTTGTGAATCTTGAATCAAAGGATTCAATGAAGGGAACACCTTGGAAACTGAAAGTTTTGAAGCCTTTAGCAAATTGGAATTATTAAAAAGAGTGTGTAAATAGGAAGCCATTGAATTTGTCACTACCAAAGCGAGGAAGGATGTGAATTAAGCACAGAGAGCTCCGTGTATCTGGTTGAAGTTTGAAATGTTATAACTGTGTTTTGTAATTCCCTCCCTTTTGAGAAGAATTTTTTGATGAGCTTCCTGGGGATGAATTTGCATTTGTATTGAATGGAATGAAATAGAAAAGGCCTGTTATTTTGCAACATCTCCATTTGGTTTGGCAAAACATTCAAGATAATCAGAAATAGAAACAACTTATTTGCTGAGTTTTATGGCATAAAATATTTGTCTAAGAATGACAATGGCAATGAAATAATGAAGACAATGATGACGAAAATATTTGGACTGAAATATTTAAACATTTCCACACATAAAAGCATAAATAATAAGCTCCACATAGTAGAATTTCCCTGAACTTACCAGGAATCTCACCATCGGTAGAAACAGCATTTTTTTTTTTTTCAATAAAATATGGGCTACAGAGAAGTGTCAATTAAAGGCGTCAATAAATTGAAATTCATTAATGATAAAATGCAAACTTGAAGAATATTGCCATTTTATAAACCAACTAAAAATAACAAGTTGGAGCACCAGAAAGTGAGGAGAGAAACAATGTGGCAAGAAAATATTTGAGGGAAATAAAGGTTAAAATATTTTCAAATATGATGGAAAATATCAAACAGGTTCAACACAAGGGAAATAGGAAGTTATTTTGAAATGAATGGTAATGAACACACATCTTATGAAAATTTCTGGGTATAGTTAAAACTGCATTTAAAACAAAATGTGTAACAATGAAGGCTTTCAGAGAAAAGAATAAATGTTTAAATCCAAAGCTTGAACTACCACATTAAAAAGCTTGGAAATGGAAAGAAAATTAAAGACAAGGTAGAAAACAAGAAGAAATAAAGAGAAGAAATCAATGAATCAGTGAATGGAGAAATCATAAAGAAAATTCAGAAAGCCAGAATTTGGTTCTTGGAAAAATATGATGTCATCAATAATCCCTTGATCGAGACATAAAAGGATGTAATACACATGATCAATATCAAGAATTGCACAGGAGACATCACTGGGAGCTTGAAAATGATGCTAAGAAAATAATTAATGGCCACTTATGAATACGGGTGAATTCCTTGTAAGATAAGACATACCTAAACTGACCCAGTAAGAAACACGACATCTGAATGGTCTTACATTTTGCTAAAGAAAATGAATTTGAAATACAAAGCCTTCCCAGAAAAACTGAAGGCCCCGATGATTCCACTGGTGAATTCTGCAAATAGTTAAGGGAAAAATGAAGAAACGATATTAATTATTCATCATAAATTTCAGAAAATAGAAGAGGAGGATTATTGACCAGCTCATTTCCTGAAGGCAACATAACCCTGATATCAAAACTTGAGAAAGATGTTACAAGTAAATAGAAGTACAGACCCATATCTCTCATGATCACAGGAACAAATATTGACAAAATAGTCACAAAACAGAGCAATATTGAAACTCATCACATGACATGATCAAATGTGAGTCAGCCTAGGAATGCAACGTCGGTGCCATATTAAGAAGTCATTCGACATAAAGAGAATTAGATTAGAGTAAGAAATGACATGATAATCTTAAAAGATGGATGAAAATTGTGTGACAGAATTCAGTATCTATTCATGATGAAGCATCTCAGCTTACTCAGAATAGAGAGGATCTTTCGCAACCTGATAGAAACCGCTATGAAATAACTCCAGGTAATTATCATACTTGATGTTTCCCATAGAGATGGGAACAAGGCAGGGATCCTGCACTTAGTATGTTTTCCCACGTTTTTCTGGATGTTTTAAACCAATGTAATAAGACAAGTAAGAAATAAAGATTATATCAGAGGAAATACAATGGCTTTTATGTGCCCTTCCCATAGTTGTATAGATATACTACTAAAATCTGCAAGAACTAATAAGGGAACGTAATCAAGTTACACTATATAAGGTAAGTTTACCAAAATCAATTGTATTTTTATGTACTAGAATAACATGGAAAAGGAATTTAAAATTAGTATTATTCAAAGTGCCATAAAAATAAACAATACTTGGAAGTAAATACGCCTAAACCTAGAAGATGTTCTTGAGACAAATTAAGGACATAAATCAATACACACGTAGACCATGTTCACAGGTGAAAGCATCCATAATCCTAAAATATCTATTTTCCAAATTGATCTGTAGATCCACCATAAACTAGTCATGATCCCAGAAGGCTTTCTCTCTCTCTCTCTCTGTGGCTCTCTCTTGTTTGGATAAATTGACAGGCTGATTCTAAAATGAATATTTAAATCTAAGGAACCTAGAATCGCAAAAACAATTTGGAAAAGAAGAAAAATGTTGGACAACTTACACGACCTAATTTCAAGAATTACTGTACAGCGTTAATCTTCAAGGCAGTGTGGTATTGGCTTTAGTACAGATAATAAGATCAGTGGTCAGAAAAAAGCCACACTTAAATTGTCAACTGATTCTTTGACAGAGGTGCCAAGTTAATCCAAATTAATTAGGGAAACGATAGTCCTTTTACTAATGATGCTGGAAAAAACAGACAACTATTGTGGAAAGAAAAAGAATCTCTTTGCATACTTTGTGACAAACACAAGTTTATGGATCAAATGTAAAAACAAAACTACCGTGTTTCGCCCAGAATTAGACCTAGCTGGACAACCAGCTCTATCGCATGTTTTGGAGCAAAAATTAATATAAGACTGGGTATTATATTATATTATATAAGAGCCGGTCTTATATTGCAGTAAAATAAGACCGGGTCTTATATTAATTTTTGCTCCAAAAGACGCATTACAACTGATTGTCCAGCTGGGTCTTATTTTCAGGGAAACACGGTATCTGTTTTGAGAACAACACAGGGATGAATTTTTTTGTAATCTTGGAATAGGCAAAATTTTAGAGAAGACACAGAGAGCTCTAAGCAAAAATGGAGAACAAAGGGGAAGAGGAGGAGAAAGAGAAGAAAAATGGGATTTCAAAACTTTGAAAACTTTAGTTCACCAAAATACACCTTTAAAAGAATGCATAGCAAAGCCCGAGATTGAAAGAAAATGTAAGTTGAGCTTTTACATAATAATGCATATTGGACGTATAATGAAAACAATACTCCATTCAAGCATAACATATACAAATCTGAAAAATACTCTTCATCTAGAGTAAAACGTTGTGTCATGTAGACTCGTATCTTGCTAAATTTCAAAGATCGAAACATTTCTGCACTTGGAAACAGCTATGTACACTACTTAGGAGGTACATGATGTATAGAAGCACTACCGAAAACCTGCACTCGGGGTTTGTGACAAAAGGGCCAAAATATTCTCCCGAGCATCAGAAACAGTCTTTCTCTGCTGGAATCCATTTTTGAAAACTCAGAAAGACGCAACAGCTAAAATTGGACTCTTTCCTTCTGAAATGGTAGATTAGAAAAATAGTAGATACTTTTTCCACTAGATGCCAAAATTACGTAGTGATTAAGGAGAAGTGATTGCTAGTTCATAGCATTTTAGGTTCAAATGCATATGCAACTTAAAAGCACAAAAACCTAATAGTAGCCTTAACGTGTTGTAATGTAAGGGTTTCATCCCAAGAAAGTTGTCAAAGCTATTACTGGTTTATCCTTGATTTTTAGCTATAATCTTCCATGATTTATTTCTAATGATTTATATATTTTCTTTAATTTGTTTCACTTGACGTAAGGATGTTTCTCAGACTGTCTAATGATGTCTAGGTTTAATAACTGTATTATGTCTGTATGATCTATGCTTCTGGGTATTGGTAAATTCATTTTTATATTTCCTACTCAGTTTTATAAGGACAAAAAGATGATTAAATACTCAAATATTGGCAAAATCATTGTACAGACAAGTGTCGTGACACTGCCAAAAATGAACAGTCAGCAGTGTGGTTAGTTATGAACCGATTAACTTAATGCGAACTCACGTTTGGAAAGACAGTTGAAGGATTTAAGTGACAAATTTAAGATGGGTTTTTAAAAAAGTGTTTGAAAATCAAACATCGGCTATAATACTACTGGTCCAGTCGTCACAAATTGACAAGTGAATATAATACCAACTAAAAGGATTGGAAAGGTGGATCTTTTCTGGCCATTCTAGACTGAATAAATTGGTGAAATCCTGAGGCAAAAGGAGCAAATTTCCTTTCTTTCTTGACATATATACTGAAAAGAGAAAGAGATTTCTAGTTCCACAGGCCTTATTCACAAAGCAGATAAGTACAAAGTATACTCCAATTTTTTTAAGTAGATTTTTGGGTCTAAGGTGATAGATATTGAGGTTGAAAGTAAAACATTTCAAAATACAGAAGAGTTATCTCTGGGAATCAAGCTTTTAAATGCTTGTCTGTTTTATAAATCGAGATTATTGGATTTCAGTTTAGGGTACATAAAGTTGTTTTTTTCCCTTCTCTCATTTATGGTTTTTGCTTCTCCCAAGTTCTCTGCCTGTTACATCTCTGCTTTCTTAATTCAGGAAATGAAATGTCCTATTTCATTTTGCTCAGACCACCCAGCAAAAGACTGGGCCAACGCCCACCAAGGTCAGAATGGAACTCAGCGCTGCCCACAAGCAATCTCTGAAACTTGAGACACCTGGGCCTTGCACGAGCGCTCTGGGTACCCTTGACCTCAGCCACGGGGCTTCTGTGCGCATGCGCAGTGACATCAGTCTCTGACCCGTGCACCGTTGCTTGGTTACAGCCATTCTCTGGGCTGAGAGATTCCAAACTTCTAACTGCCCTGCTGGGATAGTGTGGCGACAGGGAGTTGGCTGCTCTAGAGTCTGCTGTTGGTTGGGCTCGGGAGAAAAAAAGCGTAAGAAGTGCTGAGGAGGTTCTGAAGCCCTTAGGCTTGGCCATGAAGAAGGTTATTGGCTTCGGGCTTCGGAAGGTTTTCGGAAAGAGATCACAGAGCGATGGTCTTGGCAGGCAGCCTTGGACTGGAGATGGTGTCTCCTTGCGGTCCGGGTACCACATCCAAGACAGAGATCTCCCCAAAATCCACAAAGCTGCCTGCAGGGGCGACGTATCAGAAGTGAAGAGGCTTCTCTCGCGCCATCCAGAGAGATTGAATGACAGAGACAAGCAGAAGAGGTGAGAGGGCCTGCGAGGCCAGTGGGCACGGGCGGGCCTGGAGGAGGCTGGGGGACCTGGCAGAAGGGCTCAGCGGCCCAGGCTCATCCAGGTGGAGCTCAGCCCTCCTGTCACCCAGGGCGCTGTGCTGTGTTCCCTCGCGGGTGGGGACCTTACCCGGGTGCCAGTGCCCAGGCCGACTTTGTGAGCACCAGGAACAAAATCTCAAGGACCCGTCACTCATAATTCCCCTTATAGAGCACTTTACTGACAATGTTAAAGCGATTTAACTAAATATCAATAATAGAAATGAAAAGTATATGCAGCATTTTATTTTTGATGTCCACAGTTTTAGACCATATTGTTAAATACTATAGAAAAGTGCTTAATGAGAAAACGAATTCCCATAGTAGATCAACTTGTGGGCTAAAAATTCTTCAGCTAAAACCCAGTATCCGTTTTCTATCAGTGTCCACCCAGGTATGTACGGTGTTCACTGAGGGGCCTTAGAAGGGAAGCTTCCAGGGGCACATGCTGTGGGCTTGCCTAGGAAGACACGTTTTCTCCCCGTGTGTGCTCTTCCTCTAGGTATCAGTTTTACATAAGCCGGCTAAACTCTCAGGGCTTTACAAGTTTGGGTTGCACGTGCTGTCTCTTTGATTGTGGTGATGACATTAAGAATCGTTTTGTACAGTAGACAAAGATTTGCCCTTCTAGGTGTCAACAGGTGCTCTATTGCCACAATTTCTTTACTAAGAGCTGAAAAGAGAGATAAATGATTGGAATATAGCTGAAAATGCCCAAACACCCTAATATAGGTAGGATGTTAGAGCTTGATAGTGACGGCATTTCACGTTAGTAGAAAAGATGAATTACTCATGAATGATGGAGAAATACCTGTTAAGTATTTGGAGAAAATTCGTTAGATTTTCATATCACAAAAATAAGTTCCAGGTGTACTATAGATAAAAACTTATAAATATACGAAATGAGGAACGTACCAGAAGAAAACAGAAATGCCTATTTATACATTTTTTTATGTTGGCGAAGACTTGAAAAGCAAGAGTTCAGAAGGTTGGTTGAGCAATATAAGAAATCAGTAGTCTCTGTATATCAGAAAATAATATTAACAAAATAAAAGAAAATGTACTTGCAAATTATGTACGGCATAAGTATATCAGGGAAAAGTGTATCTTCGTTTTATAGAGAAGTGTCTGAAATCAACAGAAAAAACGCACTCGAATTTTGAATGGGACCAAGTTCTTTCTGTGTATCTGTAAGTGACCAATACTTAGTGTCCCAGGTGAGAAAAGGAATTCAAGTTGAAAGAGAGATGACAACTTCTTTTCCATCCTCCAAGGTTGAGAAGATGAGGAGCCATGGTACTTGTACTGCTGCTTCAAGTTTAAGTTGCTTCTGACTTTTCAAACGGGCAGTTGGTGATAAGTACCACATTTAAAAATGTGTGTTCCCTTTACGCATCAATTCCAAGTACTAAAATATCTTTATGAAATAATTAGATAAATCACATACAATTTGTTTTTCTCAGCACTGCTTACAATATCAATGTATTGTGAAGAACTCACATCAAGGGATTTCGTAAATAAATTGCAGTGCATCCGTAGGATGGAATTACCTGAGACCGTTGAAGGTGGTATGGATGATACATACATGCTCACGTGCAAAGATGTACTCTGGTAGCTCGGAAAAGGAGAAAAGCATTCCTTTGATTATACACACACACGGACTACGATATTATTTTAGCCCAAAATATGTGCAAACTTGATATCTGAGTATTTGTACTGTGACGTTTTCTTTTTAAAAAAATCTGATCTCTACACTGAACATATACAGAAATTCTAGTAATGGTTTATTATTAATAAAGTAATCCCAGGTAATATTTCATTATTCCCAGGTATATGAATCTTGTTCAGATTAAAACAATTTCTCACTTCTATTTTTTAATATATTTTTTTTAAAGATTGGTATTTTTGGCAACTTTTAGCCTCTTCAGAAGTAAAGGCAGTCTTTTTATCTGTGCCTGTAGAAGTTCATGTATCTATATTTCTGTACACACTTAGTTTTTTTTTTATTACATAGTGCTTCATTACCTATAATATTAAATGATCTTTGATTAATCATTTTGGTTCTGTCTTTGTGGAGATCAAAAAAGCACATATAAGTGATTATTACTATTGCAGAAGTACTGCTTTACTATAAAAATGTTGTTTACAAATGTTGAAATCTCCAGCTATAGTTATCCATTCTTTCAATCCATTTATTCATCAAATATACACTGAATAACTGTTACGGAGCAGACACAGTCTACCCAGGACTCTCAGAATCTATCTCTCAGGCCCTTTTCATCCTTAAAAACTTTATGTTGCCCAGTAGGAGTGAAATGAAAAATTGTAAATGGAAGTATTTGTACCTAATCTCAATTGAAGCTTTTCCTCCCCCATTTCAAACAAAAGGATTTCTGCAGTTAGGACGTTGTGAACAGTGACCAAATTTGCTGTTCAGCTAGTGTGCAATAGTATTAAATATGAATATTGATCATTGGAAATCATCCGATTTTCATATAATCTTTGAATCTCCACAGTCAATGAAATGAGCCATCCCTAGTCACTTGACTCCTGAGTCTCCTTTGGCGTCAAGTTTCTTGAAAATCAAAACAAGAATTACTTTGTGATTTTAGTCCTCTTTCCCCGTGATGCTCTTAAGAACGAACATTTATTTAGATGCCAACTTACGAGGAGAACTGCGGAAGGTCTGGTGCGTTTCCATTATTTCACTTCACGTCAGGCACCACGGGTGGTAGGATGCCCGTTCTTGTAAGTACCAGTAAGAAATTATTTAAATGCTGCCAACTATACTTTCAAGGCATTCTGAATTATGCATTGCCTTCCAGTGTCAGAGGTGTTAAAATATGAGAAAAGAAGCATCTTAGAACCACTGCAATGCAGTGTTCTTTCTTAATCCTTAAAACACAGCTGCAAAGTAGGTAGAATGATATCATTTTACTTAATTGAAATGTTGTCTTGTAAAGTAGTAGTGATGGTAATAATTCGGATAATATTACCAAACAGTTATTGAGTGTGTGTTTTGTGCTAGGAACCTAAGTAAACACTTTGCATAGATTCCCATTTAAGCCAACAACAGTGCCCTGTGATGTTAAGTACTATTTTTATCCCCATTTGTTGATGAGGAAATGGAGGCACACAAAGGCTAAGGGACAGCTATTAAGTGGTAGAGTTAAGTTAGGATCAAACCCGAGTTGAGCTGATTCCCCAGGGCATGCTCTCGGTAGTCGCTTAGGCTGCTCTTTCATTAGTGTGGCGAGTAACAAGAGCTCGTGAATGTTGTCCTTTGTGCAGAAGAAAACTCCGTGTTGGTTCTGAAGGCATTGGAGTAGTGTGTCATGTTTACAATTGCATGCAGAACTGCATGTTTGAGACGGTGCCCTGTAATGTCCTAAATGTCCTCTCACCCTCATAGGACTGCTCTCCATTTGGCCTGCGCCTTTGGCCGTCTGGAAGTGGTGACTCTTCTAGCAGAGAAGAAATGCCAGATGAATGTCGGTGACAACAGAAACAAGACAGCTCTCATGAAGGTATGTGGTAGCCAGCTCTGTCAACAGGAGATGGATTTGGTTTAATTATTTAGAATAAAAATGAATTTCTCTCAATTAACTATACCTAATTGTGGAAACTTGTGGAATGCTTACTTTGAATTCCCATAATTTACCGTTTATTTAATGACGTAATCCTGACAGGCCGTGGAGAGCCAGGAAGAGGAGTGTGCAACAATCCTACTAAAACACGGAGCGGACCCACATATGAAGGACTTCCGTAGCAACACGGCTCTCCACTATGCGGCCATGGGGCACAACACCGCGATAGCTGAACAGCTCCTGCAACACCAGGCAGATATAGAAGCAACCAATGAGGTATAGATCCACAGATGTATTTATACAATATTTATAATACATGTGTTTCAGCCACAAGCATTTTATTTCTAGTCGATATATACTGCATGCTGTACATCAGGCCCTGTCGCCACAGAAACAAGTCAAAGCCAAGTCAGGAAGGGGAAATGGGTTGGCCACAGAAAGGGCCCAGCTCTGGCCTGTAACAGTCCTGTTACTGCGTGGGAGTGGGTGCAAGGCTCAGAGCCCACCGAGGACTGAAGACCTGGTGGGCTGGAAGTATGTGGGGGTGGCTGCTACAGGGCAGGGCCTAGGAGATGGGTGCTCCTGGGGGTGGGTGGGAGGAAGGGTGGAACTTGGGTCCCGGCCGGGGAGCTGGCGATATGCAGGTGGGGAGGGGAAGCAGCAGGACACAGGCCCTGAGCAGCCCAGGCCTCGGGGGTTCTGAAGATTGGGGCAGGAGGGCCAGTCACGTTTGGACATCCAGCCGGGGCATCCACCTGTGCTCCTAGCCACTCTGCCAGCCATGGTCCCCCTTGGGGTCTCCACCTCGGAGTGGGGCTCCTGCTCAGCCTCGTGGAGACGCTGGGCGGGTTGTCGTACAGAGGGAGCAGGTGATGGGGTTGCATTCACCCCTTTTTGTTCCTGGACGTACATCACCGCTCGCCAATGCAACCCCAGCAGGAATGCCCTTGGTTGACACAGGAAGGGTCAATTTTACATCTTTGGAAGCTCAAGCGTCCCCTGAATGCAAACAGTTGGAACTCAATTTTCTAAAATTTTACTTTACATGATCATACCTCTAAAGTAGCAGTAGAGGGCACAGCTCTCCTTTATGCACTTGTGACAAATTACTTGTGAAAACACAACTTGTTAGAGGCAACACTTCCTTTTTTAAGTGTTTTTTCACGTCCGAGTTGTTTTCCAATTAATGCAAAACAATGCAGGAAAGCACAATTTGCCTTTGAAATCGGCTTCTCCTTAAAACTCAAACGAACAAAAGCATTTTACAATATCATTGAAATCTTCCTGCTCTTGACAAGTTGCTATTTATAAACAAGTGATTTATATAAAGCTATTTAGCTCCCATTGGCCAAAGCCTGAGAGGGAAAAAGGAAAGGGAAAGGAAATAACTATGAGAAATATGCAGGGGAATTTGGAAATTGAACTATTGAGAGGAAATAACAAGAAGAGATTTTTCAAAAACTCATGGACACAGACAACAGTTCGATATTTACCAGAGGGTAGAGAGGGGAGGGGTGACAGATGAGGAAAAAGGGTCAAATATATGGTGATGGAAGGAGAACTGACTCTGGTGGTGAACACACAATGCAATATACAGATGATGTATTATAGAAATGACACTTGCAACCAACTACTAACCAATGTCACCCCAATAAATTTAATTAATAAAAAGTGTTTTTTTATTTTTGTTTTCCTTCGGTTTATATGCTTAGTCAAGGTCCTCTGCAGTTTTGGGGGATAATAATCCTTAGCTTGGGAGAGAGAGTCAGTGAGTTTTAAACTCCCCCGAGACCACTTCTAGGAAGGCTCCGAATCCTCCAAATTACAGTGAACAGGTGGCAATTAAGTGGGAAACGAGGGAAGGACAGATAATTAAGTGACATATCATCCTGTTCTGGCAGAAAGAGCCACCTAGGTAAGAGTCTAAACTCTGCTGTGAAATCTAGACTGTCCCATGAGAAGAAAGGAGTTTAGCTTTAATGAAATCAAGTTGCATTTTGAGTTATTAATCCCGTTTCCTCTCCTACCCAGGAAATTAAGTGTGCTTTTCATAAGTGACATGTCTCTTCCACTTTTATTTGGCCTAATCCTCAATGTCAGAGGAAATTGGTGACATAGGCGAGAGAAGAGACTGAAGTGATCGTCTACTGGACTAGTTCTCGGCTAGAATTGTGCTGGCAAATCAAAGTCACCCTAGGAACTTTAAAAACACTTACAATCATTCACAAGCTAGGCTCTTCCCTGAAGGTTTTGACTGAGTAAAGCTAATAAGGCCTGGACATGTGTTATTTAGAAATATTTCCCTGAGATTCGGATACAACTCTTGGTGAAGAACTACTAGTGCAATATATCAATTCGCAGATCTCAGATACTTAAATATCTCTAGAAGAGGTGGAGTTTGGGAGGTGATTACCCTCCAGCTCTCTCCTTCCCAACACTCTTCGCCTGACTTTTGAACTGTCTGTACCTCTGGGCTCGAGAAGTGGAAGGAAATATCATTGGCGGTATCTACTGGCTTAAAAAAGAACACCTTTTTCCTTTCAGCCATCAGTCATTCACTGGCGCTCAGAGAATCTTCAGAAATTTGCTGATGGGTGGTCTCCTAATGCACAGAATCGGGCCCTTTAAGAATTTTGCATGTTTGTTTGTGCTCCACTTGTTAGATCAACAAATGCTTACTGCAAGCAGGGTTTCCTGCAGTAATAGGAAATTGTGAGCCTACTTTTTTGCCTGTTGTTCTGTAAATCTCCAGTTTTCTTTTCTTTGTTTTTTAGTTAAATTTATTGGGATGACAGTGGTTATTGTATTTAAATAGGTTTCAAGTGTACATTTCTTTTTTATTTATTTATTTTTTTATTAAATTTATTGGGGTGACAATTGTTAGTAAAATTACATAGATTTCAGGTGTACAATTCTGTATTACATCATCTATAAATCCCATTGTGTGTTCATCACCCAGAGTCAGTTCTCCTTCCATCACCATATATTTGATCCCCCTTACCCTCATCTCCCACCCCCCACCCCCACCCCCCTTATACTCTGGCAACCACCAAACCATTGTCTGTGTCTATGAGATTCTGTTTCTCATTTGTTTGTCTTGTTCTTTTTGGTTTATATACCACATATCAGTGAAATCACATGGTTCTCTGCTTTTTCTGTCTGACTTATTTCGCTCAGCATTACACTCTCAAGATCCATCCATGTTGTCACAGATGTTCCTATATCATCTTTTCTTACTGCCGAATAGTATTCCATTGTGTATATATACCACAACTTCTTCATCCATTCATCTATCGAAGGACATTTTGGTTGTTTGCATGTCTTGGCCACCGTAAACAAAGCTGCAATGAACATTTCTATAATGCGTCATCTATATGTCATATTATGTGCTCACCACCCAGAGTCAGTTCTCCTGCCTTCACAGTATATTTGACCCCCCTTACCCTCCTCTACTATCCACTGTCCCCCCTTACGTTCTGGTAAGCACTCAACTGTTGTCTGTGTCTATGAGTTTTTGTTTCTTTGTCTTGTTCATCTGTTGCTTTCAGTTTCCTATCCCTCATATGAGTGAAGTCGTATGGTCCTCGACTTTTTCTGTCCGATTTGTGTTGCACAGCATAATAATGTCATGATCCATGCGTGTTGTCCCAAATGGCAGCATTTCATTTGTTGTATGGCACAGCAGTATGCCTTAGTGTATACATACCACATCTTCTTTATCCAGCCATCTATTGAAGGACAGTGTGGTTGTTTCCGTTTCTTGGCCACCGTAAATGATGCTGCAGTGATCGAAAGTGTGTGATAAACTCTCTCAGTATGTCTGGGAAATTCATAGAGCCGTGGCATAATCACGATGGTAGGTTTAAACATGAAATCCCATGAAGTTAGTAGCAATACAGATGGGAAGTGTCAATAATTTAGTGTCAGCAGTCCTCTAATGTAATTATCCATTGGATTAACAATCTGAAAAATGAATACAGATAGATTATGGTTTGAATAAGAATGGGAAAAATTCTTGAAGTGGGTGTAATGAGTCTAAATGACAGTTTTGTTGCATGTTGGGGCCCAGTTTTTTAATGAAGCTTATGATACTAAAAAACGGAAAGATTTTACATACAAATATTCACATTATACACAAACATTTGGAAAAGGCAGATAAAAAATCCCAAGTGGGCCATAGACTAGTTGTGGCTCCTCGATATGTTTAGTTTGCCCCCCTATGTTGAGCCAACATCGAGAGTTTGGGGACCGATGAGAAACAACGCTGTCAAGCTTCTCTTAACGAATCCAGCCTGGTCCCCTTGAGCCCTGACTACAGTGGGTGTCCTGTGGCGAGGCTGCGCCTCTTCTATGAGACATGTGTTCCCCAGAGTGCTGCTGTCCCCACCTGGGTTCTTCACTTACTTGGGTCCCCTTCTTTGCCTCCGGAAGCACTGGAGTGTGCGATTCCTCTTGTACAGAGTATTTTGATAAACATTTCAAGATTTTCAAGACAGTCCATGTTGATTTATTATATGTGTTCTATGTTAATCTCCTTAGAATGAGAGTAAGTTTTTCAAGCTAGAATTCCTAAGTTGTTTTTCTTTTAAAAAAACAAAAAGAAAAAGAAAAAAAACTTCCTTTTTCATTATACGTCCTATAAATGATCATACCCATGGAAATGTCTTTAAGTCTTATGAGGTCAGTGATGGCTATAGTTGTAGGTGTCATGCATATTCCAGTCAGCATTCTATCTTCCTCCTCAACAGGGTTCCTTAAAACTGCAAGTGATTTAGTCGCTTTCATGATGCTAAAAGATCAGTATTAAAACGTTAACTGATAAGCCATGATATTTTATTTCGGAGTTATATTTTGCCTGAGCCGTAAAATAATTTTAAGTAGCAATTAAAATAGACCCAGAATGAAAACAGATTTTTTTCAAAAAGTAGATAGGCATTGGGGTCCCAAGATTATCATCGTAACTGAGAATGAAATTTCACATTGAGCTTACCAACAGCCCAGATAAAAACCCATCATCTTATAATGGGAGAAAACCCATGGACCATTTAGCGATAAACAATCAAAGGTCATTTGAAGCCTAACTCTTTTTAATTTAGAGTCCATTTCTTTAGTGACCCTTTTGGAGCAGGAGAGCCTGAAGTTGACATCTGGGATCCTGAGAACATGGATAGAAGTGAAGCAAGCATGTTTGCATAAGCTGCAGAAAACCTTCACCTCTGTTGGAAAGCTCTCCAAACTATATCCCTGAAATTCCATGATATTTCAAACGTTAATGTTTGCCACAGAAAAGTATTGTCAAATCGGGAATAAGCAACCTGAAACACTTCTTTAGTAATAGCCATATAAAGCACAGCTTTATAATACTTCTCAAACACAGGTGCTCTTTCTGGAATCTTCCTACTGGGCCACAGTAGTTAATTTCTGGTAAAGTACGTATTCTTTGGAATACAATGTAACAAACACTGCCCCAGAAACAATTATTTAGGTTTTCAATTCAATAAAACGACTTAAAGCATTTACGTCTATGATTTCGAGCTTGGAGACACAGGGATGAAGAATAGCCCCTGCCCTCCAAAAGCTCCGGGTTCAGATGGGAACGATGAAATCACTGCAGTGCAGTGCGGTAGAGACTGTGATAGGAGCAAAGATTTTGGAACCAGGGCTGTCAGTGTTTGAGGGGAGTTCTGGATAATGAGGTGGAAGTTCATCCGTTGGAGAGGAAGAAGGAGGATATTTTAAAGGGAAGAGCCGCAGATGACAGCACAGAGGGCTACTTTGTATTTACTTTCTCTAGTGTATGTTCAAGTTTAGAGGATCTTTTATGAGTTTTCAAATTTGATGTAGAACTATGTAGTTTTTAAGCTGTAAAATGTTTTCTGTTTTACAGTTTGATTTTACACCACTTTTATTTGCTGTGCATCTGAAGAGCCAGGAAATGGTGGAGTTTTTACTCGAGAGACATGCAAACATACATGCAGTTGATAAGTGGAAAAGGTACAGTGGTTTGTTCTTTTGGTTTTAAACTTAGAACTGTTTTAGAGCGGTAACAGTTGCTCAAGTCAGAAAGATTAATAACAAGAGGATTAACCTATGATTACAAAGTGAAAAATATCAGCACATCGTCCGTTAGGTAGAAAAGCAATTATTCTGACTGGTGAACTGGAAGAACCGTATCCTGCAGGATTCATATTCCTTTATGATATCGACTGATGTCATTTGTCATTGCAGTTTGGGGTCACATGGTATTATATTAGCTAAAGGGTTTTCACTGTAATTTTACTAGTTTTGTATAGTATGGAGTCTAACTTAGTTTATGATACAATATGGGATTTAGTCTCTCTGACAGTTTTTTTAACCTCTGCCGCGTATTCAGTTTTCCTTAAAAGATGCACGTTAAAGGTAAATAGGAGTTGATTTTGTTGTTTGGATGACTCTGCTTGAAATTGTTTTCTTCAAGGAATGCTGATGTTATAGGGATTTCCCTAAGTGACTGTGAATTGCTACTACCAGATATTCCTCCGTTTTTA
This sequence comes from Rhinolophus sinicus, assembly GCF_057876585.1. Lineage (NCBI taxonomy): Eukaryota > Metazoa > Chordata > Mammalia > Chiroptera > Rhinolophidae > Rhinolophus > Rhinolophus sinicus. Next base: position 113,827,891 of record NC_142501.1, on the reverse strand, counting down.
TCCTTTTTTATTTCTAGTCTATTTTGATGTGTTTTTGTTTTATCATTTTTAATTGGTATGAGTAGAAGGGAGAAAGACAACATTAACTGAATAAACTTCTTCTTTAATGAAACAAGTCATGGATGGGTGATAAAAAAAGAGATGGGCTTTCAGTTCACTCAGGACTGGGTTCAATGCTCAGCTTTCCTACGTGTCACGTGTGTGACCATGGGAACATTACTGTCATCACCAAACATGTTTCCCGATGTGGAAACGAGGAAAATCATATCTCCTTCGAGGATGGTCGTGTGTCACGACCTGGCGTGTAATTCGGTGCCCAGCACGTGCTTATGCGCACCATTAACTTCAATGATGACAATGATTGCTAGAATTATTATTAATACTATTGTTTTGAGCCTGCCAACTAGCTTTAATTTACCTGACTTCTAGCTGACTTTGGATGTAACGTATATAAGACTAAGGAAGAAACGGGAAATTCTTCATTGAAATCTTCACCTACTTCAGATAAGTGACCTCAGCAGAGTGACTTGTCTATTAAAGAACTTTAAATTAGCAACTTCTAGGTAGTACCCAAGTGGGGCAAGAGGCTTTTTGTTTTTGTTGTTTTCATGTGCCTTCATTTTAGCTTTGGACATAATTTACAAAGATGAACACTTAAGCATGTAAATGGTCAATTCTATACAGATAAGCAATATATTGAACTCGGTAGAGTCTCTCAATGTTGCTGTTTAGGTAACTTACAGTTCCTAAGGGTGAAGTTGTTGTCTGTTATTTCAGAACAGCCCTCATGCTTGCTGTAAAGGCTAAATCCTCAAATACAGTCCGGCTGCTGCTTCAGGCAGGTGCAGATGTCTTTGCTCAAGATGACAGTGGATTCACTGCAGAAGAATACGCTTTATCTAAAGGTTTGAAGGAGTAAGTGTTTACATTGACATGCTAATTATCACAAAACTGAACTTCCAAATACTTTAACTGTTACTTCTTAGGTAACAGGTGAGACTTCATAACTGGGTTCAGGCAGTGGGGGCATGGCAGTGAGTTAGTAGACATCCTCAGCCAGAAACCAAACAAACGGTCAGACGTGGAAGACGTAGCAAAGGGACAGATTCCTTATCCCAGAACTTTGAAGACCTTTATCTCTAGGGATCCCAACATTCTCCATTTCATTCCAAGCATAACCCCTGTGTGTCAGGTACCAATAATGTCTCTTCTCTGACTTTTTCAACTGGTTATTTGGGGGTGTAAAATGTACAGTTTAGCAGGAAATTCTCTATTTTCTGGAGGCTATCGGCTATGCTCTCCCCCTTGAAATTTTTAAGAAGCCAAAGTGTTCCCTAAGTCCAAGGGGGACCATCCTCTTTCACAAGTCAGATGGAGAGGGAACGAAGGTCATTCTGGTCATTCATTGGTTTCCATTGATTGTGTTGCTGCAGGCTTGCTGTAGCAATGGGTCCTGTCGTCATGACTACCTGTGCTCCCAGGTGCCCTTGCTGATCCCGAGTCCTCGGTGTTCGTGGTTTTCCACACTTGGACTTCCAAGTGACGATATTTTTTACTTGACACGCATGTGTTTGTTTACATTCTCAGCCCCTATTCCAGAGCACCAGCACCCTGTCCCGGGAGCTTGGACTTCTAGCTTTAGCCACACACACCCTTCCCCAACCCTGAAAAACAAAACTATGCGGGGCCCACATCTTAGCCCAGACCTCATGATGACTTACCCTTTTGAGTGTCTTGTTTTGTCTTCTGCTAGCACATGTTAGTTGGAACATTCTGAGCTGTCAGAGAGGTGCCAGTAATGCTGCAGGAAAAGATCAGACTTTCCTTTCTCCTTTGTTACCAGATCTGTACGCCAAGGCCACTTGCTATCCCATGGAGTATCTTTCCTTAGGTCCTGGAAGGTCCCGTAACGCCTTTCCCACAGTAGCAGGCACTAACTTGCCTGTGATTCCTTAGTTAAGATGAGGCTCAGTGATCTGTTTTCCAAAATAATGAAAATCTGTCAAGTGACTTGACTCTCCCTCAAGTTTCAGAATATTTAAAGTTTTGCCTGACATGGAAGCCAGTAAACAGGAAGCTCTGGATCTAAAGGAGGTTACTTGGTGTTAGACTAGCTGCACCCCTTCCATGCCTCATGAATGTGCATGTGTTGTATCTTCCAAGTCAACTGGGGATGCCTAGGAAGGTTAGAAAGATCTGATAGTTCAGAGTTTCAGGAGGTAGTCATGAGACAGAAGTAGTCCAAGCCAGGTCTTGACTTCTATACGTTTTCTGCCACTGGTGTGATTAGCTACGATAATAGGGGGCAACTATGTTATCTGACTTATTGAGGTAACATATTTCTAAATGCCTTTAATTACAAATTACATAATAGCTGAGATGTACTGAATTACAAACCACAAAGAAAGAGTAGCTAATAACCAACATTTAAAACATTTTCTGTAAACTGCAGCATTTGAATGTTAAATAGAACCTATGAAAAGCACACATTAGATTTATTTGGAATTCCAAAACAATTTCAAAAACTAAAGCTCAAAAAAACTTACTCCATTGCCTTCCATTTTGTTGTATTATCTATTTGATCCTGTGACAACCTGTAAAATAAGGCAGTGAGCTGCTTGGTTTGTAGAGGAAAACTCTGAGCCTAACAGCAGTGACTTCTCCGACAATGGATTTTGTGGACTATGGAACTAGGATTTCTCAGTTCTCGCCACTTGCCCCTGCTAATTCTAATTAACTGACTGAACTATTCTGCCCTCACCATGACTGGTTCACCTTGCTTTTTTGTCTTCTTTAATCACATGCTTAAGAAAAATTTTGTACAACTTACCATGTTGTTGTTTTATTAACTTAAGTTGATAGGGGTGACAACGGTTAGTAAAATTACATAGGTTTCAAATGTCCAATTCTTTAATATATTGTCTGTATATCACATTGTGTGTTGACCACCCAGAGTCAGTTCTCCTTCTGTCACCATGTATTTGACCCCCTTTACCCTTTTCTACTATCTATCCCCTCTTCCACTTACTCTCTGACAGCCACTGAACTGTTGTCTGTGTCTATGAGTTGTTTTTTCTTTGTTTGTCTGTAGAACTTACAAAATTGAAGCGTATGGGATAATTCAAGTTTTTATATTAGCTCAGACATTACCTGAAATACTCTAAGAATTCCATGTTTTGATAAATGTGTTCCTGTCAGTTATACCACAGTAATATTATCACCTCTTTTACACATAGCGACGCCAAACTAATTTCTGATTGCAAAAAAGAGAGGAGATGGAAAAAGTCTTCTGACAATAACAGTCGAGGTAAGACTCCTAATAGTGAAGTATACTTTGTGGTCCTACCAGACATACAGTAAGACTAAGAAAGTTTTGCTATTGAAAGAGCTGTTAAAGCAAAATGTGTATATTGCATGTATATTTTTTCTTTCTTAGTTAATGTCTTTCTTAATAGTCTAGTATTCAGAATTATTATAAAAGTGAATTGTCGGTATTTAAAATCTGAGAGCGTATTGTGTGAAAAGAAAGTCATTTATCTAGTCATGACCCCTACAATCCCATATGATATTTGTGTAAATACGAAAAATGATTTTTAAATCAGTATGTTGTATGTTTCTTCTATAATCACCTTGCAACAAGTTGGACTTGTTCTAAAAATGGACCTTTGTTTAAATTTTACATCAAATGGCTTACAGGTAGTGAATGAATTCTTGTGATTACATTGTGGTTTGTCTCCCCATAATGTAACTAAAACTAGGAACTCAACAATACCTTCCTAGTCCCATAAACAAATGGCAAACAGTAAGAACTGCAAAACTTAGCCAGTGTGAAGGAATCGCAGTGAGACTGTTTTTGAAAGGTATCTCCTGATGCAAGTCAGTAAAGCTGTGCCTTGCTGAGAAGCATGGGTTATTTTCCATGTGGCTATGCCAACAAGTTCTCACTAGTATCACCTTTTTTCCTCATAAGTAAAAACAGAGTGAGACATGTTGACCTCATTAGAAGAAGCTGTTTTCTTCTGTTCGTTGGATAGTTGTCATGACAGTGTAATTTCTCTAGAACAAGATGCTCTGTAGCCATTAGTCAAAAGATAATCACAATAAATGTTCCCATAGCCCAACTTAGGACTCGAAAGATGATAATAAAAGTACAGAAAAGTTTCGCAATGACAAAAACGCTATTCTACTCACTGGATGTGGCACCTTGTGCATTGTACAACATGAAATGCCCGAGGACCCCTTAAACATAGTAGACCTCTATCAAAGCACTTGTGTCGGTGGTTTTGCAAGTTATAGGAAACACAGAGATGAGACGGAATTTGATCTTTAATGTGCCCCTAATACTTTAGAGCTGTCCCTGGTTTATTTCTGGGGTTTCTTAAAACAGAATTTTCAAGGGCAATCTTTTCATTCATTTATTTATTTGCCTCTGCAGCCGTTTGCTATGTAAGCATCAGGTGTCTTTTAGGTACTAAGTATTATTTTGATGTTGCAGAAGACAAGTGTTTTAAAACCACAGTCCCTACCCTCCAAGAGCTTGTTCTTATCATTGTCATTGCTATTATTTACTATACGTTACACAGTGCTTACTAGGTGCCAGAGCCCACTGAGAGCTTATCATTATCATTATTGTTTTTTATTGGGTGTGTAGTATGAGATCTGACAATTAAGTTCGAGAACTCACCAGCGTGCACTTACATTATTAGCAGCACTGTACAAACAGCTCAGTAAGGTTTCATAACCTTGGTATATCAGTGTCTCAGAGCTGTGTTCGTGTTGACGTGTGGCAGTGTCTTGCTGAGTGGCGCTCATTATTGTTGTTGCATAATTTTGTGTGCCATTGCGAGGCTGTCTGAGCTTGAATTAGAGCTATGATCAAACATTAAATTTCTTGTTAATCTTGGCAAGAGTGGAAGTCAAATCAGGAACATGTGAGTCCAGGTTCATGGGGATAATGTCGTGAAGAAAACGGCCATGTACAAATGGATTAAACGTTTTTCTGAGGGGAAAGATTGCGTCACTGATGAAGAGACGTCAGGGTGGCCAATAACGACCAGAACTGAGGAAAACATTGCAAAAGTTCATCGAATTGTGAGTCAAATGCATCGGCTGACTGTGAGAAGCATAGCAGACCAAGTACACATCGATAGAGAAACAGGAAAATTTTAACTGAAAATCTTGGCATGAGAAAGGTGTGTGCAAAAATGGCTCCAAAGGAGCTCACTGATGAACAAAAGCAAAGGAGAGTCAAAGGTTGCCAAGACCTTTTGGATAGTCAAGACAATGTTTTGAGCCGTGTTTTCGCTGGTGATGAAACATGGGTGTACCATTACGATTCTGAAACAAAGCATCAAAGTGCACAATGGAAGTCAGCCAATTCTCCACGACCAAAAAAGTTCTGTCAGTCCAAATCAAGAGTCAAAACAATTTTACTAACCTGTTTTGATATCAGAGGGATTATTCATGATAAATTTGTACCAACTGGACAAACAGATAACAATGTTTAGTTTTGGGAAGTTCTGAAAAGACTGCATGAAAATGTTAGAAGAAAACAACCTCAACATTTGGCCCACTATTCATGGCTGTTGCATGACGGCAACGCATCAGCTCACACGGTACCGTCTGTGAGAGAGTTTTTAGCCAGTAAACAAATAACTGTATTGACACACCCACCCTACTCATCTGATCTGGCCCCCAATGACTTCTTTCTTTACCCGAAGATAAAGGAAATATGGAAAGAAAGACATTTTGAAGACATTCAGGACATCAAGAGTAACACGACAACAGCTCTGATGGCCATTCCAGAAAAAGAGTTCCAAAATTGCTTCGCAGAGTAGACGAGGTGCTGGCGTCAGTGCACAGCTTCCCCAGGGGTGTCCTTCGAAGGTGGCCATAGTGATACTCAGCAGTGAGGTATGCAGCACTTTTTCTAGGGTGAGTTCGTGAACGTAATTGTCAGACCTTGTGGGCCAGACACTCGATGTCCATGCTGACGATTTCGGTTGTAAAAATCTGGGTAGGATTTTAGGGAAGTGTGCAGCGTGAGTGGGAGTTGGCCAGATAAAGAGCAGAAGGACCGTGTTGGGCAAGGGAAGAATAATCAAGATCACAGGTTTGGCAGAAGGAAGTGCAGACATAGGCTAAGACACACAGTGACCTTTGCAGATTTACGAGCAGTTCAGTTTTGATGGTATGAAAAGCGTGCTGTGGGAATGGTTGAGAAGGTGGTGAATACCTAGGTAAGGCAAGCTTAGGAAAGTCTTTAGTTCTAGACGAAGGAGTTGCTCTTATCCTGTAGGCCTTCGGAAGTATATCAGTTAGAATGTTTTAGCCGCAGGTAATAGGTGACCTAATTAACAGTGGTTACCACAGGAGGAACCAGGATGGTTTTGGTGGGTCTGTGATGCCATCAGGATCCCTGTTGTTCTCCCTGTTTCAGTTGTGAGGTCGTCAGTGTTTTGTTTAGGTCCCATTTGCTGGCTGGTTAATTAGCAACGGCTCCAAGCATCATATTCTCACATGACGATATCCAAAGACTGAGGACTGCGTTTCTGCAGGGGTTTCTATTTTCCTTTTATGTTTTATGAAAATATAGTTGGCATACGATATTATATCAGTTCAGGTGTAGAACATAGTGATTTGACATTGCTATAACTCGTGAGGTGATCACCACAGTATGTCTAGTAAGCATCTAGCACCCTTCAAAGTGACTGCGATATTTTTGACATGTTCCCTGTGCCGTTAACTGCATCCCTGTGGCTTAGATATTTCATCACTGGAGTTTGTACTTCTCATTCACTTTCCTTTTCATTCATCTCTTCAACTCCCTCTCATCTGGGAACAGTCAAGGAGCTTTTTCTAGCTATCGGTCTGTTTCTGTTTTGTTTGTTTTGCTTTTTTAGGTTCCACATGTAAATGAGATCATAAGGTATTTGTCTTTCTCTGTCTTCTTTCACTTCACATAATACCTCTAGGAACGTCCATATTGTTACAAAGGGCAAGATTTCATCTTTTATGGATGAGTTAGTATTATATCAGTGATATTATGGATGAGTTAATTATTCTAATATCAGTCATAGTATTACTGTACACACACACACACACACACACACACACACACACACACACCCCTCCCACAGACACACATATCAAATCCTCTTCATCCAGTCATCTATTGAAGGACACCTCTGTTGCTTCCATATCCTGGCTACTATATATACTGCTGCAATGAGCATAGAGGTGGAGATATCTTTTCAACTTAGTGTTTTGGTTTTCTTTGGACAAATACCCAGACGTAGAATTGCAAGATCTCATGGCAGTTCTATTTCTAACTTTTTGAGGCATCTCCTTACTGTTTCCCACAGTGGCTATAACAATTTACAAATCCAAAAACAGTGCAGGCTCGGTTTTCCCTTTCCTCCACTTCCTCGCCACCATTTGTTATATGGGACCATTTTGATGATAGCCATCTGACAGTCATGAGGAGGTATTGCACTGTGGTTTTGATTTGCCACAAGCCATGATAAACAGTGATGTCCAGCTGTGTGATTCTTTTGATAGAAAGAAAACTGAGAGGCTGCCAGTAGACCCACGTGACATTTACAGGCTGGGGTCTGGCACATGCTGGTACCCACACCAGTTAGTGGTAAAGCAGTCACTGATTAGCTTAGTATCATCATTTTTCTCTGTGGAGCTGGAGAGAGGCCATGCTCTTTGTGTATTGGGACAGGAAATATCCACAGAGCATTGTGGTTCTCCAGTGAGAATGAAGACGAAGAAATGGCAAGTGGGCAGGGACTCAGCAGTGGTTACTGCAGGGATCATGGGAGAGTTTTGAGCAGACTAGGAAAAAGATGAGATGGCATTCGGACACTCTGGTTGTGGTATAAAGCAGGGACCAGCAAGCCTATTCTGTAAAGGGCCTGATTTTAGGCCATGTGGTCTCCGTCATACCTACTCACGTCTGCCATTATGGTGTGAAAGCAGTCGTGGGCCAACTGAATGGGCAAGCTGTGCTACAGTAAAGCTTTATTTACAAAAGCAGATGGCAGGATGAAGTTTGCTGGCCCCCTCACATAGAGGCTAGTTTGTAGAAAAGCGCCTACAAATAACTGGCAGACAAAGGAGGCTTTTACTTCCTTGAACTAGTATCAGTGCGCTATGATGTTTTCAGCCATCCATTTTGAGAGAAAAAAAGTCAGGAAGGTTAATTTATTCCATTTAACATGTTGGTGTTTGCTGGCTTATATCTTTCTCATTTGTTTTGCTGACAATAAATCCTATTCATTTAGGAAGTAACCATAACACTAGGTGGTGTTTCATTTTTCCCCCCCTGTGAAAGCCATCTGCTCAGAGCCCCTGTTTGACTAGGGCAGTGGCTGTGGCAAAACAAAGCAGAGCCTGGAGAGTGTTATGGTTAATACGATTTAGTGATGATTGAATGTAAAAAGATAGTGGAGAGAGAGAAAGTCAGATGATTCCTAGGTTTCCAGATTGTGCACTAGCATTTCAATGGGACATGAGAAGAGTGACTAGGACATTATCAGATGGAGAGCGAAGAGCAGCAGGTCAATAGGGAAGCACGTGTTTTTCTCTGAATGTTGAGTTTCTTGGTATATCCATGGGTAACTCATCCTACATGTTGGATATAATTTTTTGTTTCATTTTCACTTACTCTGTTAACCACTGCCTTTTCATACGAGAGCTATGTTTTTAGTTTTAGAAGAAATGAAGAAATTTAGAAACCAAAGGAACTCTGTAATCAGTGTACATTATTATACTACAAGTGATAGTTATTTGTTTTGGGGGGGTTTTGTTTGTTTGCTGTTATTCATTGGCTTAGGATCTGATGATATATGACTTACAAGGTAAAAAACCATGATTTCTATACGCATTTGCCACTATGGTGAGGGATGAGAAAAATGGCATCACACGCTGCTATACAGCAATGACTCTTTGGACCTTCCTGCTCTATGAGGTGAGTCCGGATAGACTCTCAAGCAATGAGGGAAACAGTCTCAGGGGTTGTACTTGATAAAACTGGAATCACAAAGTCTTTCATACTTGCCCTACATTGGAGAGATGGCCGGAAAGAGTCTGTTTCCATGTTTTGCCGTGCTGCAAATTAGACTGCCTCTTGACTAAGCTGCTAATAACAGGGTGTTTCATCCTAAGCTGAATACCCTTGACCGAAGAGCGGCACCAGTGGTACTGTGTAAGAGCAAAAAAGGGTTCAAACTGCTCTTCATGACGGAAGTCCAGAAACATCATGCTATTTAAATTTGACCTTGTTAGCTTATGATACTAATTTTACTACTGATACCATTTTCGTTCATTCTGATGGGTCTGGTTAGGATTACAATCATTGTAAGTAGCACTTGACTTGCAGCTATCAAATTTTTGCACATCCCGTTTATTTTTCTTTCATTTGATATAAATATATAATACAGACAAACATACATAAGGACATACATATACATATATATGTGTGTGTATATATGTATGAACATATAAATATAAATATATATACACACATATAAATAGGAGAAATGTAAAGGATCTGCATGTATTAATTGCCGACCAATAGTATCATTACTATTCATTCTACTATAGCCTTCAGGGGTTGTCCCAAAGAAATGTTTTTACATCACTTCAGTCTGACGCTTTCAAAATTCTGTGTTTTTCTGTTGTGTATTTACACTTTATTTGAATTTTTTCTTTAACAGTGGATGAGTGTTCTACATGCAACAATGCGAGGAGGTAGGATTTTATGGATTTCTAAAATTGCATGTTAACTAAGAGACTGCAGAGAGAAGCCAGTAAGCTTTAATGAGTGTTCTGCTCTGGATTAGGCCCTGTACTATGTGCCTAACATTGGTTCTCTCAGGTCGTCGGCACAGTAACTTCGCAAAGGAGCTGTGCTGTTCGGCCTGGTTTTTATTCATTAGACGTGTGTGTTCCGGGAGGTGGATTAGTTGACCCCTGTACCATAGTTACAAGTGGCTGACCCGTGATGTGACCTTCGGCCTGCTTGGCTTCCCAAGCCCCTTCTCTTGTCCCTCAGCCTGTACTGAGATGTGTCTGGACAGGTCTGGATTCAAGGTACAGGTGCAAGTCAGGTGGACTCAGAGAGTCCCGTTTAGTGACGTGTTAACACTGATTGAGAAGTGTCCTCCCAAGCCCAGTGAGCGCAAGCTCTTGTGTTAATGTACTCCACAATTGCAGCAGTCTCGAGAACCTTGTTTTCACCATCAGTGTTGAAGGCAGATCTCAGTTCGCTGTGGCCACAGAACCACAGGTTGTGCATAAGCAAGACCTAATCAGGCAGGTGTTTTCAGGTATAATGCGATGTAGCCTTCTTGGGACGAATCGTTGTTCTGTAAGTGAAGAACATGTGTGTATAGATCATGTTGCATTACTGCAGCACAAATTGAGATGATATTTCCAATTGATTTCTCTACTTACTGATGTCTCAGCCTGTGTTTCTCTTCTGGCTGATACCTTTCCCTTGTTCTTGGAAGTTCTTTCCTTTTTTCCAGACTCTTTCTTCCTTCTTCCATGACTTTTCTTGATTTTTTACCTGTGTCTCTGCTTTTCTCAGGGTTTTTTTTTTTTTGCTGTTCTGTTACTTTTTTCCACTTCTGCCAGCTAAGTGTTCTCCATTTTTCTAGACAGAATCAAAAGTCCATAGAATTCCAGGTGTTGAAGGGATGTTAGCAATTAATTATTCAAATACCCCCTAGTACTTCATGCTGCCGTTAATGTTTTGGTCAAGTGGTTGATCACATGAGTTTGAACTCAAAGAGATTATGTGACTTATTTGAGTACAGTGAGTGATGAAATGAGATTAAGTGTAGGTGTCTAAGCCCAGTACACTTCCTTCTTTATCATCATTTGGGTGAGTGTTTTAATAATGGAAAGGTCTAGTGACTGCAGTGGAAGAAGATAAGAATGGAATTAGCAGTTGAATCCAAGTTTCAAGAGGAACAACACAGGTTGGGATAGGAATAAGGCTTTTAGAGCAGAGATTAGAGATCAGATAAGGGAAAAGAGATCAGAATAGTAGGGTATGACAAGGTAAAGAGAAATTACAAGAAGGAAGGACACAGGATGTTGGTAATCGTCTAAAAAAGCAGATTAAAATAAGGGGTGCAAGAGCGTCCTGAAAATCTTGCTGCTTTTGTTTGCTAAATTGGAAAAGTAGCAAAATGTAAGTTTTGTATCAAAACACATTATACTAATTTGAGCCCTTGGAAACATTCTCTTAATAGCAAGTAGGAATGTGGAATCATCCACCTGCACCCCAGCTTACTTAGGGGGCTTATGTCCCTCGAGTGCTAAGGCACTGGAGATTGCTGAACTACATAGATCACTCGCCCAAGGCAGGTGTCTCGTCACCTCCACCTCTTTTCCCAATGTGCTAATGTCCTTCCCATGGATATGGAGGGTTGGGCAGAGATAGGACTGATTGTGAAAACAGTAATGGAGTTGGGTCGGTGGTAACATGCCTGTGTTAGGACTGGATGACCGAGGCTCCATTTAGCTTATTTTCCAGGAACAGGGAAATGGAGAACTCCTACTGTGGGTCATTTGAGCCCATCCTTGTTTCAGGAGTCTGTGCTTTCGTAGGCTGAAGTTTTGGAGGTTGGAGATTGCCAGGAAGCTGTGAGGACAAGTGGTCTGGGAGTGGGGAGGCTAAGAACATACATATTTGTTCTTTGACTGTTGTACGTGTGACTTGCAAACATTTCACACATTTCAGGGAACTGATTGTAGTGTTTCAGGGTGAAAGGAATGAATGGCGCGATTTAATAACTGCTTTCTACGTTAAAGAAGCAAGACTGCCATTTTTGACTGACGCAGATTAATCTTTGAACCAGGGACAGACCATGGAGAAGGGTCAGTGTGTCTTTCTACCTTGATTTAGGTCCTCGCTTTTGTCCCAGTTCAGGTTCCAGTTATGTCAGCTATTAGTTGCGCTTCAATTCAGCCTTTTGGACTTTTGGTGAAAACAAGGTACTCTCAGGTGTTGCCAACATATTGGCTGTCATTCTTTGTTATGGAAACTTAGAGTGTATCTTCATTAAATATTGCATGAGTTGGGAATGGTGGAGGCAGAAATAGGTAAATAATAGCTTTTCTAGCACATCATACAAATTTTAATCATATCAAGAAACTTCATTTCATATGCAGATAGCTGACCTTTTACGCCCTTTGTTGTTGTTGCTTTTGTCAAGAAATGAACTCACTTGTTTTTGTTGTGTGTCTTGACCCTAAAGTGTTTCCTGTGAAACTTGCAAGAATGATTCCTGGTCTGTATCCTGCGAAACTTGCAAGAGTGATTCCTCGTCTGTATCCTGCGAAATTTGTAAGAATGATTCCTGGTCTGTATCCTGCGAAACTTGCAAGAATGATTCCTGGCCTGTATCCTGTGAAATTTGCAAGAATCATTCCTGGTCTGTATCCTGCGAAACTTGCAAGAATGATTCCTCGTCTGTATCAGCGGAACGGCTCGTCGATGTTGATACCAAGGTAAAGTGCTCCTTTGTGAAATTAACTTTTTTACTCTGAATTTAGTTTTTGTAGCACTTACTTGTAAAATTTAGTAGTGTTCCAACTATCATTGTTTTATGTTTGTAATGGAAAATTTGTCACTGTGAACCGTTTTATAAAATATCACCATTCGAGGGTTTTTTTTTTCCTTTAAATTAAAATTTATTGGGGCGCAATTGTTAGTAAAGTTACATGGATTTCAGATGTACAATTCTGTAATACATTATCTATATCTCACATTGTGTGTTCACCAGCCAGAGTCAGTTCTCTTTCCATCACCACATCTTAAACCCCATTTACCAATGGTCCTATTTCATCTTTTCTTACCACCCAATAGCATTCCATTATTTATATGTACCACAACTTCTTTATCCATTCATCTATCGAAGGACATTTTGGTTGTTTCCATGTCTTGGCCACCATAAGTAAAGCTGCAATGAACATTGGAGCACACTTGTCTTTATGGATAAATGCTTGCAGATTTTTGGCGGAGATACCCAGGAGAGGGATTGCTGGGCCATATGGTAATTCTATTCGTAACTTTTTGGGGAACCTCCACACTGCCCTCCATAGCGGCTGCACCAGTCTGCATTCCCACCAACAGTGTATGAGGGTTCCTTTTTCTCCACAGCCTCTCCAACACTTGTTACTATTTGTCTTGTTGAACATAACCATTCAAACTAGGTGAGGTGATATCTCATTGTGGTTTTTATTTGCATTTCTCTGATGATTAGTAATGTTGAGCATTTTTTTCATATGTCTATTTGCGATTTGTATGTCCTCTTGGGAGAAATGTCTCTTCAGGTCCTCTACCCATTTTTCACTTGGGTTGTTTGTTTTTTTGTTGTTGAGTTGCATGAGTTCTTTGTATATTTTGGATATTAGCCCCTTATCAGAGGTACTGTTGGCAAAAATCTTCTCCCATTCAGTTGGTTGCCTCTTTATTTTGTCGATGGTTTCTTTTGCTGTTCAGAAGCTTTTAAGTTTGATATAGTCCCATTTGTATATTTTAGCTTTTACTTCCCTTGCCTATGGAGTCAAATTCATAAAATGCTCTTTGGACCCAAGGTCCACAAGTTTAGTACCTATGTTTTCTTCTATGCAGTGTATTATTTCAGGTTTTATGCTTAAGTCTTTGATCCATTTTGAGTTAATTGTGGTACATGGTGACAGATAGCAGCCCCGTTTCATTCTTTTGCACGTGGTTTTCCAATTCTACCAGCACCATTTGTTGAAGGGGCTGTCTTTTCTCCATTGTATGCTTTTTTGCTTCTTTGTCAAAAATTATCTGTCCATGTTTATGTGGGTTTATTTCTGGGATCTCAATTCTATTCCACTGGTATGTGTCTGTTTTTCTGCCCATACCATGCCGTTTTGATTATTGTTGCCCTGTAGTACGAGCTCAAGTCAGGGAGTGTGATACCTCCGGCGTTGGTCTTTTTGCTTAGGATTCCTTTGGCCATTTATGTCTTTTGTGGTTCCATACAAATCTGATGATTTTTTTGTTCTATTTCTTTAAAAGGTGGTATTGGGATTTTGATGGAGATTGCATTAAATCTGTATATTGCTTTGGTAATACGGCCATTTTTAATTATGTAGATTGTTCCAATCCATGAGCATGGAATGTCTTTCCATTTCTTTGTGTCTTCTTCAATTTCTTTTAAAAATGTCTTATAGTTTTCAGCATGTAGGTCTTTCACTTCCTTGGTTAAGTTTATTCCTAGGTATTTGATTCCTTTTGTTGCAATTGCAAAAGGAATTGGTTCTTTTCCTTTCTTTTTCTGAGGTTTCATTGTTAGTATATAGGAATGCAATGGACTTTTGTATGTTGATTTTGTAGCCGGCAACTTTATTTACTGTATTCGTTGATTGTTTTTAATAGCTTTTTGGTGGAGTTTTAGGCTTTTCTATATCTACATCTGCAAAGATTGACAATTTAACTTCTTCTTTCCCAATTTGGATGCCTTTTATTTATTTGTCTTGCCTGATCGCTCTGGCGAGGACTTCCAACACTGTTGAAAAGCAGAGGTGATAGGGTACAGCTCTGTTGTGTTCCTGAACGTAGAGAAAAGGGCTTCAGTTTTTCACCATTAATTATGAGATTAGCTGAGGGTTTGTCATATGTAGCCTGTATTATGTTAAGGTAGTGTCCCTCTATACCTATTTATTAAGTGTTCTAATCACAAATGGATGTTGCAGCTTGTCAAACGCTTTTTCTGCATCAATTGATATAATCATGTGATTTTTGTCCTTTATTTTGTTTACGGGATGAATCACATTGATGGATTTCCGAACGTTTAACCATCGTTGTGCACCTGGGATGAATCTGCTTGGTCATGATGACTAATCTTTTTAACACATTGTTGCATTCGATTGGCCGAAATTATTGATTTCATTCCCCAAATTGACTCTCGTATCCCCGTGGCACTCTTGTGGTTACCAACTGTGCATTCTAATCCCCTCACTTTCCCCCTTATCCCCACCCCCCATCTAGCAACCCTCAGTTTTTCCTCTATGTGTTTGAGACTGTTTCTGATTAGTTCATTCATTTATTCTTTTCTTTAGATTCCACATATAAGTGAGATCATATGGTATTTGTCTTTCTCTGTCTGACTTATTTCACTTAACATAATGTTCTCTGGGTCCATCCATATTGTCGCATAGTAAGATTTCATTCTTCTTTATGGCTGTATACTACTCCATTGTATAACTGTACCACAGTTTCTTAATCCAGTCGTCTACCGATGGGCATTTCGGTTGTTTCCATGTCTTGGTTATAGTGTATAGTGCTGCAGTAAACATAAGGGTGTATAAATTTTTTTGAATTAGAGTTTTAGATTTCTCCGGGTAGATACCTAGGAGTGGAATTGCTGGATCATATGGTAGTTCCATTCTCAGATTTTTGAGATACCTCCGTACTGTTTTCCATAGTGGCCGCACCAATCTGCAATCCCACCAACAAAGCACGAGGGTTCCCTATTCTCCACGTCCGTGCCAGCACTTGTTCTTTGTTGATTTGTTGATGACGGCCATTTTGACTTGGGTGAGGTGGTATCTCATTGCAGTTTTTATTTGCATTTCTCTAATGATTGGTGAAGTGGAGCATTTTTTCATATGTCTGTTTCCCATCTTATGTCCTTTTTAGAAAAATGACTTTTCATGTGCTCTGACCATTTTTTAATTGGGTTGTTTGTTTTTTTGGAGTTGAGTTGAGAGAGTTTTTTATAAATTTGAGATATTAACCCCTATGGGATATGTCATTGGCAAATATCTTCTCCATTCAGTAGGATCCCTCTTTGTTTTAGTGATGGTTTCCTTTGCTGTGAAAAAAACTTTTTAGTTTGATGTGATCCCACATGTTTATTTTTTCTCTTACTTCCCTTGCCCGAGGGGATATATCGGTAAAAATCTTACTCCAGGTAACGTCTGTAAAGTTTCTTCCTATGTTTTCTTCTAGGAATTTTATGGTTTCAGATCTTACACTTATGTCTTTAATGCGTTTTGAATTTATTCTTGTATATGGTGTAAGGCAGTGGTCAAGCTTCATTTTTTTGCACGTGCCTGTCCAGGTTTCGCCAACACCATTTATCGAATAGACTGTCTTTACCCCACTGTAAATTCTTGCTTCCATTGCCGTAGATTGAATGGCCATATAGGCATGGATTTATTGCTGGGCTCTCTATTGTGTTCCATTGATCAATGTGTCTGTTTTTACACCAGAACCACGCTGTTTCGATTACTGTAGCCTTGTAGTATAATTTGATGTCAGGTATCGTAATACCTCCCACTTTGTTTTTATTTCTCAAGATTGCCGAGGCTATCCGGGATCTTTTGTGGTGCCATATAAATTTTAGGATTATATGCTCCATTCCTGTGGAAACCATCCTTGGTAATTTGATAGAAATCGCACTGAATCCGTATATTGCCTTAGGCAGTATGGACATTTTAACTCTATTAATTCTTCCTATCCATGAGCATGGTATGTGCTTCCATCTATTTGTATCCTCTTTCATTTCTTTCTTCGGTGTCTTATAATTTCCTGAGTACAGATCTTTTACTTCTTTCGTTAAATTTATTCCCAGGTATTTTATAGTCTTTGAAGCAATTGTAAATGGGATTCTTTTCTTAATTTCTCCTCCTGATATTTTATTATTGGTATATACACACGCAACTGATTTCTGAATATTAATTTTGTATCCTGCTACTTTACTAAATTCGTTTATCAGTTCTAATAGTTTTCTGGTGGATTCTTTAGGGTTCTCTATATATTGTATCATGTCATCTGCATATAATGACAATTTTACTTCCTCCTTACCAATTTGGATGCCTTTTAAATCTTTTTCTTGTCTGATTGCTGTGGCTAGAACTTCCAGCACTATGTTGAATAGAAGTGGAGAAAGTGGGCAACCTTGCCTTGTTCCCGATCTTAAGGGGAATGTTTTAGCTTTTCCCCATTGAGTGTGATGTTAGCTGTGGGCTTATCATATATGGCCTTTATTATGCTGAGATCTGGTCTCTCTATTCCCATTTTCTTAAACGTTTTTATTGTAAATGACTGCTGGATTTTGTCAAGTGCTTTTTCTGCATCTAATCGATATGATCATATGATTTTTATTTTTCATTTTGTTAATGTGGTGTATCACATTGATTGATTTGCAGATGTTGAACCATCCTTGCATGCCAGGAATGAATCCCCCTTGATCATGGTGTATAATGTTTTTAATGTATTGCTTAATTCTGTTCAGTGATATTGCTTAATTCTGTGTAGAGGGTTTTTGCATCTATGTTCATTAGAGATATCGGCCTATAGTTTTTTTGTTTCTTTTTTGTAGTGTCTTTGTCTGATTTGGGGATCAGAGTGATAGTGGCCTCGTAAAAAGTGTTTGGGAGCCTTCCCTCCTTCTGAATTTTTTGGAATAGCTTGAGGAGAATGGGGGATAATTCTTTTTTGCATGTTTTGTAAAATTCACCTGTAAAGCCATCTGGTCCAGAGCTTTTGTTTGTTGGGAACTTGTTGATTCCTGACTCAACTTCTGTGGTGGTAATCAGTCTCTTCAGGTTTTCCGTTTCTTCTTGAGTTAGCCTTGGAAGGTTGTATGCTTCTAGAAAATTTTCCGTTTCTAACAGATTGTCTAATTTGTTGGCATATAGATGCTTATAGTAATTTCTTAAATAGTTTTGTATTTCTATGTGTCTGTTGTCACTTTTCCTCTTTCATTTCTGATTTTATTAATTTGGGTTCTCTCTCTCTCTCTCTCTCTCTCTCTCTCTCTCTCTCTCTCTCTCTCTCTCTGATGAGCCTGGCTAAAGGTTTGTTGAGTTTGTTTATTTTCTCAAAAACAAACTCTTGGCTTCATTGATGTTTTTTATTGTTTTCTGGTGTCTATTTCATTGATTTCTGCTCTGACCTTTATTATCTCCCTCCTTATACTCCCTTTGTGGTTATTTTGCTGTTCTTTTTCCAGATCCCTTAAGTGTGAAGGTAAACTGTTGGTTAGTGATTTTTTTTGTTTCTCTATGTAGGCCTGCAATGCTGTGAATTTCCGTCTTAGGACTGCTTTCGCTGGATCCCATAGATTTGGTTTGTCGTGTTTTGATTTTCGTTTGTCTCAAGACATGTTTTGGTTTCTTCCTTGATCTCATAGTTAACCCATTCATTATTTAGTAACATGTTAATTCAGGCTCCATGAGTTTGTGTGTCTTCCAGCTTTTTTTTCCTGTAGTTGATTTCTGATTTTATAGCACTGTTGTCAGAGAAGGCAATTGGTATGATGACTCCTCTGTAATCTGACACTACTCTTCAGTTCAGGGGCCAGCTTGAGTGTCTGGAAAGGCAGGGGTAGGATTGGGAGAGTGGGCAGAGGGGCCCGGGTGTTGTGATCAGGTCCTTTGTCTGACCTAGGGCCCAGCTGGAGGTCTCAGCTGAGGTTACTGCCTCAAATGCTGGATATGCTGGTCTCTCAGCAGGAGAGATCAGCTGTGGGACGCAGGGAAAGAGCCTACGTCTTGGCTCTTGTGGTCTCTGTTCTGTCCTGGGATCCTCTGTGTCTCCACAGCTGCAGGTGCGGGCTGAGGTCGCCACTCCACCCCCTTCTGTGTTCCCCTGCTCGCCCTATTTGCCCACCTTCACGTAATCCTCGAACGAGTCTCTTAGCTGTTCTATGTGATGAGCAGAGTCCTTTGATGGGTTCAATTTGTGGTAAGTTCCGGAGGAGAACTCAAGGAGACCACCTCGCTGCTGCCATTCCTATGATGTCACTCTTCTATGTATCCTTTGATCTATCCTCTTATTTCTTCTTTGACCATGTCGTTCTTTAAAAGTATGTTGTTCAGTCTCTATGTATTTGTGGTTTTTCCTGCTTCCTTTTTGCAGTTGATATCCAATTTCAAAGCCTTGTGATCAGAGAATGTGTTTGGTATGATTTCAATCTTCTTAAATTTGCTGAGGCTAGTTTTATGTCCCAATAGATGATCTATCCTTGAGAATGTTCCATACACTAGAAAAGAAATGTATAGTGTGATGTTTTAGGATAAAGTGCTCTATAAATGTCAATTATGTCTATTTCATGTAATGTGTCATTTAGGGCTGCTATTTCTTTCTTTATTTTCTGTTTGGATGATCTATCCATAGCTGTCAATGATGGATTTGGGTCCCCTAGTATAATTGTGTTTTGGTCAATTTCTCCCTTTAGTTCTGTTAGTAGTTGCTTGGTATATTTCGGTGCTCCCTGATTGGGGGCATAAATATCGATGACTGTTTTGTCTTCTTGTTGTATAGTCCCCTTTATCAATATGAAATGTTCATCTTTGTCTCTTGTTACCTTTTTTATCCTGAAGTCTGTTTCATCTGATATCAGTATGGATACACCTGATTTTCTCTGGATAGCATTTGCTTGGCGTATCAATTTCCACCCTTTCACTTTGAGTCTACGTTTGTCCTTGTAGCTGAGATGTGCCTCTTGGAGGCAGATATGATTTGGTTTAGATTATTGATCCAATCAGCTGCTCTGTGCCTTACTGTTGGTGAGTTCAGTCCATTTACATTTAGGGTGATTATTGATATGTGAGGATTTCCTATCATTCTATCTCTACTTTTCTGGTAAGACTGTGTCTCCATTGTTTCTTTGCCTTTTTGTTGTTGTCTCTTATTTCTATGTGGTGGTAGTCTATGATTTTTCCCTCCTCTTCTTTCATTACATTATATATTTCAGTTCTGAATTCCTTTTGAGTGGTTACCATTAAGTTTATGTGAAAGAAAGTTTGATATTTAGAGTATTCCATTTTCTCAGCATGCTTACTTTCTCCATTCGCATATTCCGGTTGAGGCCTTTACTTTCCTCCCTTTTATGTTTTGGTTGCCACAAATTGTCCCTGTTGATCTGGTCGAATAGCTTCCTTCGGTATTTCTTGTAGTGCTTGTCATGTGTTAGAAAATTCCCTCAGCTTCTGTATGTCTGGAAAGGTCTTTATTCCTCCTTCATACCGAAAAGATACCGTTACTGCATATATTATTCTTGTCTCATAATTTCTCTCTGTCTATTGTTTGCATATTTGGTTCCACTCCCTCCTGACTTGTAGGTTACCGTCTTCTTTTTCCTGGCTTCCTTGAGGATTCTTTTTTGTCATTGATTTTTGACAGCTTCAATACAATGTGCATTGGAGAAGGCCTGTTGGAGTTGAGGTCATTAGATGTTCTATTTGTTTCTTGAATTCAAGGATCCAGTTCTTTCCACAAGTTTGGGAAGTTCTTATCGACTGTTTGTTTGAATATATTCTCTGTTCCCTTCTCTCTTTCTTCCCCTTCTGGTATGCCCATTATTCTTATATTGCTCTTTCTGATGGAGTCACAAAGTTCTTGTAGTCTCACGTCTCAGGTCTCTTTCTCCTTCCATCGTGTCATTTCCAGATTTCTAGCTTCGATGTCACTGATTCTTTCCTCCACCTGGTCAACTCTACTACCTAAACTGTCTCTTTCATTCGTCATTTCTTTTGATTATGTTTCTGAGTTCATTAAACTGCCTGTCTGTGTTTTCTTGCATCTCGTTGAGTTTTTCAAGAACTGCAGTCTTGACTTCTCTGTCATTTAAGTCACATATTTCCATATCTTTAAGTTTATTTTCTGGAGACTTTTCATTTTCTTTCTGAGCTGTCTTGTTGCTTTGGTTATTCATGGCAATTGATGATTTATTATGTGTCTTCCTAGACATCTGCAGGAGTGAGTTCTGCAACAGGTTGATAGAAAGAGGTCTTTCTTTTGTTTTCCAGACGGTGTTGGAATAATGTTTTATTTTCTCTCCGACTGCAGCCTTTTATTGTCTCTCACACTGTAGTGTTATGTTTCCTCTGCACTATTCCGGCTTCTCACATAGTGGTGGGATTCCCTGGAAGGCGGGCGTTTCCTCTGTGAACAGTTCACTGGGGTCATAAGGCACTGCCTCCGTGGGGGGATGTGGGGAACTTCTGAAGTTCCAAAGCTCTTTCTGCACCAGATTCAGAGCCCGTGCATTTCAGCAGTTGTGTTCACTCCTGCAGGGATCTGCCCAGATAGGTGGGGACAGGGGTGGGGTGGGTTGTGAAAGGTGGCCCAGAGCAATGGCGGTGACGACCACCTCAGCCAGTCCTGTTTCCACAGCTCCCTGCCCTTTGCTGGAAGTACTTGGGCTGTGAGTCCTTGACTGCCAACCACAGTTCTCTGAACTGCAAATATTCTGTTCGTTTGATCTGACACTGCTACTGTTCTGCTTCTAGCACTGGACAAGTGGGACGGGGCGAGCTCTGGGAGGGTAGGGAGGAAGCAGCTAGTCTCTGTGCCTAAGGCTTCCATTCTTTACTCGGCAGTGAGGGCTTAAACCACTGTTTTCAGCCTTCTTCCCTCAGTCTTTGCTCTGACGTCCCTGCCGTTAGCAGTGGGTTCAGCTGTGTTGTATGCTGTCCCCTCAGCCCTGTGGGCCATAATCAGAGCCCTAGCAGTCCAAGTTCTTCCCACTCCTGCAGCTGCACTAGTTCCGGGATGAAGGGAGCTCGGAGCACCGAGCTAGGTCTGCGTCCTGAGCCTACACGGCCCCGTGTGCCCACTTCTCCCCTCCCTCCTCCACCGCTCGAGCAATTTGTCCACCTTTAGGCTATTGCAGTAGTGCGGCCCTTAGTCTCGCCGGTCTTCTGCGCAGGGAGTCCTTTGTGAAATTATAGTTGTTCAACTTGTTGTAAATTCCAGGGAAGATTTCAAAAGGCTCACCTCACACTGCCGTTTTTACGATGTCACTGTTTCTTTTTTCCCCTTCACTTTAGGAAGTATTGAACATGGGGAATGAAAAAAAGAAGAGGCTGGGAAATATAGAGTGATAGTAAAATTTTATTGGGAGGTTTCCCACAGTGATGGAGATATGCAATTTGGTTAAGGGTAAGGAATCTTACTGTGATTTTACATTACATCAGCGGGACTTTTAGAATACTCGTGCGTACACGAAATCTGTAATGGATTCATTTACTTATTGTAATAGTCATGAAATCTTCCTGGTACATTTCAATTTTAAAACTATGTGGCATATAATATATAGTTCTATTTTATTACACTTTGTATTTTGGTATCACATAGTTGGTAGGCGTGAGTGTCTTCTCTATACTTTTTTCTTTTTCTTTTTTTTTCAGTTATATTCAACTGACATTCAATATTATTTTATATTAGTTTCAGGTATCTTGGGTTCATCATTTTGACTTAAACAATGGTAATTTTGAAAATTGAGAATTCAAGTTCTCTATCTCAAAACCCGTATTACAAACGGATTCCACTATGTCCTCAATCAGTACATTATGAATATATTTAAATGTCTTCATCTAATTGAAGAGTACATGTTTTGCATAAAATAATAACCAATTTTAGAAGCAGAGATTCTTAAACCATATGGTGAAATGTCAAATTTCAGAAAGTTTTCAGTTTTATTTATAAATGTAAAATGTTTCATTTCTGTTACAGTTGACATTCAACATGATGTCAGCCTCAGGCGTACAGCATAGTGGTTAGGCATTTATATAATGTGTAAACTGGTACTCCGATTAGTGTGGAATCCCTGATACCCTACTTAGTTATTACAATGTTATTTCCTGTATTCTGTGTGCTGTCCTTGACAGCTACATGACTGTTTTACAACTGCCAGTGTGTACTTCTTAATCCTTTTACCTTTTCAAGCATCCCCCAGCACTCCTCGAATCATGCCACGATCAGTTAGTTCTCTGCATCTATGAGTTTGTTTCTCTTTTCTACGTTTATTTATTTTTTTTACGTATCACCAATAAGTGAAATCATGTGGTGTTTGTGTTTCTCTATCTGACTTATTTCACTTGGAAAAATACCCTCTAGGTCCACCCACGTTGTCATAAATGGTAAGATTTTATTCTTTGTTACAGCCAAGTCGTATTTTGTTGTATCTATGTACCACTTCTTCTTTATACAAGATGATGGATACTTCGGTTGCTTCCTTATCTGGATTAATGTAAATAATGTGTCAACGACCATAGAAATGCATATGTCTTCTCAAATGAGTGTTTTGGATTTCTGTGGAGGAAAACCCAACGTGGGATTGCTTCCCCACATGGTAGTTCTATTTTTAAAGTTTTGAGGAACTTACATATTGTTTCCATTGCGGCTGGCCAGATTTACAGTCTCAGCAACAGTGCACAAGGGCTCCGTTTTCTTCACATCCTCACCAACACTTGTTATTTGTTGAATTATTGATGATGGCCATTTTGATAGGTGTGAGGTGATAGCTCATTGTGCTTTTAATTTGCATTGCTCTAATGATTAGTGACGCTGAGAATCTTTTCTTATGTCTCTTGGCTATCTGTGTGACCCCTTTGGAGAAAAGTGTATTCAAGTGCTCTTCTCATTTTGTAATTGCATTGTTTGTCTTTTGGTGCCGAGCTTTATGACTTCCTTATATATTCTTGATATCAACCCTTTCTCAGATATATCATTGGCAAATATCTTCTCCATTCATCCGGTCGTGATTTCATATTGTAAATGGTTTCCTTTGCTGTGCAAAATTTTTTTAGTTTGATGTCATATATATATGGGTCTTGTATTCTTAACTATTCAGCCACCTTATGTCTTGACTGGAGCATTTAACTTATTTACATTTGCACTAACTATTTGTAGGTATGTAGATATTGCCATTTTATTATTAGTATTTCGTCTCCTCCTCCTCCTCCTCGTTCTGCTTCTGTTTTTTCTTCTTCTTCTTCAAGTTGTGGTTTTACATTTCTTGTAATACTGGTTTGCTGGTGCTCAACTGCATTACCCTCTTTTTCTTGGCAAGTTCTTTACGTCTCCTTTGATTCTAAATGAGAGCCTTGCTGGATACAGTAATCTTGGTTGTCGATTATAGCTTTTCATCACTTTCACTATTTCTTGCCAATCCCTTCTGACCTGCAAATTTTCTGTTGAGAGATCACCTGACAATCTTATGGACGCTCCCTTGTTCATAACTAACTGCTCTTTTCTTGTCGGTTTTAATATTCTCTGTGCGTCTTTCCCCTTTGGCATTTTAATTATGATATGTCTTGGTGTGGGCACATTTAGGTTCATTTTGTTTGGAACGCTCTGTATTTCCTAGGCTTGTGTGTCTATTTCCTTCTCAGGTTGGGGAAGGTTTCTGTCACTATTTATTACAAGAGGAGTTCAATTCCTTGATCTCTCTTCTTCTGATAGATTTACAAATGTTACTACATTTGATGTTGTACGAGAGGTCTCTTAAAGGATTCTCTGTCTTTATTTTATTTTGCTTATTATTCATTTTTTTCTTTTTGTGTTCTATTTGGGTGCTTTCTGCTACCGTTTCTTCCAAATCACTGATTTGAACCTCTACTTCACCAAATGTGGTGCTGATTCCATCTATAAATTATTCATTTCAGACTTTTTTTAAATGATTTGTATGTCTTCTTTATGTATGCTGTCTCTTTGTTGAAGTTTTACTGAGTCTATCTATTCTTCCCCTAATTTCATTGAGCATCCTCATAACTAGTATTTTGAGCTGTGTATCTCATAGATTATCTGTCTCCATTTGGTTTAGTTCTTTTTCTGGAGATTTTTCCTGGGTTTTCATTACATAAACGTTTCTTTCTCTCTTCTTTTTTCACTGCCTCTCTGTGTGTGTTTCTATGTATTATGTAGATCTGCTAATGCCCCTCATCTTGGCAGCATTGGCTCATATAACAGGTGTTCTGTGTGGGTCCAGTGGTACAGTCTCCCTGGTCACCTTAGCCAGGTTCTCCAGAAGCTCGTGTGGGTGGTGTGTGCCCTCCTGTTGTACTTGAGCCTTGATTGTTGTTGGTGCATCAGTGTGTGGAATTGACCCTCAGGACGACTGGCTGTGACTACAGTAGATGAGCTGATGTGTGTGGGCTGACGTCACAGAGTGGGATCGGCTGTAGCAGGGCTCCGGTGTCTGCTCAGTCCGTGGCTTGGGCGTGCCATTTGTGGAGCTAATTGGGTGTCGTTCTGGTGTTGCTGAAGCTGATCACCAGGTGTGTTGGATTTGGGGCCTCTTGGGAGGGGCTGTGGGGCAGGCCCAGGTCAGCTGCTGCTTGTGCCCAACCCGGAGCCGCCTAGTAGAAGCCAGAAAGTGACCTACTCTTGGTAGCTGCCTTTGTGGGTTTGGAGGCCCCTGGGAGAGGCTATGCTGTGACGCAAGACAGGATGATGCATAGGATACTAGAAAGAAACGGAGGTCCTCAATAGCATAAGTTGCGGCCTTATTGACTGTCTTAAAACAGAATTGTGATGATGCAACACCTCTGCTTACTGGGTGACTCCCCATTATGTGAGGGTAAAATTCATATGCTAGCATGACACGTGCCTTCTTTGATTTGGTTCTGAAACGGCAGCGGTATCTCCATCCCATTCTCAGTGTTCCAGGCTTACCCCATCCCTTTGCGGCCCTCACTTGCAACATGTTGTTTCATCCTCAGGCTTTTGCTCCCTCTGCCCTTCTGGAATCCCCTTCATGGTTTCTGTCAGCACCTCGTATATCTTTCAAGAAGCAGCCCTATCTTTGCCGCATCTGCTGAGCTTCCCTGGTACAACTGATTGTTGTCTCTTTTATGATCTAACTGTACTTTATTCACTTCAGGTGTACAAGTAGCGAGCGGTACTTTTCTGTTCTTGTTGTTTTTATTTATTATATCTACCCCTACTAGAGTATAGGACCAAGTCTTTCATTTATATTCCCAGCTTCCACTGGGTCTACGCCTATGATATCATGGCTACAGTAAAGTTTTGTTATCTTACTGACTGATGATTGAGTGAGTGAACGAGTAAATGAATATGATGTTTTCTGAAGTTGGGTTTTTGTTGTTGATTTTTACTTGTAGTAATAGAAGTACAGTGTAATGATGAGCTAATGTGAGGTGACAGCTGTGGAAAGATATAAGAAAGGTGTGATCTTCTGATATAGGCAACTGCTGCCTACTGGTATAGACACTGTCCTTGCAGAGTAGCACAGATTAGAATCCTGGATGGTCAGTTACTAGCTATGGGGTCTTGGGGAAACTTCTTTTTAAGCTGTCGGATGTAAGTGGCCTCATTCGTCATAATGGTGCTAATGCCTACCTTTCAGGTATGTGGAATGCACAAATATGGTAACAAATGTGAAAACACTTCGTAAACTGTAAAGGGAGCTATAGAATGTAAAACACCATGATCACAGTGGGATGTAGTGACTTACTAAATATCGGGACAATTTTTGTAAACCTGTAGGACAATCAAATGGCAATACTGTCAAGAACAGAAAGGAAAAGTTAGATGGGCCATGTGGATTTCTAATCTTAGGGATGTTAAGTTGCAGGAGACTATGATTGGCGATACACTATAGATGTGTACCGTTTTGGTACTTGAGGCTTTGTTGGTGCGATCTCAATGTTTCGACCTGAAGTAAATGTCTGTGTTGGATACCAACTGTGTGCTGGGCAGATAGACAGTGAATGGAGAAGTTCGGGGCTTCAGCTGTAGCTTTAGAAGCAGAAATACAAGTTAACAAGAGTCCGTTATAAGTCACTATGAGTGCTTCATTTAAAGAGAATGGAGAATGCTGGGGGGAGGGACATGGTTGTAGTTGGAATAGGAGTGGGAGTGGAATTTCGGTGGTCAGGAAAGATCTTTCTGAGTGTGACAAAAACTGCCAAGTGAAGCATGAGAAGGAGCCAGTCGTGTGAATATCTAGGAGCAAAACCTGCTGGACAGAGACAATACTGGATCGCATCTGTTCATCATTTTATTCTAATGTCTTGGAATGGCCACCAAGCAGGAAGTGGGGTAACCATCATCAAACTGTTTTCACATTTGTCGTTTTGGGTGGAAAACAAATGAAATTTGGATAGTAAGTACCCGGGACATTTTAGTTGGTTAATAAATAAATGTTCTTATTTAGCCTGATTAGAAATTATTATACTTTTTTGAAAATTTGCATAATTATATATAATATTTTTCCTATGATTTATTAAAACAAAATTTAATGAAAAGATTTTCTTATCACTTCGCTATGTTATTCCATCATTTTTCCTATCAAAATTTTTATCAAACTAGAGTTCGGTTTTTCTAAGCTCTTGCTGACCTACATGAAGCGGGTTCTAAAATGTTTTGTTTAGACTCAACAGGACATACACCAAGGTTTCTTACCATATCAAGCAAGTAGCTTGTTTTAACACTAAAAAAAAAAAAAAAAAAGAATGTGTCATTAGAAATATTTCAATGGTATATGAAGTAGACTTTTCAAGGTGTTAGGTCAGTGCAAAAGTAATCGCGGTTTAAAAGGTTAAAAAAAATGCACAAACTGCAATATAATTTATACCAACCTAATATTTGCTTAATACCTATTTTTCAAAAAGTCATTTTCTTGGAGGTTATAACGTTAATATTGTTATCCTGAATTGTTAACTAGAGATTGCATGAAATGTCCAATAGTTACTAATCATCTTGTTTCCTAACCCCTTCAGCCGACAATTGAAGAGAAAGATCCTGTTCCTGACGAAGCTGTAGGAATGGACGAAGTGCAACCCTTCAGACCAGGTACACTTTGTAACACCAATTTAATTTTGGGAAGGAGTACGCGAGGACTTTTGGCATGAGTGCAGTCTTCTCTTCCTCATTCCTTTTTTTTTGTTACAAATTTAATTGAAGGATTTGACATAAATAACATGATGTCACTGTTGGTATCGATGTTTGACAAAAGGTATTTACAGGAATAAGAAAATGAGATTTAAAAACTGTGACTCCACTAAGCTGTTCCTCCATTTGTTCGGTACCCTAAATGTCCCAGTGTGGAATCCCGGTACTTAATAGTGGTTACCAGAGGTCAATTATCACACTGGAAGATATTCCCAGTGTTTTCAAATGGTTATTTGAATTTTTATGTTTACCCAAGTAAGCCTCAATTGCTACCATGTCAATTGTTTCTTAACTTTACTTCTCCTCTTAGTGTTTTAACACTGATGGTCTTAAGACATCCAGATATTCTACCGAGCAAACACTGGCTGTGTGTGTACGTGCGCCTATGGTGTCTTCGATTATTAAAAATGGGAGAAGTAATTAATGTTAATGAGTATTTGACAGACACAATCTTTGCAAACAGGAATTCTGAAGCTTTTGTGCCTTGGGATGCTTTGATGCTATTAAAAATTTTTGAGAATTCCAAAGAACATTTTTAAGTCAGTAGTCTCCATAGATAGTTACAATCTTAGAAATAAAAACCGAACAAATTAAAATACGAGCACACACAGGCATGCATTCCTTGAGCCATTAGAGCTACGAGCCAGTCACCATCAGACCTATGATGTTACCATCAGAGCTGTGATATCACGGCTGTGGAGAACTCTACTGTACACTTAGAAGAGAATGAGAGTGAAAATAGCAAATGACAGTCAGTGTTTCTGTGAAAATAGTTTTGACCTTTTCGGGCCCCTCGACTGACAGACTTTGGGACTTCACACATTCTCACATGACATTGGAAACCACTATTTTAAATGATGTACGAGCTTCCAGGATGTGAAGTGATAAGAGGCTTTAAAGCTTCACTTCTACAGTTGTGGTTTTCTTTCACTTGTCTTAAACGTTTAAGCTGAGATTTTGTTTAAAAAGCAAAAGGATTCTTTTGCTGTGCAGAAGCTTTTAAGTTTCATATAGTCCCATTCGTTTATTTTAGCTTTTACTTCCATTGCCTTTGGAGTCAAGTTCATAAAATGCTCTTTAAACCCAAGGTCCATAAATTTAGTACCTATGTTTTCTTCTATGCAGTTTATTGTGTCAGGTCTTATGCTTAAGTCTTTGATCCATTTTGAATTAACTTTGGTACATGGTGACAAATAGCAGTCCAGTTTCATTCTACTTATAGACACAGATAATAGTTTAGTGGTTGCCAGAGGGTAAGGGGGGTGGGGGGTGGGGGGTGGGAGAAGAGGGTAAGGGAGATCAAATATATGGTGATGGAAGGAGAACTGACTCTGGGTGATGAATACACAATGGGATTTATAGATGATGTAATACAGAATTGTACACCTGAAATCTATGTAATTTTACTAACAATTGTCACCCCAATAAATTTAATAAAATTAAATTAAAAAAAAAAAAAAGATAAAAAGCAAAAGGAAAATATTCGTTTTCTGTCTCATGGTGCCCTGTACTCTTTGGAGCTAACATGGACCTAGTTTGATCATATTTTTACTTGGAAACAATAAGGTCACCCAAGTCTGTCATTTGTCATTTGAATTTCAATTATCTAAAGCTTACAAAATGAATTCTGAAGATATTGAAGCATTTAGAAAAGACCATTTTCTTGTAATAAGTAGCTTCTTCTTTGAAATAGTATGATTCATTAAAAGTTGTTTTAAACCCATGTTTGTCACGCATATTTAAACGTCAGCGATTAGACATAACTTTTGATATTGACAAAAAAATTCACACCCCACACCATTTTAACTATTGAGAAGGAAAGCTTTAATCGGGAACACATTATATAACAGAAATTGCTGAGTGACAATAGTTAATTAAACTTACCTATGTGAATGGCAAGTATAAGACACCTAAAATAACATGTACTCTGAAGGAGTAGTGTGTTTGGGAGAAAGAGGGTGTGGGGCTGCTTCTCTGAAGAAGGAAGTTTTACACGATGGTCGACTTTGTGTTATTTTTACCTCCTAATAAATGAAAACTGTATTTTCAGATTCTTCCAGCTGGAATGCTACTTCTTTGACTTTCAATCATGGAACTTCTCAAAGATCCGGGGATTCGAAATTTGGTGATAAACGGCCATTTGCCACACACTCAAGGAGCAAACCTCTGTCAGCATCCACAGAGTTTGGACAGATGACCGTAATAGACAAACGAAAGACTCAGATTGGAGGTGTGTTTTTCTTACGTACTTCTACGCTCCATGAATTGCGTGAATCATAGCTACAAGAAAACAGAGAAAGCAAAGAAGGAAATGAAAAAACAAAGAGTTCAACCCTAGCCTACCTCTGTGTAGGTTGATCGTAGTTCTGAATTTCCCACAGTCATTTTGTAGCAAAATGTGCTTTATCTTTACTCTGTTTAGGCAAGTTACAGCCAAATAGAATACCTTTTAGCGAGACATTAGCTTTCTTCCTCAATCTCAGTAACATAAGGAAATAAGAAAGGGAATAAGGAGAAAGTGTGGTTCCATTTAGACTAGTATTTAGCATACACTGGGGAGTGTATATGCATACATACACACATATATAGGTACATAAATATATGTGTATATATATACATATATATATATATATATATGTATATATATATATATATATATGTCTGTGTATGTGTGTATGTGTACGTATATACCTGAATATATAAATAAAATATATATATGTATGTATAGATATATAGATATATAGATATGTATTTATATACACACACACACACAAATATATAGCAGGGGAAGTAAAAGTTCTTTATGTATTAATTGCCCACCACTTGTATCATTAATATTCATTCTACTATAGTCTTCAGGGGTTGTCCCAAAGAAATGTTTTTACATCACTTCAATCTGCGCTTTCAAAGTTCTGCGTTTTTCTGTTGTGTATTTACACTTTATTTCAATTTTTTCTTTAACAGTGGATGAGTGTTCTAAATGCAACCCTGCGAGCAGGTAGGATTTTATGGATTTCTATAATTGCATGTTAACTAAGAGACTTCAGAGAGAAGCCAGTAAGCTTTAATGAGTGTTCTGCTCTGGAATAGACCCTATACTGTGTGCCTAACATTGGTTCTCTCAGGTCATCAGCACAGTAACTTTGCAAAGTAGCTGTGCTGTTCGGCCTAGTTTTTATTCATTAGACATGTGTGGTTCCGGGAGGTGGATTAATTGACCCCTGGTACCATAGTTACCAAGTGGCTGACCCGTGATGTGACCTTCAGCCTGCTTGGCTTCCCAAGTCCCTTCTCTTGTCCCTCAGCCTGTACTGAGAAGTGCCTGGACGGGTCTGGATTCAAGGTTCAGGTGCAAGTCAGGTGGACTCAGAGAGTCCCGTTTAGTGACGTGTTAACACTGATTGAGAAGTGTCCTCCCAAGCCCAGTGAGCGCAAGCTCTTGTGTTAATGTACTCCACAATTGCAGCAGTCACGAGAACCTTGTTTTCACCATCAGTGTTTAAGGCAGATCTCAGTTCGCTGTGGCCACAGAACCACAGGTTGTGCATAAGCAAGACCTAATCAGGCAAGTGTTTTCAGGTATAATGCGATGTAGCCTTCTTGGGACGAATCGTTGTTCTGTAAGTGAAGAACATCTATGTATAGATCATGTTGTGTTAATGCAGCACATATTCAGAGATATTTCTTATTGATTTCTCTACTCACTAACTCCACAGCCTGTGTTTTCCTCCTGGCTGGTACCTTTCCCTTGTCCAAGGAAGTTTTTTTCTTTTTTTCCAGAG
This sequence comes from Rhinolophus sinicus, assembly GCF_057876585.1. NCBI lineage: Eukaryota > Metazoa > Chordata > Mammalia > Chiroptera > Rhinolophidae > Rhinolophus > Rhinolophus sinicus. The sequence continues at coordinate 113,796,400 of NC_142501.1, read as the reverse complement.
TCTTTCTTCCTTCTTCCATGACTTTTCTTGATTTTTTACCATTGTCTCTGCTTTTTGGGGGGTTTTTGTTGCTGTTCTGTTACTGTTTTCCACTTCTGCCAGCTAAGTGTTCTCCATGTTTCTAGACAGAATCAAAAGTCCATAGAATTCCAGGTGTTGAAGGGATGTTAGCAATTAATTATTCAAAACACCCCCTGGTACTTCATATTGCCATTAATGTTTTGGTCAAGTGGTTGATCACATGAGGAGTATTAATTCCAAGAGATTAAAGTGACTTAGTTGATGCAGTGAGTAATGAAATGAGATTAAGTGTAGGTTTCTAAGCCCTGTACACTTCCTTCTTTATCATCCTATGGCTGAGTGTTTTAATTATGGAAAGGTCTAGTGACTGCAGTGGAAGAGGATAAAAATGGAATTAGCAGGGGAATCCAAGTTTCAATAGGACCAACACTGGGATGGAGTAGGAGTAAGGCTTTTAGAATAGAGATCAGAGATCAGATAAGGGAAAAGAGATCAGAATACTAGGGTATGACAAGATAAAGAGAAATTACAAGAAAGAAGGAAAGAGGATGTTGGTAGTTGTCTAAAAAAGCAGATTAAAGTAAGGGGTTCTAGGGTGTCCTGAACAGGTTGCTGCTTTTTTGTTTGCTGACTTGGAGGAACCAGCATTCTTTAAGATTTGTATGAAAACATATTAAACCTTTGAGCCTCTGGAAACATTCTCTTTATAGCAAGTAGGAATATGGTATCATCCACCAGCACCCGAAATTACAGAGCGGGTCCCCTCGAGTCCAAAGGCACTGCAGATTGCTGAACTCTATAGACCCATGGCCCACCGCAGGTGTTTCGTCACCTCCACCTCTTTTCCCGACGTGCTGATGTCCTTCCCATGGATATGGAGGGTTGGGCAGAGGGAGGACTAATTGTGAAAACAGTAATGGAGTTGGGTCGGTGGTAACATGCCTGTGTTAGGAGTGGATGACCGAGCTCCACTTAGCTTATTTTCCAGGAACAGGGAAATGGAGAACTCCTAGTGTGGGTCATTTGAGCCCATCCATGTTTCAGGAGTCTGTGCTTTCGTAGGCTGAAGTTTTCAAGGTTGGAGATTGCCAGGAAGCTGTGAGGACAAGTGGTCTGGGAGTGGGGAGGCTAAGAACATACATATTTGTTCTTTGACTTTTGTACGTGTGACTTGCAAACATTTCACACATTTCAGGGAACTGACTGTACTGTTTCTGGGTGAAAGGAAGGAATGGGGTAAGTTTAGTATGTGCATCCTATGTTAAAGAAGTAAGACTGCCATTTTTGACTCACACAGATTAATCTTTGAACCAGGGACAGACCATGAAGAAGGGTCAGTGTATCTTTCTACCTTGATTTAGGTCACTGGTTTTGTCCCAGTTCAGGTTCCATTTATGTCTGCTATTAATTGAGTTTTGAATTCAGCCTTCAGGACTTTTGGTGAAAACAACATACTCTCAGGTGTTGCCAACATATTGGCTGTCATTCTTTGTTACGGAAACTTAGCGTGTATCTTCATTAAATATTGCATGAGTTGGGAGTGGTGGAGGCAGAAATAGGTAGCTAATAGCTTTTCTAGCACATCATCTAATTTTTTATTATATCAAGAGACTTTATTTCAAATGCAGATAGCTGACCTTTTACTCCTTTTGTTGTTGTTGTTGCTTTTGTCAAGAAATGAATTCACTTGTTTTTGTTATCTTTACCCTAAAGTCTTTCCCGCGAAACTGGCAATAATGATTCATGGCCTATATCAGAGGAATGGCTCGTGGATGTTGATACCAAGGTAAAAGGCTCCTGTGTGAAATTAACTGTTTTGCTCTGAATTTAGTTTTGTGTATCACTGACTTGTAAAATTTTGTTGTCGTCTACCTATCATTGTTCCAATTTTGTCATGGAAAATTCCTCAGCATGAACCATTTTAAACATATGACCCTTTGATGCTGCATTGTTTTGTTGTTGTTTTTTTAACTTCAGTAAGTATCGAAGATGGTGGCTGAGAAAAAGAAGGGCTGGGAAATGTATAGTGATAGTAAAATTCGATAGGGAGTTTTCCCACAGTGACGGAGCTATGCAATTTGGGTAACGGTAAGGATTCTTAATGTGACTTTTACGTTATACCAGCATGACTTTTATCATACTCGTGCCTAAATGAAATCTTTGATGGATTCACATACTCATTTTAATGGTCATGAAATCTTCCTGGTACCTTTCAGTTTTAAAACTAGATAGCATATGACATATAGTTTTATTTTATTACACTTTGTATGTTGGTATGGTATACTTGTTAGGAAGGAATGTTTTCTCCATTTTTTTTGTTTTTTTCACTTACATTCCGTTGACATTCCATATTATTTTATATTAGTTTCCGGTATACTATGTTCATCATTTAGACTAAAATAGTAGTAGAATTTTTGAAAGTTTAGAATTCACGTTCTCTATCTCAAAACCCGTATTACAAAGGGATTCCACTGTGTTCTCAATCATTGTTTTGTGAATATATTTACATGTCTTCATCTAATTGAAGAGTAAATGTTTTGCATAAAATAATAACCAATTTGAAATGCAGAGATTCTTTTTTCTTTTTTTTCTTGTTTGGGGTTTTAATGGCCTGTGTGATTACATGGTATTTGATAACGTGGGCTCCTGGGCCCATATAAGCAAGAGCAACACAGATTTTCTTTCAACTGATATTCTGACATACTGCATCGTGAAATCAACACTTGTTGAGTACCTATTCTGTAACAAGCACGATCTCATTTACTTCTCAGAATAGCCTTGGCAAGGAAGGGAATCCTCATCTTCAGAGATAAGGAAGTGGAGACCAAGTCAGTCTAGGTAGCATGTGTTGCAGTAGCCAGGGAGAAGGTTGAGGGTTTGATCCAAATGCACTTGGCTCCAAAGCTGATGATGCTCTCGTCTGTTCCCTATAAAAACATGTCCGTGAGATTCTATGCCCATTGTCCATGATGCATTGACCAAAGTAAAGAAAGGATCCGTGTCTGCAAAAGACAGGATGCTTTCTTTACTCTGGTCAAAAGCAGAGATTCTTAAAAACGAAATAATTAAATGTCAAATTTCAGAATGTTTTTAGTTTTGTTTTTTAAATGTAAAGTTTTTCTTTTTTTTTCAATTTATTGGGGTGACAATTGTTAGTAAAATTACATAGATTTCAGGTGTACAATTCTAGATTACATCATCTATAAATCCCATTTTGTGTTCACCACCCAGAGTCAGTTCTCCTTCCATCACCATATATTTGATCCCCCTTACCCTCATCTCCCACCCCCACCCCCCTTACCCTCTGGTAACCACTAAACTATTGTCTGTGTATATGAGTTTCTGTTTCTCATTTGTTTATCTTGTTCTTTTGTTGTTTTTGATTTATATACCACATATCAGTGAAATCATATGGTTGTCTGCTTTTTCTGTCTGAATTATTTCGCTCAGCATTACACTCTCAAGATCCATCCATGTTGTCACAAATGTTCCTATATCATCTTTTCTTATGCCGAATAGTATTCCATTTTGTATATATACCACAACTTCTTTATGCGTTTATCTATCGAAGGACATTTTGGTTGTTTCCATGTCTTGGCCACCGTAAGCAAAGCTGCAATGAACATTGGAGCACACGTGTCTTTATGTATAAATGTTTTCAGATTATTTGCGTGGATACCCAGGAGAGGGATTGCTGGGTCATATGGCAATTCTATTCGTAATTTTTTGAGGAACCTCCACACTGCCTTCCATAACGGCTGCACCAGTCTGCATTCCCACCAGTTGGAGAGGCTGTGGAGAAAATAAATGTAAAATGTTTCATTTCTGTTACAGTTGACATTCAATATGATGTCAGCCTCAGGTGTACAGCATAGTGGTTAGGCATTTATATAATGCATATACTGGTACCCCGATTAGTGTGGTATCCCTGATACCATATTTAGTTATTACAATGTTATTTACTGTATTCTTTGCGCTGTACTTGACATCTTCATGACAGTTTTAGAACTCCCAATTTGTACTTCTTTCCTTAATCCTTTAACTTTTCAAGCATTCCCCCAACAATTCTCGAACCTGGCAACGATCAGTTCGTTCTCTGCACCTATGAATTTGTTTCCCATTTCTATGTTCATTTATTTTTTTTTCATATCACCAATAAGTGAATTCAGGTGTGTTTTTCTCTTTGTCTGACTTTTTTCACTTAGAATAATACCCTCTAGGTCCACACACTTTGTCACAAACGGTAAGTATTTATTCTTCGTTACAGACAAGTAGCATTTTGTTATATATATGTCCCACTGCTTCTTTATCCAAGACGATGGATCCTTTGGTTACTTTGTTATCTGGACTATTGAAAATAATGTGGCAACGACCATGGACATGCATATTGCTTTTCAAATTAGTGTTTTGATTTCTGTGGAGGAAAACCCAGAAGTGGGACTGCTGTGCCACGTGGTAGTTCTGTTTTTAAATTTTTGAGGAACTTCCATGTTCTTTTCCATTGTGTCTGGTCGGATTTGCAGTCTCACCAACAGTGCACGAGGACTCTGTTTTTTTCACATCCTCACCGACACCTGTTGCTTGTTGATTCATGGATGATGACCATTCTGACAGTTGTGAGGTCGTATTTCATAGCGTTTTTAATTTGCATTGCTCTGATGATTAGTGACACTGAGCATGTTTTCGTATGTCTCTTGGCTATCTGTGTGACCTCTCTGGAGAAAAGTCTATTCAGGTACTCTTCTCGTTTTGTAATGGCATTGTTTGTCTTTTGGTGTTAAGATTTATGATTTCCTTATGTGTTTTGGATGTCAACCCTTCATCAAATATATCCTTGACAAATATCTTCTCCGTTCATCCGGTCGTGACTGCATGTTGTTGTTGGTTTCCTTTGCCGTGCAGAAATTTTGTAGTTTGATTGTCGTGTATATGGGTCTTGTATTCTTAACCATTCAGCTACCTTATGTCTTTTCTGGAGCATTTAATCTATTTCCATTTAAAGTAATTATTTGTAGGTATGTAGTTCTTGGCATTTTATTGTTCATTTTCCTTCTCCTCTTCCTGCTCTTCCTCCTGCTCTTTTTCCTCCTCCTCCTCCTCCTCCTCCTCCTCCTCCTCCTCCTCCTCCTCCTCTTCCTCCTCCTCCTCCTCCTCCTCCTCCTCCTCTTCCTCTTCCTCCTCCTTCTCCTCCTCCTCCTTCTCCTCCTCTTCCTCCTCCTCCTCCTCCTCCTCCTCCTCTTCCTCCTCTTCCTCCTCCTCCTCCTCCTCCTCTTCCTCCTGCTCCTCCTCTTCCTCCTCTTCCTCCTCCTCCTCCTCCTCCTCCTCCTCCTCTTCCTCCTCCTCCTCCTCCTCCTCCTCCTCTTCCTCCTCCTCCTCCTCCTCCTCCTCCTCCTCCTCTTCCTCCTCTTCCTCCTCCTCCTCCTCCTCCTCCTCTTCCTCCTCTTCCTCCCCCTCCTCCTCCTCCTCCTCCTCCTCCTCTTCCTCCTCTTCCTCCTCCTCCTCCTCCTCCTCCTCCTCCTCCTCCTCCCCCTCCTCCTCCTCCTCCTCCTCCTCCTCTTCCTCCTCTTCCTCCTCCTCCTCCTCCTCCTCCTCCTCTTCCTCCTCTTCTTCCTCCTCCTCCTTCTTTTTCTTCTAGTCGTGGTCTTACATTTCTTGTGCTAGTGGTTTGCTGGTGCTGAACTGCATCACCTTCTTTTTCTCTGGCAAACTCTTCACCTCTCATTTGATTCTAAATGAGAGCCTTGCTGGATACAGTCATCTGGGTTGCACATTATTGCATTTCATCACATTTCAATATTTCTTGCCCATTCCTCTGGCCTCAGATTTACTGTTAAGTGATCACCTGCCAGTCTTATGCGAGCTCCCTTGTATGTAACTAAGTGCTTTTCTCTTGCTGGTTTTAATATTCTCTCTGTGTCTTTCCCCTTTGGCGTTTTAATTATGGTATGTCTTGGTGTGGGCCTGTTCGGCTTTCTTTTGTTTGGAACGCTCTGTGTTTCCTACGCTTGTGTTTCCTTCAACAGGTTAGGGAAGATTTCCGTCATTATTTATTCAAATAGGTTTTCAATTCCTTTCTCTCTCTTCTCTTTTTGATAGCCCTACAAGTGTTGTTACACTTTATCTTGTCCAAGAAGTCCCTTATAGTATTCTCTCTCTCTCTATCTTTTTATTTTTTATTCATAATCATTTTTCATTTCTTTTTTTCTGTTCTGATTGGGTGTTTTCTGCTACCTTGTCTTCCAAATCACTGATTTGATCCTCTGCCTCAACCAAGTCTGGTGCTGATTCCATCTATTGATTACTCATTTCAGATGTTGTATTTTTCATATTTGACTCTTGTTAATGATTTCTATGTCCACTTTTTATGTTTGCTGTCTCTGTTGAAGTGTTACAGCGTTTATCTATTTTTCGCCAAAGTTCATTGAGCATCCTTAGAAGTAGTGTTTTGAACTCTGTATCTGGTAGATTGCCTGTGTCCATTTGGTTTACCTCTTTTTCTAGAGTTTTGTCCTGTTCTTTCATTAGGGAAATGTTTCTTTCTCTCTTCTTTTCTCACTGCCTCTCTGTGTTTGTTTCTATGTACTATGTAGATCTGCTAATTCTCCTCATCTTGGCAGCATTGGCTCATATAACAGGTGTCCTGTGTGTCGGGTGGTACAACCTCCCTGGTCACTGGAGCCAGGAGTTCCAGAAGCTCGTGTGGGTGGTGTGTGCCCTCCTGTTGTACTTGAGCCATATTGCTGTTGGCGCATCAGTGTGTGGAATGGACGCTCAGGACGACTGGCTGTGACTACAGTAGATGAGCTGATGTGTGTGGGCTGACGTCACAGAGTGGGATCGGCTGTAGCAGGGCTCCGGTGTCTGCTCAGTCCATGGCTTGGGCGTGCCATTTGTGGAGCTAATTGGGTGTCGTTCTGGTGTTGCTGAAGCTGATCACCAGGTGTGTTGGATTTGGGGCCTCTTGGGAGGGGCTGTGGGCAGGCCCAGGTCAGCTGCTGCTTGTGCCCAACCCGGAGCACCCAGTAGAAGCTACAATGTGACCTACTCTTGGTAGCTGCCTTTGTGAGTATGCACCTGCGAGGCCCTATGTTGTGAAGCAAGACAGGCTGATGGGTAGGATCCTAAAAAAAAATGGAACTCCTCTGTATCATAAATTGCAGCCTGAGTGACTATTGTAAACTATGATCGTGATGGTGCAACACCTCTGTTTACTGAGTGACTCCCCGTTACGTGAGGGTAAAAGTCATATGCTAGCATGACACGTGCCTTCTTTGATTTGGTTCTGGTTCTGCAGTTGTCTCCCCATTCCATTTTCAGTGTTCCAGGCTTACCCCATTCTTCTTCTGCCCTCACTATGATATGTTGCTTCATACCTTAGGCTTTTGCGCCTGCCGCTCTTTCTGGACTCCCCTTCATGGTTTCCCTCAGCACCTCGTGTATCTTTTAAGATGCAGTCCTCTTTTCTCAGCATCTGGTACAACTGCTTGTTGTTTCTTTTGTGCCTGTGCTATACTTGATTCATGCGAGGTGTAGAAATGGAGAGCGGTACTTTTCTGTTCTTACTGTTTTGACGAAAATCAGAATACATCGAGCCCTAGTGGAATATAGGACAAAATCTTTCATTTATATTTCCAGCTTCCCCTGGGTCTATGCCTATGATTTGATGGTTACGATAGCAGTTTGTCGTCTTACTTACTTGAAGGACTGAGCGAGTGAGTGAACGAGTCAATGAATATGATGTTTTCTGAAGTTGGGTTTTTATTTTCTTTTTTCTTTCTTTTTTTTAATAGAAAGAAGCAACCAAGCCGGCAATTGGAAAAAGAGAAAATGGTGTGGATATTATTGAAAGTGCTCCACAAGCGCAAACAAAAACTGATATTTTCACTTGTGTTGATGGAGCACACCAAAATAATACAAGTGATAACTTAGTGACTATCTATGAATTCTTTCTAGCTTGAGTGCTGCTATAAGCAAATCTAACATGTGTAGATCCAACTGTGATTTTCATTTCTTATAAGCATTTTTTCCTATCTTTTTTGCAAAAGTATCCCCACTACTAACAACTTCTTCTTGCAAATGATTTGACCCCCTGAAATTCTTTTCTGCTATTACTTTTATTGAAATGTTCATGACTTGAATGTGTATTTAAAATGCATAGTGATATGTGTTCACATTAATGTTCTGTGACTACATTTTATAGTTAAAACATCCGCATTAAGATTAGAAGAAGCAGCTGTAAAATCATGTTGGGATTCTGAGGTACTGTCATTCACTACTATTATTTTTATCATTATTATTTTAAATATCACCATTCAGTGATGTTGAAACTTAAAAGGTATGCTTTGACTGTACTTTCTCACCTCTGCGTTTCCCCACACAAATTATTTTCTTACGGTTTAGCCTATAATTAATAAAAGACATGTGTGCTTAGTATAATGAGGCAGCGTAGTAGAATTCTGCTAACTTGCGAGGTTCACTTAAGGCGGTCGGTGTAGAATAGTATAAAACAAGAAGGCTTCCAAGTCATAAGGAATCAGTTGGGTTCTGAAGTGAAGTTTACCTAAAAGCTAAAGAATTATTCCAGCTTGAAGTATGCCCAAATGCATGATTCTGTGGTTTTTATGGTTGTGTAAATGTCCTAATGAGATTCAGAAAGAAAGAATTTGGAATTTAGGGTTTTTTATACCTTGGAACTTGAAAAGATAATGCCTGATACATGAAAGTATTATTACATTTGTATTCTCAAATAGATCTGCAAGGAACTTTTCCCAGGAAGGAAGAGCATTGTTAATAGAAATAATATGTAGAATTATACTAACAGCAATCCCCTGAGCGCTGCTTTAATGCATAACAACTGTCTTGTTCAGTTAAAACAGCAGGCATTGAGTATCTTGATGGCAACCGTACTTGCAGTAATGGAAGTACAGTGTAATGATGAGCCAATGTGAGGTGACAGCTGTGGAAAGAGACAGGAGGAGTGTGATCTTCTGATATAGGCAACTGCTGCCTCCTGGCACAGACACTGCGTTTGACGATAAGAACACAGTAGAATCCTGCATGGGTCACTTGCTAGCTGTGGGGTCTTGGGGCAACTCCTTCTTAACCTGTCGGATGTCAGTGCCCTCATTTGTCATAATGGTACTAATGACTACCTTTGAGGTATGTGGAATGCACAAATGTGGTAACAAATGTGAAAACACTTCGAAAACTGTAAAGGGTGCTATAGAATGTAAAACACAATGATCACAGTGAGATGCAGCGACTTATTAAATATCGGGAACACTTTTTGTAAACCTGTAGGACAATCAAATGGCAGTAGTGTCAAGAACAGAGTGGAAAAGTTAGAAGGGGCACGTGGATTTCTTATCTGGGGGATGCTAAATTTCAGGAGACTGTGATTGGCGATACCCCATAGATGTGTAGTGTTTCGGTACTTGAGGCTTTGTTGGTGCGAGCTGAATGTTTTGACCTGAAGTAAATGTCTGTGTGGGATACTGCCAAGTGAAGCATGAGAAGGAGCCAGTCATGTGGAGATCTAGGAGCAAAACCTGCTGGGCAGAGACAACAATGGATCGCACAGGTTCCTCATTTTATTCTAGTGTCTTGCAATGGTCAGGAAGTAGGAAGAGGGTTAACCACCATCAAACCATTTCTATATTTGTCATTTGTGTGGAAAACAAATAAAATGTGCATAGCAGAGGCCTGGTACATTTGAGACAGTTAATAAATAAATGTTCTTATTTTTTCCCTGATTAGAACTTATTATACTTTTTTGAAAAGTTGCATAACTATATATAACATTTTTCCTATTATTTTTAAGTATATTTTAAAGAAAAGCTTTTCTTACAACTTTGCCATTTTATTTAATCATTTTTCCCATCAAAATTTTTATCAAATACGAGTTTGTTTTTTCCAACCTCTTGTTGATCTAGATGAAGTAGGTTCTAAAATGTTCTGTTTAGACTCAACACGACATACACCAAGGTTTCTTACCATGTCAAGCAAGTATCTTGTTTTAACACTAAAAAAAGAATAAAAAAAAAAAGAATGTGTCATTAGAAATATTTGAAAGTTATATGAAGTACACTTTTCAAGGTATTAGTTCGGTGCAAAAGTAATTGCAGTTTCAAAGGTTAAAAAAGTTGCACAAACTGCAGTATCATTTGTACCAACCTAATATTCGCTTAAATACCTATTTTTCAAAAAGTCCTTTTCTTGGAGGTTATAACGTTAGTATTGCTAGCCTGAATTGTTAACTAGAGATTGCATAAAGTGTCCATTAGTTACTAATCATCTTGTTTCCTAACCCCTTCAGCCGACAATTGAAGAGAAAGATCCTGTTCCTGACGAAGCTGTAGGAATGGACGAAGTGCAACCCTTCAGACCAGGTACACTTTGTAACACCAATTTAATTTTGGGAAGGAGTACGCGAGGACATTTGACATGCGTGCAGTCTTCTCTTCCTCATTCCTTTTTTTCTTTGCTACAAATTTAATTGAAGGATTTGACATAACGTGATGTCATTGTTTGTATGGATGTTTGAGAAGAGGTATTTATAGGAATAAGGAAATGAGATTTTAAAACTGACTTCACTAAGATGTTTCTCCATTTGTTCGATACCCTAATTGTCCCAGTTTGGAATCCCTGTACTTAATAGTGGTTACCACAGGTCAGTTATCACCCTGGAAGATTTTTCCAGCATTTTCAAATGGTTCTTTGACTTTTTATGTTAACGCCAGTAAGCCTCAATTGCTACCATGTCAATTGTTTTCTAACTTCACTTCTTCTCTTAGTGTTGTAACACTGATGGTCTTAAGACAACCAGATGTTCTGCTGAGCAGACACTGGCTGTGTGCGTACCTGCGCCTCTGGTGTCTTCGAGTATTAAAAATGGGAGACGTAATTAATAGTAATGAATATTTGACAGACACAATCTTTGCAAACAGGAATTCTGAAGCTTTTGTGCCTTGGGATGCTTTGATGGTATTAAAAATTTTTGAGAATTCCAAAGAACATTTTTAAGTCAGTAGTCTCCACAGATAGTTACAATCTTAGAAATAAAAACTGAACAATTTAAAATACATAACTTTTGATATTGACAAAAAAATTCACACCCCACACCATTTTAACTATTGAGAAGGGAAGCTTTAATCGGAAACACATTATATAACAGAAATTGCTGAGTGACAATAGTTAATTAAACTTACCTACGTGAATGGCAAGTATAGGACACCTAAAATAACATGTACTCTGAAGGAGTAGTGTGTTTGGGAGAAAGAGGGTGTGGGGCTGCTTCTCTGAAGAAGGAAGTTTTACACGATGGTCGACTTTGTGTTATTTTTACCTCCTAATAAATGAAAACTGTATTTTCAGATTCTTCCAGCTGGAATGCTACTTCTTTGACTTTCAATCATGGAACTTCTCAAAGATCCGGGGATTCGAAATTTGGTGATAAACGGCCATTTGCCACACACTCAAGGAGCAAACCTCTGTCAGCATCCACAGAGTTTGGACAGATGACCGTAATAGACAAACGAAAGACTCAGATTGGAGGTGTGTTTTTCTTACGTACTTCTACGCTCCATGAATTGCGTGAATCACAGCTACAAGATAACAGAGAAAGCAAAGAAGGAAATACAAAAACAGAGAGTTCAACCCTAGCCTACCTCTGTGTAGGTTGATCGTAGTTCTGAATTTCCTACAGTCATTTTGTAGCAAAATGTGCTTTATGTTTACTCTGTTTAGGCAAGTTACAACCAAATAGAATACCTTTTAGCGAGACATTGGCATTCTTCCTCAATCACGGTAACATAAGGAAATAAGAAAGGGAATAAGGAGAAAGTATGATTCCATTTAGACTAGTATTTAGCGTACACTGGGGAGTATGTATGTATACATATACACATATATAGGTACATACATACATACACATATACGTGTATATGTGTATGTATGTATGTGTATATATATATATATATATATATATATATATATATATATATATATGTATTTTTATATACACACAGATGTATAGCAGGGGAAGTAAAAGCGCTTCACGTATAAATTGCCCACCACTTGTATCATTAATATTCACCCTACTATAGCCTTCAGGGGTTGCCCCAAAGAAGTATTTTTATATCACTTCAATCTGACGCTTTCAAAGTTCTGTGTTTTTCTGTTGTGTATTTACAATGTATTTGAATTTTTTCTTTAACAGTGGATGAGTGTTCTAAATGTGACCCTGCGAGCAGGTAGGATTTTATGGATTTCTAAAATTGCATGTTAACTAAGAGACTGCAGAGAGAAGCCAGTAAGCTTTAATGAGTGTTCTTTCTGCTCTGGATTAGGCCCTATACTATGTGCCTAACATTGGTTCTCTCAGGTGTACGGCACAGTAACTTTGCAAAGTAGCTGTGCTACTCGGCCTAGTTTGTATTCATTACACGTGTGTGGTTCCGGGAGGTGGATTAATTGACCCCTGGTACCATAGTTACCAAGTGGCTGACCCGTGATGTGACCTTCGGCCTGCTTGGCTTCCCAAGTCCCTTCTCTTGTCCCTCAGCCTGTACTGAGAAGTGCCTGGACGGGTCTGGATTCAAGGTTCAGGTGCAAGTCAGGTGGACTCAGAGAGTCCCGTTTAGTGACGTGTTAACACTGATTGAGAAGTGTCCTCCCAAGCCCAGTGAGCGCAAGCTCTTGTGTTAATGTACTCCACAATTGCAGCAGTCACGAGAACCTTGTTTTCACCATCAGTGTTTAAGGCAGATCTCAGTTCGCTGTGGCCACAGAACCACAGGTTGTGCATAAGCAAGACCTAATCAGGCAAGTGTTTTCAGGTATAATGCGATGTAGCCTTCTTGGGACGAATCGTTGTTCTGTAAGTGAAGAACATCTATGTATAGATCATGTTGTGTTACTGCAGCACAAATTGAGATGATATTTCCAATTGATTTCTCTACTTACTGATGTCTCAACCTGTGTTTCTCTTCTGGCTAATACCTTTCCCTTGTTCTAGGGATTTTTTTTCTTTTTTTCCAGAGTCTCTCTTCTTTCTTCGATGACTTTCCATGATTTTTTACCTTTTTCACTGCTTTTCTTAGGGTTTTTTGTTGCTGTTGTTCTGTTGTTGTTTTTCCACTTCTGCCAGCTAAGTGTTCTCCGTTTTTCTAGAGAGAATCAAAAGTCCATAGAATTCCAGGTGTTGAAGGAATGTTAGCAATTAATTAATTCAAAACACCCCCTAGTACTTCATGCTGCCATTAATGTTTTAGTCAAGTGGTTGATCTCATGAGGAGTTTGAACTCAAAGAGATTATGTGACTTACTTGAGTACAGTGAGTGATGAAATGAGATGAAGTGTAGGTTTCTAAGTCCAGTACGCTTCCTTCTTTATCATCCTTTGGGTGAGTGTTTTAATTATGGAAAGGAATGGAATTAGCAGCGGAATCCAAGTTTCAATAGGACCAACACTGGGTTGGAGTAGGAATAAGGATTTTAGAATAGAGATCAGAGATCAGATAGGGGAAAAGAGATCAGAATAGTAGGGTATGACAAGATAAAGAGAAATTACAAGAAAGAAGGAAAGAGGATGTTGGTAGTTGTCTAAAAAAGCAGATTAAAGTAAGGGGTTCAAGGGCGTCCTGAACAGGTTGCTGCTTTTTTGTTTGTTGAATTGGAGGAACCAGCATTCTTTAAGATTTGTATGAAAACATATTAAACCTTTGAGCCTCTGGAAACATTCTCTTTATAGCAAGTAGGAATATGGTATCATCCACCAGCACCCGAAATTACAGAGCGGGTCCCCTCGAGTCCAAAGGCACTGCAGATTGCTGAACTATATAGACCCATGGCCCACAGCAGGTGTTTCGTCACCTCCACCTCTTTTTCCGATGCACTGATGTCCTTCCCATGGATATGGAGGGTTGGGCAGAGATAGGACTGATTGTGAAAACAGTAATGGAGTTGGGTAGGTGGTAACATGACTATGTTGGGAGTGGATGACTGAGGCTCCACTTAGCTTATTTTCCAGGAACAGGGAAATGGACAACTCCTACTGTGGGTCATTTGAGCCCATCCTTGTTTCAGGAGTCTATGCCTTCTTAGGCTGAAGTTTTCAAGGTTGGAGATTGCCAGGAAGCTGTGAGGACAAGTGGTCTGGGAGTGGGGAGGCTAAGAACATACATATTTGTTCTTTGACTGTTGTACGTGTAACTTGCAAACATTTCACACATTTCAGGGAACTGATTGTAGTGTTTCAGGGTGAAAGGAATGAATGGCGCGATTTAATAACTGCTTTCTACGTTAAAGAAGCAAGACTGCCATTTTTCTCACACAGATTAATCTTTGAACCAGGGACAGACCATGGAGAAGGGTCAGTGTATCTTTCTAACTTGATTTAGCTCACTGCTTTTGTCCCAGTTCAGGTTCCATTTATGTCAGCTATTATTTGCGTTTTGAATTCAGCCTTCAGGACTTTTGGTGAAAACAACATACTCTCAGGTGTTGCCAACATATTGGCTGTCATTCTTTGTTATGGAAACTTAGAGTGTATCTTCATTAAATATTGCATGAGTTGGGAGTGGTGGAGGCAGAAATAGGTAGCTAATAGCTTTTCTAGCATATCATCTAATTTTTAATTATATCAAGAGACTATATTTCATATGCAGATAGCTGACCTTTTACTCCTTTTGTTGTTGTTGTTGCTTTTGTCAAGAAATGAATTCACTTGTTTTTGTTATCTTTACCCTAAAGTCTTTCCTGCGAAACTGGCAATAATGATTCATGGCCTATATCAGAGGAATGGCTCTTCGATGTTAATACCAAGGTAAAAGGCTCCTGTGTGAAATTAACTGTTTTGCTCTGAATTTAGTTTTGTGTAGCAATGACTTGTAAAATTTAGTTGTGGTCTACCTATCATTGTTCTACGTTTGTCATGGAAAATTCCTCAGCATGAACCATTTTATAACATGTGACCATTTGATGCTGCATTGTTTTGTTGTTGTTTTTTTAACTTCAGTAAGTATCAAAGATGGGGGCTGAGAAAAAGAAGGGCTGGGAAATGTATAGTGATAGTAAAATTCGATAGGGAGTTTTCCCACAGTGACGGAGCTATGCAATTTGGGTAACGGTAAGGATTCTCAATGTGACTTTTACGTTATACCAGCATGACTTTTATCATACTCGTGCCTGAATGAAATCTTGAATGGATTCACGTACTCATTGTAATAGTCATGAAATCTTCCTGGTACCTTTCAGTTTTAAAACTAGATAGTATATGACATATGGTTTTATTTTATTACGCTTTGTATGTTGGTATGGTATACTTGTTAGGAGGGAGTGTTTTCTTCATTTCATTTTTTTTTCACTTACATTCCGTTGACAATCCGTATTATTTTATATTAGTTTCCGGTATACTAGGTTCATCATTTAGACTTAATAATTGTAGAATTTTTGAAAGTTTAGAATTCATGTTCTCTATCTCAAAACTCGTATAACAAAAGGATTCCACTATATTCTAAATCATTGCTTTGGGAATATATTTAAATATCTTCATCTAATTGAAGAGTACATGTTTTGCATAAAATAATAACCAATTTGAAAAACAGAGATCTGTTTTTTTCCAAGTTTTGTGTTTTAATGGCGTATTTGATTACATGGTATTTGATGCGTGGGCTCCTCGGCCCATATATGCAATAGTGACACAGATTTTCATTCAACTGATATTCTGACATACTCCATCGTCAAATCAACACTTGTTGAGTACCTATTCTGTAACAAGCACGATCTCACTTCTCAGAATAGCCTTGGCAAGGAAGGGAATCCTCATCTTCAGAGATAAGGAAGTGGAGACCAAGTCAGTCTAGGTAGCATGTGTTGCAGTAGCCAGGGAGAAGGTTGAGGGTTTGATCCAAAATGCACTTGGCTCCAAAGCTCATGATGCTCTTGTCTGCTCCCTATGAAACGTGTCCGTGAGGTCCTATGCCCATTGTCCATGACGCATTGACCAAAGTAAAGAAAGGATCCGTGTCTGCAAAAGACAGGATGCTTTCTTTACTCTGGTCAAAAGCAGAGATTCTTAAAAACCGTGTAATAAAATATCAAGCTTCAGAAAGTTTTTAGTTTTCTTTATAAATGTAAAATGTTTCATTTCTGTTACAGTTGACATTCAATATGATGTCAGCCTCAGGCGTACAGCATAGTGGTTAGGCATTTATATAATGTGTAAACTGGTACTCCGATTAGTGTGGAATCCCTGATACCCTACTTAGTTATTACAATGTTATTTCCTGTATTCTGTGTGCTGTCCTTGACAGCTACATGACTGTTTTATAACTTCCAATGTGTACTTCTTAATCCTTTTACCTTTTCAAGTTGCTCCCCAACACTCTTCCCTCTGGGCAATGATCAGTTAGTTCTCTGCATCTATGAGTTTGTTTCTTTTTTCTATGTTCATTTATGTTTTTATTTATTTTTACATATCACCGATAAGTGAAACCATGTGGTATTTGCGTTTCTCTGTCTAACTTATTTCACTTCGAATAATACCCTGTAGGTGCACGCACGTTGTCACAAATGGTAAGATTTTATTCTTTGTTACAGCCAAGTAGTATGTTGTTGTATATATGTAGCACTTCTTGTTTATCCAAGACGATGGATACTTCGGTTGCTTCTTTATCTGGAGTATTGTAAATAATGCGACAAGGACCATACAGATGCATACATGTTTTCAAAGGAGTGTTTTGGATTTCTGCGGAGAAAAACTCAGAAGTGGGATTGCTGTGCCACATGGTAGTTCTATTTTCAAATTCTTGAGGAACTTCCATATTGTTTTCCATTGTGGCTGGCCGGATTTGCAGTCATACCAACAGTGCACGGGGGGTTCCCTTCACATCCTCACCAACACTTGTTGTTTGTTGATTTATTGATGATGGCGATTCAGACAGTTGTGAGGTAATAGCTGATTGTGTATTTAATTTGCATTGCTCTAATGATTAGTGCACTGAGCATGGTGTCGTATGTCTCTTGGCTATCTGTGTGAGCTCTTTGGAGAAAAGTCTATTCAGGTACTCTTCTGATTTTGTAATTGCATTGTTTGTCTTTCGGTGTTACGTTTTCTGAGTTCCTTATATGTTTTGGATATCAACCCTTTCTCTGATATATGATTGGCAAATATCTTCTCCCATTCGTCCGGTCGTGTTTTCATTTTGTTGATGGTTTCTATTGCTGTGCAAAACTGTTTCAGTTTGATGTCATATATATGGGTCTTGAAGTCCTATCCATTCAGCCACGTTAGGTCCTCACTGGAGCATGTAACGTATTTGTATTTAAAGTAATTGTTATACGTATGTAATTATTGCCATTTTATTATCCATATTTCTTCTCCTCCTCTTCGTCCTCATTCTCCTCTTTCTCCTCCTCCTCCTCTTTCTTTTCTTCCTTCTTCTCCTTCTTCTCTTTCTCTTCCTCCTCTTTCTCCTCCTCCTCCTCCTCCTCCTTCTCCTTCTTCTTCTGTATCTTGTTCTTTTTTCAAGTTGTCATTTCACATTTCTTGTAATATTGGTTTGTTGGTGCTGAACGCCATCATCTTTTTCTCTGGCAAGTTTTTACCTCTCCATTGATTCTAAATGAGAGCCTTGCCAGATACAGTAATAGTAATCTTGGTTGTAGATTATAGCTTTTCATCACTTTCAATATTTCTTGCCAATCTCTTCTGACTTGCAGATTTTCTCTTGAGAGATCACCTGACAGTCTTATGCGATCTCCATTGTACGTGACTAACTACTTTTCTCTTGATGGTTTTAATATTCTCTCCGTGTCCTAACCGTTTGGAATTTTAATTATGATATGTT
This sequence comes from Rhinolophus sinicus, assembly GCF_057876585.1. Lineage (NCBI taxonomy): Eukaryota > Metazoa > Chordata > Mammalia > Chiroptera > Rhinolophidae > Rhinolophus > Rhinolophus sinicus. Next base: position 113,778,531 of record NC_142501.1, on the reverse strand, counting down.
TTGGTGTGGGCCTATTTGGGTTCATTTTGTTTGGAACTTTTGTGTTTCCTACGCTTGTGTGTCTATTTCCTTCTCCAGGTTAGGAAAGGTTTCCATCATTATGTATTCTGATAGGTTTTCTTTCTTTTTTTAATTTATTGCGGTGACAATTGTCAGTAAAATTACATGGATTTCAGGAGTACAATTCCGTATTACATCACGTATAAATCCCATTGTGTGTTCACCACCCAGAGTCAGTTCTCCTTCCATCAGCATATATTTGATCCCCCTTACCCTCTCCTCCCAACCCCCACCCCCTTACCCTCTGGTAACCACTAAACTATTGTCTGTGTCTATGAGTTTTTGTTTCTCATTTGTTTTTCTTGTTCTTTTGTTGTTTTTGGTTTATATACCACATATCAGTGAAATCATATGGTTCTCTGCTTTTTCTGTCTGACTTATTCGCTTAACATTATACTCTCAAGATCCATCCATGTTGTCACAAATGTTCCTATATCATCTTTTCTTACCGCTGAATAGTATTCCATTGTGTATATATACCACAACTTCTTTATCCATTCATCTATTGAAGGACATTTTGGTTGTTTCCATGCCTTAGCCACCGTAAACAAAGCGGCAGTGAACACTGGGGCACACGTGTCTTTATGTATAAATGTTCTCAGATTTTTGGGGTAGATACCCAGGAGAGGGATTCCTGGGTCGTACGGTAATTCTATTCATAATTTTTTGAGGAACCTCCACACTGCCTTCCATAACGGCTGCACCAGTCTGCATTCCCACCAACAGTGTATGAGGGTTCCTTTTTCTCCACAGCCTCTCCAACACTTGTTAGTGTTTGACTTGCTGATGATAGCCATTCGGACTGAAAGAAATTGAAGAAGGCACAAAGAAATGGAAAGACATTCCGTGCTCATGGATTGGAAGAATCAACATAGTTAAAATGGCCATATTACCCAAAGCAATATACAGATTTAATGCAATCCCCATCAAAATCCCAATGGCATTTTTAAAGAAATAGAACAAAAATATCATCAGATTTGTTTGGAACCACAAAAGACCCCGAATAGCCAAAGCAATCTTAAGAAAAAAGAACAATACTAGAGGTAAGACACGCCCTGACTTTAGCTTGTACTACAGGGCTACAATCATCAAAACAGCATGGTCTTGGCAGGAAAACAGACACAGAGACCAACGGAATAGACTTGAGAACGCAGAAATAAAACCACTTAAATGTGGACAGACAATTTTGACAAAGAAGCTAAAAACATCCAATAGAGGAAAGACAGCCTCTTCAATAAGTGGTGCTGGGAGAATTGGATAGCCACGTGCGAAAGAATGAAACTGCACTGCTATCTGTCACCATGTACCAAAATTAATTCAAAATGGATCAAAGACTTAAGCATAAGACCTGACACAATAAACTGCATAGAAAAAAACATAGGTACTAAACTTATGGACCTTGGGTTCAAAGAGCATTTTATGAATTTGACTCCAAAGGCAAGGGAAGTAAAAGCTAAAATAAACGAATGGCACTATATGAAACTTAAAAGCTTCTGCACAGCAAAAGAAACCATCGACAAAATAAAGAGGCAACCAACTGAATGGCAGAAGATTTCTGCAAACAGTGCCTCCGATAAGGGACTAATCTCCAAAATATTCAAAGAACTCATGAAACTCAACAACCACTAGGTTTTCAATTCGTGCTCTCTCTCCTTCTTCTCCTTTCGATAGCCTTACGAATGTTGTTACACTTGATATTGTCCCAGACATCCCTGAAAGTATTTTCTGTTTTATTTATTTTTTATTTATGTTCATTTTTTTTCTGTTCTGATTGGGTGTTTTCTGCTACCTTGTCTACCAAATCACTATTGGAACCTCTGCTTCACCAAATGTGCTGCTGATTCCATCTATAAATTATTCATTTAAATACTGTATTTTTCATTTCAGACTTTTTTTTTAAGGATTTCTATGTCTTTTTTATATTTGCTGTCTCTCTGTTGAAGTTTTACTTACTTTATGGATTCTTCCCCTAGTTTCATCTCACATCCTTATAACTAGTGTTTTAAACTCTGTATCTGGTATGTGTCCATTTGGTTTACCTCTTTTTCTAGAGTTTTGTCCTGTTCTTTCATTAGGGAAATGTTTCTTTCTCCCTTGTTTGTTCACTGCCTCTCTGTGTGTGTTTCTATGTATTATGTAGATCTGCTAATTCTCCTCATCTTGGCAGCATTGGCTCATATAACAGGTGTCCTGTGTGTCGGGTGGTACAACCTCCCTGGTCACCGGAGCCAGGAGTTCCAGAAGCTCGTGTGGGTGGTGTGTGCCCTCCTGTTGTACTTGAGCCTTATTGCTGTTGGCGCATCAGTGTGTGGAATGGACGCTCAGGACGACTGGCTGTGACTACAGTAGATGAGCTGATGTGTGTGGGCTGACGTCACAGAGTGGGATCGGCTGTAGCAGGGCTCCGGTGTCTGCTCAGTCCATGGCTTGGGCGTGCCATTTGTGGAGCTAATTGGGTGTCGTTCTGGTGTTGCTGAAGCTGATCACCAGGTGTGTTGGATTTGGGGCCTCTTGGGAGGGGCTGTGGGGCAGGCCCAGGTCAGCTGCTGCTTGTGCCCAACCCGGAGCACCCAGTGGAAGCCAGAAAGTGACCTACTTTTGGTAGCTGCCTTTGTGGGTTTGGAGGCCCCTGGGAGAGGCTATGCTGTGACGCAAGACAGGATGATGCATAGGATACTAGAAAGAAACGGAGGTCCTCAATAGCATAAGTTGCGGCCTTATTGACTGTCTTAAAACAGAATTGTGATGATGCAACACCTCTGCTTACTGGGTGACTCCCCATTATGTGAGGGTAAAATTCATATGCTAGCATGACACGTGCCTTCTTTGATTTGGTTCTGAAACGGCAGCGGTATCTCCATCCCATTCTCAGTGTTCCAGGCTTACCCCATCCCTTTGCGGCCCTCACTTGCAACATGTTGTTTCATCCTCAGGCTTTTGCTCCCTCTGCCCTTCTGGATTCCCCTTCATGCCTTCCCTCAGCACCTCGTATAACTGTCGAGATGCAGCCCTATCTTTGCCGCATCTGCTGAGCTCGCCTGGTACAACTGATTGTTGTCTCTTGTATGATCTAACTGTACTTTATTCACTTCAGGTGTACAAGTAGCGAGCGGTACTTTTCTGTTCTTATTTTTTCATGTATTATAATATCTCTACTCCTACTAGAATGTAGGACAAAATGTTTCATTTGTATTTCCAGCTTCCCCTGGGTCTGTGCCTATGATTTGTTGCCTACAGTAAAGTTTTCTTGTCCCACCGATGGATGGACTGAGTGAGTGAGTGAACGAGTAAATGAATATGATGTTTTCTGAAGTTGGGTTTTTCTTTCTTTTTGTTTTTTTTACTAGAAAGAAGCAACCAAGCCGGCAATTGGAAAAAGAGAAAATTGTGTGGCTATTATTGAAAGTGCTCCACAAGACCAAACAAGCAATGATAATTTGACTTGTGTTGACAGTGCACACCAGGATAATATACGTGGTAATTTAGTGACTATCTATGAATTCTTTCTAGCTTAAGCTCTGCTATAAACAAATCTAACATGTGTCAACCCACATGTGATATTCACTTCTTTTAAGCATTCTTTCCTATCTTTTTTTGCAAAAGTATCCCCACTATTAACAACTGCTTCTTCTTGCAAACGCTTCCACCCCCTGAAATTCTTTTCTGCTATTACTTTTATGGAAATAAGCATGACTGAATGTGTATTTAAAATGCACAGTAATATACGTTCACATTAATGTACCTGTGACTCCATTTTATAGTTAAAAAGTCATCATTAGGATTAGGACAAGATGAAGATGAAGAATCACCTTGGGATTCTGAGGTACTGTCTTTCAGAATTATTATTATTATCAATGTTATTTACAAAATCACCATTCTGTGATGTTAAAACGAAAAGGGTGTGCTTTGACTTTACTTTCTCACCTCTGCATTTCCCCATACAAATCATTTTTTGATGGTTTATCCTACAATTAATAAACTAGCTATGTGGTTAATCTAATAAGACAGCGTAGTACAATTCTGCTAACTTGCAAGTTTCACTTTAGGAAGTCAGTGCAGAATAGTATAAAACACGTAGGCTTCCAAGTCTTAAGGAGTCAGTTTGGGATCTGAAGTGAAGTTTACCTAAAAGGTAAAGAATTATTCCAGCTCGACCTATACCCAAATGCATGACTCTGTGGTTTTTGTAGATGTGGAAATGTCCTAATGAGTTTCAGAAAGAAAGAGTTTGGATTGTAGGGTGTTTTTATAATTTGGAACTTGAGAAGATAATGCCTGGGACACCAAAGTATTATTATATTTGTATTGTCAAATAGATCTGCAAGGAACTTTTCTATGGTAGGAAAAGCATGGTGAATACTACTAATATGTTGGATTACACTAACAACAATTTGGCTGAGCGCTGCTTTACTATGTAACAACTGTCTCGTTCAGTTAAAACAGCAGGCATTGAGTCACTTGATGGCAACTGTACTTGCAGTAATGGAAGTACAGTGTAATGATGAGCCAATGTGAGGTGACAGCTGTGGAAAGAGACAGGAGGAGTGTGATCTTCTGATATAGGCAACTGCTGCCTCCTGGCACAGACACTGCGTTTGACGATAAGAACGCAGTAGAATCCTGCATGGGTCACTTGCTAGCTGTGGGGTCTTGGGGCAACTCCTTCTTAACCTGTCGGATGTCAGTGCCCTCATTTGTCATAATGGTACTAATGACTACCTTTGAGGTATGTGGAATGCACAAATGTGGTAACAAATGTGAAAACACTTCGAAAACTGTAAAGGGTGCTATAGAATGTAAAACACAATGATCACAGTGAGATACAGCGACTTATTAAATATCGGGGACACTTTTTGTAAACCTGTAGGACAATCAAATGGCAGTAGTGTCAAGAACAGAGTGGAAAAGTTAGAAGGGGCACGTGGATTTCTCACCTGGGGGATGTTAAGTTTCAGAGACTGTGATTGGCAATACCCTGTAGATGTGTAGTGTTTTGGTACTTGAGGCTTTGTTGGTGCGAGCTGAATGTTTTCACCTTGAGTAAATTTCTAGTTGGATACCAGCTGTGTGCTGGGCAGTTAGACACTGACTGGAGAAGTTCAGGGGACAGCTGTAGCTGTACAAGCAGAAAAACAAGTGAACGACAGTCCATTATAAGTCACTATATCTGCGTCATTTAAGCAGAATGGAGAATGCTGGGTTAAAGAATATTGTCGGGGGTCGGGCATGATTGTAGTTGGAATAGGAGTGGGAGTGGAATATCAGTGGTCAGGAAAGATCTTTGTGAGTGTGACAAAAACTGCCAAGTGAAGCATGAGAAGGAGCCAGTCGTGTGAAGATCTAGAAGCAAAACCTGCTGGACAGAGACTGCAATGGATCGCATCTGTCCATCATTGTATTCTAACGTCTTGGAATGGCCAGGAAGAGGAAGTGGGGTAACCATCATCAACCCATTTTTATACTTGTTGTTCTGTGTGGGAAAGAAGTAAAATGTGCATGGTAAGTGTCTGGTACATTTTAGATGATTATAATAAGTAAATGTTCTTATTTTTCCCTGATTACAAATTATTATACTTTTTTGAAAAGTTGCATAACTATATATACCATTTTTCCTATTATTTATTGACACATAATATAATGAAAAGTTTTTCTTATCTCTTTGCCACTTGGGTCAATGATTTTTTCTATCAAAATTTTTGTCAAATAACAGTTCGGTTTCTCCTAGCTCTTGTGGACCTAGATGAAGTAGGTTCTAAAATGTTCTGTTTAGACTCAGCTGGACATACACCAAGGTTTCTTACCATGTCAAGCAAGTATCTTGTTTTAGCACTAAAAAACAAAGCTGTGATTAGAAATATGTAACGGTTATATCAAGTGCACTTATCAAAGTATTAGGTTGTTGCGAAAGTAATTGGGGTTTCAAAGGTAAAGAACAAATTGCAAAATTGCAATTACATTTGCACCAACCTAATATTTCCTTAGATACATATTTTTCAAAAAATGCTTTTCTTGGAGGTAAGAACTTTAACATTTTCATCCTGAATTATTAACTAGAGATGGTATGAAGTGTCCATGAGTTACTAATCATCTTGTTTCCTAACCCCTTCAGACCAGCATTGAAGTGGAAGATCCTGTTCCTGAGGAAGCTGTAGGAAAGTACGGTGCGCAACCCTGCAGACCAGGTGCACTTTGTAACACCAATTTAATTTTGGGAAGCAGTACGCGCGGACATTTGGCATGCGTGCAATCTTCTCTTCCTCATTCCTTTTTTTTGTTACAAATTTAATTGAAGGATTTGACATAAGTAACGTGATGTCATTGTTGCTATCGAAGTTTGAGAGAAAAGACATCGACAGGACTAAGAAAATGAGATTTTAAAAGTGTGACTTCACTAAAATGTTTCTCCTCTTGTTTCGATACCCCAAAAAGTCCCAGTTTGGAACCCCTGTGCTTATTAGGGGTTCTCAGGGGTTAATTATCACACTGGAAGATATTTCCAGGGTTTCCAAATGGTTATTTGAATTTTGACGTTTGCCCAGAGTAAGCCTCAGTCGCTACCATGTCAATTGCGTTTTAACTTTACTTCCTCTTAGTGTTGTAACACTGATGCTCTTAAGCCAACCAGATGTTCTGATGAGCAGACACTGGCTGTGCGTGTACATGAACTTATGGAGTCTTTGATTATTAAAAATGAGAGAAGTAATTAATAGTAATGAATATCTGGTAGACACAGTCTTTGAAAACAGTATTTCTGAATCTTTTGTGCCCCGGGATTCTTTTATGCTATTAAAACTTATTGAGAATTCCAAAGTATTTTCTTTTGTCGGTGGTCTCCATTGATAGTTACAATATTAGACTTAAAACCTGAAAATTTTAAAATACGAGCACACACAGGCATGCATTCCTTGAGCCATTAGAGCTACGAGCCAGTCACCATCAGACCTATGATGTTACCATCAGAGCTGTGATATCACGGCTGTGGAGAACTCTACTGTACACTTAGAAGAGAATGAGAGTGAAAATGGCCAATGACAGTCAGTGTTTCTGTGAAAATAGTTTTGACCTTTTCGGGCCCCTCGACTGACTGATCTTGGGACTTTAGGGATTCTCACAGGACATTGGAAACTACTGTTTTAAATGACATACGGGCTTCCTGGTTGTGAAGTGATAAAATAGTTTTAAAGCTTCTCTTCTACAGTTGTGGTTTTCTTTCACTTGTCTTTAAGATTTAAGGTGAGAATTTTGTTTAAAAAGCAAAAGGAAAATAAGTTTGCTATATATTCATTTTCTGTCTCATAGTTCACTGTACTCCTTGGAGCTAGTGTGGACCTAGTTTGATCGTATTTTTACTTGGAAACAACAAAGTCACCCAAGTCTGTCATTTGTCATATGAATTTCTGTTTATGGAAGGGTTAAAAAATGAATTCTGAAGATCTTGAAGCATTTAGAAAAGACTATTTTCTTATAATAAGTAGTTTCTAATTTGTAATAGTACCATGCTTTAAAAGCTTTTTTTCTAATCCCATGTTTGTCACACATATTTGAACTTAAGATAAGTGGTTAGACATGACTTTTGAGAACGACAAAAAAATTCACATCCGGCACCATGTTAACTATTAAGGAAAGCTTTAATTGGAAACACATTACATAATAGAAATTGCTGAGTGACAATAATGAATTAAACTTACCTATGAGAATGGCAATATAGGACACTTAAAATAAAATGTGCTCGGAAGGAGTAGTGTGTTCGGGGAAAAGGAGGACGTGGGACCGCTTCTCTGAAAAAGGAAGTTTTTCAAGATGGTCAACTTTGTGTTATTTTTACCTCCTAATAAATGAAAACTTTATTTTCAGCTTCTTCCAAATGGAATGCTACTTCTTTGACTTTCGATCATGGAACTTCTCAAAGATCCGGGGATTGGAAAGTTGGTGATAAAAGGCCGTTTGCATCACACTCAATGAGTAAACCTCTGTCAGCATCCACAGAGTTTGGACAGATGACCGTAATAGACAAACGAAAGAGTCAGATTGTAGGTGTGTTTCTGTTAGGTAATCATAGGCTCCATGACTTGTGTGAATCACCGCTGCCAGAAAACAGAGAAAGCAAAGAAGGAACTAAAGATACAGAAAGTGTTCAACCCCAGCCCACCTCTATGTAGCCCCATCATAGTTCTGACTTTCCAACAGTCATTTTGTGGCAAAATCTACTTGACGTTTACTCTGTTTATGCAACTTACAACCAAACAGAATGACTTTTAGCAAGACATTGGCATTCTTCCTGAAGCACAGTAACATACGGAAATAAGAAAGAGAATGAGGTGAAAGGGTGATTTCCTTTAGACTAGTATTTAGCGTACACTGGGGAGTGGGCAGCAGGATTATATGTACCACATTGGGACCAGATGGGAAAACTTCAGAAAGATCTAAAGGTTGCCTAGTGAAACAAAACAGTTTTTTAGCTTTAGTTTTATAGCTCGGCATTCGCAAGTATTGGTTATAACTTTATTCGATGTAACTGAAAAAGCACCTTTGAAACCAACAACCAAATATTTCTTGGATTTTCTATGGCATTATATAGTTTAGAATTGACTTTTGCAGCAGTATTGGGATTCATTGAGAATTTAGTGCATAGCACTTCCTTCTCAGCTGTGTCCGCAGTCTGTCTCCTCTTCTCTCCCTTCTTCCTTAAACCCCAGTGCTGAATCCTCAATGGTGAAAAGAAATTTTCAGAATAGTAGAGGAAAACATTTCAGCTATAAGGAAGGGTGTACACAGATACATGCATCAGAAGTAACAGTCATTGTGGAAACAATGAATGACGTTGCAGTTGAATCTTAGGGTGTTGTTCAAAAGGTACAATTACGAGGTAGAGAACAGAGTATATAGTGCGATTCGATATGTTTGTCCTGTATTTCTAAATTGCGTTTTGTTTCTGATTGTTTTTCCATCGATGTTCAATGAATGAATTGGTGGATTCATTTTTGACACGTTTGTATGCCTTTTACTTTGTGCCATATTACCCAAATGGTTTGTTGAAGTGTGAGCTAATTAGAAGTATTTCTTAAGTAAAGTAAAGTATTCAGGAAAAGATTACGCTTAATTTGAACTCTCAATTGATAAGATGTTATTTTCTGTATCTATAAAGATGATAGCTTTTATCTGACTGTTCTAAGTAGTTCGTTTTAACTCATATGTAGACTTGTCAGCAGGACAACACCTAGGAATGACATCGGAGGAAGGGCAAGCGAGGCTTGATGGAAATGAAAAGAACTACACACGTGTATGTAAAAATTAAGCTTAAATTTCTAGTATAATATGGTTTTCTGTGCTTTAATAATATAATAGAGTCCAATTGAAATTACCTTTCAAGCTAGCCTTTTAGAGTCACACGGTCATAATTGAATGATATGTATAACATTTGAACTAGTTAGAAAACTTAAAATAGTGTTAGCATCTATACATATTCACAGCTCAACTTTATCCTTGAATTGAGGCAAAAAATAATAATAATAAAGTCCTGAATATTGTTTGCTCCTTTAATTTTTATAACTCCCTTACATAACAAAGAAAGTAACATCAAATATTGAATCACGTGATGAGACAGTTGAAATTATGAACCATGTGAAAATGATGGCCACTGATTCGGGCTCACGTGAAAGGAGTCAGTGGTTCAAAATGTGCAGTTCCCTATGGCTTGTCACTAAGGCCAAGGTTAGAGATGGATTCTTCCTTGTGACCTCTGTGTAATGGACGTCTGAGTCTACATTCAGAGAGAGAATGGGGTCATGCAATCAACTCAACTGACTTTTAAGAGAATCACGCTTTCCAGGATGGGACCTTTGGTTATTAGGGCACAAACAATAACTTTCTAATTCCTTTCATTTCAGTGTAGGAAATCAGTAAATGTGACTTAATTTTTGATCTGCTCTTATTAGTGGGTGTTGAATAAGTTAGAATTGGATGCAACAGATAACTATGTCAATGTATAACACTATCATAGTGTATAATTTGTATTAATATGTAGGAATTTACTTCTCTTACTGATTGATGTTAATGATGTGGGCTCCTAATTAAAGTTTGCCTATTCTCCAGTTATTAATCTTTAAAAGATATTCTTAAATTCACTATAGGGGCTCACTATTTAAGATGTGGTGTGGTGAACTATTTTAAGTGAGGAAGCCTCTGTGACATTAAAAATCATTTACTATTTCATTTTTGGGGTGGGTTTAACATATAAGCGATTGTTTAGTGCAAACGGTGACAAAATTAGTTTTGCGGGTTCATGTTTTTCTTCTAATTTAGACTAAGGCAACTTATTTTTCACTCTCTAGTTACAATCCAATAATTTAGGAATAAGTAAACGTAGATTAAGATTTTTAACAGTTAAATTTTAGTTACATTCTAATTTTTCTTTGTTCCTATTCGATTCTGTAGGTTGTACAAAAGGAAAACGACACGCAGAGGCCACTTTCTCAAGAACAGGACAACAGAATATTAGAAGATGCAATTCTGACCAATTGCCTTCAACAACAAAAGGAGACAAAAATAAATCTTAAGAAAATGAATTCTGAGGTATTTTGTTTAGTTATTTTCAAATATGTGTGTGCGTATTTGTGTATGGACATATTTTGAAAACCAATGTTGTACGTATGGGAATTCTAGAGGATGTTAAAGGTGTGTGTGTGTGTGTGTGTGTGTGTATTTTAGGGGAAGTGAGATTTTCCGTCCATTGCAATAAATGATATTCTTGACTGAAATCCATTTATGTCCAACAATCAAGTAGTGACGTTCCCAATGTCTCATCTATAGGGGAGGCTTTCAATACTTTTTACATGGATCAATGAGCTTTTTACAATCTCAACTCTATTGCTACTGAGAACAGAAGTTTCAGTTTGAGGCAGGGATTTCATCCCCTTGCTGTGTTAGCAGAGAGGTTAGTTTTCACTTCCACTGATTGTAAGGAGTAGAAGCATAGCCAGGTCAGAGACCGTCTTTTAGATCTCCTTGTCCTGCTTTTGAGAAAAGTAACAAGTTGCTCCCAGTAGAGTCCTACTTCAGTACTAGGAACTTTTGAAGATATTGGATGCCACGATACATACTTAGTGATAATTTAGTGGTGAGTATTTTATTCAAAGAAGTCAGTGTATTTTCCCCTATTTCACATTTATTTCTCCTTTCAACATCATGAAAGGGAAATAACACTTATTGCAGCAGCAAATAATCTCACTATTTTCTAAGAAGAGCTCTATAATTTTTAGCTTATTTTCCCTGAGTATTTTGAAATCTAAGGCGTCTTTTGAATTTATATGTTTACACTAGAAGAGCAGCAAGCATACTATTGTAGAGTCCAAAGTCCTGGGGAAAATCCTGACCTTGCTCCTCTTTTTAATCATTCTGTTCGAGATTGTGATAACGAAATGAGTTCATTGATGTATAAAGAAGTGCTTAGCGCAATGCCTAGATTTATCAGTGATTAGTAGATTTAATCTCATAGGTGACTCTGAAAATATTAGAAAAGTAAAATATATTTTGAGTATTCTTGGAAAAAAAATTCTAGGAAATGTAATCAGTCCAAATATATGCAGAGTGAATACTCTTACTGTGGGATAGGTGTATATTCAGACGGTAACCTCTATTTTAAAATGTAGTCAAACTTCTTACTCTTTTATTTCATGCCTTCTGGGTTTGCTGCCTTTCCAGTTCTGAGACTCTTAAAATTCTCTTATGATTTTAAAATTCTTTTTCACTTTCATGGATTCAGCATCTTACATTAAATTTTTTTTAACTTTGGGGAATTTATGCTTGTATAAAGTTGGAGGTTTGCATTCAATGTTGCACAAACTGCAGTATCATTTGTACCAACCTAATATTCGCTTAAATACCTATTTTTCAAAAAGTCCTTTTCTTGGAGGTTATAACGTTAGTATTGCTAGCCTGAATTGTTAACTGGGGATTGCATAAAGTGTCCATTAGTTACTAATCATCTTGTTTCCTAACCCCTTCAGCTGACAATTGAAGAGAAAGATCCTGTTCCTGACGAAGCTGTAGGAATGGACGAAGTGCAACCCTTCAGACCAGGTGCACTTTGTAACACCAATTTAATTTTGGGAAGGAGTACGCGAGGACATTTGACATGCGTGCAGTCTTCTCTTCCTCATTCCTTTTTTTCTTTGCTACAAATTTAATTGAAGGATTTGACATAACGTGATGTCATTGTTTGTATGGATGTTTGAGAAGAGGTATTTACAGGAATAAGGAAATGAGATTTTAAAACTGACTTCACTAAGATGTTTCTCCATTTGTTCGATACCCTAATTGTCCCAGTTTGGAATCCCTGTACTTAATAGTGGTTACCACAGGTCAATTATCACCCTGGAAGATTTTTCCAGCATTTTCAAATGGTTCTTTGACTTTTTATGTTAACGCCAGTAAGCCTCAATTGCTACCATGTCAATTGCTTTCTAACTTCACTTCTTCTCTTAGTGTTGTAACACTGATGGTCTTAAGACAACCAGATGTTCTGCTGAGCAGACACTGGCTGTGTGCGTACCTGCGCCTCTGGTGTCTTCGAGTATTAAAAATGGGAGACGTAATTAATAGTAATGAATATTTGACAGACACAATCTTTGCAAACAGGAATTCTGAAGCTTTTGTGCCTTGGGATGCTTTGATGGTATTAAAAATTTTTGAGAATTCCAAAGAACATTTTTAAGTCAGTAGTCTCCACAGATAGTTACAATCTTAGAAATAAAAACCGAACAATTTAAAATACATAACTTTTGATATTGACAAACAAATTCACACCCCACACCATTTTAACTATTGAGAAGGGAAGCTTTAATCGGAAACACATTATATAACAGAAATTGCTGAGTGACAATAGTTAATTAAACTTACCTATGTGAATGGCAAGTATAGGACACCTAAAATAACATGTACTCTGAAGGAGTAGTGTGTTTGGGAGAAAGAGGGTGTGGGGCTGCTTCTCTGAAGAAGGAAGTTTTACACGATGGTCGACTTTGTGTTATTTTTACCTCCTAATAAATGAAAACTGTATTTTCAGATTCTTCCAGCTGGAATGCTACTTCTTTGACTTTCAATCATGGAACTTCTCAAAGATCCGGGGATTCGAAATTTGGTGATAAACGGCCATTTGCCACACACTCAAGGAGCAAACCTCTGTCAGCATCCACAGAGTTTGGACAGATGACCGTAATAGACAAACGAAAGACTCAGATTGGAGGTGTGTTTTTCTTACGTACTTCTACGCAACATGAATTGCGTGAATCACAGCTACAAGATAACAGAGAAAGCAAAGAAGGAAATACAAAAACAGAGAGTTCAACCCTAGCCTACCTCTGTGTAGGTTGATCGTAGTTCTGAATTTCCTACAGTCATTTTGTAGCAAAATCTGCCTTATGTTTACTCTGTTTAGGCAAGTTACAGCCAAATAGAATACCTTTAACGAGACATTGGCATTCTTCCTCAATCACGGTAACATAAGGAAATAAGAAAGGGAATAAGGAGAAAGTATGATTCCATTTAGACTAGTATTTAGCGTACACTGGGGAGTATGTATGTATAACTATACACATATATAGGTACATACATACATACATATACGTGTATATGTATATGTATATATATATATATATATATATATATATATGTATTTTTATATACACACAGATGTATAGCAGGGGAAGTAAAAGCGCTTCACGTATAAATTGCCCACCACTTGTATCATTAATATTCACCCTACTATAGCCTTCAGGGGTTGCCCCAAAGAAGTATTTTTATATCACTTCAATCTGACGCTTTCAAAGTTCTGTGTTTTTCTGTTGTGTATTTACAATGTATTTGAATTTTTTCTTTAACAGTGGATGAGTGTTCTAAATGTGACCCTGCGAGCAGGTAGGATTTTATGGATTTCTAAAATTGCATGTTAACTAAGAGACTGCAGAGAGAAGCCAGTAAGCTTTAATGAGTGTTCTGCTCTGGATTAGGCCCTGTACTATGTGCCTAACACTGGTTCTCTCAGGTCGTCGGCACAGTAACTTTGCAAAGTAGCTGTGCTGTTCGGCCTAGTTTGTATTCATTACACGTGTGTGGTTCCGGGAGGTGGATTAATTGACCCCTGGTACCATAGTTACAAGTGGCTGACCCGTGATGTGACCTTCGGCCTGCTTGGCTTCCCAAGTCCCTTCTCTTGTCCCTCAGCCTGTACTGAGAAGTGCCTGGACGGGTCTGGATTCAAGGTTCAGGTGCAAGTCAGGTGGACTCAGAGAGTCCCGTTTAGTGACGTGTTAACACTGATTGAGAAGTGTCCTCCCAAGCCCAGTGAGCGCAAGCTCTTGTGTTAATGTACTCCACAATTGCAGCAGTCACGAGAACCTTGTTTTCACCATCAGTGTTTAAGGCAGATCTCAGTTCGCTGTGGCCACAGAACCACAGGTTGTGCATAAGCAAGACCTAATCAGGCAAGTGTTTTCAGGTATAATGCGATGTAGCCTTCTTGGGACGAATCGTTGTTCTGTAAGTGAAGAACATGTATGTATAGATCATGTTGTGTTACTGCAGCACAAATTGAGATGATATTTCCAATTGATTTCTCTACTTACTGATGTCTCAGCCTGTGTTTCTCTTCTGGCTAATACCTTTCCCTTGTTCTAGGAAGTTTTTTTCTTTTTTTCCAGAGTCTCTCTTCTTTCTTCGATGACTTTCCATGATTTTTTACCTTTTTCACTGCTTTTCTCAGGGTTTTTTGTTGCTGTTGTTCTGTTGTTGTTTTTCCACTTCTGCCAGCTAAGTGTTCTCCGTTTTTCTAGAGAGAATCGAAAGTCCATAGAATTCCAGGTGTTGAAGGAATGTTAGCAATTAATTAATTCAAAACACCCCCTAGTACTTCATGCTGCCATTAATGTTTTGGTCAAGTGGTTGATCTCATGAGGAGTTTGAACTCAAAGAGATTATGTGACTTACTTGAGTACAGTGAGTGATGAAATGAGATGAAGTGTAGGTTTCTAAGTCCAGTACGCTTCCTTCTTTATCATCCTTTGGGTGAGTGTTTTAATTATGGAAAGGAATGGAATTAGCAGCGGAATCCAAGTTTCAATAGGACCAACACTGGGTTGGAGTAGGAATAAGGATTTTAGAATAGAGATCAGAGATCAGATAGGGGAAAAGAGATCAGAATAGTAGGGTATGACAAGATAAAGAGAAATTACAAGAAAGAAGGAAAGAGGATGTTGGTAGTTGTCTAAAAAAGCAGATTAAAGTAAGGGGTTCAAGGGCGTCCTGAACAGGTTGCTGCTTTTTTGTTTGTTGAATTGGAGGAACCAGCATTCTTTAAGATTTGTATGAAAACATATTAAACCTTTGAGCCTCTGGAAACATTCTCTTTATAGCAAGTAGGAATATGGTATCATCCACCAGCACCCGAAATTACAGAGCGGGTCCCCTCGAGTCCAAAGGCACTGCAGATTGCTGAACTCTATAGACCCATGGCCCACCGCAGGTGTTTCGTCACCTCCACGTCTTTTTCCAATGCACTGATGTCCTTCCCATGGATATGGAGGGTTGCGCAGAGATAGGACTGATTGTGAAAACAGTAATGGAGTTGGGTAGGTGGTAACATGACTATGTTGGGAGTGGATGACTGAGGCTCCACTTAGCTTATTTTCCAGGAACAGGGAAATGGACAACTCCTACTGTGGGTCATTTGAGCCCATCCTTGTTTCAGGAGTCTATGCCTTCTTAGGCTGAAGTTTTCAAGGTTGGAGATTGCCAGGAAGCTGTGAGGACAAGTGGTCTGGGAGTGGGGAGGCTAAGAACATACATATTTGTTCTTTGACTGTTGTACGTGTAACTTGCAAACATTTCACACATTTCAGGGAACTGATTGTAGTGTTTCAGGGTGAAAGGAATGAATGGCGCGATTTAATAACTGCTTTCTACGTTAAAGAAGCAAGACTGCCATTTTTCTCACACAGATTAATCTTTGAACCAGGGACAGACCATGGAGAAGGGTCAGTGTATCTTTCTAACTTGATTTAGCTCACTGCTTTTGTCCCAGTTCAGGTTCCATTTATGTCAGCTATTATTTGCGTTTTGAATTCAGCCTTCAGGACTTTTGGTGAAAACAACATACTCTCAGGTGTTGCCAACATATTGGCTGTCATTCTTTGTTATGGAAACTTAGAGTGTATCTTCATTAAATATTGCATGAGTTGGGAGTGGTGGAGGCAGAAATAGGTAGCTAAGAGCTTTTCTAGCATATCATCTAATTTTTAATTATATCAAGAGACTATATTTCAAATGCAGATAGCTGACCTTTTACTCCTTTTGTTGTTGTTGTTGCTTTTGTCAAGAAATGAATTCACTTGTTTTTGTTATCTTTACCCTAAAGTCTTTCCCGCGAAACTGGCAATAATGATTCATGGCCTATATCAGAGGAATGGCTCTTCGATGTTAATACCAAGGTAAAAGGCTCCTGTGTGAAATTAACTGTTTTGCTCTGAATTTAGTTTTGTGTAGCAATGACTTGTAAAATTTAGTTGTGGGCTACCTATCATTGTTCTATGTTTGTCATGGAAAATTCCTCAGCATGAACCATTTTATAACATGTGACCATTTGATGCTGCATTGTTTTGTTGTTGTTTTTTTAACTTCAGTAAGTATCAAAGATGGGGGCTGAGAAAAAGAAGGGCTGGGAAATGTATAGTGATAGTAAAATTCGATAGGGAGTTTTCCCACCGTGACGGAGCTATGCAATTTGGGTAACGGTAAGGATTCTCAATGTGACTTTTACGTTATACCAGCATGACTTTTATCATACTCGTGCCTGAATGAAATCTTGAATGGATTCACGTACTCATTGTAATAGTCATGAACTCTTCCTGGTACCTTTCAGTTTTAAAACTAGATAGTATATGACATATGGTTTTATTTTATTACGCTTTGTATGTTGGTATGGTATACTTGTTAGGAGGGAGTGTTTTCTTCATTTCATTTTTTTTTCACTTACATTCCGTTGACAATCCGTATTATTTTATATTAGTTTCCGGTATACTAGGTTCATCATTTAGACTTAATAATTGTAGAATTTTTGAAAGTTTAGAATTCATGTTCTCTATCTCAAAACTCGTATAACAAAAGGATTCCACTATATTCTAAATCATTGCTTTGGGAATATATTTAAATATCTTCATCTAATTGAAGAGTACATGTTTTGCATAAAATAATAACCAATTTGAAAAACAGAGATCTTTTTTTTTTCAAGTTTTGTGTTTTAATGGCGTATTTGATTACATGGTATTTGATCCGTGGGCTCCTCGGCCCATATATGCAATAGTGACACAGATTTTCATTCAACTGATATTCTGACATACTCCATCGTCAAATCAACACTTGTTGAGTACCTATTCTGTAACAAGCACGATCTCATTTACTTCTCAGAATAGCCTTGGCAAAGAAGGGAATCCTCATCTTCAGAGATAAGGAAGTGGAGACCAAGTCAGTCTAGGTAGCATGTGTTGCAGTAGCCAGGGAGAACGTTGAGGGTTTGATCCAAAATGCACTTGGCTCCAAAGCTCATGATACTCTTGTCTGCTCCCTATAAAACGTGTCCGTGAGGTCCTATGCCCATTGTCCATGACGCATTGACCAAAGTAAAGAAAGGATCCGTGTCTGCAAAAGACAGGATGCTTTCTTTACTCTGGTCAAAAGCAGAGATTCTTAAAAATCGTGTAATAAAATATCAAGCTTCAGAAAGTTTTTAGTTTTGTTTTTTAAATGTAAAATGTTTCATTTCTGTTACAGTTGACATTCAATATGATGTCAGCCTCAGGTGTACAGCATAGTGGTTAGGCATTTATATAATGTGTAAACTGGTACTCCGATTAGTGTGGAATCCCTGACACCATACTTAGTTATTACAATGTTATTTCCTGTATTCTGTGTGCTGTCCTTGACAGCTACATGACTGTTTTATGACTGCCAATGTGTACTTCTTAATCCTTTTACCTTTTCAAGTTGCTCCCCAACACTCTTCCCTCTGGGCAATGATCAGTTAGTTCTCTGCATCTATGAGTTTGTTTCTTTTTTCTATGTTCATTTATGTTTTTATTTATTTTTACATATCACCGATAAGTGAAACCATGTGGTATTTGCGTTTCTCTGTCTAACTTATTTCACTTCGAATAATACCCTGTAGGTGCACGCACGTTGTCACAAATGGTAAGATTTTATTCTTTGTTACAGCCAAGTAGTATGTTGTTGTATATATGTAGCACTTCTTGTTTATCCAAGACGATGGATACTTCGGTTGCTTCTTTATCTGGAGTATTGTAAATAATGCGACAAGGACCATACAGATGCATACATGTTTTCAAAGGAGTGTTTTGGATTTCTGCGGAGAAAAACTCAGAAGTGGGATTGCTGTGCCACATGGTAGTTCTATTTTCAAATTCTTGAGGAACTTCCATATTGTTTTCCATTGTGGCTGGCCGGATTTGCGGTCATACCAACAGTGCACGGGGGTTCCCTTCACATCCTCACCAACACTTGTTGTTTGTTGATTTATTGATGATGGCGATTCAGACAGTTGTGAGGTGATAGCTGATTGTGTATTTAATTTGCATTGCTCTAATGATTAGTGCACTGAGCATGGTGTCGTATGTCTCTTGGCTATCTGTGTGAGCTCTTTGGAGAAAAGTCTATTCAGGTACTCTTCTGATTTTGTAATTGCATTGTTTGTCTTTCGGTGTTACGTTTTCTGAGTTCCTTATATGTTTTGGATATCAACCCTTTCTCTGATATATGATTGGCAAATATCTTCTCCCATTCGTCCGGTCGTGTTTTCATTTTGTTGATGGTTTCTATTGCTGTGCAAAACTGTTTCAGTTTGATGTCATATATATGGGTCTTGAAGTCCTATCCATTCAGCCACGTTAGGTCGTCACTGGAGCATGTAACGTATTTGTATTTAAAGTAATTGTTATACGTATGTAATTATTGTCATTTTATTATCCATATTTCTTCTCCTCCTCTTCGTCCTCATTCTCCTGTTTCTCCTCCTCCTCCTCTTTCTTTTCTTCCTTCTTCTCCTTCTTCTCTTTCTCTTCCTCCTCTTTCTCCTCCTCCTCCTCCTCCTTCTCCTTCTTCTTCTTCTGTGTCTTGTTCTTTTTTCAAGTTGTCGTTTCACATTTCTTGTAATATTGGTTTGTTGGTGCTGAACGCCATCATCTTTTTCTCTGGCAAGTTTTTACCTCTCCATTGATTCTAAATGAGAGCCTTGCCAGATACAGTAATAGTAATCTTGGTTGTAGATTATAGCTTTTCATCACTTTCAATATTTCTTGCCAATCTCTTCTGACCTGCAGATTTTCTCTTGAGAGATCACCTGACAATCTTATGCGATCTCCATTGTACGTGACTAACTACTTTTCTCTTGATGGTTTTAATATTCTCTCCGTGTCCTACCCCTTTGGAATTTTAATTATGATATGTTTTGGTGTGGGCCTATTTGGGTTCATTTTGTTTGGAACTTTTGTGTTTCCTACGCTTGTGTGTCTATTTCCTTCTCCAGGTTAGGAAAGGTTTCCATCATTATGTATTCTGATAGGTTTTCTTTCTTTTTTTAATTTATTGCGGTGACAATTGTCAGTAAAATTACATGGATTTCAGGAGTACAATTCCGTATTACATCATGTATAAATCCCATTGTGTGTTCACCACCCAGAGTCAGTTCTCCTTCCATCAGCATATATTTGATCCCCCTTACCCTCTCCTCCCAACCCCCACCCCCTTACCCTCTGGTAACCACTAAACTATTGTCTGTGTCTATGAGTTTTTGTTTCTCATTTGTTTTTCTTGTTCTTTTGTTGTTTTTGGTTTATATACCACATATCAGTGAAATCATATGGTTCTCTGCTTTTTCTGTCAGACTTATTCGCTTAACATTATACTCTCAAGATCATCCATGTTGTCACAAATGTTCCTATATCATCTTTTCTTACCGCTGAATAGTATTCCATTGTGTATATATACCACAACTTCTTTATCCATTCATCTATTGAAGGACATTTTGGTTGTTTCCATGCCTTAGCCACCGTAAACAAAGCTGCAGTGAACACTGGGGCACACGTGTCTTTATGTATAAATGTTCTCAGATTTTTGGGGTAGATACCCAGGAGAGGGATTCCTGGGTCGTACGGTAATTCTATTCATAATTTTTTGAGGAACCTCCACACTGCCTTCCATAACGGCTGCACCAGTCTGCATTCCCACCAACAGTGTATGAGGGTTCCTTTTTCTCCACAGCCTCTCCAACACTTGTTAGTGTTTGACTTGCTGATGATAGCCATTCGGACTGAAAGAAATTGAAGAAGGCACAAGAAATGGAAAGACATTCCGTGCTCATGGATTGGAAGAATCAACATAGTTAAAATGGCCATATTACCCAAAGCAATATACAGATTTAATGCAATCCCCATCAAAATCCCAATGGCATTTTTAAAGAAATAGAACAAAAATATCATCAGATTTGTTTGGAACCACAAAAGACCCCGAATAGCCAAAGCAATCTTAAGAAAAAAGAACAATACTAGAGGTAAGACACGCCCTGACTTTAGCTTGTACTACAGGGCTACAATCATCAAAACAGCATGGTCTTGGCAGGAAAACAGACACAGAGACCAACGGAATAGACTTGAGAACGCAGAAATAAAACCACTTAAATGTGGACAGACAATTTTGACAAAGAAGCTAAAAACATCCAATAGAGGAAAGACAGCCTCTTCAATAAGTGGTGCTGGGAGAATTGGATAGCCACGTGCGAAAGAATGAAACTGCACTGCTATCTGTCACCATGTACCAAAATTAATTCAAAATGGATCAAAGACTTAAGCATAAGACCTGACACAATAAACTGCATAGAAAAAAACATAGGTACTAAACTTATGGACCTTGGGTTCAAAGAGCATTTTATGAATTTGACTCCAAAGGCAAGGGAAGTAAAAGCTAAAATAAACGAATGGCACTATATGAAACTTAAAAGCTTCTGCACAGCAAAAGAAACCATCGACAAAATAAAGAGGCAACCAACTGAATGGCAGAAGATTTCTGCAAACAGTGCCTCCGATAAGGGACTAATCTCCAAAATATTCAAAGAACTCATGAAACTCAACAACCACTAGGTTTTCAATTCGTGCTCTCTCTCCTTCTTCTCCTTTCGATAGCCTTACGAATGTTGTTACACTTGATATTGTCCCAGACATCCCTGAAAGTATTTTCTGTTTTATTTATTTTTTATTTATGTTCATTTTTTTTCTGTTCTGATTGGGTGTTTTCTGCTACCTTGTCTACCAAATCACTATTGGAACCTCTGCTTCACCAAATGTGCTGCTGATTCCATCTATAAATTATTCATTTAAATACTGTATTTTTCATTTCAGACTTTTTTTTTAAGGATTTCTATGTCTTTTTTATATTTGCTGTCTCTCTGTTGAAGTTTTACTTACTTTATGGATTCTTCCCCTAATTTCATCTCACATCCTTATAACTAGTGTTTTAAACTCTGTATCTGGTATGTGTCCATTTGGTTTACCTCTTTTTCTAGAGTTTTGTCCTGTTCTTTCATTAGGGAAATGTTTCTTTCTCCCTTGTTTGTTCACTGCCTCTCTGTGTGTGTTTCTATGTATTATGTAGATCTGCTAATTCTCCTCATCTTGGCAGCATTGGCTCATATAACAGGTGTCCTGTGTGTCGGGTGGTACAACCTCCCTGGTCACCGGAGCCAGGAGTTCCAGAAGCTCGTGTGGGTGGTGTGTGCCCTCCTGTTGTACTTGAGCCATATTGCTGTTGGCGCATCAGTGTGTGGAATGGACGCTCAGGACGACTGGCTGTGACTACAGTAGATGAGCTGATGTGTGTGGGCTGACGTCACAGAGTGGGATCGGCTGTAGCAGGGCTCCGGTGTCTGCTCAGTCCATGGCTTGGGCGTGCCATTTGTGGAGCTAATTGGGTGTCGTTCTGGTGTTGCTGAAGCTGATCACCAGGTGTGTTGGATTTGGGGCCTCTTGGGAGGGGCTGTGGGGCAGGCCCAGGTCAGCTGCTGCTTGTGCCCAACCCGGAGCACCCAGTGGAAGCCAGAAAGTGACCTACTTTTGGTAGCTGCCTTTGTGGGTTTGGAGGCCCCTGGGAAAGGCTATGCTGTGACGCAAGACAGGATGATACATAGGATACTGGAAAGAAACGGAGGTCCTCAATAGCATAAGTTGCGGCCTTATTGACTGTCTTAAAACAGAATTGTGATGATGCAACACCTCTGCTTACTGGGTGACTCCCCATTATGTGAGGGTAAAATTCATATGCTAGCATGACACGTGCCTTCTTTGATTTGGTTCTGAAACGGCAGCGGTATCTCCATCCCATTCTCAGTGTTCCAGGCTTACCCCATCCCTTTGCGGCCCTCACTTGCAACATGTTGTTTCATCCTCAGGCTTTTGCTCCCTCTGCCCTTCTGGATTCCCCTTCATGCCTTCCCTCAGCACCTCGTATAACTGTCGAGATGCAGCCCTATCTTTGCCGCATCTGCTGAGCTCGCCTGGTACAACTGATTGTTGTCTCTTGTATGATCTAACTGTACTTTATTCACTTCAGGTGTACAAGTAGCGAGCGGTACTTTTCTGTTCTTATTTTTTCATGTATTATAATATCTCTACTCCTACTAGAATGTAGGACAAAATGTTTCATTTGTATTTCCAGCTTCCCCTGGGTCTGTGCCTATGATTTGTTGCCTACAGTAAAGTTTTCTTGTCCCACCGATGGATGGACTGAGTGAGTGAGTGAACGAGTAAATGAATATGATGTTTTCTGAAGTTGGGTTTTTCTTTCTTTTTGTTTTCTTTACTAGAAAGAAGCAACCAAGCCGGCAATTGGAAAAAGAGAAAATCGTGTGGCTATTATTGAAAGTGCTCCACAAGACCAAACAAGCAATGATAATTTGACTTGTGTTGACAGTGCACACCAGGATAATATACGTGGTAATTTAGTGACTACCTATGAATTCTTTCTAGCTTAAGCTCTGCTATAAACAAATCTAACATGTGTCGACCCACATGTGATATTCACTTCTTTTAAGCATTCTTTCCTATCTTTTTTTGCAAAAGTATCCCCACTATTAACAACTGCTTCTTCTTGCAAACGCTTCCACCCCCTGAAATTCTTTTCTGCTATTACTTTTATGGAAATAAGCATGACTGAATGTGTATTTAAAATGCACAGTAATATACGTTCACATTAATGTACCTGTGACTCCATTTTATAGTTAAAAAGTCATCATTAGGATTAGGACAAGATGAAGATGAAGAATCACCTTGGGATTCTGAGGTACTGTCTTTCAGAATTATTATTATTATCAATGTTATTTACAAAATCACCATTCTGTGATGTTAAAACGAAAAGGGTGTGCTTTGACTTTACTTTCTCACCTCTGCATTTCCCCATACAAATCATTTTTTGATGGTTTATCCTATAATTAATAAACTAGCTATGTGGTTAATCTAATAAGACAGCGTAGTACAATTCTGCTAACTTGCAAGTTTCACTTTAGGAAGTCAGTGCAGAATAGTATAAAACACGTAGGCTTCCAAGTCTTAAGGAGTCAGTTTGGGATCTGAAGTGAAGTTTACCTAAAAGGTAAAGAATTATTCCAGCTCGACCTATACCCAAATGCATGACTCTGTGGTTTTTGTAGATGTGGAAATGTCCTAATGAGTTTCAGAAAGAAAGAGTTTGGATTGTAGGGTGTTTTTATAATTTGGAACTTGAGAAGATAATGCCTGGGACACCAAAGTATTATTATATTTGTATTGTCAAATAGATCTGCAAGGAACTTTTCTATGGTAGGAAAAGCATGGTGAATACTACTAATATGTTGGATTACACTAACAACAATTTGGCTGAGCGCTGCTTTACTATGTAACAACTGTCTCGTTCAGTTAAAACAGCAGGCATTGAGTCACTTGATGGCAACTGTACTTGCAGTAATGGAAGTACAGTGTAATGATGAGCCAATGTGAGGTGACAGCTGTGGAAAGAGACAGGAGGAGTGTGATCTTCTGATATAGGCAACTGCTGCCTCCTGGCACAGACACTGCGTTTGACGATAAGAACACAGTAGAATCCTGCATGGGTCACTTGCTAGCTGTGGGGTCTTGGGGCAACTCCTTCTTAACCTGTCGGATGTCAGTGCCCTCATTTGTCATAATGGTACTAATGACTACCTTTGAGGTATGTGGAATGCACAAATGTGGTAACAAATGTGAAAACACTTCGAAAACTGTAAAGGGTGCTATAGAATGTAAAACACAATGATCACAGTGAGATGCAGCGACTTATTAAATATCGGGGACACTTTTTGTAAACCTGTAGGACAATCAAATGGCAGTAGTGTCAAGAACAGAGTGGAAAAGTTAGAAGGGGCACGTGGATTTCTCACCTGGGGGATGTTAAGTTTCAGAGACTGTGATTGGCAATACCCTGTAGATGTGTAGTGTTTTGGTACTTGAGGCTTTGTTGGTGCGAGCTGAATGTTTTCACCTTGAGTAAATTTCTAGTTGGATACCAGCTGTGTGCTGGGCAGTTAGACACTGACTGGAGAAGTTCAGGGGACAGCTGTAGCTGTACAAGCAGAAAAACAAGTGAACGACAGTCCATTATAAGTCACTATATCTGCGTCATTTAAGCAGAATGGAGAATGCTGGGTTAAAGAATATTGTCGGGGGTCGGGCATGGTTGTAGTTGGAATAGGAGTGGGAGTGGAATATCAGTGGTCAGGAAAGATCTTTGTGAGTGTGACAAAAACTGCCAAGTGAAGCATGAGAAGGAGCCAGTCGTGTGAAGATCTAGAAGCAAAACCTGCTGGACAGAGACTGCAATGGATCGCATCTGTCCATCATTGTATTCTAACGTCTTGGAATGGCCAGGAAGAGGAAGTGGGGTAACCATCATCAACCCATTTTTATACTTGTTGTTCTGTGTGGGAAAGAAGTAAAATGTGCATGGTAAGTGTCTGGTACATTTTAGATCATTATAATAAGTAAATGTTCTTATTTTTCCCTGATTACAAATTATTATACTTTTTTGAAAAGTTGCATAACTATATATACCATTTTTCCTATTATTTATTGACACATAATATAATGAAAAGTTTTTCTTATCTCTTTGCCACTTGGGTCAATGATTTTTTCTATCAAAATTTTGGTCAAGTAACAGTTCGTTTTCTCCTAGCTCTTGTGGACCTAGATGAAGTAGGTTCTAAAATGTTCTGTTAAGACTCAGCTGGACATACACCAAGGTTTCTTACCATGTCAAGCAAGTATCTTGTTTTAGCACTAAAAAACAAAGCTGTGATTAGAAAGATGTAACGGTTATATCAAGTGCACTTATCAAAGTATTAGGTTGTTGCGAAAGTAATTGGGGTTTCAAAGGTAAAGAACAAATTGCAAAATTGCAATTACATTTGCACCAACCTAATATTTCCTTAGATACATATTTTTCAAAAAATGCTTTTCTTGGAGGTAAGAACTTTAACATTTTCATCCTGAATTATTAACTAGAGATGGTATGAAGTGTCCATGAGTTACTAATCATCTTGTTTCCTAACCCCTTCAGACCAGCATTGAAGTGGAAGATCCTGTTCCTGAGGAAGCTGTAGGAAAGTACGGTGCGCAACCCTGCAGACCAGGTGCACTTTGTAACACCAATTTAATTTTGGGAAGCAGTACGCGCGGACATTTGGCATGCGTGCAATCTTCTCTTCCTCATTCCTTTTTTTTGTTACAAATTTAATTGAAGGATTTGACATAAGTAACGTGATGTCATTGTTGCTATCGAAGTTTGAGAGAAAAGACATCGACAGGACTAAGAAAATGAGATTTTAAAAGTGTGACTTCACTAAAATGTTTCTCCTCTTGTTTCGATACCCCAAAAAGTCCCAGTTTGGAACCCCTGTGCTTATTAGGGGTTCTCAGGGGTTAATTATCACACTGGAAGATATTTCCAGGGTTTCCAAATGGTTATTTGAATTTTGACGTTTGCCCAGAGTAAGCCTCAGTCGCTACCATGTCAATTGCGTTTTAACTTTACTTCCTCTTAGTGTTGTAACACTGATGCTCTTAAGCCAACCAGATGTTCTGATGAGCAGACACTGGCTGTGCGTGTACATGAACTTATGGAGTCTTTGATGATTAAAAATGAGAGAAGTAATTAATAGTAATGAATATCTGGTAGACACAGTCTTTGAAAACAGTATTTCTGAATCTTTTGTGCCCCGGGATTCTTTTATGCTATTAAAACTTATTGAGAATTCCAAAGTATTTTCTTTTGTCGGTGGTCTCCATTGATAGTTACAATATTAGACTTAAAACCTGAAAATTTTAAAATACGAGCACACACAGGCATGCATTCCTTGAGCCATTAGAGCTACGAGCCAGTCACCATCAGACCTATGATGTTACCATCAGAGCTGTGATATCATGGCTGTGGAGAACTCTACTGTACACTTAGAAGAGAATGAGAGTGAAAATGGCCAATGACAGTCAGTGTTTCTGTGAAAATAGTTTTGACCTTTTCGGGCCCCTCGACTGACTGATCTTGGGACTTTAGGGATTCTCACAGGACATTGGAAACTACTGTTTTAAATGACATACGGGCTTCCTGGTTGTGAAGTGATAAAATAGTTTTAAAGCTTCTCTTCTACAGTTGTGGTTTTCTTTCACTTGTCTTTAAGATTTAAGGTGAGAATTTTGTTTAAAAAGCAAAAGGAAAATAAGTTTGCTATATATTCATTTTCTGTCTCATAGTTCACTGTACTCCTTGGAGCTAGTGTGGACCTAGTTTGATCGTATTTTTACTTGGAAACAACAAAGTCACCCAAGTCTGTCATTTGTCATATGAATTTCTGTTTATGGAAGGGTTAAAAAATGAATTCTGAAGATCTTGAAGCATTTAGAAAAGACTATTTTCTTATAATAAGTAGTTTCTAATTTGTAATAGTACCATGCTTTAAAAGCTTTTTTTCTAATCCCATGTTTGTCACACATATTTGAACTTAAGATAAGTGGTTAGACATGACTTTTGAGAACGACAAAAAAATTCACATCCGGCACCATGTTAACTATTAAGGAAAGCTTTAATTGGAAACACATTACATAATAGAAATTGCTGAGTGACAATAATGAATTAAACTTACCTATGAGAATGGCAATATAGGACACTTAAAATAAAATGTGCTCGGAAGGAGTAGTGTGTTCGGGGAAAAGGAGGACGTGGGACCGCTTCTCTGAAAAAGGAAGTTTTTCAAGATGGTCAACTTTGTGTTATTTTTACCTCCTAATAAATGAAAACTTTATTTTCAGCTTCTTCCAAATGGAATGCTACTTCTTTGACTTTCGATCATGGAACTTCTCAAAGATCCGGGGATTGGAAAGTTGGTGATAAAAGGCCGTTTGCATCACACTCAATGAGTAAACCTCTGTCAGCATCCACAGAGTTTGGACAGATGACCGTAATAGACAAACGAAAGAGTCAGATTGTAGGTGTGTTTCTGTTAGGTAATCATAGGCTCCATGACTTGTGTGAATCACCGCTGCCAGAAAACAGAGAAAGCAAAGAAGGAACTAAAGATACAGAAAGTGTTCAACCCCAGCCCACCTCTATGTAGCCCCATCATAGTTCTGACTTTCCAACAGTCATTTTGTGGCAAAATCTACTTGACGTTTACTCTGTTTATGCAACTTACAACCAAACAGAATGACTTTTAGCAAGACATTGGCATTCTTCCTGAAGCACAGTAACATACGGAAATAAGAAAGAGAATGAGGTGAAAGGGTGATTTCCTTTAGACTAGTATTTAGCGTACACTGGGGAGTGGGCAGCAGGATTATATGTACCACATTGGGACCAGATGGGAAAACTTCAGAAAGATCTAAAGGTTGCCTAGTGAAACAAAACAGTTTTTTAGCTTTAGTTTTATAGCTCGGCATTCGCAAGTATTGGTTATAACTTTATTCGATGTAACTGAAAAAGCACCTTTGAAACCAACAACCAAATATTTCTTGGATTTTCTATGGCATTATATAGTTTAGAATTGACTTTTGCAGCAGTATTGGGATTCATTGAGAATTTAGTGCATAGCACTTCCTTCTCAGCTGTGTCCGCAGTCTGTCTCCTCTTCTCTCCCTTCTTCCTTAAACCCCAGTGCTGAATCCTCAATGGTGAAAAGAAATTTTCAGAATAGTAGAGGAAAACATTTCAGCTATAAGGAAGGGTGTACACAGATACATGCATCAGAAGTAACAGTCATTGTGGAAACAATGAATGACGTTGCAGTTGAATCTTAGGGTGTTGTTCAAAAGGTACAATTACGAGGTAGAGAACAGAGTATATAGTGCGATTCGATATGTTTGTCCTGTATTTCTAAATTGCGTTTTGTTTCTGATTGTTTTTCCATCGATGTTCAATGAATGAATTGGTGGATTCATTTTTGACACGTTTGTATGCCTTTTACTTTGTGCCATATTACCCAAATGGTTTGTTGAAGTGTGAGCTAATTAGAAGTATTTCTTAAGTAAAGTAAAGTATTCAGGAAAAGATTACGCTTAATTTGAACTCTCAATTGATAAGATGTTATTTTCTGTATCTATAAAGATGATAGCTTTTATCTGACTGTTCTAAGTAGTTCGTTTTAACTCATATGTAGACTTGTCAGCAGGACAACACCTAGGAATGACATCGGAGGAAGGGCAAGCGAGGCTTGATGGAAATGAAAAGAACTACACACGTGTATGTAAAATTTAAGCTTAAATTTCTAGTATAATATGGTTTTCTGTGCTTTAATAATATAATAGAGTCCAATTGAAATTACCTTTCAAGCTAGCCTTTTAGAGTCACACGGTCATAATTGAATGATATGTATAACATTTGAACTAGTTAGAAAACTTAAAATATTGTTAGCATCTATACATATTCACAGCTCAACTTTATCCTTGAATTGAGGCAAAAAATAATAATAATAAAGTCCTGAATATTGTTTGCTCCTTTAATTTTTATAACTCCCTTACATAACAAAGAAAGTAACATCAAATATTGAATCACGTGATGAGACAGTTGAAATTATGAACCATGTGAAAATGATGGCCACTGATTCGGGCTCACGTGAAAGGAGTCAGTGGTTCAAAATGTGCAGTTCCCTATGGCTTGTCACTAAGGCCAAGGTTAGAGATGGATTCTTCCTTGTGACCTCTGTGTAATGGACGTCTGAGTCTACATTCAGAGAGAGAATGGGGTCATGCAATCAACTCAACTGACTTTTAAGAGAATCACGCTTTCCAGGATGGGACCTTTGGTTATTAGGGCACAAACAATAACTTTCTAATTCCTTTCATTTCAGTGTAGGAAATCAGTAAATGTGACTTAATTTTTGATCTGCTCTTATTAGTGGGTGTTGAATAAGTTAGAATTGGATGCAACAGATAACTATGTCAATGTATAACACTATCATAGTGTATAATTTGTATTAATATGTAGGAATTTACTTCTCTTACTGATTGATGTTAATGATGTGGGCTCCTAATTAAAGTTTGCCTATTCTCCCGTTATTAATCTTTAAAAGATATTCTTAAATTCACTATAGGGGCTCACTATTTAAGATGTGGTGTGGTGAACTATTTTAAGTGAGGAAGCCTCTGTGACATTAAAAATCATTTACTGTTTCATTTTTGGGGTGGGTTTAACATATAAGCGATTGTTTAGTGCAAACGGTGACAAAATTAGTTTTGCGGGTTCATGTTTTTCTTCTAATTTAGACTAAGGCAACTTATTTTTCACTTTCTACTTACAGTCCAATAATTTAGGAATAAGTAAACGTAGATTAAGATTTTTAACAGTTAAATTTTAGTTACATTCTAATTTTTCTTTGTTCCTATTCGATTCTCTAGGTTGTACAAAAGGAAAACGACACGCAGAGGCCACTTTCTCAAGAACAGGACAACAGAATATTAGAAGATGCAATTCTGACCAATTGCCTTCAACAACAAAAGGAGACAAAAATAAATCTTAAGAAAATGAATTCTGAGGTATTTTGTTTAGTTATTTTCAAATATGTGTGTGCGTATTTGTGTATGGACATATTTTGAAAACCAATGTTGTACCTATGGGAATTCTGGAGGATGTTAAAGGTGTGTGTGTGTGTGTGTGTGTGTATTTTAGGGGAAGTGAGATTTTCCGTCCATTGCAATAAATGATATTCTTGACTGAAATCCATTTATGTCCAACAATCAAGTAGTGACGTTCCCAATGTCTCATCTATAGGGGAGGCTTTCAATACTTTTTACATGGATCAATGAGCTTTTTACAATCTCAACTCTATTGCTACTGAGAACAGAAGTTTCAGTTTGAGGCAGGGATTTCATCCCCTTGCTGTGTTAGCAGAGAGGTTAGTTTTCACTTCCACTGATTGTAAGGAGTAGAAGCATAGCCAGGTCAGAGACCGTCTTTTAGATCTCCTTGTCCTGCTTTTGAGAAAAGTAACAATTTGCTCCCAGTAGAGTCCTACTTCAGTACTAGGAACTTTTGAAGATATTGGATGCCACGATACATACTTAGTGATAATTTAGTGGTGAGTATTTTATTCAAAGAAGTCAGTGTATTTTCCCCTATTTCACATTTATTTCTCCTTTCAACATCATGAAAGGGAAATAACACTTATTGCAGCAGCAAATAATCTCACTATTTTCTAAGAAGAGCTCTATAATTTTTAGCTTATTTTCCCTGAGTATTTTGAAATCTAAGGCGTCTTTTGAATTTATATGTTTACACTAGAAGAGCAGCAAGCATACTATTGTAGAGTCCAAAGTCCTGGGGAAAATCCTGACCTTGCTCCTCTTTTTAATCATTCTGTTCGAGATTGTGATAACGAAATGAGTTCATTGATGTATAAAGAAGTGCTTAGCGCAATGCCTAGATTTATCAGTGATTAGTAGATTTAATCTCATAGGTGACTCTGAAAATATTAGAAAAGTAAAATGTATTTTGAGTATTCTTGGAAAAAAAATTCTAGGAAATGTAATCAGTCCAAATATATGCAGAGTGAATACTCTTACTGTGGGATAGGTGTATATTCAGACGGTAACCTCTATTTTAAAATGTAGTCAAACTTCTTACTCTTTTATTTCATGCCTTCTGGGTTTGCTGCCTTTCCAGTTCTGAGACTCTTAAAATTCTCTTATGATTTTAAAATTCTTTTTCACTTTCATGGATTCAGCATCTTACATTAAATTTTTTTTTAACTTTGGGGAATTTATGCTTGTATAAAGTTGGAGGTTTGCATTCAATGTTGCACAAACTGCAGTATCATTTGTACCAACCTAATATTCGCTTAAATACCTATTTTTCAAAAAGTCCTTTTCTTGGAGGTTATAACGTTAGTATTGCTAGCCTGAATTGTTAACTAGGGATTGCATAAAGTGTCCATTAGTTACTAATCATCTTGTTTCCTAACCCCTTCAGCCGACAATTGAAGAGAAAGATCCTGTTCCTGACGAAGCTGTAGGAATGGACGAAGTGCAACCCTTCAGACTAGGTGCACTTTGTAACACCAATTTAATTTTGGGAAGGAGTACGCGAGGACATTTGACATGCGTGCAGTCTTCTCTTCCTCATTCCTTTTTTTCTTTGCTACAAATTTAATTGAAGGATTTGACATAACGTGATGTCATTGTTTGTATGGATGTTTGAGAAGAGGTATTTACAGGAATAAGGAAATGAGATTTTAAAACTGACTTCACTAAGATGTTTCTCCATTTGTTCGATACCCTAATTGTCCCAGTTTGGAATCCCTGTACTTAATAGTGGTTACCACAGGTCAATTATCACCCTGGCAGATTTTTCCAGCATTTTCAAATGGTTCTTTGACTTTTTATGTTAACGCCAGTAAGCCTCAATTGCTACCATGTCAATTGCTTTCTAACTTCACTTCTTCTCTTAGTGTTGTAACACTGATGGTCTTAAGACAACCAGATGTTCTGCTGAGCAGACACTGGCTGTGTGCGTACCTGCGCCTCTGGTGTCTTCGAGTATTAAAAATGGGAGACGTAATTAATAGTAATGAATATTTGACAGACACAATCTTTGCAAACAGGAATTCTGAAGCTTTTGTGCCTTGGGATGCTTTGATGGTATTAAAAATTTTTGAGAATTCCAAAGAACATTTTTAAGTCAGTAGTCTCCACAGATAGTTACAATCTTAGAAATAAAAACCGAACAATTTAAAATACATAACTTTTGATATTGACAAAAAAATTCACACCCCACACCATTTTAACTATTGAGAAGGGAAGCTTTAATCGGAAACACATTATATAACAGAAATTGCTGAGTGACAATAGTTAATTAAACTTACCTACGTGAATGGCAAGTATAGGACACCTAAAATAACATGTACTCTGAAGGAGTAGTGTGTTTGGGAGAAAGAGGGTGTGGGGCTGCTTCTCTGAGGAAGGAAGTTTTACACGATGGTCGACTTTGTGTTATTTTTACCTCCTAATAAATGAAAACTGTATTTTCAGATTCTTCCAGCTGGAATGCTACTTCTTTGACTTTCAATCATGGAACTTCTCAAAGATCCGGGGATTCGAAATTTGGGGATAAACGGCCATTTGCCACACACTCAAGGAGCAAACCTCTGTCAGCATCCACAGAGTTTGGACAGATGACCGTAATAGACAAACGAAAGACTCAGATTGGAGGTGTGTTTTTCTTACGTACTTCTACGCAACATGAATTGCGTGAATCACAGCTACAAGATAACAGAGAAAGCAAAGAAGGAAATACAAAAACAGAGAGTTCAACCCTAGCCTACCTCTGTGTAGGTTGATCGTAGTTCTGAATTTCCCACAGTCATTTTGTAGCAAAATGTGCTTTATGTTTACTCTGTTTAGGCAAGTTACAGCCAAATAGAATACCTTTTAGCGAGACATTGGCATTCTTCCTCAATCACGGTAACATAAGGAAATAAGAAAGGGAATAAGGAGAAAGTATGATTCCATTTAGACTAGTATTTAGCGTACACTGGGGAGTATGTATGTATAACTATACACATATATAGGTACATACATACATACATATACGTGTATATGTGTATGTATGTATGTGTGTATATATATATATATATATATGTATATATATATATATATATATATTTTTATATACACACAGATGTATAGCAGGGGAAGTAAAAGCGCTTCACGTATAAATTGCCCACCACTTGTATCATTAATATTCACCCTACTATAGCCTTCAGGGGTTGCCCCAAAGAAGTATTTTTATATCACTTCAATCTGACGCTTTCAAAGTTCTGTGTTTTTCTGTTGTGTATTTACAATGTATTTGAATTTTTTCTTTAACAGTGGATGAGTGTTCTAAATGTGACCCTGCGAGCAGGTAGGATTTTATGGATTTCTAAAATTGCATGTTAACTAAGAGACTGCAGAGAGAAGCCAGTAAGCTTTAATGAGTGTTCTGCTCTGGATTAGGCCCTGTACTATGTGCCTAACACTGGTTCTCTCAGGTCGTCGGCACAGTAACTTTGCAAAGTAGCTGTGCTGTTCGGCCTAGTTTGTATTCATTACACGTGTGTGGTTCTGGGAGGTGGATTAATTGACCCCTGGTACCATAGTTACAAGTGGCTGACCCGTGATGTGACCTTCGGCCTGCTTGGCTTCCCAAGTCCCTTCTCTTGTCCCTCAGCCTGTACTGAGAAGTGCCTGGACGGGTCTGGATTCAAGGTTCAGGTGCAAGTCAGGTGGACTCAGAGAGTCCCGTTTAGTGACGTGTTAACACTGATGGAGAAGTGTCCTCCCAAGCCCAGTGAGCGCAAGCTCTTGTGTTAATGTACTCCACAATTGCAGCAGTCACGAGAACCTTGTTTTCACCATCAGTGTTTAAGGCAGATCTCAGTTCGCTGTGGCCACAGAACCACAGGTTGTGCATAAGCAAGACCTAATCAGGCAAGTGTTTTCAGGTATAATGCGATGTAGCCTTCTTGGGACGAATCGTTGTTCTGTAAGTGAAGAACATGTATGTATAGATCATGTTGTGTTACTGCAGCACAAATTGAGATGATATTTCCAATTGATTTCTCTACTTACTGATGTCTCAGCCTGTGTTTCTCTTCTGGCTAATACCTTTCCCTTGTTCTAGGAAGTTTTTTTCTTTTTTTCCAGAGTCTCTCTTCTTTCTTCGATGACTTTCCATGATTTTTTACCTTTTTCACTGCTTTTCTCAGGGTTTTTTGTTGCTGTTGTTCTGTTGTTGTTTTTCCACTTCTGCCAGCTAAGTGTTCTCCGTTTTTCTAGAGAGAATCGAAAGTCCATAGAATTCCAGGTGTTGAAGGAATGTTAGCAATTAATTAATTCAAAACACCCCCTAGTACTTCATGCTGCCATTAATGTTTTGGTCAAGTGGTTGATCTCATGAGGAGTTTGAACTCAAAGAGATTATGTGACTTACTTGAGTACAGTGAGTGATGAAATGAGATGAAGTGTAGGTTTCTAAGTCCAGTACGCTTCCTTCTTTATCATCCTTTGGGTGAGTGTTTTAATTATGGAAAGGAATGGAATTAGCAGCGGAATCCAAGTTTCAATAGGACCAACACTGGGTTGGAGTAGGAGTAAGGATTTTAGAATAGAGATCAGAGATCAGATAGGGGAAAAGAGATCAGAATAGTAGGGTATGACAAGATAAAGAGAAATTACAAGAAAGAAGGAAAGAGGATGTTGGTAGTTGTCTAAAAAAGCAGATTAAAGTAAGGGGTTCAAGGGCGTCCTGAACAGGTTGCTGCTTTTTTGTTTGTTGAATTGGAGGAACCAGCATTCTTTAAGATTTGTATGAAAACATATTAAACCTTTCAGCCTCTGGAAACATTCTCTTTATAGCAAGTAGGAATATGGTATCATCCACCAGCACCCGAAATTACAGAGCGGGTCCCCTCGAGTCCAAAGGCACTGCAGATTGCTGAACTCTATAGACCCATGGCCCACCGCAAGTGTTTCGTCACCTCCACCTCTTTTCCCGATGCACTGATGTCCTTCCCATGGATATGGAGGGTTGGGCAGAGATAGGACTGATTGTGAAAACAGTAATGGAGTTGGGTAGGTGGTAACATGACTGTGTTGGGAGTGGATGACTGAGGCTCCACTTAGCTTATTTTCCAGGAACAGGGAAATGGACAACTCCTACTGTGGGTCATTTGAGCCCATCCTTGTTTCAGGAGTCTATGCCTTCTTAGGCTGAAGTTTTCAAGGTTGGAGATTGCCAGGAAGCTGTGAGGACAAGTGGTCTGGGAGTGGGGAGGCTAAGAACATACATATTTGTTCTTTGACTGTTGTACGTGTAACTTGCAAACATTTCACACATTTCAGGGAACTGATTGTAGTGTTTCAGGGTGAAAGGAATGAATGGCGCGATTTAATAACTGCTTTCTACGTTAAAGAAGCAAGACTGCCATTTTTCTCACACAGATTAATCTTTGAACCAGGGACAGACCATGGAGAAGGGTCAGTGTATCTTTCTAACTTGATTTAGCTCACTGCTTTTGTCCCAGTTCAGGTTCCATTTATGTCAGCTATTATTTGCGTTTTGAATTCAGCCTTCAGGACTTTTGGTGAAAACAACATACTCTCAGGTGTTGCCAACATATTGGCTGTCATTCTCTGTTACGGAAACTTAGAGTGTATCTTCATTAAATATTGCATGAGTTGGGAGTGGTGGAGGCAGAAATAGGTAGCTAAGAGCTTTTCTAGCATATCATCTAATTTTTAATTATATCAAGAGACTATATTTCATATGCAGATAGCTGACCTTTTACTCCTTTTGTTGTTGTTGTTGCTTTTGTCAAGAAATGAATTCACTTGTTTTTGTTATCTTTACCCTAAAGTCTTTCCCGCGAAACTGGCAATAAAGATTCATGGCCTATATCAGAGGAATGGCTCTTCGATGTTAATACCAAGGTAAAAGGCTCCTGTGTGAAATTAACTGTTTTGCTCTGAATTTAGTTTTGTGTAGCAATGACTTGTAAAATTTAGTTGTGGGCTACCTATCATTGTTCTATGTTTGTCATGGAAAATTCCTCAGCATGAACCATTTTATAACATGTGACCATTTGATGCTGCATTGTTTTGTTGTTGTTTTTTTAACTTCAGTAAGTATCAAAGATGGGGGCTGAGAAAAAGAAGGGCTGGGAAATGTATAGTGATAGTAAAATTCGATAGGGAGTTTTCCCACCGTGACGGAGCTATGCAATTTGGGTAACGGTAAGGATTCTCAATGTGACTTTTACGTTATACCAGCATGACTTTTATCATACTCGTGCCTGAATGAAATCTTGAATGGATTCACGTACTCATTGTAATAGTCATGAACTCTTCCTGGTACCTTTCAGTTTTAAAACTAGATAGTATATGACATATGGTTTTATTTTATTACGCTTTGTATGTTGGTATGGTATACTTGTTAGGAGGGAGTGTTTTCTTCATTTCATTTTTTTTTCACTTACATTCCGTTGACAATCCGTATTATTTTATATTAGTTTCCGGTATACTAGGTTCATCATTTAGACTTAATAATTGTAGAATTTTTGAAAGTTTAGAATTCATGTTCTCTATCTCAAAACTCGTATAACAAAAGGATTCCACTATATTCTAAATCATTGCTTTGGGAATATATTTAAATATCTTCATCTAATTGAAGAGTACATGTTTTGCATAAAATAATAACCAATTTGAAAAACAGAGATCTTTTTTTTTTCAAGTTTTGTGTTTTAATGGCGTATTTGATTACATGGTATTTGATCCGTGGGCTCCTCGACCCATATATGCAATAGTGACACAGATTTTCATTCAACTGATATTCTGACATACTCCATCGTCAAATCAACACTTGTTGAGTACCTATTCTGTAACAAGCACGATCTCATTTACTTCTCAGAATAGCCTTGGCAAAGAAGGGAATCCTCATCTTCAGAGATAAGGAAGTGGAGACCAAGTCAGTCTAGGTAGCATGTGTTGCAGTAGCCAGGGAGAACGTTGAGGGTTTGATCCAAAATGCACTTGGCTCCAAAGCTCATGATACTCTTGTCTGCTCCCTATAAAACGTGTCCGTGAGGTCCTATGCCCATTGTCCATGACGCATTGACCAAAGTAAAGAAAGGATCCGTGTCTGCAAAAGACAGGATGCTTTCTTTACTCTGGTCAAAAGCAGAGATTCTTAAAAATCGTGTAATAAAATATCAAGCTTCAGAAAGTTTTTAGTTTTGTTTTTTAAATGTAAAATGTTTCATTTCTGTTACAGTTGACATTCAATATGATGTCAGCCTCAGGTGTACAGCATAGTGGTTAGGCATTTATATAATGTGTAAACTGGTGCTCCGATTAGTGTGGAATCCCTGACACCATACTTAGTTATTACAATGTTATTTCCTGTATTCTGTGTGCTGTCCTTGACAGCTACATGACTGTTTTATGACTGCCAATGTGTACTTCTTAATCCTTTTACCTTTTCAAGTTG
Organism: Rhinolophus sinicus; assembly: GCF_057876585.1. Classification (NCBI taxonomy): domain Eukaryota; kingdom Metazoa; phylum Chordata; class Mammalia; order Chiroptera; family Rhinolophidae; genus Rhinolophus; species Rhinolophus sinicus. The sequence goes on along the minus strand of NC_142501.1, from coordinate 113,740,845 downwards.
CTCCCCAACACTCTTCCCTCTGGGCAATGATCAGTTAGTTCTCTGCATCTATGAGTTTGTTTCTTTTTTCTATGTTCATTTATGTTTTTATTTATTTTTACATATCACCGATAAGTGAAACCATGTGGTATTTGCGTTTCTCTGTCTAACTTATTTCACTTCGAATAATACCCTGTAGGTGCACGCACCTTGTCACAAATGGTAAGATTTTATTCTTTGTTACAGCCAAGTAGTATGTTGTTGTATATATGTAGCACTTCTTGTTTATCCAAGACGATGGATACTTCGGTTGCTTCTTTATCTGGAGTATTGTAAATAATGCGACAAGGACCATACAGATGCATACATGTTTTCAAAGGAGTGTTTTGGATTTCTGCGGAGAAAAACTCAGAAGTGGGATTGCTGTGCCACATGGTAGTTCTATTTTCAAATTCTTGAGGAACTTCCATATTGTTTTCCATTGTGGCTGGCCGGATTTGCGGTCATACCAACAGTGCACGGGGGTTCCCTTCACATCCTCACCAACACTTGTTGTTTGTTGATTTATTGATGATGGCGATTCAGACAGTTGTGAGGTGATAGCTGATTGTGTATTTAATTTGCATTGCTCTAATGATTAGTGCACTGAGCATGGTGTCGTATGTCTCTTGGCTATCTGTGTGAGCTCTTTGGAGAAAAGTCTATTCAGGTACTCTTCTGATTTTGTAATTGCATTGTTTGTCTTTCGGTGTTACGTTTTCTGAGTTCCTTATATGTTTTGGATATCAACCCTTTCTCTGATATATGATTGGCAAATATCTTCTCCCATTCGTCCGGTCGTGTTTTCATTTTGTTGATGGTTTCTATTGCTGTGCAAAACTGTTTCAGTTTGATGTCATATATATGGGTCTTGAAGTCCTATCCATTCAGCCACGTTAGGTCCTCACTGGAGCATGTAACGTATTTGTATTTAAAGTAATTGTTATACGTATGTAATTATTGCCATTTTATTATCCATATTTCTTCTCCTCCTCTTCGTCCTCATTCTCCTGTTTCTCCTCCTCCTCCTCTTTCTTTTCTTCCTTCTTCTCCTTCTTCTCTTTCTCTTCCTCCTCTTTCTCCTCCTCCTCCTCCTTCTCCTTCTTCTTCTGTATCTTGTTCTTTTTTCAAGTTGTCGTTTCACATTTCTTGTAATATTGGTTTGTTGGTGCTGAACGCCATCATCTTTTTCTCTGGCAAGTCTTTACCTCTCCATTGATTCTAAATGAGAGCCTTGCCAGATACAGTAATAGTAATCTTGGTTGTAGATTATAGCTTTTCATCACTTTCAATATTTCTTGCCAATCTCTTCTGACTTGCAGATTTTCTCTTGAGAGATCACCTGACAGTCTTATGCGATCTCCATTGTACGTGACTAACTACTTTTCTCTTGATGGTTTTAATATTCTCTCCGTGTCCTAACCGTTTGGAATTTTAATTATGATATGTTTTGGTGTGGGCCTATTTGGGTTCATTTTGTTTGGAACTTTTGTGTTTCCTACGCTTGTGTGTCTATTTCCTTCTCCAGGTTAGGAAAGGTTTCCATCATTATGTATTCTGATAGGTTTTCTTTCTTTTTTTAATTTATTGCGGTGACAATTGTCAGTAAAATTACATGGATTTCAGGAGTACAATTCCGTATTACATCACGTATAAATCCCATTGTGTGTTCACCACCCAGAGTCAGTTCTCCTTCCATCAGCATATATTTGATCCCCCTTACCCTCTCCTCCCAACCCCCACCCCCTTACCCTCTGGTAACCACTAAACTATTGTCTGTGTCTATGAGTTTTTGTTTCTCATTTGTTTTTCTTGTTCTTTTGTTGTTTTTGGTTTATATACCACATATCAGTGAAATCATATGGTTCTCTGCTTTTTCTGTCTGACTTATTCGCTTAACATTATACTCTCAAGATCCATCCATGTTGTCACAAATGTTCCTATATCATCTTTTCTTACCGCTGAATAGTATTCCATTGTGTATATATACCACAACTTCTTTATCCATTCATCTATTGAAGGACATTTTGGTTGTTTCCATGCCTTAGCCACCGTAAACAAAGCGGCAGTGAACACTGGGGCACACGTGTCTTTATGTATAAATGTTCTCAGATTTTTGGGGTAGATACCCAGGAGAGGGATTCCTGGGTCGTACGGTAATTCTATTCATAATTTTTTGAGGAACCTCCACACTGCCTTCCATAACGGCTGCACCAGTCTGCATTCCCACCAACAGTGTATGAGGGTTCCTTTTTCTCCACAGCCTCTCCAACACTTGTTAGTGTTTGACTTGCTGATGATAGCCATTCGGACTGAAAGAAATTGAAGAAGGCACAAAGAAATGGAAAGACATTCCGTGCTCATGGATTGGAAGAATCAACATAGTTAAAATGGCCATATTACCCAAAGCAATATACAGATTTAATGCAATCCCCATCAAAATCCCAATGGCATTTTTAAAGAAATAGAACAAAAATATCATCAGATTTGTTTGGAACCACAAAAGACCCCGAATAGCCAAAGCAATCTTAAGAAAAAAGAACAATACTAGAGGTAAGACACGCCCTGACTTTAGCTTGTACTACAGGGCTACAATCATCAAAACAGCATGGTCTTGGCAGGAAAACAGACACAGAGACCAACGGAATAGACTTGAGAACGCAGAAATAAAACCACTTAAATGTGGACAGACAATTTTGACAAAGAAGCTAAAAACATCCAATAGAGGAAAGACAGCCTCTTCAATAAGTGGTGCTGGGAGAATTGGATAGCCACGTGCGAAAGAATGAAACTGCACTGCTATCTGTCACCATGTACCAAAATTAATTCAAAATGGATCAAAGACTTAAGCATAAGACCTGACACAATAAACTGCATAGAAAAAAACATAGGTACTAAACTTATGGACCTTGGGTTCAAAGAGCATTTTATGAATTTGACTCCAAAGGCAAGGGAAGTAAAAGCTAAAATAAACGAATGGCACTATATGAAACTTAAAAGCTTCTGCACAGCAAAAGAAACCATCGACAAAATAAAGAGGCAACCAACTGAATGGCAGAAGATTTCTGCAAACAGTGCCTCCGATAAGGGACTAATCTCCAAAATATTCAAAGAACTCATGAAACTCAACAACCACTAGGTTTTCAATTCGTGCTCTCTCTCCTTCTTCTCCTTTCGATAGCCTTACGAATGTTGTTACACTTGATATTGTCCCAGACATCCCTGAAAGTATTTTCTGTTTTATTTATTTTTTATTTATGTTCATTTTTTTTCTGTTCTGATTGGGTGTTTTCTGCTACCTTGTCTACCAAATCACTATTGGAACCTCTGCTTCACCAAATGTGCTGCTGATTCCATCTATAAATTATTCATTTTAATACTGTATTTTTCATTTCAGACTTTTTTTTTTAAGGATTTCTATGTCTTTTTTATATTTGCTGTCTCTCTGTTGAAGTTTTACTTACTTTATGGATTCTTCCCCTAATTTCATCTCACATCCTTATAACTAGTGTTTTAAACTCTGTATCTGGTATGTGTCCATTTGGTTTACCTCTTTTTCTAGAGTTTTGTCCTGTTCTTTCATTAGGGAAATGTTTCTTTCTCCCTTGTTTGTTCACTGCCTCTCTGTGTGTGTTTCTATGTATTATGTAGATCTGCTAATTCTCCTCATCTTGGCAGCATTGGCTCATATAACAGGTGTCCTGTGTGTCGGGTGGTACAACCTCCCTGGTCACCGGAGCCAGGAGTTCCAGAAGCTCGTGTGGGTGGTGTGTGCCCTCCTGTTGTACTTGAGCCATATTGCTGTTGGCGCATCAGTGTGTGGAATGGACGCTCAGGACGACTGGCTGTGACTACAGTAGATGAGCTGATGTGTGTGGGCTGACGTCACAGAGTGGGATCGGCTGTAGCAGGGCTCCGGTGTCTGCTCAGTCCATGGCTTGGGCGTGCCATTTGTGGAGCTAATTGGGTGTCGTTCTGGTGTTGCTGAAGCTGATCACCAGGTGTGTTGGATTTGGGGCCTCTTGGGAGGGGCTGTGGGGCAGGCCCAGGTCAGCTGCTGCTTGTGCCCAACCCGGAGCACCCAGTGGAAGCCAGAAAGTGACCTATTTTTGGTAGCTGCCTTTGTGGGTTTGGAGGCCCCTGGGAAAGGCTATGCTGTGACGCAAGACAGGATGATACATAGGATACTAGAAAGAAACGGAGGTCCTCAATAGCATAAGTTGCGGCCTTATTGACTGTCTTAAAACAGAATTGTGATGATGCAACACCTCTGCTTACTGGGTGACTCCCCAGTATGTGAGGGTAAAATTCATATGCTAGCATGACACGTGCCTTCTTTGATTTGGTTCTGAAACGGCAGCGGTATCTCCATCCCATTCTCAGTGTTCCAGGCTTACCCCATCCCTTTGCGGCCCTCACTTGCAACATGTTGTTTCATCCTCAGGCTTTTGCTCCCTCTGCCCTTCTGGATTCCCCTTCATGCCTTCCCTCAGCACCTCGTATAACTGTCGAGATGCAGCCCTATCTTTGCCGCATCTGCTGAGCTCGCCTGGTACAACTGATTGTTGTCTCTTGTATGATCTAACTGTACTTTATTCACTTCAGGTGTACAAGTAGCGAGCGGTACTTTTCTGTTCTTATTTTTTCATGTATTATAATATCTCTACTCCTACTAGAATGTAGGACAAAATGTTTCATTTGTATTTCCAGCTTCCCCTGGGTCTGTGCCTATGATTTGTTGCCTACAGTAAAGTTTTCTTGTCCCACCGATGGATGGACTGAGTGAGTGAGTGAACGAGTAAATGAATATGATGTTTTCTGAAGTTGGGTTTTTCTTTCTTTTTGTTTTCTTTACTAGAAAGAAGCAACCAAGCCGGCAATTGGAAAAAGAGAAAATCGTGTCGCTATTATTGAAAGTGCTCCACAAGACCAAACAAGCAATGGTAATTTGACTTGTGTTGACAGTGCACACCAGGATAATATACGTGGTAATTTAGTGACTATCTATGAATTCTTTCTAGCTTAAGCTCTGCTATAAACAAATCTAACATGTGTCGACCCACATGTGATATTCACTTCTTTTAAGCATTCTTTCCTATCTTTTTTTGCAAAAGTATCCCCACTATTAACAACTGCTTCTTCTTGCAAACGCTTCCACCCCCTGAAATTCTTTTCTGCTATTACTTTTATGGAAATAAGCATGACTGAATGTGTATTTAAAATGCACAGTAATATACGTTCACATTAATGTACCTGTGACTCCATTTTATAGTTAAAAAGTCATCATTAGGATTAGGACAAGATGAAGATGAAGAATCACCTTGGGATTCTGAGGTACTGTCTTTCAGAATTATTATTATTATCAATGTTATTTACAAAATCACCATTCTGTGATGTTAAAACGAAAAGGGTGTGCTTTGACTTTACTTTCTCACCTCTGCATTTCCCCATACAAATCATTTTTTGATGGTTTATCCTATAATTAATAAACTAGCTATGTGGTTAATCTAATAAGACAGCGTAGTACAATTCTGCTAACTTGCAAGTTTCACTTTAGGAAGTCAGTGCAGAATAGTATAAAACACGTAGGCTTCCAAGTCTTAAGGAGTCAGTTTGGGATCTGAAGTGAAGTTTACCTAAAAGGTAAAGAATTATTCCAGCTCGACCTATACCCAAATGCATGACTCTGTGGTTTTTGTAGATGTGGAAATGTCCTAATGAGTTTCAGAAAGAAAGAGTTTGGATTGTAGGGTGTTTTTATAATTTGGAACTTGAGAAGATAATGCCTGGGACACCAAAGTATTATTATATTTGTATTGTCAAATAGATCTGCAAGGAACTTTTCTATGGTAGGAAAAGCATGGTTAATACTACTAATATGTTGGATTACACTAACAACAATTTGGCTGAGCGCTGCTTTACTATGTAACAACTGTCTCGTTCAGTTAAAACAGCAGGCATTGAGTCACTTGATGGCAACTGTACTTGCAGTAATGGAAGTACAGTGTAATGATGAGCCAATGTGAGGTGACAGCTGTGGAAAGAGACAGGAGGAGTGTGATCTTCTGATATAGGCAACTGCTGCCTCCTGGCACAGACACTGCGTTTGACGATAAGAACGCAGTAGAATCCTGCATGGGTCACTTGCTAGCTGTGGGGTCTTGGGGCAACTCCTTCTTAACCTGTCGGATGTCAGTGCCCTCATTTGTCATAATGGTACTAATGACTACCTTTGAGGTATGTGGAATGCACAAATGTGGTAACAAATGTGAAAACACTTCGAAAACTGTAAAGGGTGCTATAGAATGTAAAACACAATGATCACAGTGAGATGCAGCGACTTATTAAATATCGGGGACACTTTTTGTAAACCTGTAGGACAATCAAATGGCAGTAGTGTCAAGAACAGAGTGGAAAAGTTAGAAGGGGCACGTGGATTTCTCACCTGGGGGATGTTAAGTTTCAGAGACTGTGATTGGCAATACCCTGTAGATGTGTAGTGTTTTGGTACTTGAGGCTTTGTTGGTGCGAGCTGAATGTTTTCACCTTGAGTAAATTTCTAGTTGGATACCAGCTGTGTGCTGGGCAGTTAGACACTGACTGGAGAAGTTCAGGGGACAGCTGTAGCTGTACAAGCAGAAAAACAAGTGAACGACAGTCCATTATAAGTCACTATATCTGCGTCATTTAAGCAGAATGGAGAATGCTGGGTTAAAGAATATTGTCGGGGGTCGGGCATGATTGTAGTTGGAATAGGAGTGGGAGTGGAATATCAGTGGTCAGGAAAGATCTTTGTGAGTGTGACAAAAACTGCCAAGTGAAGCATGAGAAGGAGCCAGTCGTGTGAAGATCTAGAAGCAAAACCTGCTGGACAGAGACTGCAATGGATCGCATCTGTCCATCATTGTATTCTAACGTCTTGGAATGGCCAGGAAGAGGAAGTGGGGTAACCATCATCAACCCATTTTTATACTTGTTGTTCTGTGTGGGAAAGAAGTAAAATGTGCATGGTAAGTGTCTGGTACATTTTAGATGATTATAATAAGTAAATGTTCTTATTTTTCCCTGATTACAAATTATTATACTTTTTTGAAAAGTTGCATAACTATATATACCATTTTTCCTATTATTTATTGACACATAATATAATGAAAAGTTTTTCTTATCTCTTTGCCACTTGGGTCAATGATTTTTTCTATCAAAATTTTTGTCAAATAACAGTTCGGTTTCTCCTAGCTCTTGTGGACCTAGATGAAGTAGGTTCTAAAATGTTCTGTTTAGACTCAGCTGGACATACACCAAGGTTTCTTACCATGTCAAGCAAGTATCTTGTTTTAGCACTAAAAAACAAAGCTGTGATTAGAAATATGTAACGGTTATATCAAGTGCACTTATCAAAGTATTAGGTTGTTGCGAAAGTAATTGGGGTTTCAAAGGTAAAGAACAAATTGCAAAATTGCAATTACATTTGCACCAACCTAATATTTCCTTAGATACATATTTTTCAAAAAATGCTTTTCTTGGAGGTAAGAACTTTAACATTTTCATCCTGAATTATTAACTAGAGATGGTATGAAGTGTCCATGAGTTACTAATCATCTTGTTTCCTAACCCCTTCAGACCAGCATTGAAGTGGAAGATCCTGTTCCTGAGGAAGCTGTAGGAAAGTACGGTGCGCAACCCTGCAGACCAGGTGCACTTTGTAACACCAATTTAATTTTGGGAAGCAGTACGCGCGGACATTTGGCATGCGTGCAATCTTCTCTTCCTCATTCCTTTTTTTTGTTACAAATTTAATTGAAGGATTTGACATAAGTAACGTGATGTCATTGTTGCTATCGAAGTTTGAGAGAAAAGACATCGACAGGACTAAGAAAATGAGATTTTAAAAGTGTGACTTCACTAAAATGTTTCTCCTCTTGTTTCGATACCCCAAAAAGTCCCAGTTTGGAACCCCTGTGCTTATTAGGGGTTCTCAGGGGTTAATTATCACACTGGAAGATATTTCCAGGGTTTCCAAATGGTTATTTGAATTTTGACGTTTGCCCAGAGTAAGCCTCAGTCGCTACCATGTCAATTGCGTTTTAACTTTACTTCCTCTTAGTGTTGTAACACTGATGCTCTTAAGCCAACCAGATGTTCTGATGAGCAGACACTGGCTGTGCGTGTACATGAACTTATGGAGTCTTTGATTATTAAAAATGAGAGAAGTAATTAATAGTAATGAATATCTGGTAGACACAGTCTTTGAAAACAGTATTTCTGAATCTTTTGTGCCCCGGGATTCTTTTATGCTATTAAAACTTATTGAGAATTCCAAAGTATTTTCTTTTGTCGGTGGTCTCCATTGATAGTTACAATATTAGACTTAAAACCTGAAAATTTTAAAATACGAGCACACACAGGCATGCATTCCTTGAGCCATTAGAGCTACGAGCCAGTCACCATCAGACCTATGATGTTACCATCAGAGCTGTGATATCACGGCTGTGGAGAACTCTACTGTACACTTAGAAGAGAATGAGAGTGAAAATGGCCAATGACAGTCAGTGTTTCTGTGAAAATAGTTTTGACCTTTTCGGGCCCCTCGACTGACTGATCTTGGGACTTTAGGGATTCTCACAGGACATTGGAAACTACTGTTTTAAATGACATACGGGCTCCCTGGTTGTGAAGTGATAAAATAGTTTTAAAGCTTCTCTTCTACAGTTGTGGTTTTCTTTCACTTGTCTTTAAGATTTAAGGTGAGAATTTTGTTTAAAAAGCAAAAGGAAAATAAGTTTGCTATATATTCATTTTCTGTCTCATAGTTCACTGTACTCCTTGGAGCTAGTGTGGACCTAGTTTGATCGTATTTTTACTTGGAAACAACAAAGTCACCCAAGTCTGTCATTTGTCATATGAATTTCTGTTTATGGAAGGGTTAAAAAATGAATTCTGAAGATATTGAAGCATTTAGAAAAGACTATTTTCTTATAATAAGTAGTTTCTAATTTGTAATAGTACCATGCTTTAAAAGCTTTTTTTCTAATCCCATGTTTGTCACACATATTTGAACTTAAGATAAGTGGTTAGACATGACTTTTGAGAACGACAAAAAAATTCACATCCGGCACCATGTTAACTATTAAGGAAAGCTTTAATTGGAAACACATTACATAATAGAAATTGCTGAGTGACAATAATGAATTAAACTTACCTATGAGAATGGCAATATAGGACACTTAAAATAAAATGTGCTCGGAAGGAGTAGTGTGTTCGGGGAAAAGGAGGACGTGGGACCGCTTCTCTGAAAAAGGAAGTTTTTCAAGATGGTCAACTTTGTGTTATTTTTACCTCCTAATAAATGAAAACTTTATTTTCAGCTTCTTCCAAATGGAATGCTACTTCTTTGACTTTCGATCATGGAACTTCTCAAAGATCCGGGGATTGGAAAGTTGGTGATAAAAGGCCGTTTGCATCACACTCAATGAGCAAACCTCTGTCAGCATCCACAGAGTTTGGACAGATGACCGTAATAGACAAACGAAAGAGTCAGATTGTAGGTGTGTTTCTGTTAGGTAATCATAGGCTCCGTGACTTGTGTGAATCACCGCTGCCAGAAAACAGAGAAAGCAAAGAAGGAACTAAAGATACAGAAAGTGTTCAACCCCAGCCCACCTCTATGTAGCCCCATCATAGTTCTGACTTTCCAACAGTCATTTTGTGGCAAAATCTACTTGACGTTTACTCTGTTTATGCAACTTACAACCAAACAGAATGACTTTTAGCAAGACATTGGCATTCTTCCTGAAGCACAGTAACATACGGAAATAAGAAAGAGAATGAGGTGAAAGGGTGATTTCCTTTAGACTAGTATTTAGCGTACACTGGGGAGTGGGCAGCAGGATTATATGTACCACATTGGGACCAGATGGGAAAACTTCAGAAAGATCAAAAGGTTGCCTAGTGAAACAAAACAGTTTTTTAGCTTTAGTTTTATAGCTCGGCATTCACAAGTATTGGTTATAACTTTATTCGATGTAACTGAAAAAGCACCTTTGAAACCAACAACCAAATATTTCTTGGATTTTCTATGGCATTATATAGTTTAGAATTGACTTTTGCAGCAGTATTGGGATTCATTGAGAATTTAGTGCATAGCACTTCCTTCTCAGCTGTGTCCGCAGTCTGTCTCCTCTTCTCTCCCTTCTTCCTTAAACCCCAGTGCTGAATCCTCAATGGTGAAAAGAAATTTTCAGAATACTAGAGGAAAACATTTCAGCTATAAGGAAGGGTGTACACAGATACATGCATCAGAAGTAACAGTCATTGTGGAAACAATGAATGACGTTGCAGTTGAATCTTAGGGTGTTGTTCAAAAGGTACAATTACGAGGTAGAGAACAGAGTATATAGTGCGATTCGATATGTTTGTCCTGTATTTCTAAATTGCGTTTTGTTTCTGATTGTTTTTCCATCGATGTTCAATGAATGAATTGGTGGATTCATTTTTGACACGTTTGTATGCCTTTTACTTTGTGCCATATTACCCAAATGGTTTGTTGAAGTGTGAGCTAATTAGAAGTATTTCTTAAGTAAAGTAAAGTATTCAGGAAAAGATTACGCTTAATTTGAACTCTCAATTGATAAGATGTTATTTTCTGTATCTATAAAGATGATAGCTTTTATCTGACTGTTCTAAGTAGTTCGTTTTAACTCATATGTAGACTTGTCAGCAGGACAACACCTAGGAATGACATCGGAGGAAGGGCAAGCGAGGCTTGATGGAAATGAAAAGAACTACACACGTGTATGTAAAATTTAAGCTTATATTTCTAGTATAATATGGTTTTCTGTGCTTTAATAATATAATAGAGTCCAATTGAAATTACCTTTCAAGCTAGCCTTTTAGAGTCACACGGTCATAATTGAATGATATGTATAACATTTGAACTAGTTAGAAAACTTAAAATATTGTTAGCATCTATACATATTCACAGCTCAACTTTATCCTTGAATTGAGGCAAAAAATAATAATAATAAAGTCCTGAATATTGTTTGCTCCTTTAATTTTTATAACTCCCTTACATAACAAAGAAAGTAACATCAAATATTGAATCACGTGATGAGACAGTTGAAATTATGAACCATGTGAAAATGATGGCCACTGATTCGGGCTCACGTGAAAGGAGTCAGTGGTTCAAAATGTGCAGTTCCCTATGGCTTGTCACTAAGGCCAAGGTTAGAGATGGATTCTTCCTTGTGACCTCTGTGTAATGGACGTCTGAGTCTACATTCAGAGAGAGAATGGGGTCATGCAATCAACTCAACTGACTTTTAAGAGAATCACGCTTTCCAGGATGGGACCTTTGGTTATTAGGGCACAAACAATAACTTTCTAATTCCTTTCATTTCAGTGTAGGAAATCAGTAAATGTGACTTAATTTTTGATCTGCTCTTATTAGTGGGTGTTGAATAAGTTAGAATTGGATGCAACAGATAACTATGTCAATGTATAACACTATCATAGTGTATAATTTGTATTAATATGTAGGAATTTACTTCTCTTACTGATTGATGTTAATGATGTGGGCTCCTAATTAAAGTTTGCCTATTCTCCCGTTATTAATCTTTAAAAGATATTCTTAAATTCACTATAGGGGCTCACTATTTAAGATGTGGTGTGGTGAACTATTTTAAGTGAGGAAGCCTCTGTGACATTAAAAATCATTTACTATTTCATTTTTGGGGTGGGTTTAACATATAAGCGATTGTTTAGTGCAAACGGTGACAAAATTAGTTTTGCGGGTTCATGTTTTTCTTCTAATTTAGACTAAGGCAACTTATTTTTCACTCTCTACTTACAGTCCAATAATTTAGGAATAAGTAAACGTAGATTAAGATTTTTAACAGTTAAATTTTAGTTACATTCTAATTTTTCTTTGTTCCTATTCGATTCTCTAGGTTGTACAAAAGGAAAACGACACGCAGAGGCCACTTTCTCAAGAACAGGACAACAGAATATTAGAAGATGCAATTCTGACCAATTGCCTTCAACAACAAAAGGAGACAAAAATAAATCTTAAGAAAATGAATTCTGAGGTATTTTGTTTAGTTATTTTCAAATATGTGTGTGCGTATTTGTGTATGGACATATTTTGAAAACCAATGTTGTACCTATGGGAATTCTAGAGGATGTTAAAGGTGTGTGTGTGTGTGTGTGTGTGTATTTTAGGGGAAGTGAGATTTTCCGTCCATTGCAATAAATGATATTCTTGACTGAAATCCATTTATGTCCAACAATCAAGTAGTGACGTTCCCAATGTCTCATCTATAGGGGAGGCTTTCAATACTTTTTACATGGATCAATGAGCTTTTTACAATCTCAACTCTACTGCTACTGATAACAGAAGTTGCAGTTTGAGGCAGGGATTTCATCCCCTTGCTGTGTTAGCAGAGAGGTTAGTTTTCACTTCCACTGATTGTAAGGAGTAGAAGCATAGCCAGGTCAGAGACCGTCTTTTAGATCTCCTTGTCCTGCTTTTGAGAAAAGTAACAATTTGCTCCCAGTAGAGTCCTACTTCAGTACTAGGAACTTTTGAAGATATTGGATGCCGTGATACATACTTAGTGATAATTTAGTGGTGAGTATTTTATTCAAAGAAGTCAGTGTATTTTCCCCTATTTCACATTTATTTCTCCTTTCAACATCATGAAAGGGAAACAACACTTATTGCAGCAGCAAATAATCTCACTATTTTCTAAGAAGAGCTCTATAATTTTTAGCTTATTTTCCCTGAGTATTTTGAAATCTAAGGCGTCTTTTGAATTTATATGTTTACACTAGAAGAGCAGCAAGCATACTATTGTAGAGTCCAAAGTCCTGGGGAAAATCCTGACCTTGCTCCTCTTTTTAATCATTCTGTTCGAGATTGTGATAACGAAATGAGTTCATTGATGTATAAAGAAGTGCTTAGCGCAATGCCTAGATTTATCAGTGATTAGTAGATTTAATCTCATAGGTGACTCTGAAAATATTAGAAAAGTAAAATATATTTTGAGTATTCTTGGAAAAAGAATTCTAGGAAATGTAATCAGTCCAAATATATGCAGAGTGAATACTCTTACTGTGGGATAGGTGTATATTCAGACGGTAACCTCTATTTTAAAATGTAGTCAAACTTCTTACTCTTTTATTTCATGCCTTCTGGGTTTGCTGCCTTTCCAGTTCTGAGACTCTTAAAATTCTCTTATGATTTTAAAGTTCTCTTTTTTACTTTCATGGATTCAGCATCTTACATTAAATTTTTTTTAACTCTGGGGAATTTATGCTTGTATAAAGTTGGAGGTTTGCATTCAATGTTGTATTTTTCCAATGGGATATCCACTTACTACAACCTTTTCATTATATAAACATTTAGGTTCTTCTTTAATTTCAAACGATATCATGATATGCCATTTCATTGAGTGCTAGCTACAAGTCTCCTTTGTTTTACTTAGGTTTCTGAGAGTTGCGAAAAAGAAAAAGACCTGTTGCGTGAAAATCAGATGTTACGGGATGAAATCGCCATACTAAGACTGCAACTGGACACACTGAAACCTCAGAATCAGGAAATGGAAAAAAAATACTTTGAGGACACTGCAAATGTAAAACAAAAGGATGACCGTCTTCAAAAGACGATAAAACTGAATGACAAAACACTAACAAAAACAATATTTGAATATAACAGACAGCTTAATGTTCCAACAGCCGAGAATACAATGCTGAACTCTCAACTGGAGAATGAAAGTCGAAGCAAAGAAAGATTGAAAATAGAAGCGGAATCCAACCTTTATATGCTGGCTAGTGCTTCTCTCCATCATTATGAGCTTTGTAAGCAATTAATAAGACACCTACGAAATGCTTTCCAGGGATTAAGAGATGAATGCTTGCATTTCATGGACAAAATCAGGTTTGCTAGGTGTAACCTAAAAGAAAACACTGAGATTCTTTTTCAGCAACTTTCTAAAGCTCAAAGTAAATCCAATAGCTTAGACACTGAGCTCCCTCACACTAGATATGCTGTCAGAGACAGGACATTGGTTTTTGAACCTGTACTGAAAGACCCAAACCAAACTCAGTGTCAAGAGGAAAAAATTGAACACGTGCATCAAAGGAAACAAGGAAAAGTGAGCACATATACTGGAGAGCCGGACTCCCCAAAGGAGAAAGGTTCTGACCTGCAAAGTGGAAAGATGCTTCTTCCACGGCAACTGGGTGATGCGTTCAACAAAAGTGACAATAAGGAAAACTCAGGAATGAATATTCAAGAGCAGCTTCAGCAGCTCAAAAAAGCGCTTCAAGCTGTATTTGAAAAACAAGATCGTATGTTGAAAGAGGAACATCAGGATTTTGTCAACAAATTGAATCACTTGAATGGAAGAATGTGCCAGTATGAAAAGGATAAATCAGAAAAAGAAGTAAGTATCCAGAAAGATAGTTTTCAAATTTCCTGGAAGAAAATTCAGTGTTCAAATATTTGATGATGGCTAAATGTTGCAAACTAGCTGAATATTAAACATACATAGATTACAAATGTATTTGCTCTAACAGCTTAAAAGCATACATTGTATCCAGCCAATAAAACTTAGACCTGTGAGGTGCTTTCCTGTGAGTAAAGGCATTGTGTTGACTATGAAATTTTAAGGTATAAATTATTAATAGATACACATTGATATGAATGATTTAGTCTTAGACCGCTTCACTAATAATTTTCATCTTTGTGTTACCACATTGCAGTACCATTATGAAGCAGATAAATGGAAATGCTCCTATGCAAACAGAGTTTTTAGAGATAAGGGTTCAATTAAGTGGATTACCTAGACAGTTAATTCTAGATTTCCCCCATGAACTGAAGTGTAGATGCTGTCCCTTTCCCTCAGTAGTTTCTTCCACGTTTTAGTTGGTATAATTTTGTTTTTATTCATGTCAATTTGATATAAATTGGAACTATTTCAGTCTCAAATAATGTATTCTTATGAACTGTGACCTCTTTAAAGGCAGCTAATTTTTCATTAAATCATAATTTGGGACAAATGTGAGGAGTTCTATCAAAACTCTACTTGATTTAATCTTCCCACTGCTATGAATAATAGTCTCTGAATATTTTTACAAATTCATATTTCTCATCGCAAGGCCCATTTACTATCATTTGGACAGAAGTTTGTCCATTTCAAAGAGAATTGCAGCGGTCTCTGATTTATTAATTTGGCATTGGGTCTCCATTTTCAGACGAGTGAGGGGTGGCAGGATTCATGTGTAGCAGGAAGGGAGGTCCAGGCCGTGTTACCTGGGGCCCTGAAGACCAGTGGAATGAGTCGCTTTTCTTCTAAGATACAGGAATCTGTTGGAAGGTTGTGAGCAGTGGACTGCATACGTGAGGACCTGTGAAGTCAATTTAAACCTGTGATAAAAAAGGGGGAAAACATTCCACAATGTAGAATTGACTACCACTAGTCCCACCGACATACCTAGCTCCCCTTGAGATGTCAGGAGATTGTTAAGCTTTGCAGCTTCATCAGGGGAAGTGGAGAGTGGGGCTGAATCTGTTGTTCAAGTAACCTACGTAATAGTGAGTGGGCAGCAGGATCACACCTTCTGTGTCTTACCCAGATTCAGTAAACAGAATTTGTCCAAAAGAAGAAAAGAAGGTGAACTGATGCGTGGGGTGATCTTTTTCAAGCTATGTATTGTATTAATATGTTAGAGTTAGCGAATTTTAACGTAATTTAATAGATGGGATTATAAAATCACTAACAGAATCATCTTCCTAGGTGGTTGGGAGACAACTTCAACGAGAGCTACCGGACACCATAAAAAAACTGCCTAAGTCAGAGGCTTCACTGCAGGTTAGATCACATCAGCATATGAATTCAGAAGCTGAGAGGCAGGATTTCAAGACATTAGAGCAACTCCCAAGTCAGGTATGTGTGAAATGTAACCTGTCAACAGTTCATCGATAGTTGATTAATATAAAGTGTTTTAGGATGCTGATTTTCAAGGCAGCTCTCTTTTGTGTTTTCCTTGTACTTAATTTATTATAATTTTATTATCTTTATAATGCACTTCTTCCTTAAATTCTGGCTTCCATCCTGCTATTTGCATTGTATGTGTTTGTAGTCTATACCCTTGGTAACGTTGAGAAATAGGCAGAGTTCCTCATAGAAATCGAGAGACTTTTTTCCTACTAAACAATCTTTTGTAGTGATAGGTCCATGACCACGATGAGCAGCCATTTAAGATCAGAAGATAATGTTTACTAGCACAATTCAGACATTTGTCTTATTTCTTATCATCGCTTTTGTGAACGGTTACAGCATTGGCATATGTTTCATGGACTTCAGACTGACTTGTACAGAAAGTTCATTATACAAACCAGTTGAAGTAGGCATTTCCTTCATTTTGTTTTCATTTTAGAAATATTTTAAAAGTATAGAAATACGTAGATCATTATATTATGCACACCCACAATAGAGAATTAAGAAAATAATCTAGATTTACTATTGTTTTTTTTCTTTTTAATCTTCATTGGGATGCAATTCCCATATCATATTTCAGCCATTTAAAATATACAATTCAATGTCTCTTGTTACATTCAGAGAATTGTGGAACTATCACCACAATTATAGAACATTTCCATGACCCCCAAAAGAAACCCCACATCACTTAGCTGTCACCCGTCTTCCTGTCTCTCCCAGCCTCAGGCAACCACCAATCTACTTTCTGTCTCTATAGATTTGCCTATTTTGGATGTTTCATGTAAATGGAATCACAAGATACGAGGTCCTTTGTGACTGGCTTCTTTCACGTAACATCTCATTTCCAGGGTTCAACCGTGTTGTGGCACATATCAATTGTTAGCTATTTCTTCCTATTGCCCAACATTACTTCACTTTGTGGACAAAATACTTACCCATTCATCAGTTGATGGGACTTTGTGTTGTTTCCACTTTTTGACTGTTAATAATTCTGCTATGAACACGAGTTGACAAGCTATGGGGGAGCCAATGTTTTGATTTCCCTGCCCCCGGATTTCTCGCTCCCAGTCTCACCTCTCCGTGAAGCTTTCTCTGACTGTTCCAATTCTCATTGAACTCATGTTCCTCAGAACTTGTCAGATAGTCTGTGCAGAGCAATCAAGCCCAAAATTTGACATAGTTTTAATTTTTCATGAAAGAGAATTCTGTCTTTCTAAGTATAAGTTTGTCTAAGGGGAAATAGTATTTGATATGATGGCACCTATCCTTGCATAAATTGAAAATGTTTTCTTTAACAGTTGTTAGGATAAAATTAAATATTTTATACCAAACCAATACTTCCCCTTGGAGACATTGATATAATTAAACTTGTATTCTGAAAGTATTTCTCACAATTATGTATAAAATTGAAAGCACGAATCTAATAGAAAATTGTTCAATGAAATGGTCGTTTTCCCCCCTCCATGAAAATAAAAAAAATAAAATAACAGGGAACCAGCCCTTCCTCTCTGCAGCCAGACAGGGTGTACAGATTGATAGCACGTTCTTACTGTACAGTTCTGAGGATGCCTTTTCTGATCTGCCAGAGCATGGTGCTTTCATCTACTCTTCTGAGTGCTTGCTAACACATCCCAACCTAATCAGTTGCTGGGAATGAATTGATTTGGGAAGTTGGGTTTGGCACTAGAGTCCGTTATTTCCATGTCAGTGGCTTTACCCTGCCTCTCATGGTCATGTAAATTGTATGCTCAATCCAGGAGGTGGTATTTGCATTGCAGTCCTTACTCATTACCCACTGAGTGGTACAGAGACATAGTAACGTATAAATTATTACAAGCAGAGAAAATGTACTGTTGGCTAGTGGAATTGGTAAAAGGATTTTAGTACTGGGGTTCTATTCCGGGCTTAATGCTCCCCATTTGCTGACATTGCCAATAGTTTGATGAATGATTTCACTGTAACTGGTGTAACAGACCACTTCCATTGGCATCCCATCCATGTAAATATCAAATTGTATTAGAACTTAAAATACAGCAACACTAATAATGCTAACTGCAAACCCTTTGATTTTACTGTGTGCCGTGTCCTTTTCTATTACATATGTTCCCTAATTTAATCTTCCCCATATCCCAGTGAGGTAGATGCCACTATTGTCTCATTTTATACATGAAGAAACTGAGATCCAAAAAATTTAAGTATTTTGCTCAAGGTCACCCAGCTAATAACTGATGGACTTGGGATAAAAGCCCAGGCATTTTGCTCTTGTTTAATTACTGCCCCTCAAACTATTCCATGAACTGTCTGACTGCCCCCAAGAGTAGCCTGTTAGCTTTCAAACTCCCTGGAATAGGCTGGTAATTCACGTACGTGAATATTTAAAATTAGAGTTGATGGGATGCTTGGAATACAGTATGTGTGACTTCTCAGGTCATTTGTACTACAAGGTATGATAATTAAGTGTGAGAACTCATTCTAGAAAAAGTGCTACATACCTCCTTGCTGACTATCACTACAGTCACAAAGGTCCCTTTGGGAAGCTATGCACCGCTGCCACCACCTAGTTCACAGTTCAAAGCAATTTGGGAACTCTTTTTCTGGAATGGCCATCATTGCTGTCATCATATTACCCTTGATGTCCTGAATGTCATCAAATAGTCTTCCTTTCCATATTTTCTTTATCTTTGGGTAATGACATATTTAGTCATTGGGGCCCAGATCAGGTGAGTAGGGAGGGTGTTGTAATACAGTTATTTGTTTACAGGCTAAAATCTCCCTCACGGACAGCGCCATGTGAGCTGGTGCATTGTCGTGATACAAGAGCAATGAGTCGTTGGCTAAAAGTTCAGGCCGTCTTAACTTTTTCACACAACCGTTTCAGCACTTCCAAAGAGTAAACTTGGTTAACTGTTTGTCCAGTTGGTAGAAATTCATAATGAACAATCCCTCACACATATAAAAAAAAAAGGGGAGCAACATCATGCAACAAGTTTGCGAACTTAATTGTCAGATGTCATAGATCATCAGTACTTCAACATCACTTTTTCTTTATTTTAGCAGCAAGAAGCAAGTGCCCGACATGCAGAGGATGCGCAATGTACCGAGAAGATCCAAGATCATGTGCAAAGGTATAATTTAAAGCAGCACAGAAAGTACCTTGAGTATTTATAAAGCAGACGTGTAGTGTATTATGACAATTAGATCAGTTATAACAATAAACACATGAGTGTGAAGCTGGGTCAAAATGTCAGCTTTGAGCTACCTTGAAAAGAGTAATTTGTGTACATTATCTCTACTTTTGCACATTGTCCACAATTCACAACTAGAAAAATGGCACAATTGCCAAATCATGCGCTTTTGAATTTGTAAGATTTTATGTAGTTGCACCTTCAGATATTTGTTCAGAGATTATGTGGTATGCTTTAAAGTCAATGTGTGAGAATAATTATGTCAAAATATTCACTTTAGGCTTGAAACTCAAAATGCTGTCATAAAAACGATAAATAAAAAGCTAGAGGGCATAATCGAACACCTTCACAGGAACCTGTCAGGTACAAGCTTGGTAAGTTAGTCTCTTCATTTCTGTCATACTGCAAAGGAATTTTTATGTCTGTCATAGTAGCATATAATACTATTTTAGACAATAAGAACAGTCTCGTTAATAAAAGTACCGTATCCATGTTGATACTACTTGCTGGGAGTAATGTAATTCCTCTCCACAGAGAAAGAAATCTCAGTTCATAAAATTAATGATTTTTGTGGTAAGAATTTTATAAAAAAAGATTGCGATAGTCTAAAGGCAATATTTGATGTATACCACGTTTCATTTATCGTTTCGTTTGTCCAACATTTGGGTTTTTCCAACTTTTGGCTGTTGCTAATTATGCTGTCACAAACATCGGACTACAAATATCTGTTTGAGTCCAGGCATTTGAGTAAGGATTTGATCCAGAATTCTGAATTTCCCTTGAAATGTAAACCCTTTAGTGAGATTTGGAGAACAAATTACTTTTAATGTTCTAATTTGTTTTCTTCATCATTAAAGAATACTGGGTCATTGTGCAAATGTTTCCTGAAAAGAATATACTTTTCTCTTTGTTGGATTTTGAAAAAGAAAACAGATGCAAGTGTAAAAGTAGAAATGAATGTCCAATCAAGGCCTTACATAGTAACATAGTGCTCCTAGCTTTGCAAGTTTAGAAACTAATCTTTTTCCATTCACTTGAGTTAATCATACGCTTTTAAAGATTTAACAGTTCGATGTCAGAAAAGATTGATGTGTCATCCAGGATGACAATTTCCCGATGGACAGGGAAAACTGTATCACTGTTTCCTAAGCAGAACAACATTCCCCTGACATCCTCCTGTCCTCTGGAGGAGAGGCTCCCTAGGATTTCCCATCCTAAGATCGCATTGTGACCCCTGTGGTGGACCAATGACGTAGATGTACCTTCCAGCTGGTGTATTTCAGTCACAGTAGCCAGGTCTAAGCAATTTCATTAGACAGACATGCCCATCAAGGGAAACAGAAGATTGTGCTGATGGTCCTTTTTGTGGCCAAAGAAACTTTGAAAAAAATTTTTGTCTAGACTTCTTGTCAATTAAGTCACATTACGTTAGCATACTTTTCATATGAGTGACATGATAATGTGTTGAAAAGGAGTCTTACGTGAATGGTAGTTCCAGGAGTTGTCACATGGCAGTTTTATAAAGAAATCTATTGAAGTATCAAAAATTGAAAAATTGGGGATTTGTGGTCTAGATAGCAGAGTAGGTAAATGCCATGCTTGCCTCCTCTCATGACCACATCAAAATTACAACTAAACTACAGAACAATCATCACTGAGCATCACCTGAAGTCTAGTTCAACCAAAGTCGTCCTACCACTAAGGACATACAGAAGAAGTCACCTCGAAACTGGTAGGAGGGGCAGAAAAACAGAACAAGCTGATGCCAGACCCCTGTTTGACTGTTAAAAATCGGGAGGGATATCGTGGATGCGGTGGTCCACCTGGAGGTGCAAGTGGTCCCAGCTCCACACCAGGCATCCTAGCCCAGGATTCCAGTGCTGGAGAGAGATGTCCCCATAACTTCTGGGTGTGGAAACCAGTGGCTGGGTGAGATGAAGGATGGCTAGAGTCCCAGTCAATTCTCTTAAAGGACTTGGGAATGGGATTACTAACTGAGGGACTCACTTGCTCTGAGCTCCAACTCTGGGCAGTAGTTCAAAAGATGTCAGGGACATAAGGAAAGGAAATACGTTTTCTGGCTTTAGGTTGACGGCTGGAAGGGAGCTTTCTCCCACACAGAGGTGCTTGTAGAATCCATTCTTTCTGAACTGATCCATCACCCGTTGCGGTGTGAGACATGGGAGCCGCCATCTCTTGAGTCTACATCAACGTGGCTAACAATGTCCATCCCACCCTGGTGAATCCCTGAGAACCTGCCCCACCTAACTAGGGAGCAAATCCAAGCTGCTTCCAGTGGTGTTTCCAAAAAAAAAAAAAAAAAATCCTGTCTTGGCTCGTGCTGCAGACTTTCCTAAAACCTCTCAAATTTTCACAAAACCCAAACAAGCAGTGTGTGGCTTCAGCTGACCTTTACCTCTTGCTGTGCAGACCCAAGATGGCACTAGTGGAAGCTGGCTGTGGTTCACAACTGGAACTCTTCAGGCACCTCCAAAGCTGGTGCGGGTGGCAGCCATCTGCATCCTGCTTTGTGGTCAAGCTAGGTAGCCCTGGGCAGGACACAGGCTGCAGCTGAACTAGGCCTGTGGCCGGGCCGCTTCCAGGAGTCCCTAGGGCTGACGTACTTGGAGGCCATCTTTGGACAGAGCGGGAGCATCACCGGGGTGCCTGCCAGGAAGATACAACCAAAGTGTATACAGGGTAGACACCAGTGCCATGCTACAGCGAATCCTGCTCTATAGGGGCAGCCCCTGCAAAAACAGCTCCTCCACTGTAGTCATGGTCAGTCCTCAACCAAACAGTCTGACAATCAATACCTCCCATTGACATGCCAACAGCAACCAAGGCTGCACTACAACGTGAGAGTACAGACAACCCACACAAAGGACACTCCTATAGCACCCGGCTCTAGTTAACAGCTAGTACGTGCCACTGGGCCCCACAGGACACCTACTACATGAGGACACTCCAATAGGTCTGGGAGACACAGCAGCCCTACCAAATACATAGAAACAAACACTGGGAGGAAGCCAAAATGGGGAGTCAAAGAAACGTATGCCAAATAAAAGAACAGAGCAAACCTCCAGAAAAATACTGAGCAAGATAGAGAAGAGCAATCTAGCAGATGCAGAGTTCCAAACACTGGTTGTTAGGATGCTCAGTGACCTCAAGGAGAACTTCAACTAACAGATAGGAAACACAAAAATGAAGATAGAAAACAAAAAAATTGAACCAGTCATAAGTGAAGAATAAAATAACTGAAAAAGCGAATGTCTTCAAGGGAATGAAAACTGATTAGATGAAGCAGAGAATCGCATGAGCGATTTAGAAGCTATGGTAGCAGAGACTACCCAATGAGACCAGCAAAAAGAATCCAAACTATGAGGATAGCTTAAGGGAACTCTGAGAATGTCAAGCATAACAACAGTCTCATCATACGGGTAGTACGAGAAGAAGAAAGAAATGAAGGGGTTCAAAATGTACTTGAAGAAATAATGTCTGAAAACTTCCCTAACTTGGTGAAGGAAATGGACATATAAGCCCAGAAATCACAGAGTTTCAAAGAAGATGAGCCCAAACAGGCCCATACCAAGATACGTCAAAATTAAAATGCCAAAGTTTAGATGCAAATAAAGACTTTTGAAAACAGCAAGAAAAAGGCTCTTAGTAATCTGTAAAGGAGCACCCATAAGAGTAGCAGCTGATTTCTCAAGAGCAACTTCGTGGGCCTGAAGGGATTGGCAGAAATATTCAAAGTGATGAAGACATGCCTACAGCTAAGATTTGTCTACCCAGCAAAGCTATAATTAAGTGTCATAGGACAGATAAAGAGCTTTCTGGAGGAAAAAACAAAACAAAACAAAAACTAAAGGAGTTCATCAGTACCAAACCAGTATTATAAGGAACATTAGAGGGACTTCTTTAAAAGGAACAAAAAAGGAAAAACAAAAATATCAATCATAAAATAGCAGTAACTATGTATCTACGCACAATTATTTTACGTGTAAATGGATTAAATGCTCCAGTCAAAACGCAAGGTGGCTGAAAGATAAGAAAATAAGATCCTTACATATGTTCCCTACGATAGACTGGCTTCAGATCAAAAGACACAGAGACTGAAAATAAAGGGATGGAAAAAGATATTTCACGAAAACAACATGAAATTTAAAAAGCTGTGGGACTAATGCTTATATCACACAATATAGACTTTTAAACAAAGGCTATCACAAGAGTCAAAGAATGACCCAGATATCCCACTTCAGAGTATTTATCCAAAGAAACCGAAAAATGCTAATTCGAGGCGATGTGTACATCAGTATGTTCACTGCAGGATTCCTTACAATGGCCAAGATGTGCATGCGGCCTATCAATGGATGAATGGATGAAGAAGAGATGATACATACATGCAATGGAATATTGCTTGGCCATGGAAGGAAATGGGTTCTGGTCATCTGTGGCGGTATGGATGGACCTGGAGGGTGTTGTGCTGAGTGGAGTGTGTCAAATTGAGAAATACAGATGCAATGTGATTTTGCTTATCAGTGGAATTTAAGAACAGAACAAACAGAAAAAAAACTCATACATACAAAGAATAGTTTGTTGGTTGCCAGCTGGAAGGGGGTTCGTGAAGTGGGTTAAAAGGGGAGAGATTAAAAAGTACAAATTGGTTGTTACAAACTAGTCATGGAGATCCAGGGTATAGTATAAGGAATATATTAATAATATTGTAATAGCAACGCATGGCATCAGATGAGTACGCGATAATTTAGGGTGATAGATGGGAGAGGAGTTAGGAGCAGGGTGCTAAAGGTGAAGGCAGTAAGAAGTACAAATTGGTAGTTCCTAAATAGTCATGGGGATGTAATGTAAAGCATAGGGAATATAGTTAATACTGTCACAATAACTCCGTACAGTGCCAGGTGGGTGCTGCACGAGTCAGGGGGATCACTTTCTTAAATTATATAAATTCTAACCACTGTGCAGTACACATGAAATTAATGTAAAATAATACTGAATGTCAAAAAATCGAAAAATTTATTGTAAGCATACCTAAAACTGATTAAGCTTATACTGTTAAGTCCTGGAATCGCCCCCCCTCAGACAGACAGAGGACACGATAATGCAAGTTACACAGCGAGGTTTATTTCCAGCTAGCTGGGGTCCCCGTCTCTGCCCGACGCAGCGGGTTTTAACAAGGACCCCCAGCCCTTAAAGCTAAGGGTTTTTATATCGTTTCTAAGGCACTCAGTAATTTTCCGTAGTTTTAGGGAGTACAGGTTAACCTACAATTCTCACATAGCTAAGGCATTAAGTAATTTTTTTCAGTCTTAGGGAGTGCAGGTTGAGCTATGCTTAGAGAGTGCACGTTGAGCTGTGCTTCAAAGAGTTAGTTTATAGATAAACTACAAAAGCCTCCATTGCTTCTTCAGAGAACAGGAGATAAGCTGTTAGGCATCTGGTCTCACATAACAATTAGGCCATTAGGTTATTTTAAGCTCAGGGCTGTTAACCCTATCTTAACTTTAAGGTAGCAGTTCTTATGCTAAAGTAGCAGTTCTCATGCTAACAGTCCCTTACAATACCAAAATAATGAGCGACTATAGATTCCTAGGGGAAGTAATTAGCATCGCCACAGAATTATCAGCCACCATAAGCTCTACCGTGTAAATCAAAAGTTTAATTACGACAGGTTTCAACGAATTCAATCAATAGCCCTCTTTCTCTAGAAGACTCTCATCTCAGGATTCCCCCCAGGTGAGATATTACCGGGGTTAAGATATTTGATTCACACAATGTTGAGAGGAAGCATCTGGACTGGGAAGAAAGGGTAGTTCCAGCTGACAAGCCTTCCAACAAGATAAGGGGTGTACTTGTGAAAGGAATTTCAGAACACTTCCATAGGTCAGGTCAGGTCAGGTCAGGTCCCAAGGAATAGGAAGTTATTCAAAAGAGCAAACAAACATGGAAAGGTGAATAGCGGACAATGTGAAGCTTATGAAAAACTTATGCATTCTGAGAGAAAAGCAGGACAAAGTATGCTGGTCAGCATCCTAAGGGTGAGGAGCTGCCAAGATCTGAAAATAACGCTACGCTCACAGTAACAGTGGTAAGAATCCCCGTAAAATGTACAAGATGAGCCGATCCATAGCAAGTCATGGTTTATGAGTGTGTGGTTGAGGGCGCTGTCTATGAGGGACTCGAGGGGAAAAAGGAACGTACAGAAGACCTCAGTAAGGGGGTGAGGGCTGCCACTGTAGATGAGGGAATGTGGTTTGAAGCACTGGGATGTAGGAAGCTGAGAGCATTTAAAAAGAGGAATAGAAAAGGGTCAAGGACTGACTATCAGGGCTGCTGTTTAGAAAAGAGTTGGGCTGAGAAGACCACAGAAAGGGTGTGGGCATCCTCATCAGTTGCTGCGAAGAAGTAAAGCAGGATAAGGACTAAAGAAAGAGATGACCCTGAAAACTGTTTTAGCGCAGTTATAAGGGCAGAAAGTCAGATTCTTCTGTAAAAGAAGAGAATAAGTGGCGAAAATATGGACCTGGGGATGAGGCCACACATTAAAGAGGGTTAGAGTCCAAGGAGAAAAACAGGATGACAGAAAAAGTCACAGGAATCAAGAAACAGTTTTGTTTTCATATAACATAGAGGAGATGAACTTTAGTTAAAGAGAAAAATATTTACTAGAAACGGAGAAATTGAAACCTATGGAAGAACGCTTACAGAGAATGAGAGTCTTCATCTGATGCTCACGTCAGATGATCACAATAATGTAAGGTGGACTGCAGGGAAGTTTCAGTGATTATCGTAGAAAAATGTGATTCCATAAACCCTGGAAAATCTTGAGCTGTAGATGAAAATGTCTCTGGAGGCATTTCTACAAACCGAAATGTAAATAAGCCACTATTTAAATCAGGTTTAACACTTAGTATTTTTACATGTGAAAACCTCTGTTTTTAAGAAAGTTTGGCAATTTAAATTCCAGGAAACCAATGATGACACTGTAAAATCAATTTGAGCTGTTTTAAGAAAAGTCATTGTTTTTGAAATCTGTCCTTACTGGCATCAGGTTTATAAACTACATTTTATACACCTGTCTACACATATTACTAATGAACTCATGAGGAATAATCTTTTAGAGAAAGAAAAGTGAATCTCTAGATTTTCAAAACTAACTTTCTTTAAAAATGTTTTTCAAAGTCTCAGGATGGAAAGAAACAATTAGAGTACTATAAGAAGTTAACAGAATCTCTGCAATATGATTTGAATCAACACAAGAAGACAAATGATGGATTAGAGAAAGAGGTTACCAGGTAAGGTTTTGATATTTCAGATCATGTCAACCATTAATTACTATTTAACTATAACTCTTCCTTGATGAAAACCTAAGTACAAATGTATTTCATATCTGTAATTTTCATAGTTAAACACATTATCCTACTTAAAAATTTACTTCAGAAACTCACAGCACAATCAAACTTGTGTGAATGCCAAAATGTTATACCTACTCTTTAATGATTCCTGTAACTGTAATGACAGTGTCTTTTGCATATACTGTCAACTGCGCTCTTCCTGGTCTCCCTTGAATCTTTATTTCTGCAAGATGTCTTTGCTCTCTTTGGTAATCTTTCCTTCCTTTAGTAGTGTTCTTCTCTTCGGCATTCTAACAGTTTAATGTCTAAAAACCTATCTGTGGTTTTGTTTAACATCATCAGAAGTGTTATTGATTTGGCTTCTGTGTTCTTTCTACTTTTTTCAGTTATAAAACATGTCATACATACCAAACCAGATGTATAACCTAAAGAAGAATGAGATGAGTAATCGTCTCACTCAGATAATAATGGAAGTTTCCCAACATCTGGGAAGCCCGCACGTGGCGTGCCCTTGCTGCAAACTGAATGAAGTTTTTTCTCTGATTCTCCTCAGTGTTTATTTTCCCTCATGTCACTGTCTTTCTCTGCATTGTTTTGGATTCTTCTCATTTTATTAAATTGTGCTGGCAAAGATCTCTTCTTAAAACAGACTTGAAGAGACTGTTACACCTTATCTCTCCAGTGTCCTTTCTTCTAAAGCCCTGCCCCTTTCCTTTCCACTCTGACCAGATTTTTCCTTCTGGTTTCTCTTTCTATTTTGAATGATTTCTTTTCTTCCTGTAGACTGTGGTCAGTAGGCTCCGAATGGTATTTTTCTGTCTTTTCGAAACACCCACATATATTATACTTTCCTTCTTCACCTTTGATACTGATCTCTGCTTTATAGCTGATATTTAATAATAGGGTAACGTTTGATACTAACAATCTTAAGCGGATGTTAATAATACTTTAATTATAAGAACCTTTCATCGTTACAATATGATGTCTGTATCATATGTATCACAATTGTTTTATGTTACTCATTTAAGATTATAATTTAATAAGTATGCTCTCAAACTATTATACTGGAATAAATAGGAGAGGTTCATAATTTATAGGTTTGTTTATTTTGTATGATAGACATAATCTCTCTTTAAATAATTATTAAATATTTGTCTTAAAGAATTTGACTTACTCATTTTCTACAATTCTGCAGACTGAAGACACTCTTTCAGAATACAAGGATGCTACATGACAATCAAAATGGAGAGGTTAGTGTCCTTGGAGATTTAGAACCCAATCAATCAGAAATGGATATTCAGAAAAATAGGTTAAAACAGAAGGTAATTTATAATCCGTTTGGAACCCAAAAATCACTTAATTTGGGGAAATATAAACCACTCAATGCTTTTAGCAGTATGATATAGATTTTTCCTTAATTTCATAGACAGAAGCAGTGAAAAAGACCGCTATTTTTCTATATAATTTTTCTTTAAAAGGGCATTCTGTTACCTCTCCTATGTCTCAACCCTGGCTAGTTATCTAAAGCCAAGAAGGACTCTGTTGCATGACCCCCAAAGCACTGGCTCCAAATCAGCTTCTTTCTTCTTTCTTTCTTTCTTTGTTTCTTTTTTCCTTCCTTCCCTCCTTCCTTCCTTCCTTCCTTCCTTCCTTCCTTCCTTCCTTCCTTCCTTCCTTCCTTCCGTTCATTCGTAACAGCTTGATTGAGATATACTGAACATAGCATGCAGTTCACTCATTTAAACTGTCCAGTGCAGTGCTTTTAGTGTGTTCAAAGCTTTATGCAGTGGTCATCACAAGCAGTTTTAGAACATTTTCATGACCCTGGAAAGTATCCTTGTACCTGTTAGCTTTCACTGTGTGCCAGTCTGCCCTTCCCACTCTTCCTAGCCCTAGGGAACCACTAGTGTACTCTCTGCTCCATATTGTGGTTTTGATTTATTTTTTTCTGATGACTAACGATCCTGAGCAATCTTCTCAGAGGCGTATTATCCATTCATATATCTTCCTTGAAGAATTGATTATTCAATTCCATTGCCCATTAAAATTGGATAGTCTTTTTCTTGCTGAATTGTAAGAATCTTTGTATAACCTAGATACAAATTAGTTATCACATACAGGATTTTCAAATATTTCTCCCTTTCATTAGCTTGCTTTTTAGTTTTTCAATGTGTCCTTTAAAGCATAGCATTTTTTTATGCATGATTATTACAAGCTTTCAATTTGTAAAACATAATAATAATAATAATAATAATAATAGTTGCAAAACGCATTACAGCAAAGTGCAATAAAAGAAGATATGTCTGTAATTTATACTGCATAAGTTATGTTGCTTATTATATCTTTTTATAATCCAGAAGTTGTGTCTATTTTTTCCTTAACTCCCCAATGGAGTGGCTGAAATAAACCACAGTTATTTGGTTCACAAATCCATACTTAAGAAGAGTGTGGCCAGGGCCGTCTGTCTCTGTTCCCCTCAGCTTCAACTGGGGCAGCTCCGTGGCTGGTGGCTGGAATCATTTGAAAGTCTGTTCAGCAATGTGTCCGGTTGTTGGTGCCTACTGTTGGTCGGCACTCTAGCTGGGGCAGACAGCAGGGACACCCACACCTGAACAGCCGGCTCGCACTGTGGCCCGAGCCCCCCACAACACGGGGCTGGGTTCCAAGGTTCAGATCCTCAGAGACATAACCAACAGGAGCAGTGTTGCCCTTTGTGAAGGAGTCTTGGAATTCACACGGAATCTCTTTCAACATATTCTGTTCATTAGGAGCAAGGCACTAATGTTGACCCATATTAGACTGTTTTTATGCAATGAATATTTCAAAATTTACGGACACATTTAAAAACCAGCTTGATCTATCCACTGTCCACAATTCTTTATATTCCTCCCACATGGAAAATACACTCATCCCTACACAATACTCCCCACAAGTCTCAAGTTTATGGCATCAGGCTCAGGTTCGAGTCTAAGATTTTACCATGTGAGTCTGGTGCAAATGGGGATGAAGGGCCTGGTTTTTGGTTTCTAGGATAAAGCCCCTTGAGGACAATTCCTTTCAATATGAAAACATGAGAATGGAAGGGACAAGTTATCTACCACCCACACACCCAACATTCTGCTCGACTGCTGAAGTTTCCCCTGCAGAAATGGAAAGTGGAAGGCACCTTAGTCCATAGCAATTCTGAAATACAGCCTGATGTGTGCTGTCCGTTCTTGGATTAGGACTCAGTGGTAACCTTGCCAGGGCTTCTCCATGGCCCTTTGCTGTGGCCTGTGAGCTCTTTGTTCTGTGCTTTTCATAAGAAATGACCTGTGCTTGCAGCCCTTTCCTCAGCATCATTCCTCCACGCGAATGCCTAAGCCCCACAGGCCTCCTCTTAGTTTTCACTCTCTTGGTTTTTATTAGTCCAAGGTAACAAGCTGGTTGTTTGCTACTTGATCATCCTAAAAGCTTGGCGTTGCGTGTGAGTTATTGGGGTTCGTGCCACTAGAAAAGCCACCGTCATAAATCGTTTTGAGAGAAGCTCTTGGGCTTCCTGTAGCTGTTGCAGGACCATGCCTTTAAAATTCTTATACTCTGTAGATCCTTCCAGGAATTTAAGGCCCCACCTTAACCCTTTTGAGGTCTCGAGGAAGAGTTTTACACTCTTCTCTTCATCCTTATATCATGTCCTCCTGGGAGCACAGGGAATTTGATCTTCACCCAGAAGCCATTTCTTTCTTTTAGCGTGATTTGCCCTGTGGGGACCTTAGGAGAGGCTGTAAATGGGAAACAGAAACGGGACCTGTGGGAGAGGCTGTAAATGGGAAACAGATATTTGAACACAATATGTCCTGGTTCCTTTACAGTTCATAGTCTTTCGTTAGCTCATGTATCTCATGGATTTTACTTTGTTACTTCATAGCAAGAGTCCCCTTTCATCCAGATTTCAGACTCATTTTCTTCACTGGCCGAGAAGCCCTTGCTGTCAGCCTCTTCAGGGGCCAGCAAGCCCCCAAGAAGCGTCTCTTGGAGGCCCTGTGGTTGTCATTCTCACTCTTCTCCACATCCTTTCGGGTTCCACGTCCCTCCTGGTGCAAAGGCACTCCTACAGGCTTTAGATGGCATTCCTTGTGGCCTCACACCATTTTGAATATCAGTAACAATGCCAGTTATTTATTGCTGCTCAAGAAACCAACTCAAAAGCTAGTGGCTCAAAACAGCATCTGTTTTGTTCCAAAGCAATGCAGTTGGATGAAGGTCTGTGAGACCAGCTCATTTCTTTTCCACTTGGCATCAGCTGGGTGGCCATGAAGCTGCGAATGAGAATCATCTAAAGGCTGTAACACACACATGTAGCAGTTGAAGCGGCCTTTTGCCCGGGACATCCGCTGGGCCCGTCTCAGCGCAAACATCTATAGGAGGCCTGACTGTGTGGCCTGGGCTTCTTCATTCTGCACAGCTGGTGGCTGGGTTCTCAGGCCGAGCTTCTCGAGAGACAAAGTCACATGGAAGCTGTATCACATTTCCTGCCTCAGACATAGCATTCTCACAGCAGTTCTGCCCTATTCCATGCACTAGAATCCAGTGACTCACTAAGGCCAGCACATATTAAAAGAGAGGGAATTTCATGGAGAAATGTCAAGAATTTGTAGGCATGTTTTAAAAACACTATATCCACTCACCTCGTCTTACCAAATAAGCATTGTATCTACAGGAAAGTAGTTCTACCCTGCTCAGTTCCACTGAAATTCCAGGAGATTTGTTGTTGTTACTATTGCTGTTTAGGATGTTCTCGTATATCTTGGAAAGTAAGAGAGGATTACGAGACAGCGTTATTGAATTAAGACTTTTGTTGTTGGTGAAAAAAATGTAGCGCTCATCTCACTAAACATTCACAGTGTGAGATGTGATTTCTCCTTAACCTTGGGAATCATTTCTTCTTGGAAAGCAATTCAAATTGCCATGAAACATTTGTAGCTGACAGAGGCCGAAGTAACTCGGATGAGTTACTTGTAACTCCCTACAACTTCTTAAGAAATTATGGAGAGTTAAAATGGGGAACAGGTGAGAGACTATCAACTGGGAGGTGACTTATAGTCATTTTATAGAAGAAAGACATGAAACAAGCATTCAAGAAATAGTAGAAAATCAAGTGCAGATGTCGTGTGGCAAAGTCGATGACAGTAAAGGATGCATTTTTGAGACTCCTGGTGCTTTTATGTTCGTTCTTCATTCTGAGTAATTCAAGGTTCCACATTCTAAGACTCTGCTACAGTATCGATGACATTTTATTGCAACTGAATTGATTTCAAAAGTTGATACTGGTTTGGGGTTAGACTATTCTCAGTCAACTTCCTTCGTAACCAAATTATACTATGTTACTCATTCAGAATGACGATCTCACAGCAAAACTGGAAACTGCATCTTCAGAATGTCTCCATCTGTGGGGTGGCCAGTTGGCTCAATGGTTAGAGCATCGTGCTCATAACACCAAGGTCGCTGGTTCGATTGCCACATGCACCAGTTAGGTACACCCTCCACAGCTAGATTGAAAACAATGGCTGGAGCTTGGAGCTGAGCCCCCGGTGGGTGGGTGGCCGGTTGGCTCAGTGGTTAGAGTGCAGTGCTCATAACACCAAGGTTGCCGGTTCGTTTCCCGCATGGGTCAGTGAGCTGGACCCGCCATAACTAGTAGATTGAAGAGAACGATTTGACTTGGAGCTGAGCTGTGCATCCCACAACTAGATTGGAAACAAACACAATTTGTTTTAAACAGTTTTTTAAAAAGGATGTCTACATCTTGTTGAAGAAAATCAATCTTAACAGGAGTTATTATCTATAAAGGAGTACAAAAGTCATGTGAAAAACTAGAGAATAAAAAGAAGAGGAGATAAAAATTATTGAGCCTCAAAATTCATATAGTCACGAATGAGGTAGAAAAGCGTGAAGCAGAACACTAAAAATTCTGGGATATTGAAGACTGA
Source organism: Rhinolophus sinicus (assembly GCF_057876585.1). NCBI lineage: Eukaryota > Metazoa > Chordata > Mammalia > Chiroptera > Rhinolophidae > Rhinolophus > Rhinolophus sinicus. The sequence continues at coordinate 113,708,302 of NC_142501.1, read as the reverse complement.
GCAAGACAGGATGTAGTAGAAAACATTTTTTAAATCTGTTTTTACAGGTTAATTCACTGATTACCATGCCTTAATTCATTTCACTGCAGATGACGTTTGGATATACGTATTGTACGTCATTCCCCTATTCCGTTCATAGCGGGTACTTTTTTATTTTCAGATTTCTGGAACTAAGGTGGGATTTGCCTCTCCTTCTTGATATTTCAGTTCCCATCACTATTATCACTCAGTTGATCTTTGAGAATCATTCTTTGTGGAAAATGATTTTATTTTTAAGGCCAGTTGATATAAAACGAGACTATTAGGAAATAAAGAAAAAGGGTGATTTAAAAATTGCACCATACTCTTAGATTATTAAGTCATATTGTTCAATTTTTAAAATTTCAAATTGATTCTCTTATTGGAACAGTCAGATGAGATGATTCGAAATATTTTCATAATTCAGATGTATTTCATTCCATATTGATGATAAGTATTTTAAACTTCAGCTTTTTTCACATTTAAATTGCCCTCCAAATCATTGACTTAAAACTAAAGAATACAAATAGACTATAATTATTCAGGTTATAATTATTTTTAAAATGTATCCTTTCCGTTGGCTTTAGGAACAAGCAGCATGTCAAGAAAACGTAGACCCGTTAAATGACCGTGGTGACAGAATTCAACGTCTGCAGGTCAGAATTCAACGTCTGGAATCTGAACTCTCCAAAGCGAAACATTTTAAAATAGAATTGGAAGAATGTAAGCGCCTCTACCTAGAGGAATTAAAAGTTACAGCATCTTTGGAAAAGAAACTAAACAAGTAAGTCCAAACAAAGAGAAAAATCAATCGAGCTCATTAATTTGCCTCTAAAGTCTAATTTTTATCCAGGCAGATTCCCGAGATTAATAGGAAGTGAAAGCTTACTAAATAGTATAATTTTGGAAAATGATGTTAGTGAATAAATTACTTTTAAAATGTTAGTTCAGGATGCATCTCTCCCATTTGTGGTTTTACATGACTGTATTTTTCCTTCTCACGCTTTTCATAGCCTTAATCTGATCTACCAGTCTCTAAGCAAAGTGTTTTTGAAGCTTTGTGATTTAGACAGCGCTATTTATTATAAAATTTCTTGTCAAAATTTCCCTAAATATGAGGTAACTATTTACTATAACAACTTAAACCCAAAGGGTTAAGTACTCTGCATATTCTGGCACTTGGTAAATGTACTTTCTCGATTGTGCTCTGTGTTTTTGTCTCTAGAGGTCGCTTTCGGACAAGCTGTTTTTTCTAGTCTTTTGGATGTACACAGAGGCATACATGTGAAATATAGGAGAAGGTTAACATAGGGGTGAAGGGTAGTGTAACTGACTAAGTGGCTATAAAAATAAGGCGGTCAGCCTGAGGGGGTGTGTGGAAGACAGAAAGGGCAGATCCCACCTCCAGTGCCTTGGTAACAGTGTCATAAGCTACATGCCCCTGGAGCTGTTTCAGTTCAGTATGATCACCAACCAGGCTCTCTTGTTCTCCCCCAGAGGCTGTTGTTCTAAATGACGCCTCAGTGCCAAATGGTTAATTTCTTCAGGGTAATGAGGGGATTACCCAAGGGCAGTGAAAGCAAATGCTTGAAAATAGCTTTGTGGGATTTCAGCAAATTTCTAAACTTGTTTACTATGTATGTCTCTTAGCAATCCTCAAGAATCTTATGGGTTCAGCCATTCCAGAAGGCAGAAAGTATTATCTGTTAAGCCGTCAACATCACTGATAGGCCTTTTCCTCCCCTCCCTATGTTGAATTACTTCTTAGCCTGGCTTCCCCACAGAAACATATGTACCGGTTTAAAACAATTTGAAACATATCCTTGTACTTGGTAGGTCTGCCCTGACATATTTTCAGTGTTCGTTTCATGGGCAATTCCACTTACTATTATGGAAACATTAAGAACTGCAAATCATTAAGGAAAAAATAAAATACTAAGTCTTTGCTCTTACAATCTTCACAGGATTAAGGACACGCTGGCAGAGATGAGAACCCAGCTTCTCATGAATGCACCACAGAACTCTTTACTCAGCACGGCTCCCAGGAGGCCAGACCTGCACCTCCCTTGTGTTGGAAGGCTAAATGATTGGTTCCGACCTCAAGGAAGTCTCGCTCCAAGAGAGCAGTGGGTGATTGCTACGTCAGCCCCACAGACTTCTAATAATGGCACGTGCACCAACTTGATGAAGGTTAGTTATATTACCTTCTTTCCTTTGGGTTTCAGATTTGTGATGTAATTCTTGTTCTTAACTTGGTCGGAGATTCTGAGTTGTTTCATTGACTAATGCACACAACGTAAAGGGCATAATTGTGTGTGCTAATGTAGAATGGAGACAGAAATTTGACCATCTTTTGTAAGTCCCTGCATCTCCCATGTTTTAAGAGCTACCTGTCATTAACTGTATTCAATAAATGTAATTAACTGACACATTTTAAATTTCTGGAAAAGCTGCTTTTCAATTAGATTTTACAAATGAAATATTACTACCTAACAACGAACGGTATGCTTTGAGATGCTTTGGCTTACTTCTGCATTGTTTTTAATTTGGCGATGGTTTATAACAATTTTAGTTTTCCTACAGCCCAGTTTCGCCATCCCTAAGCGTAAGTGAATGATTGACATTTACTAACTAAATGTGGATGTTTCTTATTTCAATGAAACCGAGGTAAATCCTTTTTATGAATTCGGCAAACTTGTAACCCTGGAAAGATTAACTTCTCTTTCCAAGTTAAAAGTTGTCATCTTTTTACATGATAGTACATCCTTAATTTCTGTTTTACTTATAGCATTTTTATTTCGATGATTTAAAATGTCTTGCTTAAAAAGTAATAATAAAATAAAATGTCTTGCTAAGCCACAGTACATTTTCGAAAGAGGTAAATTGAGCAAATATTTGAATTTTTAAAATGAAGTTCACTTATATCTGTATATCTCGGCATCACTTGAATAATTGATGACTGAGATGGCAATGAAATGGGGTCGTTACTAGCAACTTGTTTTCTTTGTGCAATACTGTTATTAAAATGTCCATTTTGATCTCATTTCTTTAGTTCTTCACCGAGCCAGGATTTCTGTTTGGACCTTTTTTATAGTTCTCATACCTTTGGTAAAGTAGTCCTTCTGTGCATTAATTTTGCTCCTGAACTCATTGAACTGCCTCGTGAGTTTTCTTGTATCTCATTGAGATTCTTCCTGGCTGCTATCTTGAAATCTCTATCACGTAGATCACAATCTTTCGTGACTTTGACTTGGTTTCTGGAGAAGTGTCGTTGTCTCAGTGTTACCCTGTTACCCTGGTGGTTCATGCTGCTGGATGGCTTGTTCCTCTGCAGGCTCATTGGAAGTAGTGAACACTTTCTTATTGATGTACATTTTGATGTGAGCAATTCAGCAGGTAGATAATTAGACGTCTCTGTTTTGTTTTTCAGTAGCTGATGCAATAGCACAGTTTCTGTTTTCTTTCACTGGTGCTACTTGTGCCTAGGGGGTCCAAGTGTGGGGGCTTAGCTGTGAGTGTGGGAGTGCTGGCCTGGGTGACCAGCATGATGGGTGTTGCCGCTGTATCCAGATCACGACGTTCGCTGGGCACCAGCACCTTGGGAGGGAACAGGGGAAAGCGCTGGTTGAGGAGAGCCTGTCTTGAGCCCACTGAGCTCACCTGGTTCCCTGTGGCCCTGGTAGGACTGTGCTGTGGTTGGAGGCTGGAGAAGTATTTCTGCTGCTGCTACTGGTCTCTGGTGGTGCCAGCACTGCTGCAACTGGGGAGGGTTGGGATTCTTGTGGAGGTGGGGGGATGCTGCTGCTGCCCCTCTTACCCTCCACTGGGCTGTGATGTGGGGGCTGCGCCCCAACCCCTCCACTGCTACTGCCTTTGCTGGGGATTCAGGCTCAGCCTGTCCACCTGGAACCAGGTGTGGGCCTGTTCCTGTCCTTCCCCCCATCCTGCCTCCCTTTCACTTCCCATACACCCTCCTTCCCTTTACGGCTGTGGGATCTTTTAGGCATCCTAGTGTGTGGGACAGAGGAACCTCTTTTGGGCTAGAGATGTCCAACTAGTTATAGATGTTAGAGGAGATGCAACGTTGTTGTGTCATTTGCCATAATGTTGACATCACCTTCTAAGATAGCCATTTCTGTCAATGCAGATTGGTTTGTAATTTGATGGTATTTTTATGGCCCACTTAATGACAAGCAAAATAGCGTAGGCCTGTGCTAAATGAGGTTTCAACCTTGTTTTTTCATTTAATTTCATCATAACATAGCATAGCAGAGCCAAGTATTTTGAGATAGCCTTTTGGTCGTATAGGATCTCAGTGCTTCGAAGTGCTGACATTGGAATACTGGGTACAAAAGGAAAGTGTATGTCTAATGTTTTGTAAGTTGTTCAGCATGATACGTACTTCAAATGGTCTCTTTAGTCGTCTCCAGAAAAATCAGAAGATGAAAGAGTGTAAATGCAGAAGCTATGCAAGAGAATATGCTTGTGGACATTTTTTCTTTAATTAATTTTTGGTAGGAAAGATGTGTTTAGTTTTTCAGTATTTCTAGATAAACGAGAAATGGTTTATTTTAAACTCAATACCGTTTTTCCAAGTTAGCCACTATCCCCCTGTGGGGCGTTGTTTTGCCCAATCGTGCAAGCCTGATTAAGAGAGATGAAAAAGCGCTACTCCGTCAAGATACAGAGATACGTCTCCCAATCACGACAGAATGCTGGAAAGACTTATGGTCCAGCTGTGATGATGTGAGGTTGGACAGAAGTGTGCTAGGAGATAAAGAGAAATCTCTTTTGTGGTATAAGTTTTGCTTGCTACAGATTACCACAACATGGTTAACGCATTTGTTGGTTGGTATCGGTCAACCAAGTTTTATTTTCAGGAAAAGAAAGGTTCCTTTAAGGAAGAATTTCCTCAGTTCGAGTTTGCTTTCTATCATTAAAGATTTTCTCCTTCAAGTTCTCGGTCCTGTGTTGAGAAATGTTTGTGCTTTATATATTGAGTGTATTGACTGCTATTAATCGGAGTTTTGATATCAGTCTCAGTTTCCTTATTTTTTTTCATGACTTTAAAGCTTCCAATTATTTAGAAAGTTACTATTTTGTTTCTCATGCCTCAGTATTGTTGAACTACATGACAAAGTTTTAGGTATTCATTTTGTCTGAGTCAGAAATTGATGGCAATTTCCTGAATATGAGGAAGTAGCTGGCATGTTACTCTAGCCTCAGTAAGAAGTCCTAAAGCCCATTCCTGGCCCGCAGCTCATTGGTTTTGTGACCTCAGGTGACCTCTGATCTCTCTGAGCTTGATTGCCTGTTATGTACAATTACGGACTTTGACTAAATCAGTGACTTTCTGACTTCAAAAATATTTATTTTTCAGTCTAATACGAGTCTTTAAAAAAAATTTTGAATGAAACTATATGATATAAAATATAGACAAGTAGAGCTGCCTAGCTAACGGAGACATGGAGACTCTGAGATTTTGTGTTCCTGCGGGGTCCCCAGTGGAACCTTAGATTTCTATGGGACAGAGTCTGAGAAGTACCAGTTATGAGAAAACCCTTCTAGTGAAACTCCTTTGAATTAAAGTTCGTGGATACATTCTTTTCCTGTGTATAATTTTCTCACCTGTCTATATTTTTGAGTAATGGAAAGGTATAAATAAACTTGCAGAAGCATTCTCCTTCTGAATATTGGACTACAAGCTACTTCTACTATCTGAACACAATCTTCACCTACAAATAAACATAAAGATAATCGAAGTAAATATCTAGGAAAAGGGCTTTGGGGAAAAGAGAATAACGTTACATTTGCAGTTCCCTAATTCAAGTCACAGAAAAATGTGATTTGCATTTTATATATTGTTGATTAATTGGAATTAAAACTGTTTCATGACAGGCCTGTCCCTTCACCTGGTATTGGGTTGTTGTTTTTACAAGGCCGTCTAGTAATGTTGTCACATTATTCATTTTATAAGCCTTTTCTATGAAGCTATTGACAAAAAGGTGTTATGGAAAACAGTCTCTGCAAATATTGGAAACCATGATGGCCAACAGATTTGTCTTCACCCCTGAATTTGTAAAGGCATTGGGTGTCATATTATCGTTGTCACCACACTGTCTATTACGTTCTGGACATTATTGTAAGCCCCGTTTTGGTCATGTAGTGAGAGGATACCTTTCAGAAGGAAGGATTAAATAAGAAAACTTTAGACTGGGACACTTGCAGTATAGAGTTTGAAATATTCCCATACATTTCGTAATTAAGTAGACTAACTACAACCACTCGAATACTTCAAAAATTGGGCCTCCCTCATTTGTAGAAAGAATACGAATTTACAATTAAATAATTATGTATTCTTTTTGTTGTTACTAATTCTTTAGTCATGAATCAGAAACTAAATTTGAAAACTGGGTCTAGGCCATACTTTCTAAGTCAGATTTCCTGTAATCTTTGTGTCCATACAAATATAAATGTTTCAGTCATAATACAGACAAGAAAATAGTTTTTGTGATTGTTGCAGCCAGCAGAATTTTCACGTGACGTGACAGGGCCACAATCATCATTTTATGTATTTAAGGTTCTATGCTGAGAAATAGCCTAGAACACACCGTAAGATTAATTTTAAAAGTGCAAGAAACCATTAAGATAAAAAATCCATAAAGGAAAAAATCCATTAAAGTTAAAAAAAAAACTGATTAAAGTTTTATAAAGGGCTGTTTTTCTAAGGATTGAAAAGTAATGCTTTCACTGTAAAATATGACTTGTTTGATTCTTTGTAGGAATCAGATCACATCTCATCCTTCTGAAATTGTGTGTATTCAGTAGACCAATTTCAGCTGCACTTTGGTCGGATTAGTCTAAACAGCATCACCTATATATGTTCTCTATTAAATTAAAATGAGTACAAATTTATTTTATTTATGTGATTACTTTTGTGTGTATTTACACAATGCCCAAGCAAGGTCTACTCTTTAAAGGTGTTATGTAAAGGCCACATTCCTACATTAAAGCCTCTTGTTTAACTTAAATACTGTAACTAAGATTTGATTTATTTCAGGAGCAGCAGAAGTTGGTGGAAAGCATAACTAGAGATGTAGAAGAAGGTAGGTGGCCAAAATGTACTGATTCCAGTTAGATATCATTAATTTCTGAAATAAACAATAAAGAGTATGGCATCCTTCTCCATGTTTTGATAATAGATACTACAATAACTATTTTCTCATGCATTGCAAGTGGGAAAGTTGAAAGCATAAACAAGCATTATGAAGAATACATTTCTTCCTCATTTATTCATCACGTGTAGCCTTTCGAAAACCTCAAAGTCCATGTATCTCTTTTTATTTCTGGCCGTCCCCTTCCTTTCCTCTACCACCCATATGGAACTTTTAACTTGCACATTGAAAACTGGGCTTCATCAACCTATCCTGTTTTTGCTAGTGATATAAGGCCCAGTAACCAGGCTCATCTAGTAATACTTAGGCAATTACAGTCCATATAGCTGTCACCTGATCGGTGACATTTAAACCTCCAGTCATTGACTTTGTCATTGGTTTACCTTTTACCTTCAGGAGAAACATCACATACTTTTGCATGGTTAAAACCACCCAAATCAATTTACTTCTTGCCAAATAATTCGGCCTTCTCTCTTGCTACTAACTCTAGTCTGCCCCTTTGCTCTAGCATCTATTGATAGCTAAACTAGACTACTTCTCATTCCATGCTGTTCTTCCCCACTCTAGTCTTTGCATCTGCTTCTTCCTTCTATGTGGCATGCTTTTTCCTTGTCCTTCAGATACGAACATACGTATCACCGCCACCAAAAGGCAGACAATATTGACACAAAGCCAGGAGGTCCCTTCTATGTGTTCCGATAATGCCCTGCTTTATATTTGTATGGTATATGTGACTCTGAATGGAAATGGCCTGTTCACCTGTTTTTCCAGTTTAGAGTAGGTGATGGTTCTGGGGTGGACCATGTCCTCTTCACCTTGTAACTTCAGTGCTTGTTGTACTACCTTAGCACATGCTTGTTGAATAAATGAATGAAGAATGAGACAATCAGAAGCTCTGAAACTTAGCAGGAAGAGCAGTTAACTCAGTGTGCAGCCATGGGCAAGTGATATGTAATAGTAATCTCCTATTGGGTAGTGGAGTCTTCATAGGTTTTTTTCATTCTTCTTAACATGTATACTTACATTTTAGATAAAGAGTATGATTCTTTCTTTTTTTTTCTAGCTGATGCTGAACTTCAATCTGAACACCGTCTACTTTGCTCTAATATCTAGTGATGATCTAGTTTTGAATGCATCACAAGAATATATGTCGTTTTTGAGTAAGAACTATATGATCTGAAATATAAATAGTTCACCTTTACTGGGCTGTTTACATAGCATTTTCCTTCTTTCCCATTAAACATATGGCATGTGAAAATTCTTACTGAAGGAAAATATTTTCGTTTCATATGTGTATATGAAAATCTATATAGTATTCAAACTGTGTTTCTTGGCGTCTAACTAGCTTTGGAGCAGATTTTGTGGATGAAAACAAGCAGTGTTAAGTTTTACATACTCATGCTGCCCAAATACTAGCTGTTTATCCAACACCCAAACAACCAAGTTGTCATTAATACTGCAGTGGTGTAAACTGATAGCTATTTTTCAATTTTCCAATATTTATCACTGTGTATGAACCTAAAAATTTTCACAGACATCATTTTGATATCTGCTGTTATGGTTACGATCAATGTTTGGATGTATTACAATTGTTATAGTGCCATAAATCTGATTATATTAATATATAATTTTAAACACAGATTCATAAAGCTGTCCTCTTACAGAAATAAAATTTGTCTAAGGTTTTTCACCTTTTCTAGTCATTGATTTATCGATTTGTTTTTTGGAAACAGTCTTAAAATTAAGAAGCTTCTGGTTACGCCGACTTGGCAGAAATGTCACACAAGTGATGCTGAGTTCTTCCCAGTGCAGCAAATCTGGAGGCACGTGCTGGATTCCGTTACTGGCAATGTTGACTTTGATCGTGTGGTTAAGAAGCGTCGCCGAGTTTGTCCACCATAAGATTACTATTTCCCCTTGGTTATTCCCTTATCTCTTGTGTGCAGATACCCTGAGACTCTGTAAATATATCGTCAATCCTCAAAATCTCACCCACTAGATGGAGCACCCATTGATGACTCTTGCTGAATCAATGCCTTGATGGTTGCCAAATGATTATAGTATGATTCTGTCATCCCTCCTGCATTGATCAATACATCCAACGAAACACGCAAACAGATGAGGGAGGAAGGAAAGCTTATTACTTTGGTGCTTAAATGCTCCTGATTTGCCCAGTGGTAGCCATTTCAAGCTCACAGCATATCTTTTTGACCTGTCCCCATTATTCTTTGAGCACATCCTTCCTCTCTCGACAAGTTGTTCCAAGCTCATCTTGCAGTTGTCCGCCCCAGCCCTGCCATCGGACATTTTCTATAGAAGCCCTGAATCCTCTTAGGGGGGAGAGTGACATCGGGAGACCTGGATCTGGACACCAGATGCGGTGGGTATGCATGTTGCTAGTGGTTGTCGTTGCTCTCGGGCTCCCTCAGTGAACAACAGGGATTATGTGTGTTAACAGAAATGCACGCATACACGCACACGTGGGTTCAATATCAAATATAATGAAAACTATGAATTCCTACCAATTCTTCTAATTCCAGTCAAATTCCACAGGGATCATTCCACAGGGTTTTTTCTTCACTCTCTGTTAAGTCCCTTTTATGGCAGTAAGGTGGCTCCCATCATCTGTATCTTATTTGTTTCATCTCCTTGCTGTGCCCACGCACATGTCCTCCTCACTGCCTTGGATTCCAACGCCCCACATTGAGTGGTGACCACTGTTGATCCCACTGTCTGCCCTCGCCCTCTCCCAGTGTGTCCCCCCAGTGTTTCTTACTTACATCTCAGAACTTCCATATGGGGTAGTTTTTCTTCTGTTTGTAGTGGACATCCTTTAGAATTTTCATCAGTGAGAAATGCCTGGTGGTGAATCTCTGTTTTTATTTTGTCTGAGTGTTGGCACATATTTTCACTTCGTAGAGAATTCCACGTTGGTACTTAGTGTCTTTGATGATATGGAAGATGACATTCTGTTGCACTTTGGCTTCCATAATTGCTGTTGAGTAATTGGTTCTCCAACTGTTCGTTTTTTGAACATAATCTATTCCACACCCTGCCCCTGTCCCCACAATCTTTGGTTGCTTTTAAGGTTTTACTCTTTGCTTTTTTGTTCATGAATCAGGAAAAAAGTAATCAGAGACTGTTGCTATTGTAGTGCCAGGCCATTGGGGTTCATGCCCTGACAAGTTTGCAATGGCCTATTTGTGCCCGGTGAGCGTGGAGACTTTTGTTTTCTTTCTGACCTCCCATGACCCCTGCAAACGCTTTCCGTCTTAGGCTGTGTATTTTGACCTTGGTGACCACTGTAATTCCTGGCCACACTGAGCCCGGGGAAGTGGTGGTCGTTATGCAGCCAGATGCTGTGACACGTGCTGGTCTTTCCTGCTGGTGTTTGCTCACGGTGCCCAGAGGGCTGGCTTTAGAATTTGGATGACTGCAGTTTTATCTTGAACTGCACTCCTGTTTAACAAGCTTCACAGGTTCTCTGCAGACGGTGTGCCATCGGGGCCTAAGTAACAAGTGCAGCCGGGGCATGGATTCACTTATAAGGACAGGAGGATAATTATTGCTGCTTTTACAATCTGAATTTTCAACCACGTGTGCAGGCCAGACATTTAGTGCAATAAATTCCTTGTGCCTTGTGTGCTGCTAAGAAGAAATATTGTGTAACTGAGGTTTAAACTGTGTGTACTGATTGTTCTCTTTTGGTGGTGTTTAAACTGAATAACAAGCAAGGGGGGAATCTATGCACAGGCCAACCCATGGATACACATTATTTAAAAACAGCCTTTTAGGAGTCATTCATTCCCCACTTTGTAGTTTCAAGTTGGACACGGATTTGTTAATTTAGATAAAGTCTGATCTTGATTTTAGACATCTGAGACCTAACGTGTGGCTTTGACCATAGAAAGGTGGTAGAATTTTATTAACAACAAACAGAAAGATGGGGTCCTTATTGATAAAAGAAAAAACAAAAACATGGCACATTCTTGGTTTGAGGGAAGAGATCATTTCAGTGAAGCTGCAATAGCCCCAGCGCCCCAAAAGCCACTCAGGATTCCTGCACCTGGAGGGCTTGGTCTCAAGGTATCAGCTCTTCTTCCGAGGACAGGAGAAAACGGGGTGGCTTGACAAGTGTGCTGCAACCTTCCTATAAGAATAGGTGCAATAGAATAATAACAGAATAAAGAAATCCAGGTTGATTTCGCCAGAGGAAGTGAAAGATTTCCTCAGGAGGAAGGTTGAGAATTTGAGGGTCAGACTCAACAGATGTGAAGGAGAGCTGAGCTCCGTAGGTCAGGGGAGGCAGATGTGGGTGATCTCCCTGCTCTCACAGAGGGTTTCAGGAAAGGGGTGGTGCTTTCATTGTTACTAGATCGGAAAGGGTGACTGTACCCCAGAAACTTCAGACAGGAAGGGATGCAGGATCTCAGCTGACTAGAGTGACCCCTGAGAGGGTGTGTCTAAAAGCTGCAGAAGACTTTCTAGGAAGAACAAGGAGGACCCTCCAGGCGAATATTGGGACAGCAGTATGAATTGGTTACCAAATATCAGGGCAGGTTGGAGAGGGGAAGTCGAGTCACATCAGTGTAAAAACTCAAAAATTAGTGAGTGGCTGTTAAGGTGACCACGTATTGTATGTTGTACCATGGGAAAACGTGCCCAAGAAATCATGGTTAGGATTTGTGGTAAAGCACAGAAAAGATGAGCTATGTTGGAGGGAGGGTGGAAGGAAAGACCATATACTATTGACTGATTTTGTAATAGTCGTTGGTCTGATGGAAGGATCTCTTCTGGGAAGGATTATGTAACCCAGGCAAGTTGAATGTGGACAAGATTTCTTTAGACAGCAGATGCTTTTGGCAGACCCAAAACTTGCTGTTTTCACATAGCTCACCATGGAAAACTTCATAAAACAAAATCTAGAGGAACATATTAGAAAAACATCTAGAGCAAATAGCAATGGGACAGAAAAGGGAAGTATTCAGATTTGGCAAATAGCATGGCCCTACTTGGTAGAGAAGGAAAGAAACTTCTGAGGTAAGTTAATCAGCTATGTCTTCCTGAAACTCGTAGAGAAAATTAAAATAATAGAAGCATATAGCATAAGCAGTGGATAGAAATGATACACATAGCCAGTAACGTCCTAAACCAGAGGAAAAGCCTCTCTGGACTAGTAATGACACAGATGGCCACTAGGGGCAAACTTCATCAAGAGCAACTTCTGTTTTCTCATGATGAGGTGTTTTTTATTATTAGTTTCAGGTGTACAACACAACATAATGATTAGACATTGACACACCTCACAAAGTGATAAACCCAAGTAGTCTACCACCCATCTGACACCATACATAGCTATTACAGTGCCATTGGCTATATTCCCTATGCTGTACTGTACATCCTGTGAATACATATATATATATACATATATATATATATATGTATATGTATATATATATATATATATATATATATATATATATATATACACACACATATATGGCATATATCTATATATGGAGATGTAGCTATATGGCAAAAAAATGTATACATATTTTAAGAAAGGAAAGAATTATTAAAAATGGAAAACTCAATATATACCAATAACAAAAGAGGAATGCAAGTCACATTTGAATTATGCAATTACAAGAGGTGCTCAAAGTGGTTACCATCAGCATCCATACACTTCTGATGATGGTGAACTAATACTTGAGCATATATAACAGTTCTTAAAATGTGTATACGTTTTTTTGGCCCTCCTGTGTGTGTGTGTGTGTGTGTGTGTGTGTGTGTGTGTGTGTATAATATATATATATATAAATATATTATATATATAATATACATTCTATATACATATATATACATCTACATATATACATACATATATATATATATATATATATATATATATAGAGAGAGAGAGAGAGAGAGAGAGAGAGAGAGAGAATGAATGGCGCTGCCGAGTGCTATCCAATGGGAAGGCAGGCATCTTCAATATGGGAAGCGACGCGTCAAACCTTAATAACGGTGACAAGTTTCAACTTGTTTAGTGCAGTCATTCAGGTGTAAGCTACAGTTAAGAAGAGAAGGTATGCTTTAAAGTATGCCATAAATCATCCTCCATCATGATAACGCTCCGTGTCACACATTGCTTCTGATATATGGCAATTTCTGTCAAATAAAAACATTATGGTGTGTCCTCACTCACCTAATTCACCGGATCTGGCACCATGTGACTTCTGGCTCGTCCCGAGAGTCAAACTAATTCAGGACATGGAGGCAGCCAGGAAAGCGCAACTAAAGACACTCGTGAAAGAGGACTTCCAGAACTGCTTCAGAAAGTGGCAAGAATGCTGGGATAAGTGTGTTCAAAGTGAGAGGGAGTATTTTGTGAGGGATTAATGGCAATGCATCTTTCACTGTAATACGTTTTTTTAATTTAAACATTCACCGAATGTTTTGATCACACCTCGTGTATACATATGGACATATATGATATATATATATATATATATATATATATATATATATATATATATATATATATATATATATATTACATATATCTCAGGCTTGAGATACAAGTTCCTTTCGAGCAGGAACTGAGTCTCTTTATATTTACTATGTCCCACATCACCAAGTACAATGTTAAGGCACCAGAAATGTGTGTTGAATTAATGTGTTCAGGAGAGAGGGAGTAAGTAAATGAATAAATGAAAAAATGAATGAATGGAGAAGTGAGCTTCAAGTCCTCTCTGATTGACCAATCTGCCTTTGCTCAGGGCAATATTTCTCTAAAAGAGGTCCTTCGCTCTTCTGCATTGAAGTCATCTGAAATGATTGTTTAACATTCAAATTCCTAGGCTCTACCCCCAATCTCTACTCAGACAGTGTGAAGTTTGGGCCGAGGAATCTGCATCTTAACCTGAACCTCAGGTGATTCTGATGGGGTAGTTAGGTAGATAGTAACGAGCAGGACAAAGAGAGACTTAGCCCCAGTTAGAAAACGCTTTGCTGCAGCTCCTACTTGGGTCAAGGCTTCTTGCAGCTGCCCAGCAGGATTCCAGGTTTGCACATACCTCTAAATCAAAGAGATACGTTGTTAAAAGTCAGAGAAAGGAGGAGGACATCCTGCTTATCCAAGTACACATCCTATTCGTGAGGACAACAAATACCTTACTAGCCCAGCAGAAGAACGAGGTACAATGTCATTCCTGGTAACAATTCTTTAGCACACAAATTTAACAGCCACTGGTTTATCGGAGTATGTTTAGGAGATCTTTTTTGAATGATTAATTGGAATAACGTGGACTAAGCACCACTCCCTTCCAAAGATTTTATAATTCAGCTCAAACTTTTAACAACCTGGATGGCATACTCTTTGAGTAAGAAATCAAGTCTCCTGGAAGAAAGGAACTTCTAGTTTTTTGGCACCCAATGTTGGAAGTTACTTGGAATTGAAGTAAATTGCAAAGCCTATAACATTTGTATATTGTTATGCATTATCTATTCGTCCTGTAGCATTGGTTCACTTAGGAGTTTTATAACTTGCAGGGAACCCTGAGAGAAGCAACATTCTCAGGAAGAATCTATGGTAGCTTCTTAGTCTCGTCTTCAGTGGTCACCTGTGTGTGCTCACGAGAATACGTCATTAGTGCTCTCCTTTGTGTTCCTTTTTGAAATGTCTCTGGATGGGTGGCATAGGACACAGGGAACTTTTTCCAAATTATGTCGATGGTCACGCTCTGGAAGCAGCTTCTAAACTGAGCAAGAGATCCTTTAACTGCAGCCGGCAGAAAATCTCTCTGGGCATCTTCCACCTTATCGGTTCTTTTAATGGGAGATTCTAAAAGTGTAACAAACAGAAGGTGAACCCAGTAGGTCTACCATTCCAACTCAACTTTGCTTTTTTCTTGTCTCCTTTCCACAGTAGGGTGCTTCCTCTGTGAGTACCTAAAGCTTTGACTTCCACCTTCCCCAACAGGTACCACATGCAGTTTGTGAGCACTAGACTTTTAAGTCCCTTGACACAAAGAATTCCACTGAATTGGTTCTAAATGATTTGGTGTCTTTTCCCCTCATCCTCCACTTATATGGTATTCACTGAAATTCCATTCACTATTATGAGGACTACAAGAAACAGAGGACTAGGACCCCTTCTTCTGGAGTTCCCCATATTAATACTTTTCACCCAAGTTCCAAGTCTCATGTTCACTTGAGCTCTCCTCTCTCTCTCTCATCTTCTCCAACTTTTTAATTATCTTCATAGGTTTTTCTAGAATACTTTCTGGTCACCTTTTCTTGAAGAATTTTTCATCACTTCCGTTCTTTGCTGTTTCATTTCAGAAACGCGTGCGCACTCACGTGCACACACACTGTCGAGCAGGAGACCCTGCTCGCCGCCCCATTTTTCAGGCGGGGCGGCCTGCGGGGTCTCTGCTCCCGCTCCCCACACAAAAACGCAGGATACAGTGAGGCCAAAAAGGAACTCCCACGGAGCCATAGGTAGGGGAGTCATACCACTATGGTCTCACTGGAGGCTGGGCCCACTGGACGCGCGACCTGCCGTCCGCCTTTCCGCCAACCGACCGACCGACGACTCTCCTCCACTCTCTTGACTCTGTTCCTCTCCTCTCTTCCGCTCTTCTCGGCTCTCCTCTTCCGCTCTCTTCGGCTCTGCTCAGCTCCTCGGCAATCCTCGGCAGTCCTCGGCTCTCCTCCGTAGCCGTAGCAGTTATACCAGCGGCCAATCGGCTAACAGGCCACAGCCGATGGCCAATCAGCCACAGCCCACGGCCATCCACCACCCGAGCCAGCACCCCTTCACGTGAGGCCGAGAGCCTGTAAACTACTCTCTGGGGCTCTGGCCCCTCCCCCCCCACAAACACACACACACAATTTCCTGTGCTAACTCTGTGTCTAGGTGCCGTTTTACTGGGAAGTCTGTGTTTGACCTACCTTTCCATTATTCTACAATATACCACGTGCGAGGAGAAGCAACTATTTTCTTGTCCACTTCTTATTCTGGTCCACATGTCACACTAAAATGGAGCAAAAGAAAGGGTCTCAGCCAATATGAGTGCTTTCCTTTGGCGCCTTCTACCGGACACAGATAGTCACAGGCTGAGAAAATCAGATTAGACTTAATGAGCATCAGGAGGCCCACTGCATACCTGGAACTATTCTCAACAAATTGTTTCCTGCTGGAAAAATGCTTTATATCACTTCATGACAAATCTCTCCCAACTTCTAATGAGTATCTCAGAAGCAAAGGGGTCTTTCCTGCTACTTCCTTTCCATTTCCTTTGCAGTTTCATGAAGTGCCTGTTTTCTTTAGTCAAACAAGTCATGAGATTTACGGGGCCCTGTGACAACCAGCAAAAAACAATTAGAAAACCAAAGCCACATTTTGTCATTGTAACTAGCATCCAGCATAGTGACTAGCGGTCTGGAATTGGTTTGTTTTGTTTGTTTTGTTTTTGTGGCTTTTTGAATGAAATAATAAACAATATTTGAAGTGGAATATATGACACACAGATGTCTTTCTTTTAAGGAGAGAGACTTCTAGACTTGCCAGTCTGGGTGAGTAATGATTAATAAACTCCTGACTAAGAACTGTTTTCCCACCTCCAAAGTATTGAATCTGTTTAGACTAATGGGGAAAACACTGAAAAGAAAAATCAATAACAAACTCCTGCAAGAAGGAGTAAGGATTTTGTATTATAGGTTCTCCATGAAACTCAGGCTAAAACTGAAGAAATATTAGACTATTTCAACATTCTTCTTAAAATTGATCATTAAAATATTTGCCCAGTGTCACGGTTAATTTGGCTAGGACAGAATGCCAAGTTGTATGGTCACACACCAATCTGGATGTTTTTGTGAAGGTATATTTTAGATGTGATTAATATTTAAATCAGTACCTTTGAGTAAAGCTTACTACCCTTCATAATGCGGTGGGCCTCGTCCAGTTGAAGGCCCTAAGAGCAAAGACTGAAGTTTCCCAAAATGGAAGGAATTTTCTTCAAGACCGAAGCATAAAATCCTGCCTGTGTTTCCAGCCTGCTCCCTGTGTGATTCAGACTCAAGACTGCAACATCAAGTCTTACCTAAATGTCCAGCCTGCCAGCCTACCCTACTGATGATAGATAGATAGATAGATAGATAGATAGATAGATAGATGATGGATAGATAGATAGAAGATAGACAGACAGACAGACAGACACACAGACAGACAGTCTTCTATTGTGTTTTTCCCTTCGGGAGAACTTTGACTAATATACCCAGTACTGCACTTTAATGTATACTCCATATAACTGGATCTCAAACTTTGACACATAGCAGGATACACACCATTTAAATCATTGTCTCTGAGAACACAGCCCAGTGCATCTGTATACTAGATAATAAGTACACTCAGTTTAGAACTATGTGACGTGCATCACACCAGATTTAATGAAGGGCTTTTAGGTGCATGTTATAAGCTTATTATGTATGGCCCAGAAAAAGGGGAAGGAAATAACATTTAATTTACATTTACTAACTTTTAATAAACACCTGCTATGTGCCAGGTAGCAGACTGGGCTCTTCCAAGTATACCACCTTATATCCCATAGAATCCTCTTAAAATTATAGAATAGATGGAATTACCTCAGCAAGGTTAGGTGACCTGCTCAGGACAACCTTTCATGTGTTCATCAGGTATTGCTGAGCAGCTGCTTTTGGTCAGGCACTTTGCGTGGCTCTGGGCCCAGAAAAGTAAACGAGAGACATGGTCTCCTCATGGAGCTAAAATTCTACAGAGTACAACCAATAACAGTCAAGTGAACAAGAAGTGAATAACATTGTAGGGAATGAAAAAATACTGAGAAGGAAATGAGCAGGACGAAGTGACATGGATCCAATGCTACGTCGGTCAGAGAAGGTTAAATGTAAGCTCACTGAGATCTGAAGGAAGTCAAATGAAGAATGAAGGTGGGGGGGTCGGGTGGCATCCTCGGCATTGCTGGACGGGGATGCCATCAGACCTGCTTTTGTATGTTCCAGAAGGAAACTCAAGGCGCCTGACATGGGGATGTCAAGTTTGGTGTAATCAACACATCGATGGGATTTAAAGACAAGGGAATGACAAGATCACCTGGCGAGAGACTCAGAGGGTAGAGCCCGGACGGAGCCCTGAGGACTCCAGCCATTAGAGGGCAATAGGAGGAGTGCCAGCAAGGATGCTGAGTAGAAGGGGCCACTGAAAATGGCAGGAGGAGAACCAGGAGAGATGAGTGTCCCAAAAGCCCAGCTAGTGCGACTGTCTAGGATCCAGATCTGATTCTGCATCCATGCCTTACCATTCCCTGAGTTTTAGCTACATCACTCCAGTTTCTGCCTGCATCATCACTTGACCATCTTCCCTGTGTATGTGCAAGTGTGTCCCCAAATCTCCCTCTGCTTATAAGGATGCCAGTCATCAGATTTAGGGCCCACCCTTATTCAGTATGACCTCCTCTTAACTTGATTACATCTGCGAAGACCCTATTTCCAAATAAGGTCATAAGGGGGTCAGTGTTTCAACATATTTGGGTGAAGGGACACAATTCAGCCCACCACAGAGGGAATAGTAGTTTTCTATTACAAAGTTTCTGTGGATTAGGAGTTCACGCACAGGTAAGATCAGGGTGTCATCGGGCTGAAATCTGGGGCTGTGGTTCTCATCTAAAGATCCTCTTCCAAGTTCACTGGTTGTTGGCATAATCGAATTCCTTGTGGTTGTAGGGCTGAGGTCCCAGTGTTTTTTCTGTCTGTTGGTCAGGGGTCAGCTATATCTTCAAAGTCAGCAGGAGCACATTACTCCGATGCTTCACCTTGTAAAGGCTTGCCTGGTTAAGGCAGGCCCTTCCAGGAATCTGTTTTGATTTGTTCAAAGTCAACTGGTTAGTAATCTAGTCATGGGAATAACATCTCATCATATTTCCAAGTTCCACCCATACGCAAGGGGTGGGAGTCATCTTAGAATTCTGCCTACTACAGAAGAAGCTTCTTTTAACCCCAGGAAGATTTAGAATTAAAGCATGCGTTAAATCTTTAAGAGTTATGTGTTTTGACTTTTTTTTTTTACGTTAAGGAGTGTGCATATTTGGTATTTATGTAGTTGCAATGTTTAAGAAAATTTGCCTAATTGGACCAAGAAGTCAGCCTTATAATTCCCATCTAAAATCATCTAATTGTAATCTGATTGTAAATGTATTTAAGTTGAAACATTCTAGTATCTTCAATGTTAGGAGAATTTAAGAATGAGCCCTTTTCACAGTTACTATATCGTGTCTGAGTTCTTTATACGGTTGAGCTTTTCTGAGTTGAAGGGATGCCATTTCTGACTTCTTCCATCTGCGCAGAGAAATCTGTAATCTTCACTGAGGTTGTAGCTAACTTCTTCAGCCTTGATTAGATTCTTAATTTTTAAAGCTTTTTTTATCCTAATATCTGCTATCTATTTCCTGACCCTAGTCCAGGAGAGTGGGGCCTGGTGGGGCGTGCTCAAGGAAGACTTTCTTTCTTTTTTTAACTTTTATTTATTTTAAGTGTGTTTTTCCAGGACCCATCAGCTCCAAGCCAAGTAGTTGTTTCAATCCAGTTGTGGAGGGCGCAGCTCACAGTGGCCCATGCAGGGATCGAGCCGGCAACTTTGCCATCAAGCATACCGCGCTCTAACCAAGGGAGCTAACCGGCAGCCCCAAAGAAGGCTTTCTTAAGGAAATGATGTTTCATCTGAGACTGGATAGATGAGTCAGTTTGGGCCAGGCAGGAGAAGTGGGGAAGAGCATTTTGCTGACTGACTCACTCATTCTGAGTTCCAGCTCTGGGGCAGCAGCTCGAAAGGCGCCAGGGACACACAGGGAGGAAGCAAATCATCTGGCTGCAGAACGAGAGCCCGAGGGGCAGCCTCCCCACAGCAGAAGCGCTGGCAGAAACCATGGATTCCCCGCTGAGCCCTTCCCTCACCCACTGTCCAGACTCAGGCAGGTGCAACATCTGAGCTTCCACCAGCTTTGATCCTTATGATTCTAGAAGGCGAGTAAGGCAGGTGTTATCCGTTTTTCAGATGAGGACACCGATACTCAGAGAAGTGAAGCAACTATTAAATGGTGGCGAGAGGATCTGAGCCCAAGTCTTGAGACTGCTGGCTGTCTTTCCTGCTTAGTTGCCAAACTCTTAACGATCATTTTTATGGCTTATCATCGAAAAGCTTGTCTTTTTACAAAAAGCATCTATTGCATGAAATAGTATGCAAAAAAATTACTCTATTGTTGCAAATTACTGATTAAGATGTTATCTGTGACAAATGAGGGAAAGTAAAAGAGGAACCCATTCAAATGTCAGAGATCTGGACCTAGAAGAACTGGGAAAGAAAACAGAAGTTTCCCCCCGACCCCCAAAAAACTCATGAATTTTATTTTTTCTTGACCTGAAATCTGCCAGTCACATCTCCCAAGGGTTTCTCTCAACTCCTTGGCTTCCAATGGGCCATTTTTGTGATGTTGGGGAGACAAACAGTCAACTGCCAAAAAACCTGGGAAAGAGTTTTCAGCCTCAGGTGCTGAGGGAAACGCAACGGAGCAACTGACCTGAAACTTAGTCAAAGAGACACTGAAAGTAGGAAAACCACACCTCCAAAACCATCTTGGAGTCTGGGGGCTGTACCCTCCCAAAACTGAATAGATGACAATCAGAATGGGGAGGGGTGGCAGGGCAGAGGAAGTCCACTTTGGATCATACGGAAGAAGTCTAGCTACCCTGAAGCAGCCATGTGCATGGAGTGGGAGGTATACAGGGGGGAAAGAGCCGACGGAGCCCCAGCCCTTTGAGTCTTCCCAGGTTTTGAGATGCCATCTGACTGCCGAAAGAATTCAGTCAAGAACCGCCAAGCAGAGCCCGACTAACTCCCACATTCATGAGCAAAATAATTGTTACTGTTTTCTCAAAAGTTCAGAAATAACAGAAGTAAAACCAACAAATCACCAAAGTAGTGATTAGTACAAGGTTATTGGGTTCACACCAAAAGACAGTTTGCAAAGTAAGAACATTTCAAACCCAAACATGGAATATTGCTATAAATCTCACAGCTTATAGAGTGAGAAAGCAGTGACTGTTCTTCACAGGGATTGGTTATTACATTAGAATTTTCTTAAATGACAGGGAAATAGGTCAGCAGTTACCTCATATCAACCTTGGGAAAGAGTTCAAGTTTTGCTTCTGATTTCCAGAGGCATAAGCAAGAAATGAACCAGGTCAAGTTAGACTTGCAAAATCAGCTAAATTAAGCTTTGCTGGTATGACTAAACTAATTTTATCTGCTCAGGGAATTTTCAAGGTTGGTCTCTGTTTGTTTTTTATTTTAACAGTTTTAAGCCAAAAATTGTGTGGTTGGGAGGGGGGTTGTTATACAGCAATAGATAATTGGACAACTGTTAACCTCCGCCATATCCCAAACACACACACACACACACACACACACACACACACACACACACACACATTTGATAATTAAGAAGCATTTATTGATTGATTTCAATGAGAGAGCCACTGTTCTATGCTCTGTAGCTATAAAGCTGGGGTAGAGATGGGGGTGAGAATCTCAATACGTGATTTCTCCCTAAGTCGCTTACAGAATAGAAAGAAAAAAGATCAAAACAAACAAACAGAACAAAGCCCCATGGGTGCAAGGTTGTAAGCACAGCAATCAAAGCCTGCTAATGTTATTATAGACACACAGGGATGGGGCACCCAACCCAATCTGAAGAATGGCTGGAGGAGGTTTCAGCTGAGCTGAGCCTCAAAGAACAAAAGGATAGAAGCCAGGAACAGAGGAAGGGAATGGAAGTGGGCAGACAGCATGAGAAGGGTAGCAAGGAAAGACATACACGCAGTGTGACAGGGACAACACTGCAAGGTGACTGGAAATGACACGGGTGCGGTGGGCATGAATGCGTAAGCTGGTAGGAGATGGGGATCGAATCTCCCAAGGGCATCTCAGCAGGGTACCAGCATGGTCAGGTCTCAGTTTGGAGCAGACCTCTTTGGCATTGGCTATGGAATGGCTGAGGCAAAAGAAGGTCGGAACAAGATGCACAGGTTGAGAAAGCATCAATGGGAGCTGGGGCCAGTGTGCGTGGGAGCTGGCTTTTATCATCTCACAGAAGACAATTAAGTCCCCAGGAATTTGGGGGAGAGACTGTGAAACCTTGGATAGCTTGAAATCATCCACAGTAGGAATATTTGCTCTACAGAAATTAATAATTGCTGTAAAGCAAGGCTTCCCTCCAGAGCAGGTGGTTAACCATTTACCAGCACATCACTGATGGAAGTAGAAATGCTAATAGATTCCAGAAAAGTTAAGAAGTAACAAGGGGCAAGCCTTGATGATTAATTCACTATGGGGGAAGAGTCAGAGGTGCTTCCAAATTTCTAATGTATACAAATGGGTGAATGTGAATGACGTGAGTTGCGATGGAGAATAGCGAGGAGAAGACAGTTTGGCCAAGATAATGAATTTCGGGGTTGTAACATGTTGATTTTGAGATGCCAGCAAGCAATTGATTGCAGACATCTGAAGCTTGGAGGAGGGTATGCGAAGGCCATGAGGGTCAGTGAGATTGTCCAGGGTGGGGAAGGAGAGCATAGAAGCATTAAGCATTAAAGGGTGCTGAGGGGGAGTGTCAGGAACACAAAGATTTCAGCTATGAGCGAGCTCTCAGATGGGGCATTTGGAGCAGCGGGGAAAGCACAGAGCATGTGATCACAGGTATCAAATGCAGCAGAGAGGGTCAATAAAATAATTCAACGGTAAGTACCTGTAAGTGATGCGTCCCATTTCACCATCTTGAGGTATAAAAAGTGGCATTTCGGGGCCGGCCCGGTGGCTCAGGTGCTTAGAGCTCCATGCTCCTAACTCCGAAGGCTGCCGGTTCAATTCCCACACGGGCCAGTGGGCTCTCAGCCACAAGGTTGCCAGTTCAATCCCTCAAGTCCGGCAAGGGATGGTGGGCTCTGCCCCCTGCAACTAAGATTGAACACGGCACATTGAGCTGAGCTGCCACTGAGCTCCCGGATGGCTCAGTTGGTTGGAATGCGTCCTCTGAACCACAAGGTTGCCGGTTCGACTCCTGCAAAGGATGGTGGGCTGTGCCCCCTGCAACTAGAAAAATGGCAACTGGACCTGCAGCTGAGCTGTGCCCTCACAACTAAGACTGAAAAAGGACAACAACTTGACTTGGGGAAAAAAAAAAAAAAAAAAAGGTCTGGAAGTACACAGTGTTCCCCAATAAAGTTCTGTTCCCCTTCTCCAATAAAATCTTTAAAAAAAAAAAAAGTGGCATTTCTTTAGTATTCAAACACCCAATCCTCTAATTATCAACCACCCATCCTAACATTCTTAGGGTTTCTACCTCATATAAAGTCAGACATGCTTACACGGTGTAGATATCTGTTCCAGAAAATGAATATATTACATCTATTACCGTGTTTCCCCGAAAATAAGACCTATCCAGACAATAAGCTCTAATGCATCTTTTGGAGTAAAAATTAATATAAGACCCGGTCTTATTTTACTATACTATAAGACCAGGTCTTATCTAACATAATATAAGACTGGATCTTATATTAATTTTTACTCCAAGAGACGCATTATCGCTGATTAACCGGCTAGGTCTTATTTTCAGGGAAACACGGTAGTTCTGTTTCTCTGAAGAACCCTGACTAATACAAACAAAAAGCCTAAACTGAAATTAAGTTAATTTGGTGACTACTGAAATAGGACACCAAACACAATGAACCAAAAGGAATTCACGTTTTTTTTAGAGCTAGACGGAAGCTAAGAGTTCACCTGTCCTGGCCTCTTTACCTCCCTGATAGAGAGGTAAGTCCCAGGGTACTCTGCCCCTTCCTGCGTCTCAGGCTGGGCCCAGGTAGCCTGACACCCAGGCCTGTGTCCCCCACTCCACCAGGGACTTCTGAGAAGAGAGATGTCTCATTGTGGAAAAAATAAATGAGATGGAAAACAGACAAATCACGTGTGTGTCAACACTGACAGGTGAATTATTTAATTAGAAGCAAGAACCTATGCAGAAAATGAAGTACTGAGACTATTTCTCACTCCTCAAACATACATAGAAGATAATGACAATACTTTTCAGACCATGACAAAGAATTGTGATATCATGATTATTTTTCCAAATCACTGGCTCTGGCTAATTAAGACTTTAACAGAAAATTTTGCTCCAAGAACTCAACAGTTTTACAGCAAAACAGGGAAACAAAGATTTAATGTTAACTCCATGTTCTGCCTTGATTTGATAGAAAGATGGCAGGCACTAAGACAGCTTCTCTGTATACGCAATGGGAAAGGAGTAGGAAGCCATTAATAAGTAGTATTATTACTATGGTATTCCTATTTAATATTCACAGAGGACCAACAATCCCCTAAAGGATAAATACCCAACTCCTTCCCAATGAGTTTATTGTTTCATGATTTAGGGACATAGGATGAAGGAGAGGAACAAGGACCACACACACACACACACACACAAACACACACTCTCTGGCGTTTCATAAAGCGGTGCCATTTTCCCTGGGATTCAAGATACTTGGCTGAATCTGCTGCAAATTGGCGGCAGTTGAGAGTCTACTCCCAGAGCCTCTTTCTGATGGAGGCCTCGACTATACACCTCACTCCTCATACTGTACAGGCAGATGCTGCATATCAGTAAGAGGAAATCAGTCTGAGTCCCTCTTTCCAATTCATTTAGGTGTATATCTAGAAGTGGGATTGCTGGCTCATGTGGTAATTCTGTTGAACTTTTCGAGGAACCCATCCTCAGAATATTTGGAGTCAATGGTGAACTGAATCTAAAGCTCAAAGGAAGCCCAGACCAGCTCAGCTACTGAGTAGATGTTGGCCCAACAGGAGAAGGGACATATCCTTTCTGGGACAATATGATTATTTACCTCAGGCTCTAATGTTCTTTTTGGTGTTTTTCTGCAACTCGACTGAAGTATAATTTACATGCCACAAAATTCATCCATTATAACTGTAAACTCAGTGATTTTAATTACACTAATAGTTGTGCAGTCATTACAATCCAGTTTTAGAATATTTTCATCACCCCAAAAATACCCTCGAGCTTGTTTGCAGTCAAAGCTACTCCCAGCACCAGCCAAGCCCAGGTCTGCTTTCTGTCTCTCTGTTTCCCTTTTCCAGACATTTCATATATATATATATACAATCATGGTCTAGGTAGATCTTTTGGATCTGGTGTCCCAAGTATGAATATTAGTTTACTAGCTCAGATGTACATAAAAATATTACATAGCTTTACTTTCCACTCAGCCCGTGCCAGGAGGGATGTAGGGAGATCCACTGTCAGGCATCACTGCGGCCTGGAGTGGAGGTTCTCCTTCTCTAGGGTCTTGCAAAAATCTAGAAGGGCCTTCAGTACCATTGGAATCAGGACCACTTGTTCTTCAGCCCATTCATCTTGCTGCTGATACCCTCATTACCCAACACAAGGGTTCTTCTAAGGAGAAGGCAGGCTGCTCTATTATTTCCAGTGACAAGTGTGGACTCCAGAATCTGCCAAAACTGTGGGGCCAGGTTCTCTAGATCTAATAGATGCATCACACAGCTGTGTGACACCAAGAGCTTGCCTGGTGCGGCAGGGGCTCAGGAGACCACCAATCCCCACCCCTTCCACTCTAGAGTAGTCATTCTTCTCTCCAACTGCTGAAAAGCCCCCTACCCCATCCAGCCTATCTCCCCTTTCCCCACCATGACACCTGGGATATATAAGGTGTTTAGTGAGAATGAGCTCTCTCAAAAGGATGGTGCAAATGCCCTTGAAGTAGGAAACACAGGGATTAGCTGCCTTCTTCAAACAGAAGGAGCTAGGGGGTGGGGAGGAGCACAGAGATCATTTACATAAACGAAGGAGTACCTCCCTAAATACCCTACCACAAAACCACATCAGCAAACAGCTAAAAGCAAGGTACAGTTTCAGTTTTCTTAGGGGCACTTAGAGTCCATCTACTCGTGGAAGTGTGACAGAGGAATGAGGTACCGCCTGGACTAGTCAGGCTGAGAAACAAAGCCGGCTCTAACACTAGCAATCTAATAATACAATTAACACTGCACCAGGCATTGTTCTGAGCATTTTACATGCATTCTTCCTTTAATCCTCACCAGGACACGAGGCAGTAGGTGCTGTAGATTTCAAGCCTTTGCAGCAAGCTCTGATTCAGAATTCAGAATTGTTTGGATGTTAGCAAGGTAACACATGCCTGTAATTTATATAACATAACTCCCCAAGAGGATCTGAAGCACTTCTCATACAAACTAGTCAATGTGCCTTCAGGGAAACAAATAATCACAAGTGGTCTAAAGCCTGTAAAAGGCTTTATGTACATCAGTTTAGGCCAGGTTTTGTCTTTAAGTGAATTAAGAAAGGGTTTGGTTCTCGGAACTTTTTGTTATTAGGGATCCGTAGTCCTGCCCCCATTTTACAGAGAGCGAATGAGGCACAGCACCAGCGTGTAATTTGTCCAAGGTCACATAGCTGCATAGTAAGAAGTGGTGGAGGTGCTCAATGCCTCAGAGGCCCTTCCTGCTGGGAGCAAGTAGGTGGAGAGAAAATTCCCTTGACCACTTTCTGTACCAGAAACTCATCCCCAACCTTCCCACTCTGTAGCATGGGCAGCATTGCATATGAGCTTCCTCCAGTCCCACCCCCCTATCCCCTCCCCCCTCCCCAGCTTCTCTCATACTCAGTTCATCTTACCTTACTATGGTTTAAAATAGAAGAAAGCCCAGTGGAGTGTGACTCAGCCCAGGCACGCCTACCAGGCCCAGGAGGGGCGCTCTGGAAGTGAGTCTGGGGGCAGTTACTAACTCGCTAGCTGCCCCTGCTCTGCTCCCGGGGGTTAACCTCAGGGTGGTGTGAAGGGCCAGGCAGGAGGAGCCGGCCCGGAGCAGGCGGTCTAGATAGCGAAGCAGAATCCTGCGGGATCTTTCCAGGATGCCAGGAAAGGGAGCATATGCCTCTTGCCACTTGTATTAGGATTCCCCCGCATCCCCGTGCCTGCGGCTCATTTCCATCTCATCAGTGAGCAGCGTGGATGCTCATCCACACGCTGCTTATTCCCACTGATTTCAGCAGCGTCAGCTCCTTCATTCCAAAATCAAGGCTTCCAGGTATGACGTCCTTCTTGGTCTTCAGCGCAAACCGGCTCCCAGACACTCTTCCAGACCACCTGCAACCCCGCCCTAATTGCTGTTTTCCAGTCTTGCTCGAGGGTCCCATTGCCTGCCTGGTGCTCCGACCGCTGAGATCAGATGACTTCTGCATCAGGTGTGCTCGTTCCTGCTCACCGTGCTTACACTGCAAACTCGCGCGGTTCTCCCTCCTTCCTCGTCTTGTTTCCTTCCTTTTAATTCTGACAAATCCGGAAGCATCTTCCCTCCTCTGGTCCAGTAGAGCAATACCCCTGCTTCCCAGGTACAATCCAGGTCAATGCAGTAATCCCCCTGCCTGGGGCAGCTGACACATCCAGGAACAAAACCAGGTGTTTTGTTCCCTGGTAACAAAAGCGGAAAAAGCATCCCGCAGCCTTTTTGTTTATAATTAAAGGTCTATTTTAAGCGTAAAATCAGGTGGAAAGCCATGCGTGCTCAGTTACCTACATCCAGATGTAAGGCTTTTAATAGAGATCGACGCCTAGTTCCAAGGATGCTTGGGACCATCCTCCTCTTGCCACGGGGTGCAGCGACCCCCTGTGGATATGGATTTATATAGGGACCCCCGCGGGGAAGAACGACTCCGCACACATGGTTTAATTAATAATTTATTTTGATTAACGCCGTTCGTCACGGTTATCACACTGACACCTTGGCGCAATCCTCATTATCCCGGTCGGCGCCTAGAGCCAGCGGGAGTCGGCACAGGGAAGAGGGGCGGAAGGACACTTGGGGCAGGGCCCTCGGTGGGCTGGGGCCTTCGGAGGGCGGGGCCTGTCGGGGCGGGGCGGCCTGTCGGGGCGGGGCCTGTCGGGGCGGGGCCTGTCGGGGCGGGGCCTGTCGGGGCGGGGCCTGTCGGGGCGGGCCTGTCGGGGCGGGGCCTGTCGGGGCGGGGCCTGTCGGGGCGGGGCCTGTCGGGGCGGGGCCTGTCGGGGCGGGGCCTGTCGGGGCGGGGCCTGTCGGGGCGGGGCTCGGGACATTCCCCGCCGCGGCGGGGAAGCCCACACGGCAGTCAGCTGAGCGTCGCTGGGCGGGGTCGCAAGGCGGCAAGTCAGCCCGAGGCTCCCCGAGTCCCCGCCGCCGCCCTCCCGCGTGTCCTCTGGTCCGCGTTTGCATCCGGGTACCGAGCCTCCCCCGGCGGGCACGATGCCGAGGAAGCAGTGACCGGGAAAAGGCGGGAGCGCGCGCGCGGGGTGAGCCGGGCCGGGGGCGGGTAGGGGTTGGGCGAGGCGGTGGCTCCTTCTCTATCTACCCTGGAAGCTGTTCCCGCAGACCCCTTCCCTGCCATCCTGAGCCAGTAGGGGAGTGGGTGGCGAGGGGTGGGGCGTCCCCTCCTGTGGGAGGGTTTCCAGTTCCCGGCGGATCCTCACCTGGTGGGAAAGGGCCGCGAGGGCGGCCATCCCTGAGCGCCCTTCCCCCCTCTGCACCGGCCTGGCTGGCGGCAGGTGACTTTCCTCTGTAGGTCGCAAACGTGGTTTAAAGTGATACCCTCCCGCGGGTTGGGAATCACTGTGCAGCTAGTGCCTCATTACAAGGGAAGTGGTTCAGGGTACACCTTTGGGAGACGTGAAAAACTGAAAACTACTCTAGCTTTAGGAAACGGCCCAGGAACACTGGAGAACAAATGACTTCTCTCAGGTGGTGGAATACTGAACAGCCACCTGAAAGGAATCTTCATAAACCGTTGTGTCTAGTACGTGTGTGTGTGTGTGTGTGTGTGTAAATGTGTATATACATACTTTTATACTTGTATTTAGACAGAGAATGTGAATGTTTCATGAGGCTGAGGAATTGCTTTTACTGTTGGAGATGTGTAAGCTGGAGACAATAAACATGGAACAGAGAAAATGAAACCAGGTTCGTCTGCCTCCTCCACCAGGAAAACTGTTGTACGGAAATGTGTGCCACAGACATATTTAAGGAAAACCAAAGCTGTAGGCCCGTAAGGTGGTGGTAGGACATGGAAAGCCTGAGATCTGGTTCAGCAAGTGGCAATGTGAACGGCAAACCCCCCTTGCTCTTTGTCTAGGGGCCAGGCTAACCCTCAGGCCCTGCCCAGTCTGTAGTCAGCTGGGAGACCCTGAGGAGGCCGGGCCAGGGACCGCCCTGGAATGGACTACCCTGGAGAGAGGAGACAATGATTAGAGTCTTTGGGATGAACGGTCCGCTTTTCCACTGGGACGGTTTCAGTAGTTCTTTAGATATTGTGGACAGCATTATAAAAGTAGTGTCTTTTTGTAATTGACCTCAGGTTGCGTCTTATGCTATGGAATCCAAATAAACCCTCCAAAAACCAAAAGAAACTTATTGTTGAAAGGAACTGGTCATTGTATTTATTACCTTACTGTGGAAGCCCCCCCTTTAAGTAGATCTCCGAGCTCTGCTTCTTGTGAGTTTTCTAGATACTTGAACTGTGTGATAGGTTCTTTGGAATCTATGGAACAGTAAATACAAAGGAAAAGGAAAAAAGTAAACTTTGTCTTTTTGAAATTAACATCTATTTCATGCAGAAAAAAATATATTACAAGTTTTCATTGTTTTCACTTTGATGTGCATGATGATTGAATAACAGAATATATGTTATGAAATGATGTCCAGATACCTTTGCATTAAGTTGGTGCAAAAGTAATTGTGGCTTAAAAGGTTAAAAATGAATGCAAAAACCTCAATTACTTTTGCACCAACCTAATAGTAATATAAAAAACAGTACTAATTTTCAAGGTAAGTTTTAAAAGTTGAATTTAAGAATCTGGAAGTGAATGCCGTAGAACTGTAGTAAAACTCATAATACTAGCGTGTGGGTTTGTCACCTACACAGCAGGAAGTGTTTCATTAGTGTTAGACTTTAAAATACCTTGTTAAACTATATTTTCATATCATTTCAACAAACATTTCCTGAGGGCCTGCTGTGTGCCAGTATCTGGGAAGAATGAAATAGAGACCATGGCCTAAGTTGGACAGGAAGATGGACGGGCATGGGGTGAACACTTTGCAGAAAAGGGCCAGGGAGGTGGAACACAGGTGGAACGCGCTATTGGGTACACAGAGGAAAGAACGGGACATCTCCTTGAGCTGGACATTGAACTGTCCAGTGGCTGTTTGTCAGGGCAAAAGGGGGCCATTCATTTCAAGCACAGGGCAGAACACAGATACAAGGGCATAGAAGCAAGAGTGCAGGGAACTGTGAGCTCTGTAATGTCCTCTGGGTGTGAGTGGCATGGCGACAGGAGATGATATTGGTGACTAAGTGACAGACAGATCCTGAAAGGCCCTATTTGTCTCTCAGGAAGGAGCTGGACCTCTGTCTTGTATGGGAAGGGTTTTAAGCAGCCAGATGAGCTCATGTTGGGGAAAAAAACAGTGGGCTGAGAGGGAACGATCTGAGAGTCAGACTGTGTAGGAGGCTATGAAATTTCATTCAGCAAGTATTTGTTGGACCCCCAAATATACCAGGTAATGTTCTAGGTGCTGTGGACAAAATAGGCAGAAATCCTGTACTCTGTAGAGTGCAACGTTGATATCTATAGTCCAGACAATACAAGAAGGGTCTGACCTAAGCTGGCGAGGATGGAGAGGGGGCGGAAGTGACAGCCTTTGGTGACCCATTAGTGACCCATTAGACTTAGAGGAAGAGGAAATGGGAAGAATCAAACACAACTCCCAGGTTTCTGCCTGGATGATGAGGTGAAATCTATTTCCATTTTCCGTATATTAGCCAATTACAAAATCAGAATACCATTTCTGGCATAAAAGATGAGCGTTGTTTTTATCCGCCTAGAAGGATACGTACTTAGAGTTATTTCCCCAGGATGGGGATGGGTTTAGTTGATGCAGTCTTGGAATGTTGTAGTCACACAACAGCCTAGCCAACTGTCCCCCCGTGTCTTTCCTTAAGGAAAGAAGAGTGTGTGAGACTGTGCCTTTCTGGGACTTTGTTCCATCCTCAAGTTTACACCTTAGGTCTCTCTGTCTGGTCCCCAAAAGAAGGTTTGCAGCCAAAGACGGGTAAGATATCTCACAGGAGATACAACCTAAGCCAGGCGGAACCGAGTGGGGACCCCCAATGAGCTGCCTTAGAAAAATATGGGAAGGGGCCTTGCCTCCCCTTCCCCCTGCCTGGGAAAAGCTGTTGCCGGCTCTGGCTTTTCCCTGGCACCTGTTTGTGAGAGAAGTTACAAAAACAATAAAGATCAGTTCTTTCCACTTAGCTCAAGGGCACTGTTACAAAATAACCTTAATTTAGGACATTGTGGGACCTTGTGCTTCAGCTGTTGACTGACAAAGGGTACATACCTTAATTAGGACATTGTGGGACCTTGTGCTTCAGCTGTTGACTGACAATGGGTGATTGAGATAAATGTTTTTCTGTTATGATGTGTGAGTTTCAGAGACTGTGTAAGAAACAAGGTTGGTTTCTCTTGTTTTTGTATACCTATTCAATAAAAACCCCCAGTAGGCCTTATTCTGGGCTCCAGTCCTCTGAGACTGAGAGACCCCTGGCCTTCAGAGAGATTTAACTGCATTAAGTCTCTGTTTGTTTCTTTCTTAAAAACTTAACCCAAACCGCCCCTTCTCGCACCCTCACTGCCCCTGTTGCGCTGGATGCGACAGAATGTCACTCAGCTTCCTTGTGAACCCAAACCGGAATTTGCCAATAACCAGCTTTTGTCTCAGATCACCAAATAGGTTTTCACTGTTTAAAATTTCTTCATTCACATGGGGACTGAACCTATGAATACTTAATCAGCAAATTTGGAGAATCAACCACAACAGTGTAGGGTTAGACTTATTCTGTATTATTGTGCTTCCCCGAAAATAAGACCTAGCCGGACAATTAGCTCTAAAGCGTCTTGTGGAGCAAAAATTAATATAAGACAGGTATTATGTTAGATAAGACTGGGTCTTATAGTAAAATAAGACTAATAAGACCGGGTCTTATATTAATTTTTGCTCCGCAAGATGCATTAGAGTTGATTGCCCGGCCAGGTTTTATTTTTGGGGAAACAACGGTATTCCCACTGGTCCAATGTCTAGTGGGTGGAAGTCAGTATAAGGCAGATTTAAGTTCAATACAAAATGACTTTCTGACAATCAGAACGATCCTGTAATATAATGGGCAGTTGCCTGCTAAGGTCATTGCTCATAGTTTCTGTCATTGATGTCATTTACACCTGGTCTATATGACCATCTGCGGCAAAAGCCAGACAAGACTTATTTTTTCTTATTTTTCTTTTGTTCAAGACCAGGGTTAAATGTCTGATCCGCCATCTTGGGCCGCCAGGGCCAGAATAAGGAGTTGGACTGGATCATTTTAAAGCCCAACTCAGGGATGAGATTTAAGCTCATGCCTACAAAGTCAAGCCATTGCTATAACTACAAGTAGTTAAGCAATTCCAGAATTTATCATTCTGGAGTTAAGAATGATAAAAATATATAATCGGGAATTCAAATAGTGGATCTGGGAATAAAATCCCCGAGATTTTGCTTTTGATCTTTGGACCTTCTATGTAGCTCTCTTTCTTCCTCATCAGGGAAATCTTGACAAATCCCGTGTTAAATTAATTCAGCCTTCTGTAGTTAAATATCACCTTTGCTTGTAAATGACACATTTCAGATCCACATTAGTTGGACTTTTATGGAAAAATCTGGAATCAGGTAGAACCTTGGAATAAATGGCTTAGTGCCAATTTCCATAACCTTTGAAGATGCGTTCAAGGATGTATAATACATCTCTGTTTCATTGAAAGTAGCTCAAGGTGTTGTTAAAAACAGGGTAAGTACTCAGCTTCTTCTAAGTGGCATTCTAGCAAGAGACTTTTCACATATGCACTGTACTGTGATAATTCATAATGAGGCCACTTGAACTATTCTAAAATCATAAAGTTCTCTTTGAGTCACCACAAGTCAGTTAAATTGCTGTTAGTAAAATTTTGGTACTAATTTACATGCTTATAATTTTGGTATTTACATACTTATATTCAGCATACAGGCTAACTGTTTATTTACTGTGACGTCTGCATTACCAAATAATTTTTCCTAACAGTGCTGAGTAGCAAAGGCTTTACTATAACTAGGATAGGCATGTGTATTATTAGTGTGAGAGGGTGGCATGGCCCTGAGGCTGTTAGGGTGCATGTGTTGAATGGTATGGGTTGGACTGTGACCTTATTAGAAGCTTAAGAACACTTTTTGAGCTGAAAAGTACTGTAATGACCATTTGCTAGATAAGTCACATTTGCTACCCATCACAAGAGGTCAGGTGACATCTGGAGGTCACACATCTGGTTATTGGCACCCAGTGTTTATTCTACTGTCTCCCTTAGTATAACCCTATTTTTTTCCTGGTGTCCTTATACAATCTGGGCAACCTGGAAAAGTGAGAAGCACCAATGTAATAATTAGAACCTGTTTAACTTCTTTGTGGTGTGTCTGAAGACTTGGTAGAGGCATAAAGGATAGTCAAAGAGGAAAAATATCTGGGTGGTTTTCTTTCCTCCCTCTCTCCTCCCCTCTCCTTTCCTTCTCTTTCCCCTCTCTTGGAAAAACTATTAAGGAGAAATGTGTGCATATAATAAAATGGAACGAAACACATTTGTGGATACCTGCTTAGGTACTTTTTCAAAAAATCT
Source organism: Rhinolophus sinicus (assembly GCF_057876585.1). Taxonomy (NCBI): domain Eukaryota; kingdom Metazoa; phylum Chordata; class Mammalia; order Chiroptera; family Rhinolophidae; genus Rhinolophus; species Rhinolophus sinicus. The sequence goes on along the minus strand of NC_142501.1, from coordinate 113,674,205 downwards.
GTAAAATATTTCCATTTACTTTTTTGAAGTGTAGTGTAATCACCGAATACCTGAGGAAATTTAATGTGGACAAGTAAATGATACACGTTACAAGGATTTTATCTTTAGGTCTATTACCTAGAATTTTAGTATTCCTCTGCAAAATTGATGGGAACACCGATACTAAGTAAAAACCCATTTTATGAAATGTTAGCACCAACATCATTCTGTATAAAACTGAATTTTACAGAGAGCCAGAAACTGGCTTTATTCAAATTATTTTTGTCCAAATTATTTTATGCAAAATAATCCAGATTATTTTATTGTGGAAAACAAAAGCAGTTCGTTCTCGTCCCCTGATACTATCAGAGAGCACACGTCAGCAGTATCCTCTTTGCTAAACAAATTGGGATATGGGGCACATTGGTGACTTCAACGGCTCACACTTGAATATTGTACTTTATCAGTGTTTTTTTACTTCCGACATTGCCATCTTCATTAAAGAATCTCATGAGAATGCCTTTCCTTGTGCTAGCTGCCCTAGGGAGACGTCACACAGGTGACACTGTTGGGGGCCTGCTGTCCCATCAGTAGTAGCTCCATCTCTGATTTCCTACAAGTACCTTTAGACCAAAGGCAGGTCGCCGGTCTCTTGGTTCCAGGGGACCCCCAGAGAGCCCAGGTGCCGCCTCCTGTTGGATCGGGAGGAAGTACCGCCCTGCATTAGTGTGTTTGGTTGCCTTTTCTTGTATGGGCACTGGGAGAGCACTCTTAGTCGTGATGATGCAGTGAGACATCAGAGAGTGGACTTCTCTCTCCTCGTCTTCACTGACTGCAGGGTTTCGTGAAAAGGCTTATCATCTTCTTCATGAAATGTGTAAAAGAAAATGTTTGCCTGTAGCATGTAGCCAGTGATGAGAAGAGAGTTCTGTTTGCCCAAGTGATAGGCCCTACAGAAGTGGAGTTGGGATACACTTGTCTCTTATTGACGTCGGCTTTGCCCCCGCTAGAGGTTAATGGTATGCTTAAAACAGTCTCAGAACATGCAATAACTAGGCGAGATTTCTTAGTCTTTTTAGTGTGCTTTGCAAAATGATCCAATATTGAAGCCTAAATATTCAGTCATCCCTTTATGTCCTATAGGTCTGGGTTTGGAGTCATCCTTGCTACTTGGTTGTGCCTCTTAAGTGACCTTGGAAGAGCTATAAAACCTCAGTGAACTCAGCTCTGTCACCTGTAAAATAAATATAATTGAGTTTCCGTGAGGATTAGAAACTGACGTGTCTGATGCAGTGATTCGGGACATAGTGAGCATCCGAAATGTGTTAGTTCTCCCTTTCTTCTTTGCCAAAAATACAAGAAATAAAATATGGAGATTAACAGCTTATTGAAATATACTTAACATACCATGCAATTCACCCACAATATGGAGACTCGAATGGAATGATGTGCATGGGAAAATCAGCTTATTGATGCTTTGCCCATATCCACAGATATACATATACATACATACATACATACATATATATATATATATGTGGAAATCCTCTTGAATGACTCTTGCTAAGATTCCTGATCATCATGATGCCGTGCCCTTTTGCCCTTTTTTTCCTCCTCCATTTCCCAGCTCCTCACTGTACCCCTTTACACACCCATATGCACAGGCATCCAAGTGCACACACATACACACTGAGCTAGGATAGCCTTTGTTTAAAAGAGTCAAAAAATATTCAAAATATGATGGGAGGGAAAGTAGGCAACTTTTGGAATACATATTAGCAATTGCTAATGGATTTGGGGTGATTCATGGGGAACCCTTGCAGAGGACGGACAGCTATATTTTCTGTTTGTAACTTTTCCATAGGATCTGTTGCCATGTCCCACCAACAGCTTAACTGCGTGACTGAAAAGGGGGACAGCCCCAACGAAACCACAGGAAATGGACCCCCCAATCTGGCTCACCCAAACCTGGACACATTCACCCCAGAGGAGCTGCTGCGGCAAATGAAGAAGCTCCTGATGGAGAACCATCAGCTGAAAGGTAAGCAACACCTGGCCCCCATGTTTCTCCATTCACCCTGGACCTTCCTGCATATAATACCCTTTGTAATAAGGCTTGTTGGTGAACTCCCTGCTCTCTGTCTGGTTCCCTGGGGGCAGAAAGAGCACAGAATTAAGCTTTCAGTAAGGCTAAAGCTGCTTTCATTGTTTACTTTTGGGTGAAGGTAAGAATAAAAAGTATTTTATGTGTCTGAGGGAAATGGCATAATGACATTTAGTTAATTTGAAAGGAAACAGAACGAAAGAAGGCTGCTATTATTGTAGAGTTAGTCCTAAATATCATTACTTTGTTAAGAGGAAGCATTCTAATATCTCAAGCCATGGCTTTTGGCAGGACCTGTGTTTGAATCTGGTTAGTCTTTGTAGTTATACACAGGTACTTGTGCTATATGGAGGTACCCAAATCAATTTTATTTTCTTGAGTCTTATGAGGACTAGAAATACCCTTAGACCCGCTGGTCCTGTCTGAAAACAAAAGCCCCTCATCTTGCTACAGTCTTCTTCTGGCTGACCCTTAGGCCCAGGCCCAACATGGCATCTTTAGATCCAGAGCCTCCTGGTGAAGGGGTCTGAGGGGCAGTGAGATTTATGAAGTCAGGTTCAGTCCCCTGGTGTGTGACACCCTCACTCTGAACCCCATACAGAAGCCATGAAGCTAAATAACCAAGCTATGAAAGGACGATTTGAGGAGCTTTCAGCCTGGACAGAGAAACGGAAAGAAGAACGCCTGTTATTTGAGATCCAGAGCAAAGAAGCCAAAGAACGCCTAATGGCCTTGAGTCATGAAAATGAAAAATTGAAGGAAGAACTTGGAAAACTAAAAGGGGAAAACAGAAATGTCATTCCAGGTGAGCAGACTGATTGGCTGTGATTTTATTTTACTAATATTTGTAGTATCTTATTTGTAGAACCTTATTTGTCTGGACTTCTAGATCAAAGCCTTTCATGGTTCAGGTTAGACAGATGTTTTGCATTACCTTGAAAGAAGTGTTCTTGCTGAGAAGATTGGTTGCAGTTTTAAGGGCCATGAATAATCACTGTTGGGGGAAAGAAATTTGTAAAGCTTTGACCGTATTGATTATAGTCAAAAGAATGTTGCAGTTATAAACTAACATTTTGTATTCATTACAGACAGTGCAGAAGGACCTCTACCTAGAACCATCCAAGTGTGTTTTTAGTGTGTGTCTGTGATATAAAATTGCATTTTAAGAAATCTGTTACTCAGAAGTGTTACTTGTTGACCTTGTCCTTCCCCTCTGTCTAAGATAGATTCATCACTTTTCATTGCACATTTACTTCTGAAAGATGGTTTAACAAATGTCATATTGTGATAGAAGATTATACAGGGTTGCCGTGTTTTCATTGACCCAAAGAACCTGGGAAATACGCTCACAGCCAAGAGTGGGTATCAAAGATGTTAGTGAAAAACAAAGCAGAGCACGTGAGCAGCCTCTGCCTGGTTGCTCGCGCTCACTGGGTATTATTTGTTTACATGGACACAACTGCTGTTCATTTTCTTCCAAACCTGGATCTTAACTCTTTGGAGGACAGAGCACTGGGTTGATTCAGGGAGGACGTAACTCCAGATATCAGTGATCTTTCTTGAGACTTTACCTTGAACTTTGATGATCTCTAATTCCTTGAATGGGTAAAGAATGTGAACAGAGAAATAAAATGGAAAGAAAGTAATGAAAAGGGGATGGTATAGAATAATCTAAAGAATGAAAAGTTGTTTAGAAAAGTATCAGTTGGTATCAGTGATCTACTCATCAACTCGTGCTCGTGAGACAATGGAAACATTGAACTTTAATACATTCATGTTAGTGTTGGAAATGTTTCACTGTGGATAAGGCTTACCACATCTGATGCTTCAACGTGTCTTCCAGTTGGAAGAGCATTAAGTCACGTTTGGGGGGAAATCGCTCATTGTCTGAATGTTTTTGAGGTGTAATACTCTGAAGAAATGATTACACCTGGGACATATGAGTAATTTTCTATTCTCTGGAAGAAAATGTCTTATATGGTTTTCCTCCCTTGGCTTTTGGGAGGTGAACTGACAGTTGGCTTCAGCCGGCTGGGACCTAGCACATTGAAGCCAAAAAGGAAGCTTCCAGAAGCAGTTTGAGATTGTCTGCCTGGAGGTTTTCTTACAGATCCCAGCATTGGAAGAAGTTGAGATCAGAAGTTGAAACTGTGGACAGCTTGTGTCAGTGTAGGCGATCTGTCGAAGTGAGCTACAAGCAGGACTCAGAAACGAGTCCTTGGGACACAAGACTTGGGTATTTGCGACAATGAGATACTTGGGGCTCTTTAATACCCTTGGTCATCAGCCTTCTCCCTCCCAAACTGTGCCTCCCGGGCTGACCCCTTGCCTCCCTTGAGGTGGTTTTTAGATTTAGGTGGTCATTTTCCTCACTTAGTAAAGCTCTCAAGGCCTGGGACTTGTCTCACTCATGCTGGCCCATGTTTGCCACTGTTCCCACAAGGGGGAATTCCCCCTCAGCATCAGGGCTTCTCAAGTGTTTTGTCCTACACAGGGAAGAGAGTTGGAAATTTCCTCTAGAGATCTGCCTTCCAATCCTCAGGGTGAGGCAGAGGCATTAATGGTTCTGTTTGATTTCACTGAATTATACTTTATATAATGTCTCTACAGAGTAGTTTTTAAATTTTAATTGCAGACTGCTAGGCGAAGGTCATTAGATAGGCTTTTCTTCTTGGATTATAGAATGGGATATCAACTGGGCACGTTGCTAGGACAGTAGGATGGAGATATTATCTAAATACAGAGAAAGACAGAGAAGTTGCTGTGTTTCACAAAGTCAATGGTAAGTGACTAAAAGTGAGGACAGTGTGACAAATGGTGGAATTGGGGCTGAGATCCTAGAAAATAAACCATGGGAGTTCTAGTCCAGGAAGTCAGTGAACAGACTCTCGGGGGTAAAATAGAGAGACATTTAAAGTGTTAGAGTACAAGGTGTCTATGGCCAAACAAATAGATTCATATTTTCTCAAAGGCATTTAAGAGATGCTCAGAATTGTGAAAAAGAAAATTAACCTGACAGTCGGAGGTTCTAGTGTCACGGCCTTATAGCCCTGGTCCTCAGACACTTGTTTAAAACTTCATTCCAGGAACATTCTTTTATAAGGAGACAGAAAAGTCAAATAAAGCTCTAAGCCTCTTCCTTTTTAAAAAAAAATAAAACTCTATTTCCTACCTTCCTGCCAAGGTAGTTTTGAAAAATCCATTCCATAAAATGTTCTCTAACAGATCAGGTGGGTAAATGTGAAGATTCCTAATGATCCTATGTATTCTTGCCTTCATCTGTTTGCTTCCTGGTTCCAGGCTCAGTGGTACCTTTCCTTGTATGTTTTCCTTCCTTTACATGTACGTTTCTTTGGTGTGAGTCATTACTAAGAGAGATGGCACAGGCTCTTAATCTTTCCTTGCAGACCTGACTCTTCCGTTTCACAAGGAGTTGCTTTGCTCAAAGTCCTGTGCTAGTTTCCCAGCAAGGAAATGCTGCAAATGAAGGAAGAGCATGATCTCGATGGTAGGAGGGGCACCTCCCTGCTGCAAGCTAATACCCGTCCATCAGTTTTTAACATTTCATGGACGAGCTGGTTTATGTTCCAGGCACATGCCCTTCTGATACTTTTTGGTTCCACTGTGAACCTTTGGGCCTGGTTACCATCCCTTAGGAAAGCTGTCACAGAGAGGGGTATGTGTGCGGTGCATGTCAGTTTTCTGATGTGTTGCCTCCTCTGACAATCTCAAGTGTACATATTTCTGGTGGTGCCATGCCCTCAAGAGTAGTGAAGGTGTCCTGAGGAGCAAATCAGAGAGGCCGAGAAGGTCAGAGCTGGAAGAGACCAGAGACCCTGTGTGCCATGTCTTTCTTTCTAACTCAAGTAAACTGAGGCCAAGACATTAAGTGAATGTGCTCATGGCAGCACGTACACTGATTAGCTGAGTGTGGAGTCGAGTCTGTTCTCCCTGCTCCCAAGTAAAACCTTGCCTCTAAACAGGGTCTTTCTTCCGACTTTGTCGTATGCAGTGATTGCATCTGGCTGAACACAACACGTACTTGATGTATTGGTGAAATATTAATGTTTATAGAGCCTGAAATTTAATTTTTTTTTGAGCTTTCATACCAGCCTCTGAACTTTCAGTTTGCTTATTTCTCACCAGACTTACGTTTAGCATCTTAAAGTACCAACCCAGAGTATTATAGTATCCAGACTATATACCTGGGAGAATTTTGGACCTTTCATTGTGTTTTGCTGTTACTGTGCCAAGTGATGTCCTTGATGCTTTGGCTTCTAAGTGGACATGACAGGTATGGGGAGCGAGGGGGTGGGTGTGCACTTGTGGAGTAAAATAAAAAAGCAAGAGGTTGAATTTTGGCAGCATTTTATCCTTATTTTCTGATATTCTGGACTAAAATTTGCAAGTCTACCATTGCCAAGGTCTGGTATCATAATATCAGATTATTCCAGCATGCTGAGGAAGCCTTTCTTTCATGAGGTTATTTTAATTTGCTATTATTTGAATACAGTAAAATGATATGAAAATGTTATGTCAAAATAAATTGCCAAGGACAAGCTGGAATATTCTGTTGTAAAGCATAGGTGACAAAGATGTTGAAAAACTGCCTTCCCAGTGGGTGTGGAGCACTTGAGTTTGAAAGCCAGGTTCTTAGTTTGATTAGTTAATTTGCTTTGTTCCTCGTCATTTCCAGGACCCCACTGGGGACCCCAAGGCAGTAGCAGAACAGGAAATGGTACATCTAAAGACCCAGGTGGCGTGCCTTCAAGCTGAAAAGGCAGATCTGCTGGGCATTGTGTCTGAATTACAACTCAAGCTGAACTCAAAAGGCCACTCTGAAGACTCCTTTGTTGAAATTAGGATGGCTGTAAGTGTTTTGGCTTTGGTTTTGTTTTAAGCAAATTACAAAACCTCACCTGGACAGTTGATACAAATACCACCATTTCTTTTCAACACAGAGGAGCCAAGTAGTGGGAAAATTTCAGTGTAGCAAAGATAAATTGGCTCTTATTTCTTAAGTATCACATAATGCTTGTAAGGGTGATCATTGCTGAAATGGAAAAATATCGACTACCTTTTATGACAAAAGAGATCGTCCTTCTTTTTCCCAGTATGTCCTGACAAATGGCCTTCTCAGTATTTAACAACCAGTAAGTCAGTGATTAGTTGCCAAGACTAATGTTTTCTACGTGGGTATCAGGTTGACGAGTTCCTCCTAACTAAGGTAGGGCTGAAACCTAGAACTAAAATCCCTGATACCTGAACATCCTGGCTTGATTTACATACTATGTAAGATATGATGAAAGCACATCCCAAGACTCAGCATGTGTTTTTCTCAAAGAAGTAAGTTAATCTTCATTTTCAATAATCACAAGAAATAGGGGTGTAGACAGTATAAAATTGATTCTGAAAAAATTAGGTGGTTTGTGGGGAGAGGGAACAGTAGATTTGTCTTTCTTTCATTGTTTGTCAAGTTTAATATGTCACGTAATTTGTGTTTTCTAAACAAACTTAAACTGACAGCCAGTAAGGAGAGGGGAAGTGTGTAAGAAGTGTGACCCAGGAGAATTGAGAAGCAGCAAGGAAATTCAACCCGAATTGGAAAATTCGCCCTAGAAAATGAAAATAAGCTGTAGTTCAAATGTAGGTCAAAACACTGTGGATGAGTGAGTGGTATGACAAAGGCTCTCCTTCAACCCTGCACCAAATGGCTCCTAACCCACGTACTTGCTGAGCCAGGAACTGAGCCTGTGCACCAGTGAAGTCTGGCAATTTCTAAGATACCAATATTGTTTGTTTTACTTTTTATCACCACTAAGTTCTTTTTTAAAAACCAGTTTTGCTGTCACACAGTTTAAGAATCGGTTGTTCCACAACTCTGTATAGAAAAACTGCAGCTCCTGGGCCACGCCCCACCTGCTTTTCCTGCTTCCCCAGATAACCACTTTCAACAAATTTAGCTGGTTCTTTCCATATTTACCTCCACGTATCAGGCTTAAATTGCCACTTAAAATATCCCCCCTGTTTTCAACATAGTTTATTGATCTCCCACTATGAAGGATGAATATTTAACTGTCTTTCATCCCCATCATCGTCATCACACACACATGCTAGACTCACTAAGATAAAAAGAGAGAAGACACTAATTAACAAAATCAGAAGTGAAAAAGGGGAAGTTATCATGGGTGCAAATAGAAAGGATCATCCGAGAATACTATGAAAGACTATATGCCACCAAATCCAATAACCTAGAAGAAATGGACAAGTTCTTACATACATACATATAGCCTTCCTAGGCTGAACCATGAAGAACTGGAAAATCTAAACAGACTGATCACCAGTAACGAAATTGAACCAGTCATCCAAAACCTTCCCAAAAACAAAAGTCCGGGACCAGATGGCTTCACCAGTGAGTTCTACCAAACTTTCAAAGAGGATCTAATACCAATCCTGCTCAAACTCTTCCAAAAAATTGAAGAAGAGACAGTACTCCCTAACTCATTTTATGTGGCCAACTTTACCCTGATACCAACACCTGGTAAGGACAACACAAAAAAGAAAACTACAGACCAATATCTCTGATGAATACAGATGCAAAAATCCTAAAACAAAATTCTAGCAAATTGAATGCAACAATGCATTAAAAAGATTATCCATCACAACCAAGCAGGGTTCATCCCAGGGGCACAAAGATGGTTCAACATCTGCAAATCCATCAATGTGCTACATCACATAAACAAAATAAAGGACAAAAATCATATGATTATATCAATTGATGCAGAAAAAGCATTTGACAAGATACAACAGCCATGTATGATTAAAACACTTAATAAAATAGGTATAGAAGGAAAATACTTGTACTTAATAAAGGCTATGTATGACAAACCCTCAGCTAATCTCATAATTAATGGTGAAAAACTGAAGCCCTTTGCTCTATGTTCAGGAACACGACAGGGCTGTCCCCTATCACCTCTGCTTTTCAACATAGTATTGGAAGTCCTTGCCAGAACAGTCAGGCAAGAGAAAGAAATGAAAGGTATCCAAATTGGGAATGAAGAAGTTAAATTATCACTCTTTGCACATGACATGATGCTATATATAGAAAACCCTAAAGACTCCCCCCAAAAGCTATTAGAAATAATCAATGAATATGGTAAAGCTGCCGGCTACAAAATCAACGTACAAAAGTCCATTGCATTCCTATATACTATCAATGAAATCTCAGAAAAAGAAATGCAAAAAACAATTCCTTTTGCAATTGCAGCAAAAAGAATAAAATACCTAGGAATAAACTTAACCAAGGATGTGAAAGACCTATATGCTGAAAACTACAAGACATTTTTAAAAGAAATTGAAGAAGACTCAAAGAAATGGAAAGACATTCTGCGTTCCTGGATTGGAAGAATCAACATAGTTAAAATGGCCATATTACCCAAATCAATATACGGATTTAATGTAATCCCCATCAAAATCCCAATGGCATTTTTTAAAGAAATAGAACAAAAAAATTAATCAGATTTGCTTGGAACCACAATAGGCCCCGAATAGCCAAAGCAATCTTAAGAAAAAAGAACAATGCTGGAAGTATCACAATCCATGACTTCAGCTTGTACTACAGGGCAACAATAATAAAACAGCATGGTATTGGCAGAAAAACAGACACGTAGACCAGTGGAATAGAATTGAGAACCCAGAAATAAAACCACATAAATATGGACAGATAATTTTTGAGAAAGAAGCAAAAATACAATGGAGAAAAGGTAGCCTCTTCAATAAATGGTGCTGGCAGAATTGGAAAGCCACGTGCAAAAGAATGAAACTGGACTGCTATCTGTCACCGTGTACCAAAATTAATTCAAAATGGATCAAAGACTTAAGCATAAGACCTGAAACAATAAACTGCATGGAAGAAAACATCGGCACTAAACTTATGGACCTTGGTTTCACAGAGCATTTTATGAATTTGACTCCAAAGGCAAGGGAAGTAAAAGCTAAAATAAATGAATGGGACTATATGAAACTTAAAAGCTTCTGCACAGTAAAAGAAACCATCGACAAAATAAAGAGGCAACCAACTGAATGGGAGAAGATTTTTGCAAACAGTGCCTCCGATAAGGGGCTAATATCCAAAATATTCAAGGAACTCATGCAACTCAACAACAAAAAACAAAAAAACAAAAAGTAAGAGAAGATTACAGACAGCATTATCGAATTAAGACTTTTTTTGTTGAAAAAAAATGCAGTGATCATCTCATTAAACATTCACAGTGTGAGATGTGATTTCTCCTTAACCTTGGGAATCAATTCTTCTTGGAAAGCAATTCAAATTACCATAAAACATTTGTAGCTGACTGAGGCCTAAGTTACTCAAGATGAGTTACTTGTAACTCCCTACAACTTCTTAAGAAATTATGGAGAGTTAAAATGGGGAACAGATGAGAGACTATCAACTGAGAGGTGACTTGTAGTCATTTTATAGAAGAAAGTTTTGAAACAATCATTCAAGAAATAGTAGAAAATCAAGTGCAGATATGTGGCAAAGTCGATGACAATAAAGGATGCATTTTTGAGACTCCTGGTGCTTTTATGTTTGTTCTTCATTCTGAGTAATTCAAGGTTCCACATTCTAAGACTCTGCTACAGTATCGATGACATTTTATTGCAACTGAATTTATTTCAAAAGTTGATACTGGTTTGGGGTTAGCCTATTGTCAGTCGACTTCCTTCGTAACCAAATTATACTATCTTACTCGTTCAGAATGATGATCGCACAGCAAAACTGGAAACTGCATCTTCAGAATGTCTCCATCTGTGGGGTGGCCAGTTGGCTCAATGGTTAGAGCATCGTGCTCATAACACCAAGGTTGCCGGTTCGATTCCCGCATGGGTCAGTGAGCTGGACCCTCCATAACTAGTAGATTGAAGAGAACGATTTCACTTGGAGCTGAGCTGCGCATCGCACAACTAGATTGGAAACAATTACTTGACATGGAGCTGATGGGTCCTGGAAAAAACACTGTTCCCCAATTGTTAAACAAATTTTGTTTTAAACAGTTTGTTTAAAAAGGATGTCTACAACTTGTTGAAGAAAATCAATCTTAACAGGAGTTATTATCTATAAAGGAGTACAAAAGTCATGTGAAAAACTAGAGAATAAAAAGAAGTGGAGATAAAAATTATTAAACCTCAAAATTCATATAGTCACGAATGAGGTGGAAAAGCGTGAAGCAGAACACTAAAAATTCTGGGATATTGAAGACTGTGCAAGGCACGATGTACTGGAAAAAAAATTTTAAATTTATTTTTACAGGTTAATTCATTGATTTTTAACATGCCTTAATTCATTTCACTGCAAATTACATTTTTGATATACATATTGTATGTCATTCCTCTACTCCCGTTAAGAGCAGTTACATTTTTATTTTTAGATTTTGGGAACTAAGGTGGTATTTGCTTCTCTTTTTTAATATTTCAGTTCCCATCATTATTATCACTCAGTTAATCTGTGAGAATCATTCTTTCTGGAAAATCATTTTATTTTTAAGACCAGTTGATATAAAACGAGACTATTAGGTAGTAAATAAAAAGGGTGGTTTAAAAATTGCACCATACTCTTAGATTATTAAGTCATATTGTTCAATTTGTAAAATTTAAAATTAATTCCCTTTTTGGAACAGTCAGATGAGATGATTCAAAATATTTTCATAATTCTGATTTATTTCAATCCATATTGATGATGATGAATATTTTAAACTTCAGGTTTTTTCACATTTAAATTGCCTTCCGAATCATTTAATGCAAACAAACAATATAATTCACATGACAAATTTTTAAAAAATTTTCTTCTCAACAGATTCAAAATAAGCATGATAAAACTCAGAAAACTTCCTTCACACAACTGAAGGAAGAGACCCTCAGGTCAGTTCATAACATCTGCCTTTTGCTGTGCTCACCTTTCATAATCCTTTCCCATTGAGAATGAGCAGGATCTGTCCCTTGCCTCTAACGCTCAGAATGTGGCAAAAAGTAAAGGAATTTTGCACATGTAAGTAACTCAGATCATTGTGAGTCAATCAAAAGGGGAATGAATCTGAGTGAGCCTGATTTCATCAGCTGAAAACCTTTAAAAGAAGAAGAGCCCTGCTCCAGGAAGTGAGAGGCTCCCTTGGCTGCCTCCTGAAGTCTCAGCCATCCTGAGTGAGCGCACATGGCCACGAACCGTGAAGGGCTCTGCCATAGGCTGAATGCTCATGTCATGTCCCCCTGACATTCATAGGTGAAGTCCTGATGCCCCACGTGAAAGTCTTTGGAAACAGAGCCTTTGGGAGATGATTAGGTCGTGAGGATGGAGCTCTCATGAATGGGACGAGTGCCCTTATAAAAGGCCTAAGAGAGAGCCCTTGCCCCTCTGCCATGTGTCACAGCAAGAAGACCGGTGTCCATGGACCAGGAAGTGGGCCCTCACCAGACACTGAATGTGCAAATGCCTTGGTCTTGTATCATGCAGGGAGTCACACGGGGTCTCAGCCCCACTCCCCACATAAGAACGGAGGACATGGTGAGGCCAAAAAGGAACACCCATGGAGCCATAGCTAAGGGAGTCATACCACTATAGTCTCACTGGCGGCTGGGTTGGAGACACAGGAAGCAGGAACCACGCTATCCGCAACCTGCCATCCACATATCTCTGCCAAACAATCTCACTTGCTAGCAATCCTCTTCTCTGCAATCTGCAATCCACACTACATCTGTGGGGACAGAGCCAGGAGTGCAGTTTCCAGGCTCTCGGCCTCACATGGAAAGGTGCTGGCTCAGGTAGTAAATGGCCATCAACTGTGATTGCATGGCCATCAGCTGTGGCTAGTTGGCCATCAGCTGTACCCAGTGAGCCATTGGCCACTAATATAACTGCTGTGGCTACGCTAGCAGCAAATGGGGGCTAGCAAGAAGATGGTGGCTGAAGGAGCAAGAGCGGATTGCAGTTAGCACGGCAGATTGCAGCTAGCAAGAGGAAGTCGGTCAGTAGGCAGAAAAGCGGACAGCAGGTTGCACGTCGTGTGAATCAAGCCACCAGAGACTATAGTGGTATGACTCCCCTACCTGTGGCTCCGTGGGTGTTCTTTTTTGGCATAGCCACTTCCTGCGTTCTTATGTGGGGAGCGGGAGCAGAGACCCTGCAGGCTGCCCCGCACGACAACATCCCTTAGAATTTTCATCAGTGAGAAATGCCTGGTGGTGAATCTCTGTTTTTATTTTGTCTGAGTGTTGGCACATATTTTCACTTCGTAGAGAATTCCACGTTGGTACTTAGTGTCTTTGATGATATGGAAGATGACATTCTGTTGCACTTTGGCTTCCATAATTGCTGTTGAGTAATTGGTTCTCCAACTGTTCGTTTTTTGAACATAATCTATTCCACACCCTGCCCCTGTCCCCACAATCTTTGGTTGCTTTTAAGGTTTTATTCTTTGCTTTGGTTCATGAATCAGGAACAAAGTAATATTCAGAGATTGGAGCTATTGTAGTGCCAGGCCATTGGGATTCATGCCCTGACAAGTTTGCAATGGCCTATTTGTGCCCCGTGATCGTGGAGACTTTTGTTTTCTTTCTGACCTCCCATGACCCCTGCAAACGCTTTCCGTCTTAGGCTGTGTATTTTGACCTTGGTGACCACTGTAATTCCTGGCCACACTGAGCCCGGGGAAGTGGTGGTCATTATGCAGCCAGATGCTGTGACACGTGCTGGTCTTTCCTGCTGGTGTTCGTTCACGGTGCCCAGAGGGCTGGCTTTAGAATTTGGATGACTGCAGTTTTATCTTGAACTGCACTCCTGTTTAACAAGCTTCACTGGGTCTCTGCAGACGGTGTGCCATCGGGGCCTAGGTAACAAGTGCAGCCGGAGCATGGATTCACTTATAAGGACAGGAGGATAATTATTGCTGCTTTTACAATCTGAATTTTCAACCACGTGTGCAGGCCAGACATTTAGTGCAATAAATTCCGTGAGTGAGGCAAACAACTAGTGTATAAGTTAGCTTTAAACTGTGAATACAGGTTGTTCCCTTTTGGTGGTGTTTTGAACTGAAAGAACACGCAAGGGGGCAATGTCTGGAGGGGCCGACCCATGGGTATATCAACAGGCTTTTAAGAGTCACTCCCCACTTTGTAGTTTCAAGTTGGCTCTAGATTTGTTTATTTAGATACACACTGATCATTGATGTGACATCTGAGACTGAAAGTATGGCTTTGACCATAGAAAGGTAGTAGAATTTTATTAACAACAAAGAAAAAGATCTGAGCCTTATTATGAAAACAAAAAGCACACATTTTCTTGGTTTGAAGGATAATAGAAAATCACCTCAATGAAGCTTCCATAGCCCGATGCCCCCAAAAGCAATTCAGAAAGCCCATGCCTGGAGGGTTCATCCTCAAGGAATCAGCTGTTCTTAGGAGGACACACTAAAAGTGTGCTTCAGCCTTGTTATAAGAATAGGTGCAATAGAATAATAACAGAGTAAAGAAATTCAGGTTGATTTCGCTGGAGGAAGTGAAAGGTTTCCTCATGATAATGGTTGAAATTTGGAGGGTCAGACTCAATAGATGTGAGAGGGAATTGAGCTCCATAGGTCAGGGGAGTGAGATGTGGGTGGTCTACCTGCTGTCACAGAGGGTTTCAGGAAAGGGGTGGTGCTTTCATTGTTACTAGATCAGAAAGGTGACTGGGCCCCAGCAAGTTAGAGGGGAGGAGAGGCAGGATGCCTGCTGAGTGGAGTTCCAATTCTCCTCTCCCCAACTCCCTGACAACCTTTAATACTCTTTTTTTCTGCAGAAGATTTGTCTCTTCTGGACATTTCACGTATATGGAACCATACAGGGTGTGGCTTTTTATGACTAGATGATTTCCCTTAGCATCGTGTTTTCAATTTGTATCCTTATTGTAATGTGTAGCATTACAGATTCCTTAGAACAGCTGAATAATATTCCACTGTGTGCATATACTGCATTTGTCTATCCATTTGTCAGTTGATGGGCATGGATTGTTTTTCCATTTGGGCACTATGACACATAATGATGGTATGAACATGGGCGTGAGATGCTAATTGATGTTCAGGGTCGTGATCATAGACCCCAAACAAGCGTCTTGGTTGACCAGCACACTAGTAAAGTGTGTGTGTGTTTGTGTGTGTGTGTGTGTGTGTGTGTGTATGTGTGTGTGTGTGTGTATATATACATATATATATATAAATAATACTTCTGAGTCTCTATTATGTCCTTTGATTACACTAAATACTGGGTTTTGGAACATAATTATGATTGGGATAACCATACTAGGAGTTGGGGATTGTTTGTTTTTCTAAAAATGTGTAAGTGTGGAAAACAATTGTCATGCAGTTGTTTTGAATCAAAACTTGTTTGAATCATAAAGCTCCTGAGCTGCTTAGCAGTGAACACACACAGTTGCAAGGCCCTGAACTGCACCCACTCCTGGCTGCAGCTGCCATAGGGATGCAGACATGGACAGTTCATCTGATTGAAACTGGCACGATGAGAAGTCCAGGAGAATGGTTTTAGACTCTTAAGTTAGCATTTGGGACTTTAATTTCTTTGGATTGATAATGCACTAATTAGTACGGAAGGACAGTTCTTATAACAAATATTTCTTCACTATGGTAAATGTATATACCACAGTTGTATGCTGGTGACACCTCATTGAGTAATCTTTTGAGGATGTTAGAGAAACAGAGACCCTCATTGGGAATACATTTTTTAAAAGTAGCACAAGATAACTCGTCTATTCAGAAGGAAGGGCAGACATACAGGAAATGGTCGTTATATTATCACTTATCTTCCAAGACAGAAAGTTTTGTTTGCTGTTGGATTTATTAAGCAGCTAGATTACAGAAACATTAAAATGTCAAATAAAAAATCCCTGTTTTTTCTCCCTTAGCTGAATCTTTGCTGCTGCTATTGCCAGTGTGTGCCGATGGTGCTTAGAATGTGGCCCTTCAGTGTTTTCTCCTTGGGCCAAGGTGGAGGATAAACTTGGCAGCTCTTCCAGGGTAGGTTTTGCACTCTGTACCTCCAAGAAGCTGGGAAACAGGCTGGCAACCTAGTATGCCCTTTCTGTTCCCTGAGCTGCCCACACTAAGTGGGGATTTCCAGAATTCCCCCCATTTGCTGCTGCTGTGCATATGTTCTGCAAAGTGAGTTAGTTTTTCATTCCTGGTGTAGTAACTTAATTTGATGCAAGGTTTGTGATAGGAGATTGGACCTGTTTCTAGCTTCAGCATGGAAGACCTGCTCCTCACTCCTCTCTCTCTCTCTCTCTCTCTCTCTCTCACTCTCTCTCTCTCTCTTTCTTTCTAGAGTGGTCTGACTCCTTTTATTTATATTCACACAAAATAGGGTCTTAAGCAGGTCAGCATTCAAAAATTATGTGGTTAAGAATTAAACCAAACCAACCCAGAAAGTCCTAAAACTATAAATGACATTTGAGATACAGAGAATAAGGCAGAAATGGAATAGCAGATTTTGATCCAGAACACACACAAACCTTCCAGTAAACTGGAAGGGCAGGACCCAGCAGCATAGGCTGGAAACAGTGCCAGCTGAAGTTTTGTGCCACCTTTCTAGCCAGGTTCCTAGACGAGCTGGAGAGGTGAGTCCCTACCTTCCCCCAGAGAACTCTAGAGAACACTTGTTTCTACCTTCCCAACCCCGGGCAAAGCCCCCCCACTCACCTGTGTCTCCTTTTTCAATTCACTTAACTCACTTGTGATTTCAAGAATCTCTACTAACATGGCCATGTAGTATCTAGTTTTATAAATATTTCAGCCTCTTCTTTAAAAATGTGCCTGACATATTCAGTCAATGAATGGCACCATGCCAGGTACTGAGGAAGAAGAATGGCACACATATTAAATGTGAGATCTAGATTTTTGAAGAAAGAGAAAAATTCTATGATAAAATCCTATCTAAGCCATCCAATTCTGGCAGTTTGGGGAAGCTCACCTAATTTTCTTTTTCTTTTTTTAAAAATAATTTTTAAAAAATTTTTTGTTTTATTGGGTAATATTGGGGAACAGTGTGTTTCTCCAGGGCCCATCAGTTCCAAGTGATTGTCCTTCAATCTAGTTGTGGAGGGTGCAGTTCAGCTCCAAGTCCAGTGGCTGTTTCATTGCAGGGGGTGCAGCCACCATCCCATGCGGGAATGGAACCAGCAATCTTGTTGTTGAGAGCTCACTCTCTAACCAACTGAGCCATCCAGCCGCCCCTCTGGAGGAAGCTCAGTGCAGCTCATTGTCTTCAATCTAGTTGTGGAGGGCACAACTCACTGGCGCGTGTGGGAATCGAACCGGCAACCGTGTTGTTCAGAGCTTGTGCTCTAACCAGCTGAGCCATCTGCCTCCACCACATAATTTTCTTTTTCTTTTTTCAAAAACGATCACATAAAATGATGCACAATCAGGGCGCGACATTCTGCCTGGCATATGGTGAGTGGACAACAAATGGTGGCTTCTATGGTTATTACTCTTTTATTTTGCTCAGCCACATACAATCATTGCACAGTATTTTACCCTTATCTACTGTAATACGTTCTCACTCTCTCATTTTCTCTTCCTTCCCTGACTCTCTCCTTCTTCATCTTTTTCTCTCTGTCCTTGTTGTGGCCAACTCCACAACCATCCTCCAAGTCCTCTCCTACTTTTATTGCCATCCTTTCAATCAATAATTTCCTCAGGCAATTAGTGCCAACGGGTATGTTTATTTTTAATTCCTGTAGAGTAAGGAAGTGTTTCCTATTAAATGTAGATGTACATTATCAAGTTTAAATATAAATCATTAAATCACTATATCAATTTAGACTAAGAGGTCTGGTCTGACAGTATGAATGCATATCACCCAAATATCATCGCTTATGGGGAGATTCCTCTAATCTTCAAGAACTGATCTGCCTGTGGTGTAGCCGACTGAGTCTAGAACGTAGAGAAAGGACTGCTTCTGCTTCCATGGCAGCATTTTGTAATCACAGCAAGGATGCATATGACTCAGCTCTTGGCATTTTCCTTCAGTCTCCTCTACAAAATGTGGGCCATTTGGGTGGCATCTTGGCTCCTGTTGATCTCATTTCTTTGATCAATCCAGAAATTTCTGGTAAGAAGGCGTTTGACACCTCCTCCTACAGCACTGTTTTCTGGAAGTGAACCTGCACTTACACGGTCTCAAAACTCAAGTGACATCCTGTTTCTGGGGCTCTGGAGCATCTCTCAAAGACATTTGCTGTTAATGCCTCAAAAGATGATTTAGAGCTCATTTTCCATGAAAGTATTCCTTAGCACCGGAAATTAAGGTCTGCCTCCGATTCGAAAATCAAATTATAACCACAGAAACATTTTTTTCAGGAAATTGGAATTTCCTGGTTGAAAGGAGTCTGATGTCAAGGAATTATCTGCACATTAACAGTATTTTAAGGGAGGAACAAGGAGGCTCCACATGGTTGTTGCAGAACATAGGGTAACAGTTATTCCAACTGGGCCTGGTTCGGCCATGAGTCTTTAATGTGTGTTAAAAAAATGTGAGATAAAGTTTTTATTTTTAATTCTCCATAACTACAAGATGGCCTCAGTTTCCCATTTTTAAAAATTTGTCACATTGCTTTTTCAACTTTGACATTTTCTCTTTTTAAGATTACAAGCTGTAGGGTGAGAGTTGGTTATAACCTTCCCTCAAATATGGAGTCACACTCTATAAAACTAGGGTCACTGCATTAAATAATAACCCACAAGTGGAATAAGTTTTCTGATTTGCATTACTTGTACAAAGGCTTCAATTTGGGAGGCATGACGCTAACGAATAAAGTGGATGCTGCAGTAATTTTACTCACGAATGTTCGATTACAGGGTAAGTTTCAAATTCAGAACCACATATAGTGGCCCTTTGATTAACCTTTTCTCACAAAGACTCCTCAGATTTCTTTTTTTGTGAAAAGGAAAGAGCAACACGACTCCAGTTATTCACAGGCCACGCAGTAAGAAACAATAAATACTAGGAATTTATTGGCAAGCTTTGGATCAGGCTTTATGTGTTTGTTAGCAGATTTCGAATGCATTTCTGAAATTGGATGGCCAAGGCCAATTATCAAAACAGATTGCATCTCACTGCCCTCCTGCTGGCTTTTCTAGTTATCCTACAAATGGAATTTAGATTTCTCCAATTGACTACAAAATAGCATTTGGCCAAATATTTATGATCACATTTTCTGTGGTCTGGTTTTAAAACAAATCAAAATTGTGAAATCCTTTTGTGTCAGTTTTGTCATTCTGAAACTGACCCCTGATAGTGAGTTTGGGACAATGCCTGAAAATGATGAGATGACATCAGATTAAGCATGTTTGTTATAATGTTATTTTTCTGCTTAATTTACAGGTGTTAGAATATGTGGTCCAAAGGACTTAGAAATGCATTTCTCATTCAGCTGAATAATCCACAGGTGGCCTGGCTTCCAGGGCTGCTGGATTCTGGCCCCCACCTGCTGGACTCCTCCCACTATATCAAGTCTCTCCTTCCGTCCTTCCCAGCTTAGACAGGTCTTTTCCTCAACGGCCAATCCCTCCACTTGTGTTTTGGATCCCATCTTCCTGTTCTTTCTCTAGGTCTTTACAGTAGCAACAGCCTGTTCTCTATTTCGTAACTTTAGTCTGTACTTCCAACTGAATCCTCGCTTTAGCTTTTAAATATGTTCAAGAGTCTCCCATTAAAAGTGAGTATTCTTGGCGCTCTCACACTGCCCCCGCTACCCTACTATATCCCTCCCCTCCACCTCCAAACTCCTTCAAAACTTATTAGGACTCACAGCATCCACTGCCTCACCACCCACTTACTGCCTAACCCGTTTCCATCTCGCCTCCGCCTATTGTCAACACCTTTCAGTGAAGTCACCAGTTACGTCCCTGCAGTAAAATCCAGTGCACACTGTCCAGGCCTCATTCTCCTTGAGGTCTTAGCATCATTCAGGGCAGCGGGTCACTGGCTTCCTTTCGAACCATTCTCTCTTTCCTTGCCTTCTATGACCCAGCCCTCACCTTGTTTCCTCACTTCCTCTCTGGCTACCTCTCGGTCCCATCTGCAGACGTGTATCCCGCTTCCCAGCCACTGAATTTACTCTTTGCTCTGGTTTATCTCACCTATGCCCAAAGTTTAAATTATCACCTATGTGAAGTTGAGTCATAAATAGATGTCTCCGTTTTAATCCTCTGAGTCCTTCCTGATCTATAGATCCAGTTAGTTTCTTGACATGTGCACTTGGCTGTCTCAGAGATTCCTTCAGCTCAGCAGTTCTCAAACTTGTTCATCTACCTCCAAACCCAGTCCTATTTCTATGTTCCATTTTCGTTAATGGGCACCACCATTCACCAGGCCCTGCTACCTTACCTCTCACCCAATCCATCACGGAATTCTGGCTATGTCTTACGTCCGGACTCTCTTCTGAATTCTTCGCTTCCCTCGGTTTCCACCCTAGTCTAAGATAGCAACGTCTCTCATGTGGTATATTGCATTAGCCTGAAAACTGGCTTTGCTGCCTCCAGGATGATCTCTACTGGGCAGAATAACCCTTTCAAATGCTAATCTGATCGTGCCATCCCCTAGATAAGACATTTCAGAAATTGCCCTCTACACATAGGAGAAAGACTAAAATTCGAACTGTGAGTGACCCGGGCCTGCGTGATCTGGCTTCCATCTCAGATGCTGGCTTTCCCAGCACCACCTCCCGCACCTTTCTTTCTATGCTCCCACCTCTTTGGCCTTTTTCAGGCTGTGCCATTCTCTCTTGTCACAGAACCTTCTCCCATGCTATTCCTTCTGTCTGGATCATGCTCCTACCCCTCTACTACTTACACAGTTGGCTGCTGTCTTCCTACAATAAAAGCTTAAGCTTCACGTCCTCATGGCACCCGTTCTGACTTCTCTTGCTTCTCTCCTTCTTGGCACTGATCATGGTTATAATTTTTCATTTGCTTGTTATGATTGGTGAATGTCTGTCTTTCCTGCTAGACTCAATTCCACAAGGTCATGAATTACGTCTGTTTTTATTAATTTTTACGCCTCTAGTCCCAAGCAGAAAAACACAATAGTAACTGAAGAGATATGTGTAAGAGGAGAGATTCCTTACATGGCCCTATAACATTTTTCTATCTACAAGGAAACTGTGTGTAATTACTGTTAGATTTGGGATGTCTTGAGAGTCCGGTGAAGTGGCCAGCAGAAAGCTTCATGGTACACGTGAGAGGGCATGTAACAGGCTATTGTGTGTGTTCTTTCAGGGGAGGCTGTGCGTACAAAAAACTAATTTCCCAGAAGAAATAGATTGTCGCCTTCACTTTATTTCCTCTATAGATGAAGAATAACAATGAATGGAAAAAGTTAATTCAGGACAACTTCAGGTAAGGTCCATACTATGCCAAGAACAGAGAGAGTATATTACAGGACAGTCAATATTATCCAAGGTTGGCTTTGGAGAAATGCAGTGGGTGTTGTTCCCTACACAACGGGAAGCATAGAGAACGAAGTTTCAAGAAATATTACCAGAAGGAAAATCCTTGTGTTCCTAAGAGTTGGTCCCACCTTTTCTCCTGAGGCGGAGCATTTATTGTGTCCTACTGTCCAGCCCTAACCCATGGGACTTGAGAGAGGTCACACTATCCATGTCCCAGGAAGAAATTCCATGTGATCCATGCCAGTCATTGTGATCCAGTTTATCGTGTCAGTTACTGAATCAGATGTGGGCATTTTCACCCAGAGAAATGTCAGAAGTCTTCTGAGTCCCTTTTTTGATTTTTTAATTAAAATGTATTGGGATGCCAATGGTTAGTAAAAGTACATAGGTTTCAAGTACAATTCTGTCCTACAATATACTCGTGTCACATTGTGTGTCCACCACCCAGAGTCGGTTGTCCTTCCATTACCATATATTTGACCCTGCTTACACTCATCTACCACCTCTCTCCCTCCTTACCCTCTTGTAACCACTAAACTATTGTCTGTGTCTATGAGTTTTTGTTTCTTTGTCTTGTTTCTTTGTTTCTTTAGTTTTATATCCCACATATCAGTGAAATGAAATAGTTCTCGACTTTTTCTCTGTAATTTATTTCGCTTAGCATAAGAATCTCAAGATCCCTCCATGTTGTCACAAATGGCACTATTTCCTCGTTTCTTACGGCCCAATAGTATTCCATTGTGTATATATATCACAACTTCTTTATCCAATCATCTATCGAAGGACACTTTGGGTGTTTCCATGTCTTGGCCACCATAAATAAAGCAGCAATGAACACCAGAGCACGTATTTCACTCTTTGTAGAGGCACATGGGATAATAGTCCTTCTCCTCCCCTCCATGCTGTTGTATCTGACTGCTCTGGCAAGTGTTACACCCGCTTGTGACAATGAGGAGAACTGGCCTGCAAAAGAGTGACATGCTGAGGATGGCTGAGAGGGAAGACAGAGCACAGGGGTGGCAGGCTAACCGTCCCCATTGCGGGGTGGGTGGGCACGCACAATCTGCTGGACACACAGATACAAGTTCATGTGTGTGGGTGTGCACAAGAGAACTTTGTTCTGTGCTTCAGTTTCCTTCTACTTTTTATTTATGTATAAATGAATAATCTCCATCATGGAACAGTCTTGTAGCACTGTATTTCAGGAATAAGAGTGGCGGTCAATCACTTTCATCAATTTCATTTACAGGTGAAAGAAAGATTGTGGCGTAGAAATCACTGAAAATTCCCTCAGCCTGTCTCATGGTCTTCTGGGTCTGTAAAAAGAGAATTACTGTTTATCCCATGAGAGTCATTTCAGGATGACTACACCTGTCTCACCTGGCTCATTTTGCTTTTCCAATATTCTCGTTCAGGAGTCATTTACCATATTTTCCTCGGACATTTTCTTGTCTGCTACGCTCAAATGAGGCTTTACCTGTTTTCGTAAACAATTTTACCACCAAAGCACCTGTATAATTTGTTTGGCAATCTTGAATCTTGGCCTATGATGTCCAAGCAAGGAAACCCATCTCTTAATCATATGTTAGATTTCCCCGCGTGATTAGCTGTCCTCCTCTGCCTCTGAAGTTCAGAGTTCCTAGAGATACCAGTAAATCCTCCCCCTGGAAGGGCAGGTTCTATGTAAGTTGGTCACACCTGGAGACAAGTTATATGATGGAAGGAAATCACATTTATTGAGCACATACATGTAGTAGGTACTGAATTAGGCCCTAAATTTCTGTTATTTCATTTAATTCTCATAACTCTGTGAAGTATGAATTTTCCACAGTTTACAGAAGGGGAAACAGAATACGATTGAATGATTTGCCCAAGGCCACACAGTTAGAAAATGGTGGACGCAGACTATGAGTACAAACCTCTATAACAACAAAGTCCATACACTTTTACCTAGAGCAGGGCAAGAAATTAATTCCTCTGAATGAGGACTGGTATATATCAGCCATGCTGATGAGGCAAGGGTGACTTCAGTGATATCAGTGCAGGTGTGAAAGGAACACCGCGGGGATGAGCAAAACAGTCCTTTCAGAAACAAGAGACAATACGGGAAAGGTAGGACTCCAAACTTCCACAGCAGTGATGTCTGATAGAACTGTTTGTGGTGATGGAAACGTCCTATGTCAGCCCTGTCCCACCTGGCAGCCTCTCACCACATTAGCTATGCAGCAAGTACAGTGTGCGGGGGGTGGGGTTTATGGCGAGACTTTGTCAGCCCTTCCTAACCGCGTGGATTCCTTTTCCCTCTTGTTTACCCGATGAGCAGGGGTCGCTCTACCAGTTGTTAGTTTTCTTTCTCAGAGTAAATTGTTCCTTATACAGCTGTAAATGTGGTGTGTATGTGGGGGGAGATGAGTTCAGGATATTCCTACGTGGCCGTCTTAAACCAGAACCCAGTCCAGCAATTTCGAAATGTCATTGCCCTGCTTTCTGGCCTCCATAGTGTCTGACGAGCAACATGCTGTGCATCTCATTGCAGATCCTTTGTACTGACTGGTTTTTTGTTTCTTTGTTTGCTGCTTTCCAGATTGTTTGTCCGTGGCTTTCAAGAGTTTGGTGATGTGTGTATGAACCTCTTTGATTTATAATTTTTGGAGTTCATTAAGCTTCTAGAATATGTAGATCTGCATCTTTTCTCAAATTTAGAAAGTTTTCAGCTATGGTTTCTTTAAATATTCTTTATGCTTTCTTTTCTGCTTTTACTTTTATTAGCATTTATTTGATGCTGAACTCATTCCCGGGCCATAAGTTTTAGTTTCTTCACTTTCTTCTCAGAGATCTTTTCCTTCTGTGCAACCTCCTCTTCTGGTTTAGGAACAATAACAATCTGCTCTTTCTCAGTTAGGATCATCTGTGTGTTGCAGGGAGAGCTCCTGTATGGGTTAATACCCCCCTGAGCTCTGTAAGTTCTGGGCTGCATCTTGAGAGCTTTGTTCACCCGGATGTGTTCAATGACCAGAGAGTCTACATCTGAACCCTTAAGTTCAGCATTGCTCTCTGCATTTTTAAGCATGTGCAGTGAAAATTCTGCTCTCTTTTTGGGTTGGACTGTGTGTCCAACCCTATTGTTTGGCCTGGGCACACCTCCTAACTCCACCGTTATAACGACGGGACAGCACACATTGCTTTTGTAATGTGACATCCTTTAGATACTTGGTGACTTTTCAGATATGCACACCCTTGTTGGCCTGGGCAGTTTCACGAGTGTTCTTAAAATGAACAGGTAGATGCGAACCTCTTGATTTACATGATTTTGTGGGGTTCTCTGAGTCAAGCGAGTAGTGAACCATTTTCAGAGGTGACCTCAGGCTGCTTACGGGAAGAACTCTTTATGGGTTTTTTTGTTTGTTTGTTTGTTTGTTTTTTTCTGCCTTCTCTTCTTCTGGGATTCCCACTGTATGTTGGTTTGGTTGAACTCTCGGGCTCTGTGTATTTTCTTCATCCTTTTGCGTTTTAGCTCTTCCAACTGAATAATTTCTTTAGGTCTATTTTCCAGGTTACAGATTCTTTATTCTGTTTATACAATTCTGCTATTGAAATCCTGTAGGGAGCATTTTAATTATTATACTTCTCATCACTAGGATTCGTATTTGGCTCTTTTTAATAATTTCTGTCTCTTGATTGATATTTTCTGTTTGTTCACACATTATTCTTATGACTTCCTTTAACTATTTCAACATATTTGAGATACATGATTAAAAATCTTTCTCTAGTAATTCCAATCAGTGTGCTTCCTCAGAGACAATGACAGTTAACTTTAATTTTTGTGTGAATGGGCCAAATTTCTTTTCCATGCTTTGTAATTTTTCATTGAAAACTAGACATCCTGAATATTATCATGTAGTCTTTTCAATCAAGGTTTTCTCCCTCCTTAGGGTTTCTGTTGCTTGTAGGTTGTAGCTGCTTGTTTAATGAACTTTAGCAACAATTTTACAGGTCTGTATTCTTTATCATTTGTGATCTCTTAAGTCTCTGTACCTGTAGCTCCTGTTCAGCTAGTGTTTGACCTAAATTTTCTTGAACATTAGAAACAAAAAATAAAAAGAAAAAGAGAGAGAGAGAGAGAGAGAGAGAGAGAGAGAGAGAGAGAGAGAGAGAGATTTAATTATATTTTTAAAATCCTAAATTTTTCTGGCTTTGCAAATCTGGGGCACTCCTTCAGTGTGTAGCCAGGCCATTTATACGTCCTCCTTAGCCTTTAATTCCTGCTACACTGAGCCCTGAGATCAGCCAATGGTGAAAGCTTAGAGTTTTCTTGTGTCTTTCCTGAGCAGGCATTCTGCCTTGAGGATGTGTGTGTCTAAGTTTCCAGCACACATGAGTGCCTTTGAATACCTCAATTTTACAAAGACACTCCCTCTCTAGCTCTTCACCCATGGCTTTCACTGGTCTATTGTGTGCCTCAATCTATAATGTTTTGTCCTTACTGGCTGTGGGTTGTCAGTTTGCCTTCCATTGCTTTTGTTGACTTCCTGCCTTTTTTCACCATGAGTGAGTTCTGAAGTATTCAAAAGGGGGCAGTGCTTTGTGTCAGTCTTCTACCTTTCAGACAGGTTAGAACATACAAATAACTCTTTGTGAACAAGGTCTGTTCTGTGCCCTCTGAAACACAGCCCCGCGTCCCACATCAGGAATACAGGCCCCCTTCTGGAAGACCACGACCAGCACTGTACTTACCAGGCAGAGGGTTGAAACAAAGGCAAATGAAAATGCCACAAAACATTCTATCATTTTAAGTTGCTTATTTTTCCGCCCAGGTTTAGTGTTCACTTTGTTGATGTAAAGCTTGGCTTGTTTTCTAGAGTTCTGTCAGTGTTGATTTTGACCATTTTATGTAATTTTTTAAAGTTTCTGTGGTGAAGCAAGCTCTACGATTAGCCTCTTCTCTTTTGTGCGCTGATGTGAACCCAGATATATTTTTCAGTGTTCTGTGAGTTACATCCAGGGCCCCAAACCAACAAATTCCACAACCAAAGTAAATTGCTTCGTTGCAATAAATCTTGATTATAATGAAGACTTTCTTAAACTCCAGCATCAGTTTATAAAAGTTTAAGATAAAAAGTAACTAAGATAAATTTTGAAATCTGAAAGATTAATGAGGACCACAGTTGTCTATGACATGTTCATTCTCATTCCATCTTTCAAATTTCTGTACTTTGTGATGTAAATTTTTCAGAGAACGGAGAGACTAAAATATATGATTGGCTGTTTTGACATGACTTGACTAGTTGAGGTGTTGACTTTCTCTAAATGACCTATATTTCAATGTTCAGTAGACAATGGGAGAAAAGATTTGAAGGTGGAACACCATAGGAGTTCAGTGAATAGACTTGCAGATGTTCCAGTTACCAAGAAGGCAATCGTTTAAGCAGTTTATCAGAATGACCGAAAAGAGTCTAAAAACCTTAGATTTCCTGGAACCCAGCAGTCTAGATTCTGATTTAATAGGTTTGTAGTGAAGCTGCAGAACCTTGTGACTAAAAATTTGCTGATATAATTCCAGTGCTCAAGTTGATTTGGACATCACTGGCAGCAAAATGGCCAATTTCCTGAATTTTCAATTCACATAGTATGGAAGGCCTCAATTAGAATTATTATACTTAGAAAACCATCTATATGCTTGGTGAGGAATTCACGTCTCCCTTGAAAAGGATCATGAGCAAGGAGTAGTTTACTGTATATTTGAGAGGCGCAGATTTTTCCAGATTTTATCATCAGTTGACCTATTTAGTATAAGTTTTGTCATTTCCAAAATGTCAGACAATTTTGAAATAGTTTAGAAGCTCAATATACCATTACATGCCATAGAATGAAGTTCAATTTGGAGCATAACCTTTTAAAAAAGTCTCACTGTTGTTCAAACGCATCTCTGCAAAACAGTAAATATGGAACCCTAGGATAAATTTGCATTAGGGTCTGTCTGAGGTGAAAGCATGTAGTCAAAGAATAACCATCACATATGAGTGTGCGTGAGACAGACAGGATGGGGATATCTTAGGGATGGTCGAGGAGGTGCTGTCCAGAAAAGAGTTGAAATTCTCAGGATAACAGAGAAGTAGCAGTGAGAGATGTCCAAGGAACTTTCGAAAGCACTCACGTGAGGGTGAGTTTTATATTCAAGCCCAGAGAAGGCATGGATTAGACCATCGTGGCCTCATGTGTGACTTAAGAATTTTCCTGCTCCCTATCCTTTTCTCATTGGGCATATTCCCACCCAGGAACCAGCTTGTCAAGATGGAGAGGAGAAGAATCTATGGTTGGAGAGGAGTGGAAAAAAAAAAAAAATGTTTATCCAACTAATTACACAACAGAGTGTTTTTATTCCGCTCACCCCCATGCTTTTTTGGTTTGTGTTCTAAGAGATGTTGTTTCCTCTCCAGAATAAGGAATTTATGCGGCAATTAATTAGTGGTACCCACAGTGGCCACCTCCCTATACCTATTGGGGCCACGTTTCTCCTCCTTAAAACTAGGCCAGAAACCAGTATTCACAAGGAACGGGGTTGGTTCCCTGCTTGGCTTGGGCTCAGCTTGTGCTCTGACAACCAGAATACCTCGGGGCCCTGCCCCAATGCTGGTCTCATCTTAGTTTAGGGCCCTGGATCTCAGGCTTACAAAACCTGTGACTTAGGGCCAGTTGTGTGGCTTGGATCTGACCCCTGCGCCCATACTAATCTTTCTTCTAGATGTGCTCCCATCTTTCCTTTGAGGACCCCAGTGTCTCTGACCCCTGTTCTGACTGACGACTGCTAAGAAACCCTGTGGGGTTGCCAAAGAGCTCCTTGCCCTGACTCCATTTCTTGCTTCTGGTTCTAGCCTTGCTGCTGGTTTTAGGCTCCCTTCAAACTAGGATCCGACTGGGCTTGGGATCTGCCTCTTACACAACCCTAGAGGGACTGAGGCTCATGTGCTGGAGAGAGAGGCAATGTTCTCAACAACAGAGTGTCAGCTGATTGTCATTGGTGCTAATTCAATGCCAAAAGGATATTCAATTTGTGGTGTGGTGAAAGAGGGAAGTTATTCAATGTAAACAGCTCAATTGTGATACAGCAGAGCTATGGTGAAGCTCAATAGTGTTACAGCTCAATTAGGAGACAGCACGGCTGTGCGTCTGCATGGCTTTGAGATGGTCCTGGGGCAAGGCCCCTCTCTTGCTTGATAGTTCTGCTCTGCTACAGTCTGCAATTCCAGGATCTCCTTTGTACAGGTCAGCTCAGATGATAGGAACACAGTGCAGGCAGAATGTTCAGTTCAGTGTGGGAGGCACGCAGCTTAGAGCAGGCTTCTCCCTGAAGGGCAGTTTGCCTGAGAGGCCCCTGTTTAGAAATGGCTGCTAGGCTCTGTTATCATAATTGAGCTCAGGTAGCCATCAGGAGCCCTTCTTGGTGGGTATCTTCTCAAGATCACCAAAAGTAGCTGCTGGATGTATTGCCCGTCTCCACCCTACCCAACAGTTTCCGGGAGAATTTCCAAGGAAGTCAGTTTGAGCTCTGACTACTTGCAGATGCTACCCAACAGGTGCTGCAAGGAGCTCTGTAGGGCAGCACGTTATTTGCCCGTAGCCTGACCACCCCCATATGTGTCCGTGGCCTGTCCTCTCAGGAGCCCAGTTAATACAAGGAACATGTTAAAGGCAAATAATATGTGTGCCTGTCTTACACGATCCACATTATTGGAAGACCTTAGCTTCTTCACAGGCAAACACATAGAAATCACACAGATATTACATGTGTTGTGATGGACATCTTTTTCCTTCGTGGGACTCATCCGGTGGCGTACTTCTCAGGGAAGGCTTTAATGACCTGCTTTCACCTAATTTGTTTTTTCTAACTACAGTTATTTCCCTAACTACACGTGTCATATATACATATCTGTTAGAAATAATTATATACAATGAAAATTGAAAATAAAAACTCCAAAGCCCTAAGCCATCTTTCTATCCCATTCCTCTCTTTGAAGAACACGGTAAAAAGTGGGTGTTTGTCCTCACAAACTCTTTCTGTGCATTTACAGGCATATCAAAATGCATGTAAATATATATTTTGATAAATATTATTGAATTATTTGTATATGAAAATTACATTTTTGACCTAAGATGTACAGAGAGCTTTCCATAACATGTAAGTGCATATAAATTTATCTTCTTCTTTTAAACTGCTCTATAATTTTTCCAGTGTGTGGGTGAAACATTGATTAATGAGTCATCACCTTATGGGTAGACCTGTGAGTGGTTTAGAGTCTTTTACTGACACAAGCAGTGTCGAATGAATGAATGTCTCTTGTTTAGAGAATAAGAACTGAGTGTATGAGATGTTTAGAGAAAAAGAACTAAGTGTATGAGATAATTTTTAGAAGTAGGTTTACTAGGGCAAAGGGTATCCTCCTTTTAAATTTCTACAACTGTTGATTAATTAAGATCTGTAGAAGTTGTATCAA
Organism: Rhinolophus sinicus; assembly: GCF_057876585.1. Classification (NCBI taxonomy): domain Eukaryota; kingdom Metazoa; phylum Chordata; class Mammalia; order Chiroptera; family Rhinolophidae; genus Rhinolophus; species Rhinolophus sinicus. Next base: position 113,644,132 of record NC_142501.1, on the reverse strand, counting down.
TTGACACCTTCATAAGCAGTGTATGAGGTTTTGTTTTGCTATAGCCTATCTCAGAATGTCAGTCAGTCAAGTGTTTGATTTGTTCCATTGGCATATTATTTTGGTTTTATTTTTAATGTATTGCTTAGAATCATCATATTTCCTCTTTGGGTGAACTGTCTTCTATCATCTTCTGCCAGTTTTCCTTTTGGATTGGGGGGATTTTCTTCTGGAGGTATAGGAACCATTTATATATTGAAATGATTATGTTTTGATGTCTTTTGCGTCATGAGCCTCCACCCTGCCTCACCCATATTGCTGCTTGCCAAGGCTGTGTTTTCAGTTGACTTAACTAATTCTTTTCTTCTATGAGCTCTGGATTTTGTGTCATAAATGACAGACTTTCCTTTTTTTCTGTTGTTATAATTACCTACTTTTTTGCATTTAAGTATTGATCCATCTGGGGAATTCATTTTACTGAAATACATGAGGTAAGAATCAATGACATTGAGTGCTTGCTGTCAACCAAAAATTGTGTTCCCTTTCCATAATATAAAACTGAAATTGAAACATGACAGCCACATCAAGGATGGATTTTCAGTCCTTTTGACTTGAATGTGTGACCGGTAAACAATTATAAAATATGTGAAGAAGTGGTATGTGTCACCTCCAGGCCAAGACTTTTAAAAAGTTCTCTGTCCGGTTCACCATCTAGACGTAAGCAACAGAGGATCCTATTTGAAATATGGCAACTTAAGTTACCAGAAACTCGGGTCTCTGAATCACCAGGGGCAAGATAATTGCTCAGTGACCCGTCGCATCTTCAGTGACTGTCACATGAAGGAGAACTACCCTTCCCTTGTGATAAGCCACTAAAATCTTGGGGCTTATTTATTAAAGTGGCTGGCCTGGCTTTACCAACAAAGAGTCCAATGAAGAGATAGGTGTCTCTAACCACTCGTGTCTGAGCACACTTTATTTTATTTAGTGAGTGTTCTGCCCACTGCCAGTGAAAGGGAATTGTTAGTAACCTAGCATCTGTAAAGGACCTGGAATGGAGGTGGTTTATCAGCGGGTGATTTTCAGAGTTAACCACACATTCAAGTGAGAATTCTGTTCAGTGCACCTGTGTCATCCGCATGAGTAGACCAGAACTTGGCAGAATCTGAAAGTAAAAAGCAGAGGTATATCAAACCAGTCAAAGCTTCTTATAATACACCTATTAATCATAATAATGCATTTCAAAGACGACATCTAGGACAAATTTAAATTAGAGTTGTATACCAGGACAACAGTAGAAAACCAGTGCTGGCTGAAGGCAACAGAGTTACCGATTTTTAGGAAATTTATTAATGACCTGTACCATCCAAAATAGGCATCATTTGTCAAGACCAATGGAGAACCAAAGATTTTATCTGCGGAATACATGAAGAAGGAGCTTGATGAACAAATAAAATGCCTAAAGTAAGTGGACCACAAATATTTGGTGCTTAAGCTGAGGTTGATTTAAAGCATGACTGTATGAACTTTTCCTCTTGGCTGTCTGGCACGAGCCAGATTTTACAAGTAGTTCTTTGAAGAACAACCTTGAAAACCAATCTAGTGCCTTACAGTAGTATTGAAGTACTTTGTGAGTGAGTCTTCTATTCATTTTTGCTGCAATCTCTTCAAAACCATTTGTGAATCTTGAATCAAAGGATTCAATGAAGGGAACACCTTGGATACTGAAAGTTTTGAAGCCTTTAGCAAATTGGAATTATTAAAAAGAGTGTGTAAATAGGAAGCCATTGAATTTGTCACTACCAAAGCGAGGAAGGATGTGAATTAAGCACAGAGAGCTCCGTGTATCTGGTTGAAGTTTGAAATGTTATAACTGTGTTTTGTAATTCCCTCCCTTTTGAGAAGAATTTTTTGATGAGCTTCCTGGGGATGAATTTGCATTTGTATTGAATGGAATGAAATAGAAAAGGCCTGTTATTTTGCAACATCTCCATTTGGTTTGGCAAAACATTCAAGATAATCAGAAATAGAAACAACTTATTTGCTGAGTTTTATGGCATAAAATATTTGTCTAAGAATGACAATGGCAATGAAATAATGAAGACAATGATGACGAAAATATTTGGACTGAAATATTTAAACATTTCCACACATAAAAGCATAAATAATAAGCTCCACATAGTAGAATTTCCCTGAACTTACCAGGAATCTCACCATCGGTAGAAACAGCATTTTTTTTTTTCCAATAAAATATGGGCTACAGAGAAGTGTCAATTAAAGGCGTCAATAAATTGAAATTCATTAATGATAAAATGCAAACTTGAAGAATATTGCCATTTTATAAACCAACTAAAAATAACAAGTTGGAGCACCGGAAAGTGAGGAGAGAAACAATGTGGCAAGAAAATATTTGAGGAAATAAAGGTTAAAATATTTTCAAATATGATGGAAAATATCAAACAGGTTCAACACAAGGGAAATAGGAAGTTATTTTGAAATGAATGGTAATGAACACACATCTTATGAAAATTTCTGGGTATAGTTAAAACTGCATTTAAAACAAAATGTGTAACAATGAAGGCTTTCAGAGAAAAGAATAAATGTTTAAATCCAAAGCTTGAACTACCACATTAAAAAGCTTGGAAATGGAAAGAAAATTAAAGACAAGGTAGAAAACAAGAAGAAATAAAGAGAAGAAATCAATGAATCAGTGAATGGAGAAATCATAAAGAAAATTCAGAAAGCCAGAATTTAGTTCTTGGAAAAATATGATGTCATCAATAATCCCTTGATCGAGACATAAAAGGATGTAATACACATGATCAATATCAAGAATTGCACAGGAGACATCACTGGGAGCTTGAAAATGATGCTAAGAAAATAATTAATGGCCACTTATGAATACGGGTAAATTCCTTGTAAGATAAGACATACCTAAACTGACCCAGTAAGAAACACGACATCTGAATGGTCTTACATTTTGCTAAAGAAAATGAATTTGAAATACAAAGCCTTCCCAGAAAAACTGAAGGCCCCGATGATTCCACTGGTGAATTCTGCAAATAGTTAAGGGAAAAATGAAGAAACGATATTAATTATTCATCATAAATTTCAGAAAATAGAAGAGGAGGATTATTGACCAGCTCATTTCCTGAAGGCAACATAACCCTGATATCAAAACTTGAGAAAGATGTTAGAAGTAAATAGAAGTACAGACCCATATCTCTCATGATCACAGGAACAAATATTGACAAAATAGTCACAAAACAGAGCAATATTGAAACTCATCACATGACATGATCAAATGTGAGTCAGCCTAGGAATGCAACGTCGGTGCCATATTAAGAAGTCATTCGTATATTCTGGATACTAGCCCCTTATCGGAGGCACTGTTTGCAAAAATCTTCTCCCATTCAGTTGGTGGCCTCTTTATTTTGTCAATGGTTTCTTTTGCTGTGCAGAAGCTTTTAAGTTTCATATAGTCCCATTTGTTTATTTTAGCTTTTACTTCCATTGCCTTTGGAGTCAAGTTCATAAAATGCTCTTTGAACCCAAGGTCCATAAGTTTAGTACCTATGTTTTCTTCTATGCAGTTTATTGTGTCAGGTCTTATGTCCTTCGATAGATGAATGGATAAAGAAGTTGTGGTATATATACACAATGGAGTACTATTCGGCGGTAAGAAAAGATGATATAGGAACATTTGTGACAACATGGATGGATCTTGAGAGAGTAATGCTGAGTAAAACAAGTCAGACAGAAAAAGCAGAGAACCATGTGATTTCACTGATATGTGGTATATAAACCAAAAACAACAAAAGAACAAGACAAACAAATGAGAAACAGAAACTCATAGACACAGACAATAGTTTAGTGGTTGCCAGAGGTTAAGGGGGCGGGGGGTGGGGGGTGGGAGATGAGGGTAAGGGGGATCGAATATACGGTGATGGAAGGAGAACTGACTCTGGGTGATGAACACACAATGGGATTTATAGATGATGTAATACAGAATTGTACACCTGGAATCTATGTAATTTTACTAACAATTGTCACCCCAATAAATTTAATAAAAAAAAAAAAAAAAAGTCATTCGACATAAAGAGAATTAGATTAGAGTAAGAAATGACATGATAATCTTAAAAGATGGATGAAAATTGTGTGACAGAATTCAGTATCTATTCATGATCAAGCATCTCAGCTTACTCAGAATAGAGAGGATCTTTCGCAACCTGATAGAAACCGCTATGAAATACCTCCAGGTAATTATTATACTTGATGTTTCCCATAGAGATGGGAACAAGGCAGGGATCCTGCACTTAGTATGTTTTCCCACGTTTTTCTGGATGTTTTAAACCAATGTAATAAGACAAGTAAGAAATAAAGATTATATCAGAGGAAATACAATGGCTTTTATGTGCCCTTCCCATAGTTGTATAGATATACTACTAAAATCTGCAAGAACTAATAAGTGAACGTAATCAAGTTACACTATATAAGGTAAGTTTACCAAAATCAATTGTATTTTTATGTACTAGAATAACATGGAAAAGGAATTTAAAATTAGTATTATTCAAAGTGCCATAAAAATAAACAATACTTGGAAGTAAATACGCCTAAACCTAGAAGATGTTCTTGAGACAAATTAAGGACATAAATCAATACACACGTAGACCATGTTCACAGGTGGAAGCATCCATAATCCTAAAATATCTATTTTCCAAATTGATCTGTAGATCCACCGTAAACTAGTCATGATCCCAGAAGGCTTTCTCTCTCTCTCTCTCTGTGGCTCTCTCTTGTTTGGATAAATTGACAGGCTGATTCTAAAATGAATATTTAAATCTAAGGAACCTAGAATCGCAAAAACAATTTGGAAAAGAAGAAAAATGTTGGACAACTTACACGACCTAATTTCAAGAATTACTGTACAGCTTTAATCTTCAAGGCAGTGTGGTATTGGCTTTAGTACAGATGATAAGATCAGTGGTCAGAAAAAAGCCACACTTAAATTGTCAACTGATTCTTTGACAGAGGTGCCAAGTTAATCCAAATTAATTAGGGAAACGATAGTCCTTTTACTAATGATGCTGGAAAAAACAGACAACTATTATGGAAAGAAAATGAATCTCTTTGCATACTTTGTGACAAACACAAGTTTATGGATCAAATGTAAAAACAAAACTACCGTGTTTCGCCCAGAATTAGACCTAGCTGGACAACCAGCTCTATCGCATGTTTTGGAGCAAAAATTAATATAAGACTGGGTATTATATTATATTATATAAGAGCCGGTCTTATATTGCAGTAAAATAAGACCGGGTCTTATATTAATTTTTGCTCCAAAAGACGCATTACAACTGATTGTCCAGCTGGGTCTTATTTTCAGGGAAACACGGTATCTGTTTTGAGAACAACACAGGGATGAATTTTTTTGTAATCTTGGAATAGGCAAAATTTTAGAGAAGACACAGAGAACTCTAAGCAAAAATGGAGAACAAAGGGGAAGAGGAGGAGAAAGAGAAGAAAAATGGGATTTCAAAACTTTGAAAACTTTAGTTCACCAAAATACACCTTTAAAAGAATGCATAGCAAAGCCCAAGATTGAAAGAAAATGTAAGTTGAGCTTTTACATAATAATGCATATTGGACGTATAATGAAAACAATACTCCATTCAAGCATAACATATACAAATCTGAAAAATACTCTTCATCTAGAGTAAAACGTTGTGTCATGTAGACTCGTATCTTGCTAAATTTCAAAGATGGAAACATTTCTGCACTTGGAAACAGCTATGTACACTACTTAGGAGGTACATGATGTATAGAAGCACTACCGAAAACCTGCACTCGGTGTTTGTGACAAAAGGGCCAAAATATTCTCCCGAGCATCAGAAACAGTCTTTCTCTGCTGGAATCCATTTTTGAAAACTCAGAAAGACGCAACAGCTAAAATTGGACTCTTTCCTTCTGAAATGGTAGATTAGAAAAATAGTAGATACTTTTTCCACTAGATGCCAAAATTACGTAGTGATTAAGGAGAAGTGATTGCTAGTTCATAGCATTTTAGGTTCAAATGCATATGCAACTTAAAAGCACAAAAACCTAATAGTAGCCTTAACGTGTTGTAATGTAAGGGTTTCATCCCAAGAAAGTTGTCAAAGCTATTACTGGTTTATCCTTGATTTTTAGCTATAAGCTTCCATGATTTATTTCTAATGATTTATATATTTTCTTTAATTTGTTTCACTTGACGTAAGGATGTTTCTCAGACTGTCTAATAATGTCTAGGTTTAATAACTGTATTATGTCTGTATGATCTATGCTTCTGCGTATTGGTAAATTCATTTTTATATTTCCTACTCAGTTTTATAAGGACAAAAAGATGATTAAATACTCAAATATTGGCAAAATCATTGTACAGACAAGTGTCGTGACACTGCCAAAAATGAACAGTCAGCAGTGTGGTTAGTTATGAACCGATTAACTTAATGCGAACTCACGTTTGGAAAGACAGTTGAAGGATTTAAGTGACAAATTTAAGGTGGGTTTTTAAAAAAGTGTTTGAAAATCAAACATCGGCTATAATACTACTGGTCCAGTCGTCACAAATTGACAAGTGAATATAATACCAACTAAAGAAAGGATTGGAAAGGTGGATCTTTTCTGGCCATTCTAGACTGAATAAATTGGTGAAATCCTGAGGCAAAAAGAGCAAATTTCCTTTCTTTCTTGACATATATACTGAAAAGAGAAAGAGATTTCTAGTTCCACAGGCCTTATTCACAAAGCAGATAAGTACAAAGTATACTCCAATTTTTTTAAGTAGATTTTTGGGTCTAAGGTGATAGATATTGAGGTTGAAAGTAAAACATTTCAAAATACAGAAGAGTTATCTCTGGGAATCAAGCTTTTAAATGCTTGTCTGTTTTATAAATCGAGATTATTAGATTTCAGTTTAGGGTACATAAAGTTGTTTTTTCCCCTTCTCTCATTTATGGTTTTTGCTTCTCCCAAGTTCTCTGCCTGTTACATCTCTGCTTTCTTAATTCAGGAAATGAAATGTCCTATTTCATTTTGCTCAGACCACCCAGCAAAAGACTGGGCCAACGCCCACCAAGGTCAGAATGGAACTCAGCGCTGCCCACGAGCAATCTCTGAAACTTGAGACACCTGGGCCTTGCACGAGCGCTCTGGGTACCCTTGACCTCAGCCACGGGGCTTCTGTGCGCATGCGCAGTTGACATCAGTCTCTGACCCGTGCACCGTTGCTTGGTTACAGCCATTCTCTGGGCTGAGAGATTCCAAACTTCCTAACTGCCCTGCTGGGATAGTGTGGCGACAGGGAGTTGGCTGCTCTAGAGTCTGCTGTTGGTTGGGCTCGGGAGAAAAAAAGCGTAAGAAGTGCTGAGGAGGTTCTGAAGCCCTTAGGCTTGGCCATGAAGAAGGTTATTGGCTTCGGGCTTCGGAAGGTTTTCGGAAAGAGATCACAGAGCGATGGTCTTGGCAGGCATCCTTGGACTGGAGATGGTGTCTCCTTGCAGTTTGGGTACCACATCCAAGACAGAGATCTCCCCCAAATCCACAAAGCTGCCTGCAGGGGCGACGTATCAGAAGTGAAGAGGCTTCTCTCGCGCCATCCAGAGAGATTGAATGACAGAGACAAGCAGAAGAGGTGAGAGGGCCTGCGAGGCCAGTGGGCACGGGCGGGCCTGGAGGAGGCTGGGGGACCTGGCAGAAGGGCTCAGCGGCCCAGGCTCATCCAGGTGGAGCTCAGCCCTCCTGTCACCCAGGGCGCTGTGCTGTGTTCCCTCGCGGGTGGGGACCTTACCCGGGTGCCAGTGCCCAGGCCGACTTTGTGAGCACCAGGAACAAAATCTCAAGGACCCGTCACTCATAATTCCCCTTATAGAGCACTTTACTGACAATGTTAAAGCGATTTAACTAAATATCAATAATAGAAATGAAAAGAAGTATATGCAGCATTTTATTTTTGATGTCCACAGTTTTAGACCATATTGATAAATACTATAGAAAAGTGCTTAATGAGAAAACGAATTCCCATAGTAGATCAACTTGTGGGCTAAAAATTCTTCAGCTAAAGCCCAGTATCCGTTTTCCATCAGTGTCCACCCAGGTATGTACGGTGTTCACTGAGGGGCCTTAGAAGGGAAGCTTCCAGGGGCACATGCTGTGGGCTTGCCTAGGAAGACTCGTTTTCTCCCCGTGTGTGCTCTTCCTCTAGGTATCAGTTTTACATAAGCCGGCTAAACTCTCAGGGCTTTACAAGTTTGGGTTGCACGTGCTGTCTCTTTGATTGTGGTGATGACATTAAGAATCGTTTTGCACAGTAGACAAAGATTTGCCCTTCTAGGTGTCAACAGGTGCTCTATTGCCACAATTTCTTTACTAAGAGCTGAAAAGAGAGATACATGATTGGAATATAGCTGAAAATGCCCAAACACCCTAATATAGGTAGGATGTTAGAGCTTGATAGTGACGGCATTTCACGTTAGTAGAAAAGATGAATTACTCATGAATGACGGAGAAATACCTGTTAAGTATTTGGAGAAAATTCGTTAGATTTTCATATCACAAAAATAAGTTCCAGATGTACTATAGATAAAAACTTATAAATATACGAAATGAGGAACGTACCAGAAGAAAACAGAAATGCCTATTTATACATTTTTTTATGTTGGCGAAGACTTGAAAAGCAAGAGTTCAGAAGGTTGGTTGAGCAATATAAGAAATCAGTAGTCTCTGTATATCAGAAAATAATATTAACAAAATAAAAGAAAATGTACTTGCAAATTATGTACGGCATAAGTATATCAGGGAAAAGTGTATCTTCGTTTTATAGAGAAGTGTCTGAAATCAACAGAAAAAACGCACTCGAATTTTGAATGGGACCAAGTTCTTTCTGTGTATCTGTAAGTGACCAATACTTAGTGTCCCAGGTGAGAAAAGGAATTCAAGTTGAAAGAGAGATGACAACTTCTTTTCCATCCTCCAAGGTTGAGAAGATGAGGAGCCATGGTACTTGTACTGCTGCTTCAAGTTTAAGTTGCTTCTGACTTTTCAAACGGGCAGTTGGTGATAAGTACCACATTTAAAAATGTGTGTTCCCTTTACGCATCAATTCCAAGTACTAAAATATCTTTATGAAATAATTAGATAAATCACATACAATTTGTTTTTCTCAGCACTGCTTACAATATCAATGTATTGTGAAGAACTCACATCAAGGGATTTCGTAAATAAATTGCAGTGCATCCGTAGGATGGAATTACCTGAGACCGTTGAAGGTGGTATGGATGATACATACATGCTCACGTGCAAAGATGTACTCTGGTAGCTCGGAAAAGGAGAAAAGCATTCCTTTGATTATACACACACATGGACTACGATATTATTTTAGCCCAAAATATGTGCAAACTTGATATCTGAGTATTTGTACTGTGACGTTTTCTTTTTAAAAAAATCTGATCTCTACACTGAACATATACAGAAATTCTAGTAATGGTTTATTATTAATAAAGTAATCCCAGGTAATATTTCATTATTCCCAGGTATATGAATCTTGTTCAGATTAAAACAATTTCTCACTTCTATTTTTTAATATATTTTTTTTAAAGATTGGTATTTTTGGCAACTTTTAGCCTCTTCAGAAGTAAAGGCAGTCTTTTTATCTGTGCCTGTAGAAGTTCATGTATCTATATTTCTGTACACACTTAGTTTTTTTTTTATTACATAGTGCTTCATTACCTATAATATTAAATGATTTTTGATTAATCATTTTGGTTCTGTCTTTGTGGAGATCAAAAAAGCACATATAAGTGATTATTACTATTGCAGAAGTACTGCTTTACTATAAAAATGTTGTTTACAAATGTTGAAATCTCCAGCTATAGTTATCCATTCTTTCAATCCATTTATTCATCAAATATACACTGAATAACTGTTACAGAGCAGACACAGTCTACCCAGGACTCTCAGAATCTATCTCTCAGGCCCTTTTCATCCTTAAAAAACTTTATGTTGCCCAGTAGGAGTGAAATGAAAAATTGTAAATGGAAGTATTTGTACCTAATCTCAATTGAAGCTTTTCCTCCCCCATTTCAAACAAAAGGATTTCTACAGTTAGGACGTTGTGAACAGTGACCAAATTTGCTGTTCAGCTAGTGTGCAATAGTATTAAATATGAATATTGATCATTGGAAATCATCCGATTTTCATATAATCTTTGAATCTCCACAGTCAATGAAATGAGCCATCCCTAGTCACTTGACTCCTGAGTCTCCTTTGGCGTCAAGTTTCTTGAAAATCAAAACAAGAATTACTTTGTGATTTTAGTCCTCTTTCCCCGTGATGCTCTTAAGAACGAACATTTATTTAGATGCCAACTTACGAGGAGAACTGCGGAAGGTCTGGTGTGTTTCCATTATTTCACTTCACGTCAGGCACCACGGGTGGTAGGATGCCCGTTCTTGTAAGTACCAGTAAGAAATTATTTAAATGCCGCCAACTATACTTTCAAGGCATTCTGAATTATGCATTGCCTTCCAGTGTCAGAGGTGTTAAAATATGAGAAAAGAAGCATCTTAGAACCACTGCAATGCAGTGTTCTTTCTTAATCCTTAAAACACAGCTGCAAAGTAGGTAGAATGATATCATTTTACTTAATTGAAATGTTGTCTTGTAAAGTAGTAGTGATGGTAATAATTCGGATAATATTACCAAACAGTTATTGAGTGTGTGTTTTGTGCTAGGAACCTAAGTAAACACTTTGCATAGATTCCCATTTAAGCCAACAACAGTGCCCTGTGATGTTAAGTACTATTTTTATCCCCATTTGTTGATGAGGAAATGGAGGCACACAAAGGCTAAGGGACAGCTATTAAGTGGTAGAGTTAAGTTAGGATCAAACCCGAGTTGAGCTGATTCCCCAGGGCATGCTCTCTGTAGTCGCTTAGGCTGCTCTTTCATTAGTGTGGCGAGTAACAAGAGCTCGTGAATGTTGTCCTTTGTGCAGAAGAAAACTCTGTGTTGGTTCTGAAGGCATTGGAGTAGTGTGTCATGTTTACAATTGCATGCAGAACTGCATGTTTGAGACGGTGCCCTGTAATGTCCTAAATGTCCTCTCACCCTCATAGGACTGCTCTCCATTTGGCCTGCGCCTTTGGCCGTCTGGAAGTGGTGACTCTTCTAGCAGAGAAGAAATGCCAGATGAATGTCGGTGACAACAGAAACAAGACAGCTCTCATGAAGGTATGTGGTAGCCAGCTCTGTCAACAGGAGATGGATTTGGTTTAATTATTTAGAATAAAAATGAATTTCTCTCAATTAACTATACCTAATTGTGGAAACTTGTGGAATGCTTACTTTGAATTCCCATAATTTACCGTTTATTTAATGACGTAATCCTGACAGGCCGTGGAGAGCCAGGAAGAGAAGTGTGCAACAATCCTACTAAAACACGGAGCGGACCCACATATGAAGGACTTCCGTAGCAACACGGCTCTCCACTATGCGGCCATGGGGCACAACACCGCGATAGCTGAACAGCTCCTGCAACACCAGGCAGATATGGAAGCAACCAATGAGGTATAGATCCACAGATGTATGTATTTATACACTATTTATAATACATGTGTTTCAGCCACAAGCATTTTATTTCTAGTCGATATATACTGCATGCTGTACATCAGGCCCTGTCGCCACAGAAACAAGTCAAAGCCAAGTCAGGAAGGGGAAATGGGTTGGCCACAGAAAGGGCCCAGCTCTGGCCTGTAACAGTCCTGTTACTGCGTGGGAGTGGGTGCAAGGCTCAGAGCCCACCGAGGACTGAAGACCTGGTGGGCTGGAAGTATGTGGGGGTGGCTGCTACAGGGCAGGGCCTAGGAGATGGGTGCTCCTGGGGGTGGGTGGGAGGAAGGGTGGAACTTGGGTCCCGGCCGGGGAGCTGGCGATATGCAGGTGGGGAGGGGAAGCAGCAGGACACAGGCCCTGAGCAGCCCAGGCCTCGGGGGTTCTGAAGATTGGGGCAGGAGGGCCAGTCACGTTTGGACATCCAGCCGGGGCATCCACCTGTGCTCCTAGCCACTCTGCCAGCCATGGCCCCCCTTGGGGTCTCCACCTCGGAGTGGGGCTCCTGCTCAGCCTCGTGGAGACGCTGGGCGGGTTGTCGTACAGAGGGAGCAGGTGATGGGGTTGCATTCACCCCTTTTTGTTCCTGGACGTACATCACCGCTCGCCAATGCAACCCCAGCAGGAATGCCCTTGGTTGACACAGGAAGGGTCAATTTTACATCTTTGGAAGCTCAAGCGTCCCCTGAATGCAAACAGTTGGAACTCAATTTTCTAAAATTTTACTTTACATGATCATACCTCTAAAGTAGCAGTAGAGGGCACAGCTCTCCTTTATGCACTTGTGACAAATTACTTGTGAAAACACAACTTGTTAGAGGCAACACTTCCTTTTTTAAGTGTTTTTTCACGTCCGAGTTGTTTTCCAATTAATGCAAAACAATGCAGGAAAGCACAATTTGCCTTTGAAATCGGCTTCTCCTTAAAACTCAAACGAACAAAAGCATTTTACAATATCATTGAAAACTTCCTGCTGTTGACAAGTTGCTATTTATAAACAAGTGATTTATATAAAGCTATTTAGCTCCCATTGGCCAAAGCCTGAGAGGGAAAAAGGAAAGGGAAAGGAAATAACTATGAGAAATATGCAGGGGAATTTGGAAATTGAACTATTGAGAGGAAATAACAAGAAGAGATTTTTCAAAAACTCATGGACACAGACAACAGTTCGATATTTTCCAGAGGGTAGAGAGGGGAGGGGTGATAGATGAGGAAAAAGGGTCAAATATATGGTGATGGAAGGAGAACTGACTCTGGTGGTGAACACACAATGCAATATACAGATGATGTATTATAGAAATGACACTTGCAACCAACTACTAACCAATGTCACCCCAATAAATTTAATTAACAAAAAGTGTTTTTTTATTTTTGTTTTCCTTCAGTTTATATGCTTAGTCAAGGTCCTCTGCAGTTTTGGGGGATAATAATCCTTAGCTTGGGAGAGAGAGTCAGTGAGTTTTAAACTCCCCCGAGACCACTTCTAGGAAGGCTCCGAATCCTCCAAATTACAGTGAACAGGTGGCAATTAAGTGGGAAACGAGGGAAGGACAGATAATTAAGTGACATATCATCCTGTTCTGGCAGAAAGAGCCACCTAGGTAAGAGTCTAAACTCTGCTGTGAAATCTAGACTGTCCCATGAGAAGAAAGGAGTTTAGCTTTAACGAAATCAAGTTGCATTTTGAATTATTAATCCCGTTTCCTCTCCTACCCAGGAAATTAAGTGTGCTTTTCATAAGTGACATGTCTCTTCCACTTTTATTTGGCCTAATCCTCAATGTCAGAGGAAATTGGTGACATAGGCGAGAGAAGAGACTGAAGTGATCGTCTACTGGACTAGTTCTCGGCTAGAATTGTGCTGGCAAATCAAAGTCACCCTAGGAACTTTAAAAACACTTACAATCATTCACAAGCTAGGCTCTTCCCTGAAGGTTTTGACTGAGTAAAGCTAATAAGGCCTGGACATGTGTTATTTAGAAATATTTCCCTGAGATTCGGATACAACTCTTGGTGAAGAACTACTAGTGCAATATATCAATTCGCAGATCTCAGATACTTAACTATCTCTAGAAGAGGTGGAGTTTGGGAGGTGATTACCCTCCAGCTCTCTCCTTCCCAACACTCTTCGCCTGACTTTTGAACTGTCTGTACCTCTGGGCTCGAGAAGTGGAAGGAAATATCATTGGCGGTATCTACTGGCTTAAAAAAGAACACCTTTTTCCTTTCAGCCATCAGTCATTCACTGGCGCTCAGAGAATCTTCAGAAATTTGCTGATGGGTGGTCTCCTAATGCACAGAATCGGGCCCTTTAAGAATTTTGCATGTTTGTTTGTGCTCCACTTGTTAGATCAACAAATGCTTACTGCAAGCAGGGTTTCCTGCAGTAATAGGAAATTGTGAGCCTACTTTTTTGCCTGTTGTTCTGTAAATCTCCAGTTTTCTTTTCTTTGTTTTTTAGTTAAATTTATTGGGATGACAGTGGTTATTGTATTTAAATAGGTTTCAAGTGTACATTTCTTTTTATTTTATTTTTATTTTTATTAAATTTATTGGGGTGACAATTGTTAGTAAAATTACATAGATTTCAGGTGTACAATTCTGTATTACATCATCTATAAATCCCATTGTGTGTTCATCACCCAGAGTCAGTTCTCCTTCCATCACCATATATTCGATCCCCCTTACCCTCATCTCCCACCCCCCACCCCCCACCCCCCTTATACTCTGGCAACCACCAAACCATTGTCTGTGTCTATGAGATTCTGTTTCTCATTTGTTTGTCTTGTTCTTTTTGGTTTATATACCACATATCAGTGAAATCACATGGTTCTCTGCTTTTTCTGTCTGACTTATTTCGCTCAGCATTACACTCTCAAGATCCATCCATGTTGTCACAGATGTTCCTATATCATCTTTTCTTACTGCCGAATAGTATTCCATTGTGTATATATACCACAACTTCTTCATCCATTCATCTATCGAAGGACATTTTGGTTGTTTGCATGTCTTGGCCACCGTAAACAAAGCTGCAATGAACATTTCTATAATGCGTCATCTATATGTCATATTATGTGCTCACCACCCAGAGTCAGTTCTCCTGCCTTCACAGTATATTTGACCCCCCTTACCCTCCTCTACTATCCACCGTCCCCCCTTACGTTCTGGTAAGCACTCAACTGTTGTCTGTGTCTATGAGTTTTTGTTTCTTTGTCTTGTTCATCTGTTGCTTTCAGTTTCCTATCCCTCATATGAGTGAAGTCGTATGGTCCTCGACTTTTTCTGTCCGATTTGTGTTGCACAGCATAATAATGTCATGATCCATGCGTGTTGTCCCAAATGGCAGCATTTCATTTGTTGTATGGCACAGCAGTATGCCTTAGTGTATACATACCACATCTTCTTTATCCAGCCATCTATTGAAGGACAGTGTGGTTGTTTCCGTTTCTTGGCCACCGTAAATGATGCTGCAGTGATCGAAAGTGTGTGATAAACTCTCTCAGTATGTCTGGGAAATTCATAGAGCCGTGGCATAATCACGATGGTAGGTTTAAACATGAAATCCCATGAAGTTAGTAGCAATACAGATGGGAAGTGTCAATAATTTAGTGTCAGCAGTCCTCTAATGTAATTATCCATTGGATTAACAATCTGAAAAATGAATACAGATAGATTATGGTTTGAATAAGAATGGGAAAAATTCTTGAAGTGGGTGTAATGAGTCTAAGTGACAGTTTTGTTGCATGTTGGGGCCCAGATTTTTAATGAAGCTTATGATACTAAAAAACGGAAAGATTTTACATACAAATATTCACATTATACACAAACATTTGGAAAAGGCAGATAACAAATCCCAAGTGGGCCATAGACTAGTTGTGGCTCCTCGATATGTTTAGTTTGCCCCCCTATGTTGAACCAACATCGAGAGTTTGGGGACCGATGAAGAAACAACGATGTCAAGCTTCTCTTAACGAATCCAGCCTGGTCCCCTTGAGCCCTGACTACAGTGGGTGTCCTGTGGAGAGGCTGCGCCTCTTCTATGAGACATGTGTTCCCCAGAGTGCTGCTGTCCCCACCTGGGTTCTTCACTTACTTGGGTCCCCTTCTTTGTCTCCGGAAGCACTGGAGTGTGCGATTCCTCTCGTACAGAGTATTTTGATAAACATTTCAAGATTTTCAAGACAGTCCATGTTGATTTATTATATGTGTTCTATGTTAATCTCCTTAGAATGAGAGTAAGTTTTTCAAGCTAGAATTCCTAAGTTGTTTTTCTTTTAAAAAAACAAAAAGAAAAAGAAAAAAACCTTCCTTTTTCATTATACGTCCTATAAATGATCATACCCATGGAAATGGCTTTAAGTCTTATGAGGTCAGTGATGGCTATAGTTGTAGGTGTCATGCATATTCCAGTCAGCATTCTATCTTCCTCCTCAACAGGGTTCCTTAAAACTGCAAGTGATTTAGTCGCTTTCATGATGCTAAAAGATCAGTATTAAAACGTTAACTGATAAGCCATGATATTTTATTTCGGAGTTATATTTTGCCTGAGCCGTAAAATAATTTTAAGTAGCAATTAAAATAGACCCAGAATAAAAACAGATTTTTTCAAAAAGTAGATAGGGATTGGGGTCCCAAGATTATCATCGTAACTGAGAATGAAATTTCACATTGAGCTTACCAACAGCCCAGATAAAAACCCATCATCTTATAATGGGAGAAAACCCATGGACCATTTAGCGATAAGCAATCAAAGGTCATTTGAAGCCTAACTCTTTTTAATTTAGAGTCCATTTCTTTAGTGACCCTTTTGGAGCAGGAGAGCCTGAAGTTGACATCTGGGATCCTGAGAACATGGATAGAAGAGAAGCAAGCATGTTTGCATAAGCTGCAGAAAACCTTCACCTCTGTTGGAAAGCTCTCCAAACTATATCCCTGAAATTCCATGATATTTCAAACGTTAATGTTTGCCACAGAAAAGTATTGTCAAATCGGGAATAAGCAACCTGAAACACTTCTTTAGTAATAGCCATATAAAGCACAGTTTTATAATACTTCTCAAACACAGGTGCTCTTTCTGGAATCTTCCTACTGGGCCACAGTAGTTAATTTCTGGTAAAGTACATATTCTTTGGAATACAATGTAACAAACACTGCCCCAGAAACAATTATTTAGGTTTTCAATTCAATAAAACGACTTAAAGCATTTACGTCTATGATTTCGAGCTTGGAGACACAGGGATGAAGAATAGCCCCTGCCCTCCAAAAGCTCCGGGTTCAGATGGGAACGATGAAATCACTGCAGTGCAGTGCGGTAGAGACTGTGATAGGAGCAAAGATTTTGGAACCAGGGCTGTCAGTGTTTGAGGGGAGTTCTGGAGAATGAGGTGGAAGTTCATCCGTTGGAGAGGAAGAAGGAGGATATTTTAAAGGGAAGGAGCAGCAGATGACAGCACAGAGGGCTACTTTGTATTTACTTTCTCTAGTGTATGTTCAAGTTTAGAGGATCTTTTATGAGTTTTCAAATTTGATGTAGAACTATGTAGTTTTTAAGCTGTAAAATGTTTTCTGTTTTACAGTTTGATTTTACACCACTTTTATTTGCTGTGCATCGGAAGAGCCAGGAAATGGTGGAGTTTTTACTCGAGAGACATGCAAACATACATGCAGTTGATAAGTGGAAAAGGTACAGTGGTTTGTTCTTTTGTTTTTAAACTTAGAACTGTTTTAGAGCGGTAACAGTTACTCAAGTCAGAAAGATTAATAAGAAGAGGATTAACCTATGATTACAAAGTGAAAAATATCAGCACATCGTCCGTTAGGTAGAAAAGCAATTATTCTGACTGGTGAACTGGAAGAACCGTATCCTGCAGGATTCATATTCCTTTATGATACCGACTGATGTCATTTGTCATTGCAGTTTGGGGTCACGTGGTATTATATTAGCTAAAGGGTTTTCACTGTAATTTTACTAGTTTTGTGTAGTATGGGGTCTGACTTAGTTTATGACACAATATGGGATTTAGTCTCTCTGACAGTTTTTTTAACCTCTGCCGCGTATTCAGTTTTCCTTAAAAGATGCACGTTAAAGGTAAATAGGAGTTGATTTTGTTGTTTGGATGACTCTGCTTGAAATTGTTTTCTTCAAGGAATGCTGATGTCATAGGGATTTCCCTAAGTGACTGTGAATTGCTACTACCAGATGTTCCTCCGTTTTTATCCTTTTTCATTTCTAGTCTATTTTGATGTGTTTTTGTTTTATCATTTTTAATTGGTGTGGGTAGAAGGGAGAAAGACAACATTAACTGAATAAACTTCTTCTTTAATGAAACAAGTCATGGATGGGTGATAAAAAAAGAGATGGGCTTTCAGTTCACTCAGGACTGGGTTCAATGCTCAGCTTTCCTACGTGTCACGTGTGTGACCATGGGAACATTACTGTCATCACCACACATGTTTCCCGATGTGGAAACGAGGAAAATCATATCTCCTTCGAGGATGGTCGTGTGTCACGACCTGGCGTGTAATTCGGTGCCCAGCACGTGCTTATGCGCACCATTAACTTCAATGATGACAATGATTGCTAGAATTATTATTAATACTATTGTTTTGAGCCTGCCAACTAGCTTTAATTTACCTGACTTCTAGCTGACTTTGGATGTAACGTATATAAGACTAAGGAAGAAACGGGAAATTCTTCATTGAAATCTTCACCTACTTCAGATAAGTGACCTCAGCAGAGTGACTTGTCTATTAAAGAACTTTAAATTAGCAACTTCTAGGTAGTACCCAAGTGGGGCAAGAGGCTTTTTGTTTTTGTTGTTTTCATGTGCCTTCATTTTAGCTTTGGACATAATTTACAAAGATGAACACTTAAGCATGTAAATGGTCAATTCTATACAGATAAGCAATATATTGCACTTGGTAGAGTCTCTCAATGTTGCTGTTTAGGTAACTTACAGTTCCTAAGGGTGAAGTTGTCTGTCTGTTATTTCAGAACAGCCCTCATGCTTGCTGTAAAGGCTAAATCCTCAAATATAGTCCGGCTGCTGCTTCAGGCAGGTGCAGATGTCTTTGCTCAAGATGACTTTGGATTCACTGCAGAAGAATATGCTTTATCTAAAGGTTTGAAGGAGTAAGTGTTTACATTGACATGCTAATTATCACAAAACTGAACTTCCAAATACTTTAACTGTTACTTCTTAGGTAACAGGTGAGACTTCATAACTGGGTTCAGGCAGTGGGGGCATGGCAGTGAGTTAGTAGATATCCTCAGCCAGAAACCAAACAAACGGTCAGACGTGGAAGACGTAGCAAAGGGACAGATTCCTTATCCCAGAACTTTGAAGACCTTTATCTCTAGGGATCCCAACATTCTCCATTTCATTCCAAGCATAACCCCTGTGTGTCAGGTACCAATAATGTCTCTTCTCTGACTTTTTCAACTAGTTATTTGGGGGTGTAAAATGTACAGTTTAGCAGGAAATTCTCTATTTTCTGGAGGCTATCGGCTATGCTCTCCCCCTTGAAATTTTCAAGAAGCCAAAGTGTTCCCTAAGTCCAAGGGGGACCATCCTCTTTCACAAGTCAGATGGAGAGGGAACGAAGGTCATTCTGGTCATTCATTGGTTTCCATTGATTGTGTTGCTGCAGGCTTGCTGTAGCAACGGGTCCTGTCGTCATGACTACCTGTGCTCCCAGGTGCCCTTGCTGATCCCGAGTCCTCGGTGTTCGTGGTTTTCCACACTTGGACTTCCAAGTGACGATATTTTTTACTTGACACGCATGTGTTTGTTTACATTCTCAGCCCCTATTCCAGAGCACCAGCACCCTGTCCCGGGAGCTTGGACTTCTAGCTTTAGCCACACACACCCTTCCCCAACACTGAAAAACAAAACTATGCGGGGCCCACATCTTAGCCCAGACCTCATGATGACTTACCCTTTTGAGTGTCTTGTTTTGTCTTCTGCTAGCACATGTTAGTTGGAACATTCTGAGCTGTCAGAGAGGTGCCAGTAATGCTGCAGGAAAAGATCAGACTTTCCTTTCTCCTTTGTTACCAGATCTGTACGCCAAGGCCACTTGCTATCCCATGGAGTATCTTTCTTTAGGTCCTGGAAGGTCCCGTAACGCCTTTCCCACAGTAGCAGGCACTAACTTGCCTGTGATTCCTTAGTTAAGATGAGGCTCAGTGATCTGTTTTCCAAAATAATGAAAATCTGTCAAGTGACTTGACTCTCCCTCAAGTTTCAGAATATTTAAAGTTTTGCCTGACATGGAAGCCAGTAAACAGGAAGCTCTGGATCTAAAGGAGGTTACTTGGTGTTAGACTAGCTGCACCCCTTCCATGCCTCATGAATGTGCATGTGTTATATCTTCCAAGTCAACTGGGGATGCCTAGGAAGGTTAGAAAGATCTGATAGTTCAGAGTTTCAGGAGGTAGTCATGAGACAGAAGTAGTCCAAGCCAGGTCTTGACTTCTATACGTTTTCTGCCACTGGTGTGATTAGCTACGATAATAGGGGGCAATTATGTTATCTGACTTATTGAGGTAACATATTTCTAAATGCCTTTAATTACAAATTACATAATAGCTGAGATGTACTGAATTACAAACCACAAAGAAAGAGTAGCTAATAACCAACATTTAAAACATTTTCTGTAAACTGCAGCATTTGAATGTTAAATAGAACCTATGAGAAGCACACATTAGATTTATTTGGAATTCCAAAACAATTTCAAAAACTAAAGCTCAAAAAAACTTATTCCATTGCCTTCCATTTTGTTGTATTATCTATTTGATCCTCTGACAACCTATAAAATAAGGCAGTGAGCTGCTTGGTTTGTAGAGGAAAACTCTGAGCCTAACAGCAGTGACTTCTCCGACAATGGATCTTGTGGACTATGGAACTAGGATTTCTCAGTTCTCGCCACTTGCCCCTGCTAATTCTAATTAACTGACTGAACTATTCTGCCCTCACCATGACTGGTTCACCTTGCTTTTTTGTCTTCTTTAATCACATGCTTAAGAAAAATTTTGTACAACTTACCATGTTGTTGTTTTTTTAACTTAAGTTGATAGGGGTGACAACGGTTAGTAAAATTACATAGGTTTCAAATGTCCAATTCTTTAATATATTGTCTGTATATCACATTGTGTGTTGACCACCCAGAGTCAGTTCTCCTTCTGTCACCATGTATTTGACCCCCTTTACCCTTTTCTACTATCTATCCCCTCTTCCACTTACTCTCTGACAGCCACTGAACTGTTGTCTGTGTCTATGAGTTGTTTTTTCTTTGTTTGTCTGTAGAACTTACAAAATTGAAGCGTATGGGATAATTCAAGTTTTTATATTAGCTCAGACATTACCTGAAATACTCTAAGAATTCCATGTTTTGATAAATGTGTTCCTGTCAGTTATACCACAGTAATATTATCACCTCTTTTACACATAGCGACGCCAAACTAATTTCTGATTGCAAAAAAGAGAGGAGATGGAAAAAGTCTTCTGACAATAACAGTCGAGGTAAGACTCCTAATAGTGAAGTATACTTTGTGGTCCTACCAGACATACAGTAAGACTAAGAAAGTTTTGCTATTGAAAGAGCTGTTAAAGCAAAATGTGTATATTGCATGTATATTTTTTCTTTCTTAGTTAATGTCTTTCTTAATAGTCTAGTATTCAGAATTATTATAAAAGTGAATTGTCGGTATTTAAAATCTGAGAGCGTATTGTGTGAAAAGAAAGTCATTTATCTAGTCATGACCCCTACAATCCCATATGATATTTGTGTAAATACGAAAAATGATTTTTAAATCAGTATGTTGTATGTTTCTTCTATAATCAATCACCTTGCAACAAGTTGGACTTGTTCTAAAAATGGACCTTTGTTTAAATTTTACATCAAATGGCTTACAGGTAGTGAATGAATTCTTGTGATTACATTGTGGTTTGTCTCACCATAATGTAACTAAAACTAGGAACTCAACAATACCTTCCTAGTCCCATAAACAAATGGCAAACAGTAAGAACTGCAAAACTTAGCCAGTGTGAAGGAATCGCAGTGAGACTGTTTTTGAAAGGTATCTCCTGATGCAAGTCAGTAAAGCTGTGCCTTGCTGAGAAGCATGGGTTATTTTCCATGTGGCTATGCCAACAAGTTCTCACTAGTATCACCTTTTTTCCTCATAAGTCAAAACAGAGTGAGACATGTTGACCTCATTAGAAGAAGCTGTTTTCTTCTGTTCGTTGGATAGTTGTCATGACAGTGTAATTTCTCTAGAACAAGATGCTCTGTAGCCATTAGTGAAAAGATAATCACAATAAATGTTCCCATAGCCCAACTTAGGACTCGAAAGATGATAATAAAAGTACAGAAAAGTTTCACAATGACAAAAACGCTATTCTACTCACTGGATGTGGCACCTTGTGCATTGTACAACATGAAATGCCCGAGGACCCCTTAAACATAGTAGACCTCTATCAAAGCACTTGTGTCGGTGGTTTTGCAAGTTATAGGAAACACAGAGATGAGACGGAATTTGATCTTTAATGTGCCCCTAATACTTTAGAGCTGTCCCTGGTTTATTTCTGGGGTTTCTTAAAACAGAATTTTCAAGGGCAATCTTTTCATTCATTTATTTATTTGCCTCTGCAGCCGTTTGCTATGTAAGCATCAGGTGTCTTTTAGGTACTAAGTATTATTTTGATGTTGCAGAAGACAAGCGTTTTAAAACCACAGTCCCTACCCTCCAAGAGCTTGTTCTTATCATTGTCATTGCTATTATTTACTATACGTTACACAGTGCTTACTAGGTGCCAGAGCCCACTGAGAGCTTATCATTATCATTATTGTTTTTTATTGGGTGTGTAGTATGAGATCTGACAATTAAGTTCGAGAACTCGCCAGCGTGCACTTACATTATTAGCAGCACTGTACAAACAGCTCAGTAAGGTTTCATAACCTTGGTATATCAGTGTCTCAGAGCTGTGTTCGTGTTGACGTGTGGCAGTGTCTTGCTGAGTGGCGCTCATTATTGTTGTTGCATATTTTTGTGTGCCATTGCGAGGCTGTCTGAGCTTGAATTAGAGCTATGATCAAACATTAAATTTCTTGTTAATCTTGGCAAGAGTGGAAGTCAAATCAGGAACATGTGAGTCCAGGTTCATGGGGATAATGTCGTGAAGAAAACGGCCATGTACAAATGGATTAAACGTTTTTCTGAGGGGAAAGATTGCGTCACTGATGAAGAGACGTCAGGGTGGCCAATAACGACCAGAACTGAGGAAAACATTGCAAAAGTTCATCGAATTGTGAGTCAAATGCATCGGCTGACTGTGAGAAGCATAGCAGACCAAGTACACATCGATAGAGAAACAGGAAAATTTTAACTGAAAATCTTGGCATGAGAAAGGTGTGTGCAAAAATGGCTCCAAAGGAGCTCACTGATGAACAAAAGCAAAGGAGAGTCAAAGGTTGCCAAGACCTTTTGGATAGTCAAGACAATGTTTTGAGCCGTGTTTTCGCTGGTGATGAAACATGGGTGTACCATTACGATTCTGAAACAAAGCATCAAAGTGCACAATGGAAGTCAGCCAATTCTCCACGACCAAAAAAGTTCTGTCAGTCCAAATCAAGAGTCAAAACAATTTTACTAACCTGTTTTGATATCAGAGGGATTATTCATGATAGATTTGTACCAACTGGACAAACAGATAACAATGTTTAGTTTTGGGAAGTTCTGAAAAGACTGCATGAAAATGTTAGAAGAAAACAACCTCAACATTTGGCCCACTATTCATGGCTGTTGCATGACGGCAACGCATCAGCTCACACGGTACCGTCTGTGAGAGAGATTTTAGCCAGTAAACAAATAACTGTATTGACACACCCACCCTACTCATCTGATCTGGCCCCCAATGACTTCTTTCTTTACCCGAAGATAAAGGAAATATGGAAAGAAAGACATTTTGAAGACATTCAGGACATCAAGAGTAACACGATAACAGCTCTGATGGCCATTCCAGAAAAAGAGTTCCAAAGTTGCTTCGCAGAGTAGACGAGGTGCTGGCGTCAGTGCACAGCTTCCCCAGGGGTGTCCTTCGAAGGTGGCCATAGTGATACTCAGCAGTGAGGTATGCAGCACTTTTTCTAGGGTGAGTTCGTGAACGTAATTGTCAGACCTTGTGGGCCAGACACTCGATGTCCATGCTGACGATTTCGGTTGTAAAAATCTGGGTAGGATTTTAGGGAAGTGTGCAGCGTGAGTGGGAGTTGGCCAGATAAAGAGCAGAAGGACCGTGTTGGGCAAGGGAAGAATAATCAAGATCACAGGTTTGGCAGAAGGAAGTGCAGACATAGGCTAAGACACACAGTGACCTTTGCAGATTTACGAGCAGTTCAGTTTTGATGGTATGAAAAGCGTGCTGTGGGAATGGTTGAGAAGGTGGTGAATACCTAGGTAAGGCAAGCTTAGGAAAGTCTTTAGTTCTAGACAAAGGAGTTGCTCTTATCCTGTAGGCCTTGGGAAGTATATCAGTTAGAATGTTTTAGCCGCAGGTAATAGGTGACCTAATTAACAGTGGTTACCACAGGAGGAACCAGGATGGTTTTGGTGGGTCTGTGATGCCATCAGGATCCCTGTTGTTCTCCCTGTTTCAGTTGTGAGGTCGTCAGTGTTTTGTTTAGGTCCCATTTGCTGGCTGGTTAATTAGCAACGGTTCCAAGCATCATATTCTCACATGACGATATCCAAAGACTGAGGACTGCGTTTCTGCAGGGGTTTCTATTTTCCTTTTATGTTTTATGAAAATATAGTTGGCATACGATATTATATCAGTTCAGGTGTAGAACATAGTGATTTGACATTGCTATAACTCGTGACGTGATCACCACAGTATGTCTAGTAAGCATCTATCACCCTTCAAAGTGACTGCGATATTTTTGACATGTTCCCTGTGCCGTTAACTGCATCCCTGTGGCTTAGATATTTCATCACTGGAGTTTGTACTTCTCATTCACTTTCCTTTTCATTCATCTCTTCAACTCCCTCTCATCTGGGAACAGTCAAGGAGCTTTTTCTAGCTATCGGTCTGTTTCTGTTTTGTTTGTTTTGCTTTTTTAGGTTCCACATGTAAATGAGATCATAAGGTATTTGTCTTTCTCTGTCTTCTTTCACTTCACATAATACCTCTAGGAACGTCCATATTGTTACAAAGGGCAAGATTTCATCTTTTATGGATGAGTTAGTATTATATCAATGATATTATGGATGAGTTAATTATTCTAATATCAGTCATAGTATTACTGTATACACACACACACACACACACACACACACACACACACACCTCCCACAGACACACATATCAAATCCTCTTCATCCAGTCATCTATTGAAGGACACCTATGTTGCTTCCATATCCTGGCTACTATATATACTGCTGCAGTGAGCATAGAGGTGGAGATATCTTTTCAATTTAGTGTTTTGGTTTTCTTTGGACAAATACCCAGATGTAGAATTGCAAGATCTCATGGCAGTTCTATTTGTAACTTTTTGAGGCATCTCCTTACTGTTTCCCACAGTGGCTATAACAATTTACAAATCCAAAAACAGTGCAGGCTCGGTTTTCCCTTTCCTCCACTTCCTCGCCACCATTTGTTATATGGGACCATTTTGATGATAGCCATCTGACAGTCATGAGGAGGTATTGCACTGTGGTTTTGATTTGCCACAAGCCATGATAAACAGTGATGTCCAGCTGTGTGATTCTTTTAATAGAAAGAAAACTGAGAGGCTGCCAGTAGACCCACGTGACATTTACAGGCTGGGGTCTGGCACATGCTGGTACCCACACCAGTTAGTGGTAAAGCAGTCACTGATTAGCTTAGTATCATCATTTTTCTCTGTGGAGCTGGAGAGAGGCCATGCTCTTTGTGTATTGGGACAGGAAATATCCACAGAGCATTGTGGTTCTCCAGTGAGAATGAAGACGAAGAAATGGCAAGTGGGCAGGGACTCAGCAGTGGTTACTGCAGGGATCATGGGAGAGTTTTGAGCAGACTAGGAAAAAGATGAGATGGCATTCGGACACTCTGGTTGTGGTATAAAGCAGGGACCAGCAAGCCTATTCTGTAAAGGGCCTGATTTTAGGCCATGTGGTCTCCGTCATACCTACTCACGTCTGCCATTATGGTGTGAAAGCAGTCGTGGGCCAACTGAATGGGCAAGCTGTGCTACAGTAAAGCTTTATTTACAAAAGCAGATGGCAGGATGAAGTTTGCTGGCCCCCTCACATAGAGGCTAGTTTGTAGAAAAGCGCCTACAAATAACTGGCAGACAAAGGAGGCTTTTACTTCCTTGAACTAGTATCAGTGCGCTATGATGTTTTCAGCCATCCATTTTGAGAGAAAAAAAGTCAGGAAGGTTAATTTATTCCATTTAACATGTTGGTGTTTGCTGGCTTATATCTTTCTCATTTGTTTTGCTGACAATAAATCCTATTCATTTAGGAAGTAACCATAACACTAGGTGGTGTTTCATTTTTTCCCCCCCTGTGAAAGCCATCTGCTCAGAGCCCCTGTTTGACTAGGGCAGTGGCTGTGGCAAAACAAAGCAGAGCCTGGAGAGTGTTATGGTTAATACGATTTAGTGATGATTGAATGTAAAAAGATAGTGGAGAGAGAGAAAGTCAGATGATTCCTAGGTTTCCAGATTGTGCACTAGCATTTCAATGGGACATGAGAAGAGTGACTAGGACATTATCAGATGGAGAGCAAAGAGCAGCAGGTCAATAGGGAAGCACGTGTTTTTCTCTGAATGTTGAGTTTCTTGGTATATCCATGGGTAACTCATCCTACATGTTGGATATAATTTTTTGTTTCATTTTCACTTACTCTGTTAACCACTGCCTTTTCATACGAGAGCTATGTTTTTAGTTTTAGAAGAAATGAAGAAATTTAGAAACCAAAGGAACTCTGTAATCAGTGTACATTATTATACTACAAGTGATAGTTATTTGTTTTGGGGGGGTTTTGTTTGTTTGCTGTTATTCATTGGCTTAGGATCTGATGATATATGACTTACAAGGTAAAAAACCATGATTTCTATACGCATTTGCCACTATGGTGAGGGATGAGAAAAATGGCATCACACGCTGCTATACAGCAATGACTCTTTGGACCTTCCTGCTCTATGAGGTGAGTCCGGATAGACTCTCAAGCAATGAGGGAAACAGTCTCAGGGGTTGTACTTGATAAAACTGGAATCACAAAGTCTTTCATACTTGCCCTACATTGGAGAGATGGCCGGAAAGAGTCTGTTTCCATGTTTTGCCGTGCTGCAAATTAGACTGCCTCTTGACTAAGCTGCTAATAACAGGGTGTTTCATCCTAAGCTGAATACCCTTGACCGAAGAGCGGCACCAGTGGTACTGTGTAAGAGCAAAAAAGGGTTCAAACTGCTCTTCATGACGGAAGTCCAGAAACATCATGCTATTTAAATTTGACCTTGTTAGCTTATGATACTAATTTTACTACTGATACCATTTTCGTTCATTCTGATGGGTCTGGTTAGGATTACAATCATTGTAAGTAGCACTTGACTTGCAGCTATCAAATTTTTGCACATCCCGTTTATTTTTCTTTCATTTGATATAAATATATAATACAGACAAACATACATAAGGACATACATATACATATATATGTGTGTGTATATATGTATGAACATATAAATATAAATATATATACACACATATAAATAGGAGAAATGTAAAGGATCTGCATGTATTAATTGCCGACCAATAGTATCATTACTATTCATTCTACTATAGCCTTCAGGGGTTGTCCCAAAGAAATGTTTTTACATCACTTCAGTCTGACGCTTTCAAAATTCTGTGTTTTTCTGTTGTGTATTTACACTTTATTTGAATTTTTTCTTTAACAGTGGATGAGTGTTCTACATGCAACAATGCGAGGAGGTAGGATTTTATGGATTTCTAAAATTGCATGTTAACTAAGAGACTGCAGAGAGAAGCCAGTAAGCTTTAATGAGTGTTCTGCTCTGGATTAGGCCCTGTACTATGTGCCTAACATTGGTTCTCTCAGGTCGTCGGCACAGTAACTTCGCAAAGGAGCTGTGCTGTTCGGCCTGGTTTTTATTCATTAGACGTGTGTGTTCCGGGAGGTGGATTAGTTGACCCCTGTACCATAGTTACAAGTGGCTGACCCGTGATGTGACCTTCGGCCTGCTTGGCTTCCCAAGCCCCTTCTCTTGTCCCTCAGCCTGTACTGAGAAGTGCCTGGACGGGTCTGGATTCAAGGTTCAGGTGCAAGTCAGGTGGACTCAGAGAGTCCCGTTTAGTGACGTGTTAACACTGATTGAGAAGTGTCCTCCCAAGCCCAGTGAGCGCAAGCTCTTGTGTTAATGTACTCCACAATTGCAGCAGTCTCGAGAACCTTGTTTTCACCATCAGTGTTGAAGGCAGATCTCAGTTCGCTGTGGCCACAGAACCACAGGTTGTGCATAAGCAAGACCTAATCAGGCAGGTGTTTTCAGGTATAATGCGATGTAGCCTTCTTGGGACGAATCGTTGTTCTGTAAGTGAAGAACATGTGTGTATAGATCATGTTGCATTACTGCAGCACAAATTGAGATGATATTTCCAATTGATTTCTCTACTTACTGATGTCTCAGCCTGTGTTTCTCTTCTGGCTGATACCTTTCCCTTGTTCTTGGAAGTTCTTTCCTTTTTTCCAGACTCTTTCTTCCTTCTTCCATGACTTTTCTTGATTTTTTACCTGTGTCTCTGCTTTTCTCAGGGTTTTTTTTTTTTTGCTGTTCTGTTACTTTTTTCCACTTCTGCCAGCTAAGTGTTCTCCATTTTTCTAGACAGAATCAAAAGTCCATAGAATTCCAGGTGTTGAAGGGATGTTAGCAATTAATTATTCAAATACCCCCTAGTACTTCATGCTGCCGTTAATGTTTTGGTCAAGTGGTTGATCACATGAGTTTGAACTCAAAGAGATTATGTGACTTATTTGAGTACAGTGAGTGATGAAATGAGATTAAGTGTAGGTGTCTAAGCCCAGTACACTTCCTTCTTTATCATCATTTGGGTGAGTGTTTTAATAATGGAAAGGTCTAGTGACTGCAGTGGAAGAAGATAAGAATGGAATTAGCAGTTGAATCCAAGTTTCAAGAGGAACAACACAGGTTGGGATAGGAATAAGGCTTTTAGAGCAGAGATTAGAGATCAGATAAGGGAAAAGAGATCAGAATAGTAGGGTATGACAAGGTAAAGAGAAATTACAAGAAGGAAGGACACAGGATGTTGGTAATCGTCTAAAAAAGCAGATTAAAATAAGGGGTGCAAGAGCGTCCTGAAAATCTTGCTGCTTTTGTTTGCTAAATTGGAAAAGTAGCAAAATGTAAGTTTTGTATCAAAACACATTATACTAATTTGAGCCCTTGGAAACATTCTCTTAATAGCAAGTAGGAATGTGGAATCATCCACCTGCACCCCAGCTTACCTAGGGGGCTTATGTCCCTCGAGTGCTAAGGCACTGGAGATTGCTGAACTACATAGATCACTCGCCCAAGGCAGGTGTCTCGTCACCTCCACCTCTTTTCCCAATGTGCTAATGTCCTTCCCATGGATATGGAGGGTTGGGCAGAGATAGGACTGATTGTGAAAACAGTAATGGAGTTGGGTCGGTGGTAACATGCCTGTGTTAGGACTGGATGACCGAGGCTCCATTTAGCTTATTTTCCAGGAACAGGGAAATGGAGAACTCCTACTGTGGGTCATTTGAGCCCATCCTTGTTTCAGGAGTCTGTGCTTTCGTAGGCTGAAGTTTTGGAGGTTGGAGATTGCCAGGAAGCTGTGAGGACAAGTGGTCTGGGAGTGGGGAGGCTAAGAACATACATATTTGTTCTTTGACTGTTGTACGTGTAACTTGCAAATATTTCACACATTTCAGGGAACTGATTGTAGTATTTCAGGGTGAAAGGAATGAATGGCGCGATTTAATAACTGCTTTCTACGTTAAAGCAAGACTGCCATTTTTGACTGACGCAGATTAATCTTTGAACCAGGGACAGACCATGGAGAAGGGTCAGTGTATCTTTCTACCTTGATTTAGGTCCTCGCTTTTGTCCCAGTTCAGGTTCCAGTTATGTCAGCTATTAGTTGCGTTTCAATTCAGCCTTCAGGACTTTTGGTGAAAACAAGGTACTCTCACGTGTTGCCAACATATTGGCTGTCATTCTTTGTTACAGAAACTTAGAGTGTATCTTCATTAAATATTGCATGAGTTGGGAGTGGTGGAGGCAGAAATAGGTAACTAATAGCTTTTCTAGCACATCATACAAATTTTAATCATATCAAGAAACTTCATTTCATATGCAGATAGCTGACCTTTTACGCCCTTTGTTGTTGTTGATTTTGTCAAGAAATGAACTCACTTGTTTTTGTTGTGTGTCTTGACCCTAAAGTGTTTCCCGCGAAACTTGCAAGAATGATTCCTGGTCTGTATCAGCGGAACGGCTCGTCGATGTTGATACCAAGGTAAAGTGCTCCTTTGTGAAATTAACTTTTTTACTCTGAATTTAGTTTTTTAGCATTTACTTGTAAAATTTAGTAGTGTTCCAACTATCATTGTTTTATGTTTGTAATGGAAAATTTGTCACTGTGAACCGTTTTATAAAATATCACCATTCGAGGGTTTTTTTTTTCCTTTAAATTAAAATTTATTGGGGCGCAATTGTTAGTAAAGTTACATGGATTTCAGATGTACAATTCTGTAATACATTATCTATATCTCACATTGTGTGTTCACCAGCCAGAGTCAGTTCTCTTTCCATCACCACATATTAAACCCCATTTACCAATGGTCCTATTTCATCTTTTCTTACCACCCAATAGCATTCCATTATTTATATGTACCACAACTTCTTTATCCATTCATCCATCGAAGGACATTTTGGTTGTTTCCATGTCTTGGCCACCATAAGTAAAGCTGCAATGAACATTGGAGCACACTTGTCTTTATGGATAAATGCTTGCAGATTTTTGGCGTAGATACCCAGGAGAGGGATTGCTGGGCCATATGGTAATTCTATTCGTAACTTTTTGGGGAACCTCCACACTGCCCTCCATAGCGGCTGCACCAGTCTGCATTCCCACCAACAGTGTATGAGGGTTCCTTTTTCTCCACAGCCTCTCCAACACTTGTTACTATTTGTCTTGTTGAACATAACCATTCAAACTAGGTGAGGTGATATCTCATTGTGGTTTTATTTGCATTTCTCTGATGATTAGTAATGTTGAGCATTTTTTTCATATGTCTATTTGCGATTTGTATGTCCTCTTGGGAGAAATGTCTCTTCAGGTCCTCTACCCATTTTTCAGTTGGGTTGTTTGTTTTTTTGTTGTTGAGTTGCATGAGTTCTTTGTATATTTTGGATATTAGCCCCTTATCAGAGGCACTGTTGGCAAAAATCTTCTCCCATTCAGTTGGTTGCCTCTTTATTTTGTCGATGGTTTCTTTTGCTGTTCAGAAGCTTTTAAGTTTGATATAGTCCCATTTGTTTATTTTAGCTTTTACTTCCCTTGCCTATGGAGTCAAATTCATAAAATGCTTTTGAACCCAAGGTCCACAAGTTTAGTACCTATGTTTTCTTCTATGCAGTGTATTATTTCAGGTTTTATGCTTAAGTCTTTGATCCATTTTGAGTTAATTGTGGTACATGGTGACAGATAGCAGCCCCGTTTCATTCTTTTGCACGTGGTTTTCCAATTCTAGCAGCACCATTTATTGAAGGGGCTGTCTTTTCTCCATTGTATGCTTTTTTGCTTCTTTGTCAAAAATTATCTGTCCATGTTTATGTGGGTTTATTTCTGGGATCTCAATTCTATTCCACTGGTATGTGTCTGTTTTTCTGCCCATACCATGCCGTTTTGATTATTGTTGCCCTGTAGTACGAGCTCAAGTCAGGGAGTGTGATACCTCCGGCGTTGGTCTTTTTGCTTAGGATTCCTTTGGCCATTTATGTCTTTTGTGGTTCCATACAAATCTGATGATTTTTTTGTTCTATTTCTTTAAAAGGTGGTATTGGGATTTTGATGGAGATTGCATTAAATCTGTATATTGCTTTGGTAATACGGCCATTTTTAATTATGTAGATTGTTCCAATCCATGAGCATGGAATGTCTTTCCATTTCTTTGTGTCTTCTTCAATTTCTTTTAAAAATGTCTTATAGATTTCAGCATGTAGGTCTTTCACTTCCTTGGTTAAGTTTATTCCTAGGTATTTGATTCCTTTTGTTGCAATTGCAAAAGGAATTGGTTCTTTTCCTTTCTTTTTCTGAGATTTCATTGTTAGTATATAGGAATGCAATGGACTTTTGTACGTTGATTTTGTAGCCGGCAACTTTATTTACTGTATTCATTGATTGTTTTTAATAGCTTTTTGGTGGAGTTTTAGGCTTTTCTATGTATACATCTACAAAGATTGACAATTTAACTTCTTCTT
The DNA here is from genome assembly GCF_057876585.1 of Rhinolophus sinicus. Taxonomy (NCBI): domain Eukaryota; kingdom Metazoa; phylum Chordata; class Mammalia; order Chiroptera; family Rhinolophidae; genus Rhinolophus; species Rhinolophus sinicus. The sequence continues at coordinate 113,611,973 of NC_142501.1, read as the reverse complement.
TCCCAATTTGGATGCCTTTTATTTATTTGTCTTGCCTGATCGCTCTGGCGAGGACTTCCAACACTGTTGAAAAGCAGAGGTGATAGGGTACAGCTCTGTTGTGTTCCTGAACGTAGAGAAAAGGGTTTCAGTTTTTCACCATTAATTATGAGATTAGCTGAGGGTTTGTCATATATAGCCTTTATTATGTTAAGGTAGTGTCCCTCTATACCTATTTATTAAGTGTTCTAATCACAAATGGATGTTGTAGCTTGTCAAACGCTTTTTCTGCATCAATTGATATAATCATGTGATTTTTGTCTTTTATTTTGTTTACGGGATGAATCACATTGATGGATTTCCGAACGTTTAACCATCGTTGTGCACCTGGGATGAATCTGCTTGGTCATGATGACTAATCTTTTTAACACATTGTTGCATTCGATTGGCCGAAATTATTGATTTCATTCCCCAAATTGACTCTCGTATCCCCGTGGCACTCTTGTGGTTACCAACTGTGCATTCTAATCCCCTCACTTTCCCCCTTATCCCCACCCCCCATCTAGCAACCCTCAGTTTTTCCTCTATGTGTTTGAGACTGTTTCTGATTAGTTCATTCATTTATTCTTGTCTTTAGATTCCACATATAAGTGAGATCATATGGTATTTGTCTTTCTCTGTCTGACTTATTTCACTTAACATAATGTTCTCTGGGTCCATCCATATTGTCGCATGGTAAGATTCCATTCTTCTTTATGGCTGCATACTACTCCATTGTATAACTGTACCACAGTTTCTTAATCCAGTCGTCTACCGATGGGCATTTCGGTTGTTTCCATGTCTTGGTTATAGTGTATAGTGCTGCAGTAAACATAAGGGTGTATAAATTTTTTTGAATTAGAGTTTTAGATTTCTCCGGGTAGATACCTAGGAGTGGAATTGCTGGATCATATGGTAGTTCCATTCTCAGATTTTTGAGATACCTCCGTACTGTTTTCCATAGTGGCCGCACCAATCTGCAATCCCACCAACAAAGCACGAGGGTTCCCTATTCTCCACGTCCTCGCCAGTACTTGTTCTTTGTTGATTTGTTGATGACGGCCATTTTGACTTGGGTGAGGTGGTATCTCATTGCAGTTTTTATTTGCATTTCTCTAATGATTGGTGAAGTGGAGCATTTTTTCATATGTCTGTTTCCCATCTTATGTCCTTTTTAGAAAAATGACTTTTCATGTGCTCTGACCATTTTTTAATTGGGTTGTTTGTTTTTTTGGAGTTGAGTTGAGAGAGTTTTTTATAAATTTGAGATATTAACCCCTATGGGATATGCCATTGGCAAATATCTTCTCCATTCAGTAGGATCCCTCTTTGTTTTAGTGATGGTTTCCTTTGCTGTGAAAAAAACTTTTTAGTTTGATGTGATCCCACATGTTTATTTTTTCTCTTACTTCCCTTGCCCGAGGGGATATATCAGTAAAAATCTTACTCCAGGTAACGTCTGTAAAGTTTCTTCCTATGTTTTCTTCTAGGAATTTTATGGTCTCAGATCTTACACTTATGTCTTTAATGCGTTTTGAATTTATTCTTGTATATGGTGTAAGGCAGTGGTCAAGCTTCATTTTTTTGCACGTGCCTGTCCAGGTTTCGCCAACACCATTTATCGAATAGACTGTCTTTACCCCACCGTAAATTCTTGCTTCCATTGCCGTAGATTGAATGGCCATATAGGCATGGATTTATTGCTGGGCTCTCTATTGTGTTCCATTGATCAATGTGTCTGTTTTTACACCAGAACCACGCTGTTTCGATTACTGTAGCCTTGTAGTATAATTTGATGTCAGGTATCGTAATACCTCCCACTTTGTTTTTATTTCTCAAGATTGCCGAGGCTATCCGGGATCTTTTGTGGTGCCATATAAATTTTAGGATTATATGCTCCATTCCTGTGGAAACCATCCTTGGTAATTTGATAGAAATCGCATTGAATCCGTATATTGCCTTAGGCAGTATGGACATTTTAACTCTATTAATTCTTCCTATCCATGAGCATGGTATGTGCTTCCATCTATTTGTATCCTCTTTCATTTCTTTCTTCAGTGTCTTATAATTTCCTGAGTACAGATCTTTTACTTCTTTCGTTAAATTTATTCCCAGGTATTTTATAGTCTTTGAAGCAATTGTAAATGGGATTCTTTTCTTAATTTCTCCTCCTGATATTTTATTATTGGTATATACACACGCAACTGATTTCTGAATATTAATTTTGTATCCTGCTACTTTACTAAATTCGTTTATCAGTTCTAATAGTTTTCTGGTGGATTCTTTAGGGTTCTCTATATATTGTATCATGTCATCTGCATATAATGACAATTTTACTTCCTCCTTACCAATTTGGATGCCTTTTATTTCTTTTTCTTGTCTGATTGCTGTGGCTAGAACTTCCAGCACTATGTTGAATAGAAGTGGAGAAAGTGGGCAACCTTGCCTTGTTCCTGATCTTAAGGGGAATGTTTTAGCTTTTCCCCATTGAGTGTGATGTTAGCTGTGGGCTTATCATATATGGCCTTTATTATGCTGAGATGTGGTCTCTCTATTCCCATTTTCTTAAACGTTTTTATTGTAAATGACTGCTGGATTTTGTCAAATGCTTTTTCTGCATCTAATCGATATGATCATATGATTTTTATTTTTCATTTTGTTAATGTGGTGTATCACATTAATTGATTTGCAGATGTTGAACCATCCTTGCATACCAGGAATGAATCCCCCTTGATCATGGTGTATAATGTTTTTAATGTATTGCTTAATTCTGTTCAGTGATATTGCTTAATTCTGTGTAGAGGGTTTTTGCATCTATGTTCATTAGAGATATCGGCCTATAGTTCTTTTGTTTCTTTTTTGTAGTGTCTGTCTGATTTGGGGATCAGAGTGATAGTGGCCTCGTAAAAAGTGTTTGGGAGCCTTCCCTCCTTCTGAATTTTTTGGAATAGCTTGAGGAGAATGGGGGATAATTCTTTTTTGCATGTTTTGTAAAATTCACCTGTAAAGCCATCTGGTCCAGAGCTTTTGTTTGTTGGGAACTTGTTGATTCCTGACTCAACTTCTGTGGTGGTAATCAGTCTCTTCAGGTTTTCCGTTTCTTCTTGAGTTAGCCTTGGAAGGTTGTATGCTTCTAGAAAATTTTCCGTTTCTAACAGATTGTCTAATTTGTTGGCATATAGATGCTTATAGTAATTTCTTAAATATTTTTGTATTTCTATGTGTCTGTTGTCACTTTTCCTCTTTCATTTCTGATTTTATTAATTTGGGTTCTCTCTCTCTCTCTCTCTCTCTCTCTCTCTGATGAGCCTGGCTAAAGGTTTGTTGACTTTGTTTATTTTCTCAAAAACCAACTCTTGGCTTCATTGATGTTTTTTATTGTTTTCTGGTGTCTATTTCATTGATTTCTGCTCTGACCTTTATTATCTCCCTCCTTATACTCCCTTTGTGGTTATTTTGCTGTTCTTTTTCCAGATCCCTTAAGTGTGAAGGTAAGCTGTTGGTTAGTGATTTTTTTTGTTTCTCTATGTAGGCCTGCAATGCTGTGAATTTCCGTCTTAGGACTGCTTTCGCTGGATCCCATAGATTTGGTCTGTCGTGTTTTGATTTTCGTTTGTCTCGAGACATGTTTTGGTTTCTTCCTTGATCTCATAGTTAACCCATTCATTATTTAGTAACATGTTAATTCAGGCTCCATGAATTTGTGTGTCTTCCAGCTTTTTTTTCCTGTAGTTGATTTCTGATTTTATAGCACTGTTGTCAGAGAAGGCAATTGGTATGATGACTCCTCTGTAATCTGACACTACTCTTCAGTTCAGGGGCCAGCTTGAGTGTCTGGAAAGGCAGGGGTAGGATTGGGAGAGTGGGCAGAGGGGCCCGGGTGTTGTGATCAGGTCCTTTGTCTGACCTAGGGCCCAGCTGGAGGTCTCAGCTGAGGTTACTGCCTCAAATGCTGGATATGCTGGTCTCTCAGCAGGAGAGATCAGCTGTGGGACGCAGGGAAAGAGCCTACGTCTTGGCTCTTGTGGTCTCTGTTCTGTCCTGGGATCCTCTGTGTCTCCACAGCTGCAGGTGCGGGCTGAGGTCGCCACTCCACCCCCTTCTGTGTTCCCCTGCTCGCCCTATTTGCCCACCTTCACGTAATCCTCGAACGAGTCTCTTAGCTGTTCTATGTGATGAGCAGAGTCCTTTGATGGGTTCAATTTGTGGTAAGTTCCGGAGGAGAACTCAAGGAGACCACCTCGCTGCTGCCATTCCTATGATGTCACTCTTCTATGTATCCTTTGATCTATCCTCTTATTTCTTCTTTGACCAGGTCGTTCTTTAAAAGTATGTTGTTCAGTCTCTATGTATTTGTGGTTTTTCCTGCTTCCTTTTTGCAGTTGATATCCAATTTCAAAGCCTTGTGATCAGAGAATGTGTTTGGTATGATTTCAATCTTCTTAAATTTGCTGAGGCTAGTTTTATGTCCCAATAGATGATCTATCCTTGAGAATGTTCCGTACACTAGAAAAAAAATGTATAGTGTGATGTTTTAGGATAAAGTGCTCTATAAATGTCAATTATGTCTATTTCATGTAATGTGTCATTTAGGGCTGCTATTTCTTTCTTTATTTTCTGTTTGGATGATCTATCCATAGCTGTCAATGATGGATTTGGGTCCCCTAGTATAATTGTGTTTTGGTCAATTTCTCCCTTTAGTTCTGTTAGTAGTTGCTTGGTATATTTCGGTGCTCCCTGATTGGGGGCATAAATATCGATGACTGTTTTGTCTTCTTGTTGTATAGTCCCCTTTATCAATATGAAATGTTCATCTTTGTCTCTTGTTACTACCTTTTTTATCCTGAAGTCTGTTTCATCTGATATCAGTATGGATACACCTGATTTTCTCTGGATAGCATTTGCTTGGCGTATCAATTTCCACCCTTTCACTTTGAGTCTACGTTTGTCCTTGTAGCTGAGATGTGCCTCTTGGAGGCAGATATGATTTGGTTTAGTTTTTTGATCCAATCAGCTGCTCTGTGCCTTTCTGTTGGTGAGTTCAGTCCATTTACATTTAGGGTGATTATTGATATGTGAGGATTTCCTATCATTCTATCTCTACTTTTCTGGTAAGACTGTGTCTCCATTGTTTCTTTGCCTTTTTGTTGTTGTCTCTTATTTCTATGTGGTGGTAGTCTATGATTTTTCCCTCCTCTTCTTTCATTACATTATATATTTCAGTTCTGAATTTCTTTTGAGTGGTTACCATTAAGTTTATGTGAAAGAAAGTTTGATATTTAGAGTATTCCATTTTCTCAGCATGCTTACTTTCTCCATTCGCATATTCCGGTTGAGGCCTTTACTTTCCCCCCTTTTATGTTTTGGTTGCCACAAATTGTCCCTGTTGATCTGGTCGAATAGCTTCCTTCGGTATTTCTTGTAGTGCTTGTCATGTGTTAGAAAATTCCCTCAGCTTCTGTATGTCTGGAAAGGTCTTTATTCCTCCTTCATACCTAAAAGATACCGTTACTGCATATATTATCCTTGTCTCATAATTTCTCTCTGTCTATTGTTTGCATATTTGGTTCCACTCCCTCCTGACTTGTAGGTTACCGTCTTCTTTTTCCTGGCTTCCTTGAGGATTCTTTTTTGTCATTGATTTTTGACAGCTTCAATACAATGTGCGTTGGAGAAGGACTGTTGGATTTGAGGTCATTAGGTGTTCTATTTGTTTCTTGAATTCAAGGATCCAGTTCTTTCCACAAGTTTGGGAAGTTCTTATCGACTATTTGTTTGAATATATTCTCTGTTCCCTTCTCTCTTTCTTCCCCTTCTGGTATGCCCATTATTCTTATATTGCTCTTTCTGATGGAGTCACAAAGGTCTTGTAGTCTCACGTCTCAGGTCTCTTTCTCCTTCCATCCTCGTCATTTCCAGATTTCTAGCTTCGATGTCACTGATTCTTTCCTCCACCTGGTCAACTCTACTACCTAAACTGTCTCTTTCATTCGTCATTTCTTTTGATTATGTTTCTGAGTTCATTAAACTGCCTGTCTGTGTTTTCTTGCATCTCGTTGAGTTTTTCAAGAACTGCAGTCTTGACTTCTCTGTTATTTAAGTCACATATTTCCATATCTTTAAGTTTATTTTCTGGAGACTTTTCATTTTCTTTCTGAGCTGTCTTGTTGCTTTGGTTATGCATGGCAATTGATGATTTATTATTTGTCTTCCTAGACATCTGCAGGAGTGAGTTCTGCAACAGGTTGATAGAAAGAGGTCTTTCTTTTGTTTTCCAGTCGGTGTTGGGATAATGTTTTATTTTCTCTCCGACTGCAGCCTTTTATTGTCTCTCACACTGTAGTGTTATGTTTCCTCTGCACTATTCCGGCTTCTCACATAGTGGTGGGATTCCCTGGAAGGCGGGCGTTTCCTCTGTGAACAGTTCACTGGGGTCATAAGGCACTGCCTCCGTGGGGGGATGTGGGGAACTTCTGAAGTTCCAAAGCTCTTCCTGCACCAGATTCAGAGCCCGTGCATTTCAGCAGTTGTGTTCATTCCTGCAGGGATCCGCCCAGATAGGTGGGGACAGGGGTGGGGTGGGTTGTGAAAGGTGGCCCAGAGCAATGGCGGTGACGACCACCTCAGCCAGTCCTGTTTCCACAGCTCCCTGCCCTTTGCTGGAAGTACTTGGGCTGTGAGTCCTTGACTGCCGACCACAGTTCTCAGAACTGCAAATATTCTGTTCGTTTGATCTGACACTGCTACTGTTCTGCTTCTAGCACTGGACAGGTGGGGAAGGGGCGAGCTCTGGGAGGGTAGGGAGGAAGCAGCTAGTCTCTGTGCCTAAGGCTTCCATTCTTTACTCGGCAGTGAGGGCTTAAACCACTGTTTTCAGCCTTCTTCCCTCAGTCTTTGCTCTGACGTCCCTGCCGTTAGTAGTGGGTTCAGCTGTGTTATATGCTGTCCCCTCAGCCCTGTGGGCCATAATCAGAGCCCTAGCAGTCCAAGTTCTTCCCACTCCTGCAGCTGCACTAGTTCCGGGATGAAGGGAGCTCGGAGCACCGAGCTAGGTCTGCGTCCTGAGCCCACACGGCCCCGTGTGCCCACTTCTCCCCTCCCTCCTCCACCGCTCGAGCAATTTGTCCACCTTTAGGCTATTGCAGTAGTGCGGCCCTTAGTCTCGCCGGTCTTCTGCGCAGGGAGTCCTTTGTGAAATTTCAGTTGTTCAACTTGTTGTAAATTCCAGGGAAGATTTCAAGAGGCTCACCTCACACTGCCATTTTTACGACGTCACTCTTTCTTTTTTCCCCTTCACTTTAGGAAGTATTGAACATGGGGAATGAAAAAAAGAAGAGGCTGGGAAATATAGAGTGATAGTAAAATTTTATTGGGAGGTTTCCCACAGTGATGGAGATATGCAATTTGGTTAAGGGTAAGGAATCTTACTGTGATTTTACATTACATCAGCGGGACTTTTAGAATACTCGTGCATACACGAAATCTGTAATGGATTCATTTACTTATTGTAATAGTCATGAAATCTTCCTGGTACATTTCAATTTTAAAACTATGTGGCATATAATATATAGTTCTATTTTATTACACTTTGTATTTTGGTATCATATAGTTGGTAGGCGTGAGTGTTTTCTCTATACTTTTTTCTTTTTCTTTTTTTTTCAGTTATATTCAACTGACATTCAATATTATTTTATATTAGTTGCAGGTATCCTGGGTTCATCATTTTGACTTAAACAATGGTAATTTTGAAAATTGAGAATTCAAGTTCTCTATCTCAAAACCCGTATTACGAACGGATTCCACTATGTCCTCAATCAGTACATTATGAATATATTTAAATGTCTTCATCTAATTGAAGAGTACATGTTTTGCATAAAATAATAACCAGTTTTAGAAGCAGAGATTCTTAAACCATATGGTGAAATGTCAAATTTCAGAAAGTTTTTAGTTTTCTTTATAAATGTAAAATGTTTCATTTCCGTTACAGTTGACATTCAATATGATGTCAGCCTCAGGTGTACAGCATAGTGGTTAGGCATTTATATAATGTGTAAACTGGTGCTCCGATTAGTGTGGAATCCCTGACACCATACTTAGTTATTACAATGTTATTTCCTGTATTCTGTGTGCTGTCCTTGACAGCTACATGACTGTTTTATAACTGCCAGTGTGTACTTCTTAATCCTTTTACCTTTTCAAGCATCCCCCAACACTCCTCGAATCATGCCAGGATCAGTTAGTTCTCTGCATCTATGAGTTTGTTTCTCTTTTCTACGTTTATTTATTTTTTTTACGTATCACCAATAAGTGAAATCATGTGGTGTTTGTGTTTCTCTATCTGACTTATTTCACTTGGAAAAATACCCTCTAGGTCCACCCACGTTGTCATAAATGGTAAGATTTTATTCTTTGTTACAGCCAAGTCGTATTTTGTTGTATCTATGTACCACTTCTTCTTTATACAAGATGATGGATACTTCGGTTGCTTCCTTATCTGGATTAATGTAAATAATGTGTCAACGACCATAGAAATGCATATGTCTTCTCAAATGAGTGTTTTGGATTTCTGTGGAGGAAAACCCAACGTGGGATTGCTTCCCCACATGGTAGTTCTATTTTTAAAGTTTTGAGGAACTTACATATTGTTTCCATTGCGGCTGGCCGGATTTACAGTCTCAGCAACAGTGCACAAGGGCTCCGTTTTCTTCACATCCTCACCAACACTTGTTATTTGTTGAATTATTGATGATGGCCATTTTGATAGGTGTGAGGTGATAGCTCATTGTGCTTTTAATTTGCATTGCTCTAATGATTAGTGACGCTGAGAATCTTTTCTTATGTCTCTTGGCTATCTGTGTGACCCCTTTGGAGAAAAGTCTATTCAAGTGCTCTTCTCATTTTGTAATTGCATTGTTTGTCTTTTGGTGCCGAGCTTTATGACTTCCTTATATATTCTTGATATCAACCCTTTCTCAGATATATCATTGGCAAATATCTTCTCCATTCATCCGGTCGTGATTTCATATTGTAAATGGTTTCCTTTGCTGTGCAAAAATTTTTTAGTTTGATGTCATATATATATGGGTCTTGTATTCTTAACTATTCAGCCACCTTATGTCTTGACTGGAGCATTTAACTTATTTACATTTGCACTAACTATTTGTAGGTATGTAGATATTGCCATTTTATTATTAGTATTTCGTCTCCTCCTCCTCCTCCTCGTTCTGCTTCTGTTTTTTCTTCTTCTTCTTCAAGTTGTGGTTTTACATTTCTTGTAATACTGGTTTGCTGGTGCTCAACTGCATTACCCTCTTTTTCTTGGCAAGTTCTTTACGTCTCCTTTGATTCTAAATGAGAGCCTTGCTGGATACAGTAATCTTGGTTGTCGATTATAGCTTTTCATCACTTTCACTATTTCTTGCCAATCCCTTCTGACCTGCAAATTTTCTGTTGAGAGATCACCTGACAGCCTTATGGACGCTCCCTTGTTCATAACTAACTGCTCTTTTCTTGTCGGTTTTAATATTCTCTGTGCGTCTTTCCCCTTTGGCATTTTAATTATGATATGTCTTGGTGTGGGCACATTTAGGTTCATTTTGTTTGGAACGCTCTGTATTTCCTAGGCTTGTGTGTCTATTTCCTTCTCAGGTTGGGGAAGGTTTCTGTCACTATTTATTACAAGAGGAGTTCAATTCCTTGATCTCTCTTCTTCTGATAGATTTACAAATGTTACTACATTTGATGTTGTACGAGAGGTCTCTTAAAGGATTCTCTGTCTTTATTTTATTTTGCTTATTATTCATTTTTTTCTTTTTGTGTTCTATTTGGGTGCTTTCTGCTACCATTTCTTCCAAATCACTGATTTGAACCTCTACTTCACCAAATGTGGTGCTGATTCCATCTATAAATTATTCATTTCAGACTTTTTTTAAATGATTTGTATGTCTTCTTTATGTATGCTGTCTCTTTGTTGAAGTTTTACTGAGTCTATCTATTCTTCCCCTAATTTCATTGAGCATCCTCATAACTAGTATTTTGAGCTGTGTATCTCATAGATTATTTGTCTCCATTTGGTTTATTTCTTTTTCTGGAGATTTTTCCTGGTTTTCCATTACATAAACGTTTCTTTCTCTCTTCTTTTTTCACTGCCTCTCTGTGTTTGTTTCTATGTATTATGTAGATCTGCTAATGCCCCTCATCTTGGCAGCATTGGCTCATATAACAGGTGTCCTGTGGGTCCAGTGGTACAGTCTCCCTGGTCACCTTAGCCAGGTTCTCCAGAAGCTCGTGTGGGTGGTGTGTGCCCTCCTGTTGTACTTGAGCCTTGATTGTTGTTGGCGCATCAGTGTGTGGAATTGACCCTCAGGACGACTGGCTGTGACTACAGTAGATGAGCTGATGTGTGTGGGCTGACGTCACAGAGTGGGATCGGCTGTAGCAGGGCTCTGGTGTCTGCTCAGTCCATGGCTTGGGCGTGCCATTTGTGGAGCTAATTGGGTGTCGTTCTGGTGTTGCTGAAGCTGATCACCAGGTGTGTTGGATTTGGGGCCTCTTGGGAGGGGCTGTGGGGCAGGCCCGGGTCAGCTGCTGCTTGTGCCCAACCCGGAGCCGCCTAGTAGAAGCCAGAAAGTGACCTACTCTTGGTAGCTGCCTTTGTGGGTTTGGAGGCCCCTGGGAGAGGCTATGCTGTGACGCAAGACAGGATGATGCATAGGATACTGGAAAGAAACGGAGGTCCTCAATAGCATAAGTTGCGGCCTTATTGACTGTCTTAAAACAGAATTGTGATGATGCAACACCTCTGCTTACTGGGTGACTCCCCAGTATGTGAGGGTAAAATTCATATGCTAGCATGACACGTGCCTTCTTTGATTTGGTTCTGAAACGGCAGCGGTATCTCCATCCCATTCTCAGTGTTCCAGGCTTACCCCATCCCTTTGCGGCCCTCACTTGCAACATGTTGTTTCATCCTCAGGCTTTTGCTCCCTCTGCCCTTCTGGAATCCCCTTCATGGTTTCTGTCAGCACCTCGTATATCTTTCAAGATGCAGCCCTATCTTTGCCGCATCTGCTGAGCTTCCCTGGTACAACTGATTGTTGTCTCTTTTATGATCTAACTGTACTTTATTCACTTCAGGTGTACAAGTAGCGAGCGGTACTTTTCTGTTCTTGTTGTTTTTATTTATTATATCTACCCCTACTAGAGTATAGGACCAAGTCTTTCATTTATATTCCCAGCTTCCACTGGGTCTACGCCTATGATATGATGGCTACAGTAAAGTTTTGTTGTCTTACTGACTGATGATTGAGTGAGTGAACGAGTAAATGAATATGATGTTTTCTGGAGTTGGGTTTTTGTTGTTGATTTTTACTTGTAGTAATAGAAGTACAGTGTAATGATGAGCTAATGTGAGGTGACAGCTGTGGAAAGATATAAGAAAGGTGTGATCTTCTGATATAGGCAACTGCTACCTACTGGTATAGACACTGTCCTTGCAGAGTAGCACAGATTAGAATCCTGGATGGTCAGTTACTAGCTATGGGGTCTTGGGGAAACTTCTTTTTAAGCTGTCGGATGTAAGTGGCCTCATTCGTCATAATGGTGCTAATGCCTACCTTTCAGGTATGTGGAATGCACAAATATGGTAACAAATGTGAAAACACTTCGTAAACTGTAAAGGGAGCTACAGAATGTAAAACACCATGATCACAGTGGGATGTAGTAACTTACTAAATATCGGGACAATTTTTGTAAACCTGTAGGACAATCAAATGGCAATACTGTCAAGACCAGAAAGGAAAAGTTAGATGGGCCATGTGGATTTCTAATCTTAGGGATGTTAAGTTGCAGGAGACTGTGATTGGCGATACACTATGTGTACCGTTTTGGTACTTGAGGCTTTGTTGGTGCGATCTCAATGTTTCGACCTGAAGTAAATGTCTGTGTTGGATACCAACTGTGTGCTGGGCAGATAGACAGTGAATGGAGAAGTTCAGGGCTTCAGCTGTAGCTTTAGAAGCAGAAATACAAGTTAACAAGAGTCCGTTATAAGTCACTATGAGTGCTTCATTTAAAGAGAATGGAGAATGCTGGGGGGAGGGACATGGTTGTAGTTGGAATAGGAGTGGGAGTGGAATTTCGGTGGTCAGGAAAGATCTTTGTGAGTGTGACAAAAACTGCCAAGTGAAGCATGAGAAGGAGCCAGTCGTGTGAAGATCTAGGAGCAAAACCTCCTGGACAGAGACAATACTGGATCGCATCTGTCCATCATTGTATTCTAATGTCTTGGAATGGCCACCAAGCAGGAAGTGGGGTAACCATCATCAAACCGTTTTCACATTTGTCGTTTTGGGTGGAAAACAAATGAAATTTGGATAGTAAGTACCCGGGACATTTTAGTTGGTTAATAAATAAATGTTCTTATTTAGCCTGATTAGAAATTATTATACTTTTTTGAAAATTTGCATAATTATATATAATATTTTTCCTATGATTTATTAAAACAAAATTTAATGAAAAGATTTTCTTATCACTTCGCTATGTTATTCCATCATTTTTCCTATCAAAATTTTTATCAAACTAGAGTTCGGTTTTTCTAAGCTCTTGCTGACCTACATGAAGCGGGTTCTAAAATGTTTTGTTTAGACTCAACAGGACATACACCAAGGTTTCTTACCATATCAAGCAAGTAGCTTGTTTTAACACTAAAAAAAAAAAAAAAAAAAAAAAGAATGTGTCATTAGAAATATTTCAATGGTATATGAAGTACACTTTTCAAGGTGTTAGGTCAGTTCAAAAGTAATCGCGGTTTAAAAGGTTAAAAAAATTGCACAAACTGCAATATAATTTATACCAACCTAATATTTGCTTAAATACCTATTTTTCAAAAAGTCATTTTCTTGGAGGTTATAACGTTAATATTGTTATCCTGAATTGTTAACTAGAGATTGCATGAAATGTCCAATAGTTACTAATCATCTTGTTTCCTAACCCCTTCAGCCGACAATTGAAGAGAAAGATCCTGTTCCTGACGAAGCTGTAGGAATGGACGAAGTGCAACCCTTCAGACCAGGTACACTTTGTAACACCAATTTAATTTTGGGAAGGAGTACGCGAGGACTTTTGGCATGCGTGCAGTCTTCTCTTCCTCATTCCTTTTTTTTTGTTACAAATTTAATTGAAGGATTTGACATAAATAACATGATGTCACTGTTGGTATCGATGTTTGACAAAAGGTATTTACAGGAATAAGAAAATGAGATTTAAAAACTGTGACTCCACTAAGCTGTTCCTCCATTTGTTCGATACCCTAAATGTCCCAGTGTGGAATCCCGGTACTTAATAGTGGTTACCAGAGGTCAATTATCACACTGGAAGATATTCCCAGTGTTTTCAAATGGTTATTTGAATTTTTATGTTTACCCAAGTAAGCCTCAATTGCTACCATGTCAATTGTTTCTTAACTTTACTTCTCCTCTTAGTGTTTTAACACTGATGGTCTTAAGACATCCAGATATTCTACCGAGCAAACACTGGCTGTGTGTGTACGTGCGCCTATGGTGTCTTCGATTATTAAAAATGGGAGAAGTAATTAATGTTAATGAGTATTTGACAGACACAATCTTTGCAAGCAGGAATTCTGAAGCTTTTGTGCCTTGGGATGCTTTGATGCTATTAAAAATTTTTGAGAATTCCAAAGAACATTTTTAAGTCAGTAGTCTCCATAGATAGTTACAATCTTAGAAATAAAAACCGAACAATTTAAAATACGAGCACACACAGGCATGCATTCCATGAGCCATTAGAGCAACGAGCCAGTCACCATCAGACCTATGATGTTACCATCAGAGCTGTGATATCACGGCTGTGGAGAACTCTACTGTACACTTAGAAGAGAATGAGAGTGAAAATAGCAAATGACAGTCAGTGTTTCTGTGAATATAGTTTTGACCTTTTCGGGCCCCTCGACTGACAGACTTTGGGACTTCACACATTCTCACATGACATTGGAAACCACTATTTTAAATGATGTACGAGCTTCCAGGATGTGAAGTGATAAGAGGCTTTAAAGCTTCACTTCTACAGTTGTGGTTTTCTTTCACTTGTCTTAAACGTTTAAGCTGAGATTTTGTTTAAAAAGCAAAAGGATTCTTTTGCTGTGCAGAAGCTTTTAAGTTTCATATAGTCCCATTCGTTTATTTTAGCTTTTACTTCCATTGCCTTTGGAGTCAAGTTCATAAAATGCTCTTTGAACCCAAGGTCCATAAATTTAGTACCTATGTTTTCTTCTATGCAGTTTATTGTGTCAGGTCTTATGCTTAAGTCTTTGATCCATTTTGAATTAACTTTGGTACATGGTGACAAATAGCAGTCCAGTTTCATTCTACTTATAGACACAGATAATAGTTTAGTGGTTGCCAGAGGGTAAGGGGGGTGGGGGGTGGGGGGTGGGGGGTGGGGGGTGGGAGATGAGGGTAAGGGAGATCGAATATATGGTGATGGAAGGAGAACTGACTCTGGGTGATGAACACACAATGGGATTTATAGATGATGTAATACAGAATTGTACACCTGAAATCTATGTAATTTTACTAACAATTGTCACCCCAATAAATTTAATAAAATTAAATTTAAAAAAAAAAAAAGATAAAAAGCAAAAGGAAAATATTCGTTTTCTGTCTCTTGGTGCCCTGTACTCTTTGGAGCTGACGTGGACCTAGTTTGATCGTATTTTTACTTGGAAACAATAAGGTCACCCAAGTCTGTCATTTGTCATTTGAATTTCAATTATCTAAAGCTTACAAAATGAATTCTGAAGATATTGAAGCATTTAGAAAAGACCATTTTCTTGTAATAAGTAGCTTCTTCTTTGAAATAGTATGATTCATTCAAAGTTGTTTTAAACCCATGTTTGTCACGCATATTTAAACGTCAGCGATTAGACATAACTTTTGATATTGACAAAAAAATTCACACCCCACACCATTTTAACTATTGAGAAGGAAAGCTTTAATTGGGAACACATTATATAACAGAAATTGCTGAGTGACAATAGTTAATTAAACTTACCTATGTGAATGGCAAGTATAGGACACCTAAAATAACATGTACTCTGAAGGAGTAGTGTGTTTGGGAGAAAGAGGGTGTGGGGCTGCTTCTCTGAAGAAGGAAGTTTTACACGATGGTCGACTTTGTGTTATTTTTACCTCCTAATAAATGAAAACTGTATTTTCAGATTCTTCCAGCTGGAATGCTACTTCTTTGACTTTCAATCATGGAACTTCTCAAAGATCCGGGGATTCGAAATTTGGTGATAAACGGCCATTTGCCACACACTCAAGGAGCAAACCTCTGTCAGCATCCACAGAGTTTGGACAGATGACCGTAATAGACAAACGAAAGACTCAGATTGGAGGTGTGTTTTTCTTATGTACTTCTACGCTCCATGAATTGCGTGAATCACAGCTACAAGAAAACAGAGAAAGCAAAGAAGGAAATGAAAAAACAGAAAGAGTTCAACCCTAGCCTACCTCTGTGTAGGTTGATCGTAGTTCTGAATTTCCCACAGTCATTTTGTAGCAAAATGTGCTTTATGTTTACTCTGTTTAGGCAAGTTACAGCCAAATAGAATACCTTTTAGCGAGACATTAGCTTTCTTCCTCAATCTCAGTAACATAAGGAAATAAGAAAGGGAATAAGGAGAAAGTGTGGTTCCATTTAGACTAGTATTTAGCGTACACTGGGGAGTGTATATGCATACATACACACATATATAGGTACATAAATATATGTGTGTGTATATATATATATATATATATATATATATATATATATGTATATATGTCTGTGTATGTGTGTATGTGTACGTATATACCTGAATATATAAATAAAAAATATATATGTATGTATAGATATATAGATATATAGATATGTATTTATATACACACACACACAAATATATAGCAGGGGAAGTAAAAGTTCTTTATGTATTAATTGCCCACCACTTGTATCATTAATATTCATTCTACTATAGTCTTCAGGGGTTGTCCCAAAGAAATGTTTTTACATCACTTCAATCTGCGCTTTCAAAGTTCTGCGTTTTTCTGTTGTGTATTTACACTTTATTTCAATTTTTTCTTTAACAGTGGATGAGTGTTCTAAATGCGACCCTGCGAGCAGGTAGGATTTTATGGATTTCTATAATTGCATGTTAACTAAGAGACTTCAGAGAGAAGCCAGTAAGCTTTAATGAGTGTTCTGCTCTGGAATAGACCCTATACTGTGTACCTAACATTGGTTCTCTCAGGTCTTCGGCACAGTAACTTTGCAAAGTAGCTGTGCTATTCGGCCTAGTTTTTATTCATTAGACGTGTGTGGTTCCGGGAGGTGGATTAATTGACCCCTGGTACCATAGTTACCAAGTGGCTGACCCGTGATGTGACCTTCAGCCTGCTTGGCTTCCCAAGTCCCTTCTCTTGTCCCTCAGCCTGTACTGAGAAGTGCCTGGACAGGTCTGGATTCAAGGTTCAGGTGCAAGTCAGGTGGACTCAGAGAGTCCCGTTTAGTGACGTGTTAACACTGATTTAGAAGTTTCCTCCCAAGCCCAGTGAGCGCAAGCTCTTGTGTTAATGTACTTCACAATTGCAGCAGTCACGAGAACCTTGTTTTCACCATCAGTGTTTAAGGCAGATCTCAGTTCGCTGTGGCCACAGAACCACAGGTTGTGCATAAGCAAGACCTAATCAGGCAAGTGTTTTCAGGTATAATGCGATGTAGCCTTCTTGGGACGAATCGTTGTTCTGTAATAGAAGAACATCTATGTATAGATCATGTTGTGTTAATGCAGCACATATTCAGAGATATTTCTTATTGATTTCTCTACTCACTAACTCCACAGCCTGTGTTTTCCTTCTGGCTAGTACCTTTCCCTTGTCCAAGGAAGTTTTTTTCTTTTTTTCCAGAGTCTTTCTTCCTTCTTCCATGACTTTTCTTGATTTTTTACCATTGTCTCTGCTTTTTGGGGGGTTTTTGTTGCTATTCTGTTACTTTTTTCCACTTCTGCCAGCTAAGTGTTCTCCATGTTTCTAGACAGAATCAAAAGTACATAGAATTCCAGGTGTTGAAGGGATGTTAGTAATTAATTATTCAAAACACCCCCTGGTACTTCATATTGCCATTAATGTTTTGGTCAAGTGGTTGATCACATGAGGAGTATTAATTCCAAGAGATTAAAGTGACTTACTTGATGCAGTGAGTAATGAAATGAGATTAAGTGTAGGTTTCTAAGCCCTGTACACTTCCTTCTTTATCATCCTATGGCTGTGTCTTTTAATTATGGAAAGGTCTAGTGACTGCAGTGGAAGAGGATAAGAATGGAATTAGCAGGGGAATCCAAGTTTCAATAGGACCAACACTGGATGGAGTAGGAGTAAGGCTTTTAGAATAGAGATCAGAGATCAGATAAGGGAAAAGAGATCAGAATAGTAGGGTATGACAAGATAAAGAGAAATTACAAGAAAGAAGGAAAGAGGATGTTGGTAGTGGTCTAAAAAAGCAGATTAAAGTAAGGGGTTCTAGGGTGTCCTGAACAGGTTGCTGCTTTTTTGTTTGTTGACTTGGAGGAACCAGCATTCTTTAAGATTTGTATGAAAACATATTAAACCTTTGAGCCTCTGGAAACATTCTCTTTATAGCAAGTAGGAATATGGTATCATCCACCAGCACCCGAAATTACAGAGCGGGTCCCCTCGAGTCCAAAGGCACTGCAGATTGCTGAACTCTATAGACCCATGGCCCACCGCAGGTGTTTCGTCACCTTCACCTCTTTTCCCAACGTGCTGATGTCCTTCCCATGGATATGGAGGGTTGGGCAGAGGGAGGACTAATTGTGAAAACAGTAATGGAGTTGGGTCGGTGGTAACATGCCTGTGTTAGGAGTGGATGACCGAGCTCCACTTAGCTTATTTTCCAGGAACAGGGAAATGGAGAACTCCTAGTGTGGGTCATTTGAGCCCATCCTTGTTTCAGGAGTCTATGCCTTTTTAGGCTGAAGTTTTCAAGGTTGGAGATTGCCAGGAAGCTGTGAGGACAAGTGGTCTGGGAGTGGGGAGGCTAAGAACATACATATTTGTTCTTTGACTGTTGTACGTGTGACTTGCAAACATTTCACACATTTCAGGGAACTGACTGTACTGTTTCTGGGTGAAAGGAAGGAATGGGGTAAGTTTAGTATGTGCATCCTATGTTAAAGAAGTAAGACTGCCATTTTTGACTCACACAGATTAATCTTTGAACCAGGGACAGACCATGAAGAAGGGTCAGTGTATCTTTCTACCTTGATTTAGGTCACTGGTTTTGTCCCAGTTGAGGTTCCATTTATGTCTGCTATTAATTGCGTTTTGAATTCAGCCTTCAGGACTTTTGGTGAAAACAACATATTCTCAGGTGTTGCCAACATATTGGCTGTCATTCTTTGTTACGGAAACTTAGAGTGTATCTTCATTAAATATTGCATGAGTTGGGAGTGGTGGAGGCAGAAATAGGTAGCTAAGAGCTTTTCTAGCACATCATCTAATTTTTTATTATATCAAGAGACTATATTTCATATGCAGATAGCTGACCTTTTACTCCTTTTGTTGTTGTTGTTGCTTTTGTCAAGAAATGAATTCACTTGTTTTTGTTATCTTTACCCTAAAGTCTCTCCCGCGAAACTGGCAATAAAGATTCATGGCCTATATCAGAGGAATGGCTCTTCGATGTTAATACCAAGGTAAAAGGCTCCTGTGTGAAATTAACTGTTTTGCTCTGAATTTAGTTTTGTGTAGCAATGACTTGTAAAATTTAGTTGTGGTCTACCTATCATTGTTCTATGTTTGTCATGGAAAATTCCTCAGCATGAACCATTTTAAACATATGACCCTTTGATGCTGCATTGTTTTGTTGTTGTTTTTTTAACTTCAGTAAGTATCAAAGATGGGGGCTGAGAAAAAGAAGGGCTGGGAAATGTATAGTGATAGTAAAATTCGATAGGGAGTTTTCCCACAGTGACGGAGCTATGTAATTTGGGTAACGGTAAGGATTCTTAATGTGACTTTTACGTTATACCAGCATGACTTTTATAATACTTGTGCCTGAATGAAATCTTGAATGGATTCACGTACTCATTGTAATAGTCATGAAATCTTCCTGGTACCTTTCAGTTTTAAAACTAGATAGTATATGACATATGGTTTTATTTTATTACGCTTTGTATGTTGGTATGGTATACTTGTTAGGAGGGAGTGTTTTCTTCATTTTTTTTTGTTTTTTTCACTTACATTCCGTTGACATTCCATATTATTTTATATTAGTTTCCGGTATACTATGTTCATCATTTAGACTAAAATAGTAGTAGAATTTTTGAAAGTTTAGAATTCACGTTCTCTATCTCAAAACCCGTATTACAAAGGGATTCCACTGTGTTCTCAATCATTGTTTTGTGAATATATTTACATGTGTTCATCTAATTGAAGAGTAAATGTTTTGCATAAAACAATAACCAATTTGAAATGCAGAGATTCTTTTTTCTTTTTTTTCTTGTTTGGGGTTTTAATGGCCTGTGTGATTACATGGTATTTGATAACGTGGGCTCCTGGGCCCATATAAGCAAGAGCAACACAGATTTTCTTTCAACTGATATTCTGACATACTCCATCGTCAAATCAACACTTGTTGAGTACCTATTCTGTAACAAGCATGATCTCATTTACTTCTCAGAATAGCCTTGGCAAGGAAGGGAATCCTCATCTTCAGAGATAAGGAAGTGGAGACCAAGTCAGTCTAGGTAGCATGTGTTGCAGTAGCCAGGGAGAAGGTTGAGGGTTTGATCCAAATGCACTTGGCTCCAAAGCTGATGATGCTCTCGTCTGTTCCCTATAAAAACATGTCCGTGAGATTCTATGCCCATTGTCCATGATGCATTGACCAAAGTAAAGAAAGGATCCGTGTCTGCAAAAGACAGGATGCTTTCTTTACTCTGGTCAAAAGCAGAGATTCTTAAAAATGAAATAATTAAATGTCAAATTTCAGAATGTTTTTAGTTTTGTTTTTTAAATGTAAAGTTTTTCTTTTTTTTTCAATTTATTGGGGTGACAATTGTTAGTAAAATTACATAGATTTCAGGTGTACAATTCTGTATTACATCATCTATAAATCCCATTTTGTGTTCACCACCCAGAGTCAGTTCTCCTTCCATCACCATATATTTGATCCCCCTTACCCTCATCTCCCACCCCCACCCCCTTACCCTCTGGTAACCACTAAACTATTGTCTGTGTCTATGAGTTTCTGTTTCTCATTTGTTTATCTTGTTCTTTTGTTGTTTTTGATTTATATACCACATATCAGTGAAATCATATGGTTGTCTGCTTTTTCTGTCTGAATTATTTCGCTCAGCATTACACTCTCAAGATCCATCCATGTTGTCACAAATGTTCCTATATCATCTTTTCTTATGCCGAATAGTATTCCATTTTGTATATATACCACAACTTCTTTATGCGTTTATCTATCGAAGGACATTTTGGTTGTTTCCATGTCTTGGCCACCGTAAGCAAAGCTGCAATGAACATTGGAGCACACGTGTCTTTATGTATAAATGTTTTCAGATTATTTGCGTGGATACCCAGGAGAGGGATTGCTGGGTCATATGGCAATTCTATTCGTAATTTTTTAAGGAACCTCCACACTGCCTTCCATAACGGCTGCACCAGTCTGCATTCCCACCAGTTGGAGAGGCTGTGGAGAAAATAAATGTAAAATGTTTCATTTCTGTTACAGTTGGCATTCAATATGATGTCAGCCTCAGGTGTGCAGCATAGTGGTTAGGCATTTATATAATGCATATACTTACTGGTACCCCGATTAGTGTGGAATCCCTGATACCATATTTAGTTATTACAATGTTATTTACTGTATTCTTTGCGCTGTACTTGACATCTTCATGACTGTTTTAGAACTCCCAATTTGTACTTCTTTCCTTAATCCTTTAACTTTTCAAGCATTCCCCAACAATTCTCGAACCTGGCAACGATCAGTTCGTTCTCTGCACCTATGAATTTGTTTCCCATTTCTATGTTCATTTATTTTTTTTTCATATCACCAATAAGTGAATTCAGGTGTGTTTTTCTCTTTGTCTGACTTTTTTCACTTAGAATAATACCCTCTAGGTCCACACACTTTGTCACAAACGGTAAGTATTTATTCTTCGTTACAGACAAGTAGCATTTTGTTATATATATGTCCCACTGCTTCTTTATCCAAGACGATGGATCCTTTGGTTACTTTGTTATCTGGACTATTGAAAATAATGTGGCAACGACCATAGACATGCATATTGCTTTTCAAATTAGTGTTTTGATTTCTGTGGAGGAAAACCCAGAAGTGGGACTGCTGTGCCACGTGGTAGTTCTGTTTTTAAATTTTTGAGGAACTTCCATGTTCTTTTCCATTGTGTCTGGTCGGATTTGCAGTCTCACCAACAGTGCACGAGGACTCTGTGTTTTTTCACATCCTCACCGACACCTGTTGCTTGTTGATTCATGGATGATGACCATTCTGACAGTTGTGAGGTCGTATTTCATAGCGTTTTTAATTTGCATTGCTCTGATGATTAGTGACACTGAGCATGTTTTCGTATGTCTCTTGGCTATCTGTGTGACCTCTCTGGAGAAAAGTCTATTCAGGTACTCTTCTCGTTTTGTAATGGCATTGTTTGTCTTTTGGTGTTAAGATTTATGATTTCCTTATGTGTTTTGGATGTCAACCCTTCATCAAATATATCCTTGACAAATATCTTCTCCATTCATCCGGTCGTGACTGCAGGTTGCTGTTGGTTTCCTTTGCAGAAATTTTGTAGTTTGATTGTCGTGTATATGGGTCTTGTATTCTTAACCATTCAGGTACCTTATGTCTTTTCTGGAGCATTTAATCTATTTCCATTTAAAGTAATTATTTGTAGGTATGTAGTTCTTGGCATTTTATTGTTCATTTTCCTTCTCCTCTTCCTGCTCTTCCTCCTGCTCTTTTTCCGTCTTCTCCTCCTCCTCCTCCTCCTCCTCCTCCTCCTCCTCCTCCTCCTCCTCCTCCTCCTTTTTTTTCTTCTTGTCGTGGTTTTACATTTCTTGTGCTAGTGGTTTGCTGGTGCTGAACTGCATCACCTTCTTTTTCTCTGGCAAACTCTTCACCTCTCATTTGATTCTAAATGAGAGCCTTGCTGGATACAGTCATCTGGGTTGCACATTATTGCATTTCATCACATTTCAATATTTCTTGCCCATTCCTCTGGCCTTCAGATTTACTGTTAAGTGATCACCTGCCAGTCTTATGCGAGCTCCCTTGTATATAACTAAGTGCTTTTCTCTTGCTGGTTTTAATATTCTCTCTGTGTCTTTCCCCTTTGGCGTTTTGATTATGGTATGTCTTGGTGTGGGCCTGTTCGGCTTTCTTTTGTTTGGAACGCTCTGTGTTTCCTGCGCTTGTGTTTCCTTCAACAGGTTAGGGAAGATTTCCGTCATTATTTATTCAAATAGGTTTTCAATTCCTTTCTCTCTCTTCTCTTTTTGATAGCCCTACAAGTGTTGTTACACTTTATCTTGTCCAAGAAGTCCCTTATAGTATTCTCTCTCTCTCTATCTTTTTATTTTTTATTCATAATCATTTTTCATTTCTTTTTTTCTGTTCTGATTGGGTGTTTTCTGCTACCTTGTCTTCCAAATCACTGATTTGATCCTCTGCCTCAACCAAGTCTGGTGCTGATTCCATCTATTGATTACTCATTTCAGATGTTGTATTTTTCATATTTGACTTTTGTTAATGATTTCTATGTCCACTTTTTATGTTTGCTGTCTCTGTTGAAGTGGTACAGCGTTTATCTATTTTTCGCCAAAGTTCATTGAGCATCCTTAGAAGTAGTGTTTTGAACTCTGTATCTGGTAGATTGCCTGTGTCCATTTGGTTTACCTCTTTTTCTAGAGTTTTGTCCTGTTCTTTCATTAGGGAAATGTTTCTTTCTCTCTTCTTTTCTCACTGCCTCTCTGTGTTTGTTTCTATGTACTATGTAGATCTGCTAATTCTCCTCATCTTGGCAGCATTGGCTCATGTAACAGGTGTCCTGTGTGTCGGGTGGTACAACCTCCCTGGTCACCGGAGCCAGGAGTTCCAGAAGCTCGTGTGGGTGGTGTGTGCCCTCCTGTTGTACTTGAGCCTTATTGCTGTTGGCGCATCAGTGTGTGGAATGGACGCTCAGGACGACTGGCTGTGACTACAGTAGATGAGCTGATGTGTGTGGGCTGACGTCACAGAGTGGGATCGGCTGTAGCAGGGCTCCGGTGTCTGCTCAGTCCATGGCTTGGGCGTGCCATTTGTGGAGCTAATTGGGTGTCGTTCTGGTGTTGCTGAAGCTGATCACCAGGTGTGTTGGATTTGGGGCCTCTTGGGAGGGGCTGTGGGGCAGGCCCAGGTCAGCTGCTGCTTGTGCCCAACCCGGAGCACCCAGTAGAAGCTACAATGTGACCTACTCTTGGTAGCTGCCTTTGTGAGTATGCACCTGCGAGGCCCTATGTTGTGAAGCAAGACAGGCTGATGGGTAGGATCCTAAAAAAAAATGGAACTCCTCTGTATCATAAATTGCAGCCTGAGTGACTATTGTAAACTATGATCGTGATGGTGCAACACCTCTGTTTACTGAGTGACTCCCCGTTACGTGAGGGTAAAAGTCATATGCTAGCATGACACGTGCCTTCTTTGATTTGGTTCTGGTTCTGCAGTTGTCTCCCCATTCCATTTTCAGTGTTCCAGGCTTACCCCATTCTTCTTCTGCCCTCACTATGATATGTTGCTTCATACCTTAGGCTTTTGCGCCTGCCGCTCTTTCTGGACTCCCCTTCATGGTTTCCCTCAGCACCTCGTGTATCTTTTAAGATGCAGTCCTCTTTTCTCAGCATCTGGTACAACTGCTTGTTGTTTCTTTTGTGCCTGTGCTATACTTGATTCATGCGAGGTGTAGAAATGGAGAGCGGTACTTTTCTGTTCTTACTGTTTTGACGAAAATCAGAATACATCGAGCCCTAGTAGAATATAGGACAAAATCTTTCATTTATATTTCCAGCTTCCCCTGGGTCTATGCCTATGATTTGATGGTTACGATAGCAGTTTGTCGTCTTACTTACTTGAAGGACTGAGCGAGTGAGTGAACGAGTCAATGAATATGATGTTTTCTGAAGTTGGGTTTTTATTTTCTTTTTTCTTTCTTTTTTTTAATAGAAAGAAGCAACCAAGCCGGCAATTGGAAAAAGAGAAAATGGTGTGGATATTATTGAAAGTGCTCCACAAGCGCAAACAAAAACTGATATTTTCACTTGTGTTGATGGAGCACACCAAAATAATACAAGTGATAACTTAGTGACTATCTATGAATTCTTTCTAGCTTGAGTGCTGCTATAAGCAAATCTAACATGTGTAGATCCAACTGTGATTTTCATTTCTTATAAGCATTTTTTCCTATCTTTTTTGCAAAAGTATCCCCACTACTAACAACTTCTTCTTGCAAATGATTTGACCCCCTGAAATTCTTTTCTGCTATTACTTTTATTGAAATGTTCATGACTTGAATGTGTATTTAAAGTGCATAGTAATATGTGTTCACATTAATGTTCTGTGACTACATTTTATAGTTAAAACATCCGCATTAAGATTAGAAGAAGCAGCTGTAAAATCATGTTGGGATTCTGAGGTACTGTCATTCACTACTATTATTTTTATCATTATTATTTTAAATATCACCATTCAGTGATGTTGAAACTTAAAAGGTATGCTTTGACTGTACTTTCTCACCTCTGCGTTTCCCCACACAAATTATTTTCTTACGGTTTAGCCTATAATTAATAAAAGACATGTGTGCTTAGTATAATGAGGCAGCGTAGTAGAATTCTGCTAACTTGCGAGGTTCACTTAAGGCGGTCGGTGTAGAATAGTATAAAACAAGAAGGCTTCCAAGTCATAAGGAATCAGTTGGGTTCTGAAGTGAAGTTTACCTAAAAGCTAAAGAATTATTCCAGCTTGAAGTATGCCCAAATGCATGATTCTGTGGTTTTTATGGTTGTGTAAATGTCCTAATGAGATTCAGAAAGAAAGAATTTGGAATTTAGGGTTTTTTATACCTTGGAACTTGAAAAGATAATGCCTGATACATGAAAGTATTATTACATTTGTATTCTCAAATAGATCTGCAAGGAACTTTTCCCAGGAAGGAAGAGCATTGTTAATAGAAATAATATGTAGAATTATACTAACAGCAATCCCCTGAGCGCTGCTTTAATGCATAACAACTGTGTCGTTCAGTTAAAACAGCATGCATTGAGTATCTTGATGGCAACTGTACTTGCAGTAATAGAAATACAAAGTAATGATGAGCCAATGTGAGGTGACAGCTGTGGAAAGAGACAGGAGGAGTGTGATCTTCTGATATAGGCAACTGCTGCCTCCTGGCACAGACACTGCGTTTGACGATAAGAACACAGTAGAATCCTGCATGGGTCACTTGCTAGCTGTGGGATCTTGGGGCAACTCCTTCTTAACCTGTCGGATGTCAGTGCCCTCATTTGTTATAATGGTACTAATGACTACCTTTGAGGTATGTGGAATGCACAAATGTGGTAACAAATGTGAAAACACTTCGAAAACTGTAAAGGGTGCTATAGAATGTAAAACACAATGATCACAGTGAGATGCAGCGACTTATTAAATATCGGGGACACTTTTTGTAAACCTGTAGGACAATCAAATGGCAGTAGTGTCAAGAACAGAGTGGAAAAGTTAGAAGGGGCACGTGGATTTCTTATCTGGGGGATGCTAAATTTCAGGAGACTGTGATTGGCAATACCCCATAGATGTGTAGTGTTTCGGTACTTGAGGCTTTGTTGGTGCGAGCTCAATGTTTTGACCTGAAGTAAATGTCTGTGTGGGATACTGCCAAGTGAAGCATGAGAAGGAGCCAGTCATGTGGAGATCTAGGAGCAAAACCTGCTGGGCAGAGACAACAATGGATCGTACAGGTTCCTCATTTTATTCTAGTGTCTTGGAATGGTCAGGAAGTAGGAAGAGGGTTAACCACCATCAAACCATTTCGATATTTGTCATTTGTGTGGAAAACAAATAAAATGTGCATAGCAGAGGCCTGGTACATTTGAGACAGTTAATAAATAAATGTTCTTATTTTTTCCCTGATTAGAACTTATTATACTTTTTTGAAAAGTTGCATAACTATATATAACATTTTTCCTATTATTTTTAAGTATAATTTAAAGAAAAGCTTTTCTTACAACTTTGCCATTTTATTTAATCATTTTTCCCATCAAAATTTTTATCAAATACGAGTTTGTTTTTTCCAACCTCTTGTTGACCTAGATGAAGTAGGTTCTAAAATGTTCTGTTTAGACTCAACACGACATACACCAAGGTTTCTTACCATGTCAAGCAAGTATCTTGTTTTAACACTAAAAAAAGAATAAAAAAAAAAAGAATGTGTCATTAGAAATATTTGAAAGTTATATGAAGTACACTTTTCAAGGTATTAGTTCGGTGCAAAAGTAATTGCAGTTTCAAAGGTTAAAAAAATTGCACAAACTGCAGTATCATTTGTACCAACCTAATATTCGCTTAAATACCTATTTTTCAAAAAGTCCTTTTCTTGGAGGTTATAACGTTAGTATTGCTAGCCTGAATTGTTAACTAGAGATTGCATAAAGTGTCCATTAGTTACTAATCATCTTGTTTCCTAACCCCTTCAGCCGACAATTGAAGAGAAAGATCCTGTTCCTGACGAAGCTGTAGGAATGGACGAAGTGCAACCCTTCAGACCCGGTACACTTTGTAACACCAATTTAATTTTGGGAAGGAGTACGCGAGGACATTTGACATGCGTGCAGTCTTCTCTTCCTCATTCCTTTTTATCTTTGCTACAAATTTAATTGAAGGATTTGACATAACGTGATGTCATTGTTTGTATGGATGTTTGAGAAGAGGTATTTATAGGAATAAGGAAATGAGATTTTAAAACTGACTTCACTAAGATGTTTCTCCATTTGTTCGATACCATAATTGTCCCAGTTTGGAATCCCTGTACTTAATAGTGGTTACCACAGGTCAATTATCACCCTGGAAGATTTTTCCAGCATTTTCAAATGGTTCTTTGACTTTTTATGTTAACACCAGTAAGCCTCAATTGCTACCATGTCAATTGTTTTCTAACTTCACTTCTTCTCTTAGTGTTGTAACACTGATGGTCTTAAGACAACCAGATGTTCTGCTGAGCAGACACTGGCTGTGTGCGTACCTGCGCCTCTGGTGTCTTCGAGTATTAAAAATGGGAGACGTAATTAATAGTAATGAATATTTGACAGACACAATCTTTGCAAACAGGAATTCTGAAGCTTTTGTGCCTTGGGATGCTTTGATGGTATTAAAAATTTTTGAGAATTCCAAAGAACATTTTTAAGTCAGTAGTCTCCACAGATAGTTACAATCTTAGAAATAAAAACCGAACAATTTAAAATACATAACTTTTGATATTGACAAAAAAATTCACACCCCACACCATTTTAACTATTGAGAAGGGAAGCTTTAATCGGAAACACATTATATAACAGAAATTGCTGAGTGACAATAGTTAATTAAACTTACCTATGTGAATGGCAAGTATAGGACACCTAAAATAACATGTACTCTGAAGGAGTCGTGTGTTTGGGAGAAAGAGGGTGTGGGGCTGCTTCTCTGAAGAAGGAAGTTTTACACGATGGTCGACTTTGTGTTATTTTTACCTCCTAATAAATGAAAACTGTATTTTCAGATTCTTCCAGCTGGAATGCTACTTCTTTGACTTTCAATCATGGAACTTCTCAAAGATCCGGGGATTCGAAATTTGGGGATAAACGGCCATTTGCCACACACTCAAGGAGCAAACCTCTGTCAGCATCCACAGAGTTTGGACAGATGACCGTAATAGACAAACGAAAGACTCAGATTGGAGGTGTGTTTTTCTTACGTACTTCTACGCTCCATGAATTGCGTGAATCACAGCTACAAGATAACAGAGAAAGCAAAGAAGGAAATACAAAAACAGAGAGTTCAACCCTAGCCTACCTCTGTGTAGGTTGATCGTAGTTCTGAATTTCCTACAGTCATTTTGTAGCAAAATGTGCTTTATGTTTACTCTGTTTAGGCAAGTTACAGCCAAATAGAATACCTTTTAGCGAGACATTGGCATTCTTCCTCAATCACGGTAACATAAGGAAATAAGAAAGGGAATAAGGAGAAAGTATGATTCCATTTAGACTAGTATTTAGCGTACACTGGGGAGTATGTATGTATACATATACACATATATAGGTACATACATACATGCATATACGTGTATATGTGTATGTATGTATGTGTATATATATATATATATATATATATATATATATATATGTATTTTTATATACACACAGATGTATAGCAAGTGAAGTAAAAGCGCTTCACGTATAAATTGCCCACCACTTGTATCATTAATATTCACCCTACTATAGCCTTCAGGGGTTGCCCCAAAGAAGTATTTTTATATCACTTCAATCTGACGCTTTCAAAGTTCTGTGTTTTTCTGTTGTGTATTTACAATGTATTTGAATTTTTTCTTTAACAGTGGATGAGTGTTCTAAATGTGACCCTGCGAGCAGGTAGGATTTTATGGATTTCTAAAATTGCATGTTAACTAAGAGACTGCAGAGAGAAGCCAGTAAGCTTTAATGAGTGTTCTTTCTGCTCTGGATTAGGCCCTATACTATGTGCCTAACATTGGTTCTCTCAGGTGTACGGCACAGTAACTTTGCAAAGTAGCTGTGCTATTCGGCCTAGTTTGTATTCATTACACGTGTGTGGTTCCGGGAGGTGGATTAATTGACCCCTGGTACCATAGTTACCAAGTGGCTGACCCGTGATGTGACCTTCGGCCTGCTTGGCTTCCCAAGTCCCTTCTCTTGTCCCTCAGCCTGTACTGAGAAGTGCCTGGACAGGTCTGGATTCAAGGTTCAGGTGCAAGTCAGGTGGACTCAGAGAGTCCCGTTTAGTGACGTGTTAACACTGATTGAGAAGTGTCCTCCCAAGCCCAGTGAGCGCAAGCTCTTGTGTTAATGTACTCCACAATTGCAGCAGTCACGAGAACCTTGTTTTCACCATCAGTGTTTAAGGCAGATCTCAGTTCGCTGTGGCCACAGAACCACAGGTTGTGCATAAGCAAGACCTAATCAGGCAAGTGTTTTCAGGTATAATGCGATGTAGCCTTCTTGGGACGAATCGTTGTTCTGTAAGTGAAGAACATGTATGTATAGATCATGTTGTGTTACTGCAGCACAAATTGAGATGATATTTCCAATTGATTTCTCTACTTACTGATGTCTCAGCCTGTGTTTCTCTTCTGGCTAATACCTGTCCCTTGTTCTAGGAAGTTTTTTTCTTTTTTTCCAGAGTCTCTCTTCTTTCTTCTATGACTTTCCATGATTTTTTACCTTTTTCACTGCTTTTCTCAGGGTTTTTTGTTGCTGTTGTTCTGTTGTTGTTTTTCCACTTCTGCCAGCTAAGTGTTCTCCGTTTTTCTAGAGAGAATCGAAAGTCCATAGAATTCCAGGTGTTGAAGGAATGTTAGCAATTAATTAATTCAAAACACCCCCTAGTACTTCATGCTGCCATTAATGTTTTGGTCAAGTGGTTGATCTCATGAGGAGTTTGAACTCAAAGAGATTATGTGACTTACTTGAGTACAGTGAGTGATGAAATGAGATGAAGTGTAGGTTTCTAAGTCCAGTACGCTTCCTTCTTTATCACCCTTTGGGTGAGTGTTTTAATTATGGAAAGGAATGGAATTAGCAGCGGAATCCAAGTTTCAATAGGACCAACACTGGGTTGGAGTAGGAATAAGGATTTTAGAATAGAGATCAGAGATCAGATAGGGGAAAAGAGATCAGAATAGTAGGGTATGACAAGATAAAGAGAAATTACAAGAAAGAAGGAAAGAGGATGTTGGTAGTTGTCTAAAAAAAGCAGATTAAAGTAAGGGGTTCAAGGGCGTCCTGAACAGGTTGCTGCTTTTTTGTTTGTTGAATTGGAGGAACCAGCATTCTTTAAGATTTGTATGAAAACATATTAAACCTTTGAGCCTCTGGAAACATTCTCTTTATAGCAAGTAGGAATATGGTATCATCCACCAGCACCCGAAATTACAGAGCGGGTCCCCTCGAGTCCAAAGGCACTGCAGATTGCTGAACTCTATAGACCCATGGCCCACCGCAGGTGTTTCGTCACCTCCACCTCTTTTTCCAATGCACTGATGTCCTTCCCATGGATATGGAGGGTTGCGCAGAGATAGGACTGATTGTGAAAACAGTAATGGAGTTGGGTAGGTGGTAACATGACTATGTTGGGAGTGGATGACTGAGGCTCCACTTAGCTTATTTTCCAGGAACAGGGAAATGGACAACTCCTACTGTGGGTCATTTGAGCCCATCCTTGTTTCAGGAGTCTATGCCTTCTTAGGCTGAAGTTTTCAAGGTTGGAGATTGCCAGGAAGCTGTGAGGACAAGTGGTCTGGGAGTGGGGAGGCTAAGAACATACATATTTGTTCTTTGACTGTTGTACGTGTAACTTGCAAACATTTCACACATTTCAGGGAACTGATTGTAGTGTTTCAGGGTGAAAGGAATGAATGGCGCGATTTAATAACTGCTTTCTACGTTAAAGAAGCAAGACTGCCATTTTTCTCACACAGATTAATCTTTGAACCAGGGACAGACCATGGAGAAGGGTCAGTGTATCTTTCTAACTTGATTTAGCTCACTGCTTTTGTCCCAGTTCAGGTTCCATTTATGTCAGCTATTATTTGCGTTTTGAATTCAGCCTTCAGGACTTTTGGTGAAAACAACATACTCTCAGGTGTTGCCAACATATTGGCTGTCATTCTCTGTTACGGAAACTTAGAGTGTATCTTCATTAAATATTGCATGAGTTGGGAGTGGTGGAGACAGAAATAGGTAGCTAAGAGCTTTTCTAGCATATCATCTAATTTTTAATTATATCAAGAGACTATATTTCAAATGCAGATAGCTGAACTTTTACTCCTTTTGTTGTTGTTGTTGCTTTTGTCAAGAAATGAATTCACTTGTTTTTGTTATCTTTACCCTAAAGTCTTTCCCGCGAAACTGGCAATAATGATTCATGGCCTATATCAGAGGAATGGCTCTTCGATGTTAATACCAAGGTAAAAGGCTCCTGTGTGAAATTAACTGTTTTGCTCTGAATTTAGTTTTGTGTAGCAATGACTTGTAAAATTTAGTTGTGGTCTACCTATCATTGTTCTATGTTTGTCATGGAAAATTCCTCAGCATGAACCATTTTATAACATGTGACCATTTGATGCTGCATTGTTTTGTTGTTGTTTTTTTAACTTCAGTAAGTATCAAAGATGGGGGCTGAGAAAAAGAAGGGCTGGGAAATGTATAGTGATAGTAAAATTCGATAGGGAGTTTTCCCACAGTGACGGAGCTATGCAATTTGGGTAACGGTAAGGATTCTCAATGTGACTTTTACGTTATACCAGCATGACTTTTATCATACTCGTGCCTGAATGAAATCTTGAATGGATTCACGTACTCATTGTAATAGTCATGAACTCTTCCTGGTACCTTTCAGTTTTAAAACTAGATAGTATATGACATATGGTTTTATTTTATTACGCTTTGTATGTTGGTATGGTATACTTGTTAGGAGGGAGTGTTTTCTTCATTTCATTTTTTTTTCACTTACATTCCGTTGACAATCCGTATTATTTTATATTAGTTTCCGGTATACTAGGTTCATCATTTAGACTTAATAATTGTAGAATTTTTGAAAGTTTAGAATTCATGTTCTCTATCTCAAAACTCGTATAACAAAAGGATTCCACTATATTCTAAATCATTGCTTTGGGAATATATTTAAATATCTTCATCTAATTGAAGAGTACATGTTTTGCATAAAATAATAACCAATTTGAAAAACAGAGATCTTTTTTTTTTCAAGTTTTGTGTTTTAATGGCGTATTTGATTACATGGTATTTGATCCGTGGGCTCCTCGGCCCATATATGCAATAGTGACACAGATTTTCATTCAACTGATATTCTGACATACTCCATCGTCAAATCAACACTTGTTGAGTACCTATTCTGTAACAAGCACGATCTCATTTACTTCTCAGAATAGCCTTGGCAAAGAAGGGAATCCTCATCTTCAGAGATAAGGAAGTGGAGACCAAGTCAGTCTAGGTAGCATGTGTTGCAGTAGCCAGGGAGAACGTTGAGGGTTTGATCCAAAATGCACTTGGCTCCAAAGCTCATGATACTCTTGTCTGCTCCCTATAAAACGTGTCCGTGAGGTCCTATGCACATTGTCCATGACGCATTGACCAAAGTAAAGAAAGGATCCGTGTCTGCAAAAGACAGGATGCTTTCTTTACTCTGGTCAAAAGCAGAGATTCTTAAAAATCGTGTAATAAAATATCAAGCTTCAGAAAGTTTTTAGTTTTGTTTTTTAAATGTAAAATGTTTCATTTCTGTTACAGTTGACATTCAATATGATGTCAGCCTCAGGTGTACAGCATAGTGGTTAGGCATTTATATAATGTGTAAACTGGTGCTCCGATTAGTGTGGAATCCCTGACACCATACTTAGTTATTACAATGTTATTTCCTGTATTCTGTGTGCTGTCCTTGACAGCTACATGACTGTTTTATGACTGCCAATGTGTACTTCTTAATCCTTTTACCTTTTCAAGTTGCTCCCCAACACTCTTCCCTCTGGGCAATGATCAGTTAGTTCTCTGCATCTATGAGTTTGTTTCTTTTTTCTATGTTCATTTATGTTTTTATTTATTTTTACATATCACCGATAAGTGAAACCATGTGGTATTTGCGTTTCTCTGTCTAACTTATTTCACTTCGAATAATACCCTGTAGGTGCACGCACGTTGTCACAAATGGTAAGATTTTATTCTTTGTTACAGCCAAGTAGTATGTTGTTGTATATATGTAGCACTTCTTGTTTATCCAAGACGATGGATACTTCGGTTGCTTCTTTATCTGGAGTATTGTAAATAATGCGACAAGGACCATACAGATGCATACATGTTTTCAAAGGAGTGTTTTGGATTTCTGCGGAGAAAAACTCAGAAGTGGGATTGCTGTGCCACATGGTAGTTCTATTTTCAAATTCTTGAGGAACTTCCATATTGTTTTCCATTGTGGCTGGCCGGATTTGCGGTCATACCAACAGTGCACAGGGGTTCCCTTCACATCCTCACCAACACTTGTTGTTTGTTGATTTATTGATGATGGCGATTCAGACAGTTGTGAGGTGATAGCTGATTGTGTATTTAATTTGCATTGCTCTAATGATTAGTGCACTGAGCATGGTGTCGTATGTCTCTTGGCTATCTGTGTGAGCTCTTTGGAGAAAAGTCTATTCAGGTACTCTTCTGATTTTGTAATTGCATTGTTTGTCTTTCGGTGTTACGTTTTCTGAGTTCCTTATATGTTTTGGATATCAACCCTTTCTCTGATATATGATTGGCAAATATCTTCTCCCATTCGTCCGGTCGTGTTTTCATTTTGTTGATGGTTTCTATTGCTGTGCAAAACTGTTTCAGTTTGATGTCATATATATGGGTCTTGAAGTCCTATCCATTCAGCCACGTTAGGTCCTCACTGGAGCATTTAACGTATTTGTATTTAAAGTAATTGTTATACGTATGTAATTATTGCCATTTTATTATCCATATTTCTTCTCCTCCTCTTCGTCCTCATTCTCCTGTTTCTCCTCCTCCTCCTCTTTCTTTTCTTCCTTCTTCTCCTTCTTCTCTTTCTCTTCCTCCTCTTTCTCCTCCTCCTCCTCCTCCTTCTCCTTCTTCTTCTTCTTCTGTGTCTTGTTCTTTTTTCAAGTTGTCGTTTCACATTTCTTGTAATATTGGTTTGTTGGTGCTGAACGCCATCATCTTTTTCTCTGGCAAGTTTTTACCTCTCCATTGATTCTAAATGAGAGCCTTGCCAGATACAGTAATAGTAATCTTGGTTGTAGATTATAGCTTTTCATCACTTTCAATATTTCTTGCCAATCTCTTCTGACCTGCAGATTTTCTCTTGAGAGATCACCTGACAATCTTATGCGATCTCCATTGTACGTGACTAACTACTTTTCTCTTGATGGTTTTAATATTCTCTCCGTGTCCTACCCCTTTGGAATTTTAATTATGATATGTTTTGGTGTGGGCCTATTTGGGTTCATTTTGTTTGGAACTTTTGTGTTTCCTACGCTTGTGTGTCTATTTCCTTCTCCAGGTTAGGAAAGGTTTCCATCATTATGTATTCTGATAGGTTTTCTTTCTTTTTTTAATTTATTGCGGTGACAATTGTCAGTAAAATTACATGGATTTCAGGAGTACAATTCCGTATTACATCATGTATAAATCCCATTGTGTGTTCACCACCCAGAGTCAGTTCTCCTTCCATCAGCATATATTTGATCCCCCTTACCCTCTCCTCCCAACCCCCACCCCCTTACCCTCTGGTAACCACTAAACTATTGTCTGTGTCTATGAGTTTTTGTTTCTCATTTGTTTTTCTTGTTCTTTTGTTGTTTTTGGTTTATATACCACATATCAGTGAAATCATATGGTTCTCTGCTTTTTCTGTCAGACTTATTCGCTTAACATTATACTCTCAAGATCATCCATGTTGTCACAAATGTTCCTATATCATCTTTTCTTACCGCTGAATAGTATTCCATTGTGTATATATACCACAACTTCTTTATCCATTCATCTATTGAAGGACATTTTGGTTGTTTCCATGCCTTAGCCACCGTAAACAAAGCTGCAGTGAACACTGGGGCACACGTGTCTTTATGTATAAATGTTCTCAGATTTTTGGGGTGGATACCCAGGAGAGGGATTCCTGGGTCGTACGGTAATTCTATTCATAATTTTTTGAGGAACCTCCACACTGCCTTCCATAACGGCTGCACCAGTCTGCATTCCCACCAACAGTGTATGAGGGTTCCTTTTTCTCCACAGCCTCTCCAACACTTGTTAGTGTTTGACTTGCTGATGATAGCCATTCGGACTGAAAGAAATTGAAGAAAGCACAAGAAATGGAAAGACATTCCGTGCTCATGGATTGGAAGAATCAACATAGTTAAAATGGCCATATTACCCAAAGCAATATACAGATTTAATGCAATCCCCATCAAAATCCCAATGGCATTTTTAAAGAAATAGAACAAAAATATCATCAGATTTGTTTGGAACCACAAAAGACCCCGAATAGCCAAAGCAATCTTAAGAAAAAAGAACAATACTAGAGGTAAGACACGCCCTGACTTTAGCTTGTACTACAGGGCTACAATCATCAAAACAGCATGGTCTTGGCAGGAAAACAGACACAGAGACCAACGGAATAGACTTGAGAACGCAGAAATAAAACCACTTAAATGTGGACAGACAATTTTGACAAAGAAGCTAAAAACATCCAATAGAGGAAAGACAGCCTCTTCAATAAGTGGTGCTGGGAGAATTGGATAGCCACGTGCGAAAGAATGAAACTGCACTGCTATCTGTCACCATGTACCAAAATTAATTCAAAATGGATCAAAGACTTAAGCATAAGACCTGACACAATAAACTGCATAGAAAAAAACATAGGTACTAAACTTATGGACCTTGGGTTCAAAGAGCATTTTATGAATTTGACTCCAAAGGCAAGGGAAGTAAAAGCTAAAATAAACGAATGGCACTATATGAAACTTAAAAGCTTCTGCACAGCAAAAGAAACCATCGACAAAATAAAGAGGCAACCAACTGAATGGCAGAAGATTTCTGCAAACAGTGCCTCCGATAAGGGACTAATCTCCAAAATATTCAAAGAACTCATGAAACTCAACAACCACTAGGTTTTCAATTCGTGCTCTCTCTCCTTCTTCTCCTTTCGATAGCCTTACGAATGTTGTT
Organism: Rhinolophus sinicus; assembly: GCF_057876585.1. Classification (NCBI taxonomy): domain Eukaryota; kingdom Metazoa; phylum Chordata; class Mammalia; order Chiroptera; family Rhinolophidae; genus Rhinolophus; species Rhinolophus sinicus. The sequence continues at coordinate 113,575,854 of NC_142501.1, read as the reverse complement.
ACACTTGATATTGTCCCAGACATCCCTGAAAGTATTTTCTGTTTTATTTATTTTTTATTTATGTTCATTTTTTTTCTGTTCTGATTGGGTGTTTTCTGCTACCTTGTCTACCAAATCACTATTGGAACCTCTGCTTCACCAAATGTGCTGCTGATTCCATCTATAAATTATTCATTTAAATACTGTATTTTTCATTTCAGACTTTTTTTTTAAGGATTTCTATGTCTTTTTTATATTTGCTGTCTCTCTGTTGAAGTTTTACTTACTTTATGGATTCTTCCCCTAATTTCATCTCACATCCTTATAACTAGTGTTTTAAACTCTGTATCTGGTATGTGTCCATTTGGTTTACCTCTTTTTCTAGAGTTTTGTCCTGTTCTTTCATTAGGGAAATGTTTCTTTCTCCCTTGTTTGTTCACTGCCTCTCTGTGTGTGTTTCTATGTATTATGTAGATCTGCTAATTCTCCTCATCTTGGCAGCATTGGCTCATATAACAGGTGTCCTGTGTGTCGGGTGGTACAACCTCCCTGGTCACCGGAGCCAGGAGTTCCAGAAGCTCGTGTGGGTGGTGTGTGCCCTCCTGTTGTACTTGAGCCTTATTGCTGTTGGCGCATCAGTGTGTGGAATGGACGCTCAGGACGACTGGCTGTGACTACAGTAGATGAGCTGATGTGTGTGGGCTGACGTCACAGAGTGGGATCGCTGTAGCAGGGCTCCGGTGTCTGCTCAGTCCATGGCTTGGGCGTGCCATTTGTGGAGCTAATTGGGTGTCGTTCTGGTGTTGCTGAAGCTGATCACCAGGTGTGTTGGATTTGGGGCCTCTTGGGAGGGGCTGTGGGGCAGGCCCAGGTCAGCTGCTGCTTGTGCCCAACCCGGAGCACCCAGTGGAAGCCAGAAAGTGACCTACTTTTGGTAGCTGCCTTTGTGGGTTTGGAGGCCCCTGGGAGAGGCTATGCTGTGACGCAAGACAGGATGATACATAGGATACTAGAAAGAAACGGAGGTCCTCAATAGCATAAGTTGCGGCCTTATTGACTGTCTTAAAACAGAATTGTGATGATGCAACACCTCTGCTTACTGGGTGACTCCCCAGTATGTGAGGGTAAAATTCATATGCTAGCATGACACGTGCCTTCTTTGATTTGGTTCTGAAATGGCAGCGGTATCTCCATCCCATTCTCAGTGTTCCAGGCTTACCCCATCCCTTTGCGGCCCTCACTTGCAACATGTTGTTTCATCCTCAGGCTTTTGCTCCCTCTGCCCTTCTGGATTCCCCTTCATGCCTTCCCTCAGCACCTCGTATAACTGTCGAGATGCAGCCCTATCTTTGCCGCATCTGCTGAGCTCGCCTGGTACAACTGATTGTTGTCTCTTGTATGATCTAACTGTACTTTATTCACTTCAGGTGTACAAGTAGCGAGCGGTACTTTTCTGTTCTTATTTTTTCATGTATTATAATATCTCTACTCCTACTAGAATGTAGGACAAAATGTTTCATTTGTATTTCCAGCTTCCCCTGGGTCTGTGCCTATGATTTGTTGCCTACAGTAAAGTTTTCTTGTCCCACCGATGGATGGACTGAGTGAGTGAGTGAACGAGTAAATGAATATGATGTTTTCTGAAGTTGGGTTTTTCTTTCTTTTTGTTTTCTTTACTAGAAAGAAGCAACCAAGCCGGCAATTGGAAAAAGAGAAAATCGTGTGGCTATTATTGAAAGTGCTCCACAAGACCAAACAAGCAATGATAATTTGACTTGTGTTGACAGTGCACACCAGGATAATATACGTGGTAATTTAGTGACTATCTATGAATTCTTTCTAGCTTAAGCTCTGCTATAAACAAATCTAACATGTGTCGACCCACATGTGATATTCACTTCTTTTAAGCATTCTTTCCTATCTTTTTTTGCAAAAGTATCCCCACTATTAACAACTGCTTCTTCTTGCAAACGCTTCCACCCCCTGAAATTCTTTTCTGCTATTACTTTTATGGAAATAAGCATGACTGAATGTGTATTTAAAATGCACAGTAATATACGTTCACATTAATGTACCTGTGACTCCATTTTATAGTTAAAAAGTCATCATTAGGATTAGGACAAGATGAAGATGAAGAATCACCTTGGGATTCTGAGGTACTGTCTTTCAGAATTATTATTATTATCAATGTTATTTACAAAATCACCATTCTGTGATGTTAAAACGAAAAGGGTGTGCTTTGACTTTACTTTCTCACCTCTGCATTTCCCCATACAAATCATTTTTTGATGGTTTATCCTATAATTAATAAACTAGCTATGTGGTTAATCTAATAAGACAGCGTAGTACAATTCTGCTAACTTGCAAGTTTCACTTTAGGAAGTCAGTGCAGAATAGTATAAAACACGTAGGCTTCCAAGTCTTAAGGAGTCAGTTTGGGATCTGAAGTGAAGTTTACCTAAAAGGTAAAGAATTATTCCAGCTCGACCTATACCCAAATGCATGACTCTGTGGTTTTTGTAGATGTGGAAATGTCCTAATGAGTTTCAGAAAGAAAGAGTTTGGATTGTAGGGTGTTTTTATAATTTGGAACTTGAGAAGATAATGCCTGGGACACCAAAGTATTATTATATTTGTATTGTCAAATAGATCTGCAAGGAACTTTTCTATGGTAGGAAAAGCATGGTGAATACTACTAATATGTTGGATTACACTAACAACAATTTGGCTGAGCGCTGCTTTACTATGTAACAACTGTCTCGTTCAGTTAAAACAGCAGGCATTGAGTCACTTGATGGCAACTGTACTTGCAGTAATGGAAGTACAGTGTAATGATGAGCCAATGTGAGGTGACAGCTGTGGAAAGAGACAGGAGGAGTGTGATCTTCTGATATAGGCAACTGCTGCCTCCTGGCACAGACACTGCGTTTGACGATAAGAACGCAGTAGAATCCTGCATGGGTCACTTGCTAGCTGTGGGGTCTTGGGGCAACTCCTTCTTAACCTGTCGGATGTCAGTGCCCTCATTTGTCATAATGGTACTAATGACTACCTTTGAGGTATGTGGAATGCACAAATGTGGTAACAAATGTGAAAACACTTCGAAAACTGTAAAGGGTGCTATAGAATGTAAAACACAATGATCACAGTGAGATGCAGCGACTTATTAAATATCGGGGACACTTTTTGTAAACCTGTAGGACAATCAAATGGCAGTAGTGTCAAGAACAGAGTGGAAAAGTTAGAAGGGGCACGTGGATTTCTCACCTGGGGGATGTTAAGTTTCAGAGACTGTGATTGGCAATACCCTGTAGATGTGTAGTGTTTTGGTACTTGAGGCTTTGTTGGTGCGAGCTGAATGTTTTCACCTTGAGTAAATTTCTAGTTGGATACCAGCTGTGTGCTGGGCAGTTAGACACTGACTGGAGAAGTTCAGGGGACAGCTGTAGCTGTACAAGCAGAAAAACAAGTGAACGACAGTCCATTATAAGTCACTATATCTGCGTCATTTAAGCAGAATGGAGAATGCTGGGTTAAAGAATATTGTCGGGGGTCGGGCATGGTTGTAGTTGGAATAGGAGTGGGAGTGGAATATCAGTGGTCAGGAAAGATCTTTGTGAGTGTGACAAAAACTGCCAAGTGAAGCATGAGAAGGAGCCAGTCGTGTGAAGATCTAGAAGCAAAACCTGCTGGACAGAGACTGCAATGGATCGCATCTGTCCATCATTGTATTCTAACGTCTTGGAATGGCCAGGAAGAGGAAGTGGGGTAACCATCATCAACCCATTTTTATACTTGTTGTTCTGTGTGGGAAAGAAGTAAAATGTGCATGGTAAGTGTCTGGTACATTTTAGATGATTATAATAAGTAAATGTTCTTATTTTTCCCTGATTACAAATTATTATACTTTTTTGAAAAGTTGCATAACTATATATACCATTTTTCCTATTATTTATTGACACATAATATAATGAAAAGTTTTTCTTATCTCTTTGCCACTTGGGTCAATGATTTTTTCTATCAAAATTTTGGTCAAGTAACAGTTCGTTTTCTCCTAGCTCTTGTGGACCTAGATGAAGTAGGTTCTAAAATGTTCTGTTAAGACTCAGCTGGACATACACCAAGGTTTCTTACCATGTCAAGCAAGTATCTTGTTTTAGCACTAAAAAACAAAGCTGTGATTAGAAAGATGTAACGGTTATATCAAGTGCACTTATCAAAGTATTAGGTTGTTGCGAAAGTAATTGGGGTTTCAAAGGAAAAGAACAAATTGCAAAATTGCAATTACATTTGCACCAACCTAATATTTCCTTAGATACATATTTTTCAAAAAATGCTTTTCTTGGAGGTAAGAACTTTAACATTTTCATCCTGAATTATTAACTAGAGGTGGTATGAAGTGTCCATGAGTTACTAATCATCTTGTTTCCTAACCCCTTCAGACCAGCATTGAAGTGGAAGATCCTGTTCCTGAGGAAGCTGTAGGAAAGTACGGTGCGCAACCCTGCAGACCAGGTGCACTTTGTAACACCAATTTAATTTTGGGAAGCAGTACGCGCGGACATTTGGCATGCGTGCAATCTTCTCTTCCTCATTCCTTTTTTTTGTTACAAATTTAATTGAAGGATTTGACATAAGTAACGTGATGTCATTGTTGCTATCGAAGTTTGAGAGAAAAGACATCGACAGGACTAAGAAAATGAGATTTTAAAAGTGTGACTTCACTAAAATGTTTCTCCTCTTGTTTCGATACCCCAAAAAGTCCCAGTTTGGAACCCCTGTGCTTATTAGGGGTTCTCAGGGGTTAATTATCACACTGGAAGATATTTCCAGGGTTTCCAAATGGTTATTTGAATTTTGACGTTTGCCCAGAGTAAGCCTCAGTCGCTACCATGTCAATTGCGTTTTAACTTTACTTCCTCTTAGTGTTGTAACACTGATGCTCTTAAGCCAACCAGATGTTCTGATGAGCAGACACTGGCTGTGCGTGTACATGAACTTATGGAGTCTTTGATGATTAAAAATGAGAGAAGTAATTAATAGTAATGAATATCTGGTAGACACAGTCTTTGAAAACAGTATTTCTGAATCTTTTGTGCCCCGGGATTCTTTTATGCTATTAAAACTTATTGAGAATTCCAAAGTATTTTCTTTTGTCGGTGGTCTCCATTGATAGTTACAATATTAGACTTAAAACCTGAAAATTTTAAAATACGAGCACACACAGGCATGCATTCCTTGAGCCATTAGAGCTACGAGCCAGTCACCATCAGACCTATGATGTTACCATCAGAGCTGTGATATCACGGCTGTGGAGAACTCTACTGTACACTTAGAAGAGAATGAGAGTGAAAATGGCCAATGACAGTCAGTGTTTCTGTGAAAATAGTTTTGACCTTTTCGGGCCCCTCGACTGACTGATCTTGGGACTTTAGGGATTCTCACAGGACATTGGAAACTACTGTTTTAAATGACATACGGGCTTCCTGGTTGTGAAGTGATAAAATAGTTTTAAAGCTTCTCTTCTACAGTTGTGGTTTTCTTTCACTTGTCTTTAAGATTTAAGGTGAGAATTTTGTTTAAAAAGCAAAAGGAAAATAAGTTTGCTATATATTCATTTTCTGTCTCATAGTTCACTGTACTCCTTGGAGCTAGTGTGGACCTAGTTTGATCGTATTTTTACTTGGAAACAACAAAGTCACCCAAGTCTGTCATTTGTCATATGAATTTCTGTTTATGGAAGGGTTAAAAAATGAATTCTGAAGATCTTGAAGCATTTAGAAAAGACTATTTTCTTATAATAAGTAGTTTCTAATTTGTAATAGTACCATGCTTTAAAAGCTTTTTTTCTAATCCCATGTTTGTCACACATATTTGAACTTAAGATAAGTGGTTAGACATGACTTTTGAGAACGACAAAAAAATTCACATCCGGCACCATGTTAACTATTAAGGAAAGCTTTAATTGGAAACACATTACATAATAGAAATTGCTGAGTGACAATAATGAATTAAACTTACCTATGAGAATGGCAATATAGGACACTTAAAATAAAATGTGCTCGGAAGGAGTAGTGTGTTCGGGGAAAAGGAGGACGTGGGACCGCTTCTCTGAAAAAGGAAGTTTTTCAAGATGGTCAACTTTGTGTTATTTTTACCTCCTAATAAATGAAAACTTTATTTTCAGCTTCTTCCAAATGGAATGCTACTTCTTTGACTTTCGATCATGGAACTTCTCAAAGATCCGGGGATTGGAAAGTTGGTGATAAAAGGCCGTTTGCATCACACTCAATGAGCAAACCTCTGTCAGCATCCACAGAGTTTGGACAGATGACCGTAATAGACAAACGAAAGAGTCAGATTGTAGGTGTGTTTCTGTTAGGTAATCATAGGCTCCATGACTTGTGTGAATCACCGCTGCCAGAAAACAGAGAAAGCAAAGAAGGAACTAAAGATACAGAAAGTGTTCAACCCCAGCCCACCTCTATGTAGCCCCATCATAGTTCTGACTTTCCAACAGTCATTTTGTGGCAAAATCTACTTGACGTTTACTCTGTTTATGCAACTTACAACCAAACAGAATGACTTTTAGCAAGACATTGGCATTCTTCCTGAAGCACAGTAACATACGGAAATAAGAAAGAGAATGAGGTGAAAGGGTGATTTCCTTTAGACTAGTATTTAGCGTACACTGGGGAGTGGGCAGCAGGATTATATGTACCACATTGGGACCAGATGGGAAAACTTCAGAAAGATCTAAAGGTTGCCTAGTGAAACAAAACAGTTTTTTAGCTTTAGTTTTATAGCTCGGCATTCACAAGTATTGGTTATAACTTTATTCGATGTAACTGAAAAAGCACCTTTGAAACCAACAACCAAATATTTCTTGGATTTTCTATGGCATTATATAGTTTAGAATTGACTTTTGCAGCAGTATTGGGATTCATTGAGAATTTAGTGCATAGCACTTCCTTCTCAGCTGTGTCCGCAGTCTGTCTCCTCTTCTCTCCCTTCTTCCTTAAACCCCAGTGCTGAATCCTCAATGGTGAAAAGAAATTTTCAGAATAGTAGAGGAAAACATTTCAGATATAAGGACGGGTGTACACAGATACATGCATCAGAAGTAACAGTCATTGTGGAAACAATGAATGACGTTGCAGTTGAATCTTAGGGTGTTGTTCAAAAGGTACAATTACGAGGTAGAGAACAGAGTATATAGTGCGATTCGATATGTTTGTCCTGTATTTCTAAATTGCGTTTTGTTTCTGATTGTTTTTCCATCGATGTTCAATGAATGAATTGGTGGATTCATTTTTGACACGTTTGTATGCCTTTTACTTTGTGCCATATTACCCAAATGGTTTGTTGAAGTGTGAGCTAATTAGAAGTATTTCTTAAGTAAAGTAAAGTATTCAGGAAAAGATTACGCTTAATTTGAACTCTCAATTGATAAGATGTTATTTTCTGTATCTATAAAGATGATAGCTTTTATCTGACTGTTCTAAGTAGTTCGTTTTAACTCATATGTAGACTTGTCAGCAGGACAACACCTAGGAATGACATCGGAGGAAGGGCAAGCGAGGCTTGATGGAAATGAAAAGAACTACACACGTGTATGTAAAATTTAAGCTTAAATTTCTAGTATAATATGGTTTTCTGTGCTTTAATAATATAATAGAGTCCAATTGAAATTACCTTTCAAGCTAGCCTTTTAGAGTCACACGGTCATAATTGAATGATATGTATAACATTTGAACTAGTTAGAAAACTTAAAATATTGTTAGCATCTATACATATTCACAGCTCAACTTTATCCTTGAATTGAGGCAAAAAATAATAATAATAAAGTCCTGAATATTGTTTGCTCCTTTAATTTTTATAACTCCCTTACATAACAAAGAAAGTAACATCAAATATTGAATCACGTGATGAGACAGTTGAAATTATGAACCATGTGAAAATGATGGCCACTGATTCGGGCTCACGTGAAAGGAGTCAGTGGTTCAAAATGTGCAGTTCCCTATGGCTTGTCACTAAGGCCAAGGTTAGAGATGGATTCTTCCTTGTGACCTCTGTGTAATGGACGTCTGAGTCTACATTCAGAGAGAGAATGGGGTCATGCAATCAACTCAACTGACTTTTAAGAGAATCACGCTTTCCAGGATGGGACCTTTGGTTATTAGGGCACAAACAATAACTTTCTAATTCCTTTCATTTCAGTGTAGGAAATCAGTAAATGTGACTTAATTTTTGATCTGCTCTTATTAGTGGGTGTTGAATAAGTTAGAATTGGATGCAACAGATAACTATGTCAATGTATAACACTATCATAGTGTATAATTTGTATTAATATGTAGGAATTTACTTCTCTTACTGATTGATGTTAATGATGTGGGCTCCTAATTAAAGTTTGCCTATTCTCCCGTTATTAATCTTTAAAAGATATTCTTAAATTCACTATAGGGGCTCACTATTTAAGATGTGGTGTGGTGAACTATTTTAAGTGAGGAAGCCTCTGTGCCATTAAAAATCATTTACTATTTCATTTTTGGGGTGGGTTTAACATATAAGCGATTGTTTAGTGCAAACGGTGACAAAATTAGTTTTGCGGGTTCATGTTTTTCTTCTAATTTAGACTAAGGCAACTTATTTTTCACTTTCTACTTACAGTCCAATAATTTAGGAATAAGTAAACGTAGATTAAGATTTTTAACAGTTAAATTTTAGTTACATTCTAATTTTTCTTTGTTCCTATTCGATTCTCTAGGTTGTACAAAAGGAAAACGACACGCAGAGGCCACTTTCTCAAGAACAGGACAACAGAATATTAGAAGATGCAATTCTGACCAATTGCCTTCAACAACAAAAGGAGACAAAAATAAATCTTAAGAAAATGAATTCTGAGGTATTTTGTTTAGTTATTTTCAAATATGTGTGTGCGTATTTGTGTATGGACATATTTTGAAAACCAATGTTGTACCTATGGGAATTCTAGAGGATGTTAAAGGTGTGTGTGTGTGTGTGTGTGTGTGTATTTTAGGGGAAGTGAGATTTTCCGTCCATTGCAATAAATGATATTCTTGACTGAAATCCATTTATGTCCAACAATCAAGTAGTGACGTTCCCAATGTCTCATCTATAGGGGAGGCTTTCAATACTTTTTACATGGATCAATGAGCTTTTTACAATCTCAACTCTATTGCTACTGAGAACAGAAGTTTCAGTTTGAGGCAGGGATTTCATCCCCTTGCTGTGTTAGCAGAGAGGTTAGTTTTCACTTCCACTGATTGTAAGGAGTAGAAGCATAGCCAGGTCAGAGACCGTCTTTTAGATCTCCTTGTCCTGCTTTTGAGAAAAGTAACAATTTGCTCCCAGTAGAGTCCTACTTCAGTACTAGGAACTTTTGAAGATATTGGATGCCACGATACATACTTAGTGATAATTTAGTGGTGAGTATTTTATTCAAAGAAGTCAGTGTATTTTCCCCTATTTCACATTTATTTCTCCTTTCAACATCATGAAAGGGAAATAACACTTATTGCAGCAGCAAATAATCTCACTATTTTCTAAGAAGAGCTCTATAATTTTTAGCTTATTTTCCCTGAGTATTTTGAAATCTAAGGCGTCTTTTGAATTTATATGTTTACACTAGAAGAGCAGCAAGCATACTATTGTAGAGTCCAAAGTCCTGGGGAAAATCCTGACCTTGCTCCTCTTTTTAATCATTCTGTTCGAGATTGTGATAACGAAATGAGTTCATTGATGTATAAAGAAGTGCTTAGCGCAATGCCTAGATTTATCAGTGATTAGTAGATTTAATCTCATAGGTGACTCTGAAAATATTAGAAAAGTAAAATGTATTTTGAGTATTCTTGGAAAAAAAATTCTAGGAAATGTAATCAGTCCAAATATATGCAGAGTGAATACTCTTACTGTGGGATAGGTGTATATTCAGACGGTAACCTCTATTTTAAAATGTAGTCAAACTTCTTACTCTTTTATTTCATGCCTTCTGGGTTTGCTGCCTTTCCAGTTCTGAGACTCTTAAAATTCTCTTATGATTTTAAAATTCTTTTTCACTTTCATGGATTCAGCATCTTACATTAAATTTTTTTTAACTTTGGGGAATTTATGCTTGTATAAAGTTGGAGGTTTGCATTCAATGTTGCACAAACTGCAGTATCATTTGTACCAACCTAATATTCGCTTAAATACCTATTTTTCAAAAAGTCCTTTTCTTGGAGGTTATAACGTTAGTATTGCTAGCCTGAATTGTTAACTAGGGATTGCATAAAGTGTCCATTAGTTACTAATCATCTTGTTTCCTAACCCCTTCAGCCGACAATTGAAGAGAAAGATCCTGTTCCTGACGAAGCTGTAGGAATGGACGAAGTGCAACCCTTCAGACTAGGTGCACTTTGTAACACCAATTTAATTTTGGGAAGGAGTACGCGAGGACATTTGACATGCGTGCAGTCTTCTCTTCCTCATTCCTTTTTTTCTTTGCTACAAATTTAATTGAAGGATTTGACATAACGTGATGTCATTGTTTGTATGGATGTTTGAGAAGAGGTATTTACAGGAATAAGGAAATGAGATTTTAAAACTGACTTCACTAAGATGTTTCTCCATTTGTTCGATACCCTAATTGTCCCAGTTTGGAATCCCTGTACTTAATAGTGGTTACCACAGGTCAATTATCACCCTGGAAGATTTTTCCAGCATTTTCAAATGGTTCTTTGACTTTTTATGTTAACGCCAGTAAGCCTCAATTGCTACCATGTCAATTGCTTTCTAACTTCACTTCTTCTCTTAGTGTTGTAACACTGATGGTCTTAAGACAACCAGATGTTCTGCTGAGCAGACACTGGCTGTGTGCGTACCTGCGCCTCTGGTGTCTTCGAGTATTAAAAATGGGAGACGTAATTAATAGTAATGAATATTTGACAGACACAATCTTTGCAAACAGGAATTCTGAAGCTTTTGTGCCTTGGGATGCTTTGATGGTATTAAAAATTTTTGAGAATTCCAAAGAACATTTTTAAGTCAGTAGTCTCCACAGATAGTTACAATCTTAGAAATAAAAACCGAACAATTTAAAATACATAACTTTTGATATTGACAAAAAAATTCACACCCCACACCATTTTAACTATTGAGAAGGGAAGCTTTAATCGGAAACACATTATATAACAGAAATTGCTGAGTGACAATAGTTAATTAAACTTACCTACGTGAATGGCAAGTATAGGACACCTAAAATAACATGTACTCTGAAGGAGTAGTGTGTTTGGGAGAAAGAGGGTGTGGGGCTGCTTCTCTGAGGAAGGAAGTTTTACACGATGGTCGACTTTGTGTTATTTTCACCTCCTAATAAATGAAAACTGTATTTTCAGATTCTTCCAGCTGGAATGCTACTTCTTTGACTTTCAATCATGGAACTTCTCAAAGATCCGGGGATTCGAAATTTGGTGATAAACGGCCATTTGCCACACACTCAAGGAGCAAACCTCTGTCAGCATCCACAGAGTTTGGACAGATGACCGTAATAGACAAACGAAAGACTCAGATTGGAGGTGTGTTTTTCTTACGTACTTCTACGCAACATGAATTGCGTGAATCACAGCTACAAGATAACAGAGAAAGCAAAGAAGGAAATACAAAAACAGAGAGTTCAACCCTAGCCTACCTCTGTGTAGGTTGATCGTAGTTCTGAATTTCCTACAGTCATTTTGTAGCAAAATGTGCTTTATGTTTACTCTGTTTAGGCAAGTTACAGCCAAATAGAATACCTTTTAGCGAGACATTGGCATTCTTCCTCAATCACGGTAACATAAGGAAATAAGAAAGGGAATAAGGAGAAAGTATGATTCCATTTAGACTAGTATTTAGCGTACACTGGGGAGTATGTATGTATAACTATACACATATATAGGTACATACATACATACATATACGTGTATATGTGTATGTATGTATGTGTGTGTATATATATATATATACACAAAGATGTATAGCAGGGGAAGTAAAAGCGCTTCACGTATAAATTGCCCACCACTTGTATCATTAATATTCACCCTACTATAGCCTTCAGGGGTTGCCCCAAAGAAGTATTTTTATATCACTTCAATCTGACGCTTTCAAAGTTCTGTGTTTTTCTGTTGTGTATTTACAATGTATTTGAATTTTTTCTTTAACAGTGGATGAGTGTTCTAAATGTGACCCTGCGAGCAGGTAGGATTTTATGGATTTCTAAAATTGCATGTTAACTAAGAGACTGCAGAGAGAAGCCAGTAAGCTTTAATGAGTGTTCTGCTCTGGATTAGGCCCTGTACTATGTGCCTAACACTGGTTCTCTCAGGTCGTCGGCACAGTAACTTTGCAAAGTAGCTGTGCTGTTCGGCCTAGTTTGTATTCATTACACGTGTGTGGTTCCGGGAGGTGGATTAATTGACCCCTGGTACCATAGTTACAAGTGGCTGACCCGTGATGTGACCTTCGGCCTGCTTGGCTTCCCAAGTCCCTTCTCTTGTCCCTCAGCCTGTACTGAGAAGTGCCTGGACGGGTCTGGATTCAAGGTTCAGGTGCAAGTCAGGTGGACTCAGAGAGTCCCGTTTAGTGACGTGTTAACACTGATTGAGAAGTGTCCTCCCAAGCCCAGTGAGCGCAAGCTCTTGTGTTAATGTACTCCACAATTGCAGCAGTCACGAGAACCTTGTTTTCACCATCAGTGTTTAAGGCAGATCTCAGTTCGCTGTGGCCACAGAACCACAGGTTGTGCATAAGCAAGACCTAATCAGGCAAGTGTTTTCAGGTATAATGCGATGTAGCCTTCTTGGGACGAATCGTTGTTCTGTAAGTGAAGAACATGTATGTATAGATCATGTTGTGTTACTGCAGCACAAATTGAGATGATATTTCCAATTGATTTCTCTACTTACTGATGTCTCAGCCTGTGTTTCTCTTCTGGCTAATACCTTTCCCTTGTTCTAGGAAGTATTTTTCTTTTTTTCCAGAGTCTCTCTTCTTTCTTCGATGACTTTCCATGATTTTTTACCTTTTTCACTGCTTTTCTCAGGGTTTTTTGTTGCTGTTGTTCTGTTGTTGTTTTTCCACTTCTGCCAGCTAAGTGTTCTCCGTTTTTCTAGAGAGAATCGAAAGTCCATAGAATTCCAGGTGTTGAAGGAATGTTAGCAATTAATTAATTCAAAACACCCCCTAGTACTTCATGCTGCCATTAATGTTTTGGTCAAGTGGTTGATCTCATGAGGAGTTTGAACTCAAAGAGATTATGTGACTTACTTGAGTACAGTGAGTGATGAAATGAGATGAAGTGTAGGTTTCTAAGTCCAGTACGCTTCCTTCTTTATCACCCTTTGGGTGAGTGTTTTAATTATGGAAAGGAATGGAATTAGCAGGGGAATCCAAGTTTCAATAGGACCAACACTGGGTTGGAGTAGGAGTAAGGATTTTAGAATAGAGATCAGAGATCAGATAGGGGAAAAGAGATCAGAATAGTAGGGTATGACAAGATAAAGAGAAATTACAAGAAAGAAGGAAAGAGGATGTTGGTAGTTGTCTAAAAAAGCAGATTAAAGTAAGGGGTTCAAGGGCGTCCTGAACAGGTTGCTGCTTTTTTGTTTGTTGAATTGGAGGAACCAGCATTCTTTAAGATTTGTATGAAAACATATTAAACCTTTCAGCCTCTGGAAACATTCTCTTTATAGCAAGCAGGAATATGGTATCATCCACCAGCACCCGAAATTACAGAGCGGGTCCCCTCGAGTCCAAAGGCACTGCAGATTGCTGAACTCTATAGACCCATGGCCCACCGCAGGTGTTTCGTCACCTCCACCTCTTTTCCCGATGCACTGATGTCCTTCCCATGGATATGGAGGGTTGGGCAGAGGGAGGACTGATTGTGAAAACAGTAATGGAGTTGGGTAGGTGGTAACATGACTGTGTTGGGAGTGGATGACTGAGGCTCCACTTAGCTTATTTTCCAGGAACAGGGAAATGGACAACTCCTACTGTGGGTCATTTGAGCCCATCCTTGTTTCAGGAGTCTATGCCTTCTTAGGCTGAAGTTTTCAAGGTTGGAGATTGCCAGGAAGCTGTGAGGACAAGTGGTCTGGGAGTGGGGAGGCTAAGAACATACTTATTTGTTCTTTGACTGTTGTACGTGTAACTTGCAAACATTTCACACATTTCAGGGAACTGATTGTACTGTTTCAGGGTGAAAGGAATGAATGGCGCGATTTAATAACTGCTTTCTACGTTAAAGAAGCAAGACTGCCATTTTTCTCACACAGATTAATCTTTGAACCAGGGACAGACCATGGAGAAGGGTCAGTGTATCTTTCTAACTTGATTTAGCTCACTGCTTTTGTCCCAGTTCAGGTTCCATTTATGTCAGCTATTATTTGCGTTTTGAATTCAGCCTTAAGGACTTTTGGTGAAAACAACATACTCTCAGGTGTTGCCAACATATTGGCTGTCATTCTTTGTTATGGAAACTTAGAGTGTATCTTCATTAAATATTGCATGAGTTGGGAGTGGTGGAGGCAGAAATAGGTAGCTAAGAGCTTTTCTAGCATATCATCTAATTTTTAATTATATCAAGAGACTATATTTCAAATGCAGATAGCTGACCTTTTACTCCTTTTGTTGTTGTTGTTGCTTTTGTCAAGAAATGAATTCACTTGTTTTTGTTATCTTTACCCTAAAGTCTTTCCCGAAAAACTGGCAATAAAGATTCATGGCCTATATCAGAGGAATGGCTCTTCGATGTTAATACCAAGGTAAAAGGCTCCTGTGTGAAATTAACTGTTTTGCTCTGAATTTAGTTTTGTGTAGCAATGACTTGTAAAATTTAGTTGTGGTCTACCTATCATTGTTCTATGTTTGTCATGGAAAATTCCTCAGCATGAACCATTTTATAACATGTGACCATTTGATGCTGCATTGTTTTGTTGTTGTTTTTTTAACTTTAGTAAGTATCAAAGATGGGGGCTGAGAAAAAGAAGGGGCTGGGAAATGTATAGTGATAGTAAAATTCGATAGGGAGTTTTCCCACCGTGACGGAGCTATGCAATTTGGGTAACGGTAAGGATTCTCAATGTGACTTTTACGTTATACCAGCATGACTTTTATCATACTCGTGCCTGAATGAAATCTTGAATGGATTCAGGTACTCATTGTAATAGTCATGAACTCTTCCTGGTACCTTTCAGTTTTAAAACTAGATAGTATATGTCATATGGTTTTATTTTATTACGCTTTGTATGTTGGTATGGTATACTTGTTAGGAGGGAGTGTTTTCTTCATTTCATTTTTTTTTCACTTACATTCCGTTGACAATCCGTATTATTTTATATTAGTTTCCGGTATACTAGGTTCATCATTTAGACTTAATAATTGTAGAATTTTTGAAAGTTTAGAATTCATGTTCTCTATCTCAAAACTCGTATAACAAAAGGATTCCACTATATTCTAAATCATTGCTTTGGGAATATATTTAAATATCTTCATCTAATTGAAGAGTACATGTTTTGCATAAAATAATAACCAATTTGAAAAACAGAGATCTTTTTTTTTTCAAGTTTTGTGTTTTAATGGCGTATTTGATTACATGGTATTTGATCCGTGGGCTCCTCGGCCCATATATGCAATAGTGACACAGATTTTCATTCAACTGATATTCTGACATACTCCATCGTCAAATCAACACTTGTTGAGTACCTATTCTGTAACAAGCACGATCTCATTTACTTCTCAGAATAGCCTTGGCAAAGAAGGGAATCCTCATCTTCAGAGATAAGGAAGTGGAGACCAAGTCAGTCTAGGTAGCATGTGTTGCAGTAGCCAGGGAGAACGTTGAGGGTTTGATCCAAAATGCACTTGGCTCCAAAGCTCATGATACTCTTGTCTGCTCCCTATAAAACGTGTCCGTGAGGTCCTATGCCCATTGTCCATGACGCATTGACCAAAGTAAAGAAAGGATCCGTGTCTGCAAAAGACAGGATGCTTTCTTTACTCTGGTCAAAAGCAGAGATTCTTAAAAATCGTGTAATAAAATATCAAGCTTCAGAAAGTTTTTAGTTTTGTTTTTTAAATGTAAAATGTTTCATTTCTGTTACAGTTGACATTCAATATGATGTCAGCCTCAGGTGTACAGCATAGTGGTTAGGCATTTATATAATGTGTAAACTGGTACTCCGATTAGTGTGGAATCCCTGACACCATACTTAGTTATTACAATGTTATTTCCTGTATTCTGTGTGCTGTCCTTGACAGCTACATGACTGTTTTATGACTGCCAATGTGTACTTCTTAATCCTTTTACCTTTTCAAGTTGCTCCCCAACACTCTTCCCTCTGGGCAATGATCAGTTAGTTCTCTGCATCTATGAGTTTGTTTCTTTTTTCTATGTTCATTTATGTTTTTATTTATTTTTACATATCACCGATAAGTGAAACCATGTGGTATTTGCGTTTCTCTGTCTAACTTATTTCACTTCGAATAATACCCTGTAGGTGCACGCACCTTGTCACAAATGGTAAGATTTTATTCTTTGTTACAGCCAAGTAGTATGTTGTTGTATATATGTAGCACTTCTTGTTTATCCAAGACGATGGATACTTCGGTTGCTTCTTTATCTGGAGTATTGTAAATAATGCGACAAGGACCATACAGATGCATACATGTTTTCAAAGGAGTGTTTTGGATTTCTGCGGAGAGAAACTCAGAAGTGGGATTGCTGTGCCACATGGTAGTTCTATTTTCAAATTCTTGAGGAACTTCCATATTGTTTTCCATTGTGGCTGGCCGGATTTGCGGTCATACCAACAGTGCACGGGGGTTCCCTTCACATCCTCACCAACACTTGTTGTTTGTTGATTTATTGATGATGGCGATTCAGACAGTTGTGAGGTGATAGCTGATTGTGTATTTAATTTGCATTGCTCTAATGATTAGTGCACTGAGCATGGTGTCGTATGTCTCTTGGCTATCTGTGTGAGCTCTTTGGAGAAAAGTCTATTCAGGTACTCTTCTGATTTTGTAATTGCATTGTTTGTCTTTCGGTGTTACGTTTTCTGAGTTCCTTATATGTTTTGGATATCAACCCTTTCTCTGATATATGATTGGCAAATATCTTCTCCCATTCGTCCGGTCGTGTTTTCATTTTGTTGATGGTTTCTATTGCTGTGCAAAACTGTTTCAGTTTGATGTCATATATATGGGTCTTGAAGTCCTATCCATTCAGCCACGTTAGGTCCTCACTGGAGCATTTAACGTATTTGTATTTAAAGTAATTGTTATACGTATGTAATTATTGCCATTTTATTATCCATATTTCTTCTCCTCCTCTTCGTCCTCATTCTCCTGTTTCTCCTCCTCCTCCTCTTTCTTTTCTTCCTTCTTCTCCTTCTTCTCTTTCTCTTCCTCCTCTTTCTCCTCCTCCTCCTCCTCCTTCTCCTTCTTCTTCTTCTTCTGTGTCTTGTTCTTTTTTCAAGTTGTCGTTTCACATTTCTTGTAATATTGGTTTGTTGGTGCTGAACGCCATCATCTTTTTCTCTGGCAAGTTTTTACCTCTCCATTGATTCTAAATGAGAGCCTTGCCAGATACAGTAATAGTAATCTTGGTTGTAGATTATAGCTTTTCATCACTTTCAATATTTCTTGCCAATCTCTTCTGACCTGCAGATTTTCTCTTGAGAGATCACCTGACAATCTTATGCGATCTCCATTGTACGTGACTAACTACTTTTCTCTTGATGGTTTTAATATTCTCTCCGTGTCCTACCCCTTTGGAATTTTAATTATGATATGTTTTGGTGTGGGCCTATTTGGGTTCATTTTGTTTGGAACTTTTGTGTTTCCTACGCTTGTGTGTCTATTTCCTTCTCCAGGTTAGGAAAGGTTTCCATCATTATGTATTCTGATAGGTTTTCTTTCTTTTTTTAATTTATTGCGGTGACAATTGTCAGTAAAATTACATGGATTTCAGGAGTACAATTCCGTATTACATCATGTATAAATCCCATTGTGTGTTCACCACCCAGAGTCAGTTCTCCTTCCATCAGCATATATTTGATCCCCCTTACCCTCTCCTCCCAACCCCCACCCCCTTACCCTCTGGTAACCACTAAACTATTGTCTGTGTCTATGAGTTTTTGTTTCTCATTTGTTTTTCTTGTTCTTTTGTTGTTTTTGGTTTATATACCACATATCAGTGAAATCATATGGTTCTCTGCTTTTTCTGTCAGACTTATTCGCTTAACATTATACTCTCAAGATCATCCATGTTGTCACAAATGTTCCTATATCATCTTTTCTTACCGCTGAATAGTATTCCATTGTGTATATATACCACAACTTCTTTATCCATTCATCTATTGAAGGACATTTTGGTTGTTTCCATGCCTTAGCCACCGTAAACAAAGCTGCAGTGAACACTGGGGCACACGTGTCTTTATGTATAAATGTTCTCAGATTTTTGGGGTGGATACCCAGGAGAGGGATTCCTGGGTCGTACGGTAATTCTATTCATAATTTTTTGAGGAACCTCCACACTGCCTTCCATAACGGCTGCACCAGTCTGCATTCCCACCAACAGTGTATGAGGGTTCCTTTTTCTCCACAGCCTCTCCAACACTTGTTAGTGTTTGACTTGCTGATGATAGCCATTCGGACTGAAAGAAATTGAAGAAAGCACAAGAAATGGAAAGACATTCCGTGCTCATGGATTGGAAGAATCAACATAGTTAAAATGGCCATATTACCCAAAGCAATATACAGATTTAATGCAATCCCCATCAAAATCCCAATGGCATTTTTAAAGAAATAGAACAAAAATATCATCAGATTTGTTTGGAACCACAAAAGACCCCGAATAGCCAAAGCAATCTTAAGAAAAAAGAACAATACTAGAGGTAAGACACGCCCTGACTTTAGCTTGTACTACAGGGCTACAATCATCAAAACAGCATGGTCTTGGCAGGAAAACAGACACAGAGACCAACGGAATAGACTTGAGAACGCAGAAATAAAACCACTTAAATGTGGACAGACAATTTTGACAAAGAAGCTAAAAACATCCAATAGAGGAAAGACAGCCTCTTCAATAAGTGGTGCTGGGAGAATTGGATAGCCACGTGCGAAAGAATGAAACTGCACTGCTATCTGTCACCATGTACCAAAATTAATTCAAAATGGATCAAAGACTTAAGCATAAGACCTGACACAATAAACTGCATAGAAAAAAACATAGGTACTAAACTTATGGACCTTGGGTTCAAAGAGCATTTTATGAATTTGACTCCAAAGGCAAGGGAAGTAAAAGCTAAAATAAACGAATGGCACTATATGAAACTTAAAAGCTTCTGCACAGCAAAAGAAACCATCGACAAAATAAAGAGGCAACCAACTGAATGGCAGAAGATTTCTGCAAACAGTGCCTCCGATAAGGGACTAATCTCCAAAATATTCAAAGAACTCATGAAACTCAACAACCACTAGGTTTTCAATTCGTGCTCTCTCTCCTTCTTCTCCTTTCGATAGCCTTACGAATGTTGTTACACTTGATATTGTCCCAGACATCCCTGAAAGTATTTTCTGTTTTATTTATTTTTTATTTATGTTCATTTTTTTTCTGTTCTGATTGGGTGTTTTCTGCTACCTTGTCTACCAAATCACTATTGGAACCTCTGCTTCACCAAATGTGCTGCTGATTCCATCTATAAATTATTCATTTAAATACTGTATTTTTCATTTCAGACTTTTTTTTTAAGGATTTCTATGTCTTTTTTATATTTGCTGTCTCTCTGTTGAAGTTTTACTTACTTTATGGATTCTTCCCCTAATTTCATCTCACATCCTTATAACTAGTGTTTTAAACTCTGTATCTGGTATGTGTCCATTTGGTTTACCTCTTTTTCTAGAGTTTTGTCCTGTTCTTTCATTAGGGAAATGTTTCTTTCTCCCTTGTTTGTTCACTGCCTCTCTGTGTGTGTTTCTATGTATTATGTAGATCTGCTAATTCTCCTCATCTTGGCAGCATTGGCTCATATAACAGGTGTCCTGTGTGTCGGGTGGTACAACCTCCCTGGTCACCGGAGCCAGGAGTTCCAGAAGCTCGTGTGGGTGGTGTGTGCCCTCCTGTTGTACTTGAGCCATATTGCTGTTGGCGCTTCAGTGTGTGGAATGGACGCTCAGGACGACTGGCTGTGACTACAGTAGATGAGCTGATGTGTGTGGGCTGACGTCACAGAGTGGGATCGGCTGTAGCAGGGCTCCGGTGTCTGCTCAGTCCATGGCTTGGGCGTGCCATTTGTGGAGCTAATTGGGTGTCGTTCTGGTGTTGCTGAAGCTGATCACCAGGTGTGTTGGATTTGGGGCCTCTTGGGAGGGGCTGTGGGGCAGGCCCAGGTCAGCTGCTGCTTGTGCCCAACCCGGAGCACCCAGTGGAAGCCAGAAAGTGACCTACTTTTGGTAGCTGCCTTTGTGGGTTTGGAGGCCCCTGGGAAAGGCTATGCTGTGACGCAAGACAGGATGATACATAGGATACTAGAAAGAAACGGAGGTCCTCAATAGCATAAGTTGCGGCCTTATTGACTGTCTTAAAACAGAATTGTGATGATGCAACACCTCTGCTTACTGGGTGACTCCCCATTATGTGAGGGTAAAATTCATATGCTAGCATGACACGTGCCTTCTTTGATTTGGTTCTGAAACGGCAGCGGTATCTCCATCCCATTCTCAGTGTTCCAGGCTTACCCCATCCCTTTGCGGCCCTCACTTGCAACATGTTGTTTCATCCTCAGGCTTTTGCTCCCTCTGCCCTTCTGGATTCCCCTTCATGCCTTCCCTCAGCACCTCGTATAACTGTCGAGATGCAGCCCTATCTTTGCCGCATCTGCTGAGCTCGCCTGGTACAACTGATTGTTGTCTCTTGTATGATCTAACTGTACTTTATTCACTTCAGGTGTACAAGTAGCGAGCGGTACTTTTCTGTTCTTATTTTTTCATGTATTATAATATCTCTACTCCTACTAGAATGTAGGACAAAATGTTTCATTTGTATTTCCAGCTTCCCCTGGGTCTGTGCCTATGATTTGTTGCCTACAGTAAAGTTTTCTTGTCCCACCGATGGATGGACTGAGTGAGTGAGTGAACGAGTAAATGAATATGATGTTTTCTGAAGTTGGGTTTTTCTTTCTTTTTGTTTTCTTTACTAGAAAGAAGCAACCAAGCCGGCAATTGGAAAAAGAGAAAATCGTGTCGCTATTATTGAAAGTGCTCCACAAGACCAAACAAGCAATGGTAATTTGACTTGTGTTGACAGTGCACACCAGGATAATATACGTGGTAATTTAGTGACTATCTATGAATTCTTTCTAGCTTAAGCTCTGCTATAAACAAATCTAACGTGTCGACCCACATGTGATATTCACTTCTTTTAAGCATTCTTTCCTATCTTTTTTTGCAAAAGTATCCCCACTATTAACAACTGCTTCTTCTTGCAAACGCTTCCACCCCCTGAAATTCTTTTCTGCTATTACTTTTATGGAAATAAGCATGACTGAATGTGTATTTAAAATGCACAGTAATATACGTTCACATTAATGTACCTGTGACTCCATTTTATAGTTAAAAAGTCATCATTAGGATTAGGACAAGATGAAGATGAAGAATCACCTTGGGATTCTGAGGTACTGTCTTTCAGAATTATTATTATTATCAATGTTATTTACAAAATCACCATTCTGTGATGTTAAAACGAAAAGGGTGTGCTTTGACTTTACTTTCTCACCTCTGCATTTCCCCATACAAATCATTTTTTGATGGTTTATCCTATAATTAATAAACTAGCTATGTGGTTAATCTAATAAGACAGCGTAGTACAATTCTGCTAACTTGCAAGTTTCACTTTAGGAAGTCAGTGCAGAATAGTATAAAACACGTAGGCTTCCAAGTCTTAAGGAGTCAGTTTGGGATCTGAAGTGAAGTTTACCTAAAAGGTAAAGAATTATTCCAGCTCGACCTATACCCAAATGCATGACTCTGTGGTTTTTGTAGATGTGCAAATGTCCTAATGAGTTTCAGAAAGAAAGAGTTTGGATTGTAGGGTGTTTTTATAATTTGGAACTTGAGAAGATAATGCCTGGGACACCAAAGTATTATTATATTTGTATTGTCAAATAGATCTGCAAGGAACTTTTCTATGGTAGGAAAAGCATGGTGAATACTACTAATATGTTGGATTACACTAACAACAATTTGGCTGAGCGCTGCTTTACTATGTAACAACTGTCTCGTTCAGTTAAAACAGCAGGCATTGAGTCACTTGATGGCAACTGTACTTGCAGTAATGGAAGTACAGTGTAATGATGAGCCAATGTGAGGTGACAGCTGTGGAAAGAGACAGGAGGAGTGTGATCTTCTGATATAGGCAACTGCTGCCTCCTGGCACAGACACTGCGTTTGACGATAAGAACACAGTAGAATCCTGCATGGGTCACTTGCTAGCTGTGGGGTCTTGGGGCAACTCCTTCTTAACCTGTCGGATGTCAGTGCCCTCATTTGTCATAATGGTACTAATGACTACCTTTGAGGTATGTGGAATGCACAAATGTGGTAACAAATGTGAAAACACTTCGAAAACTGTAAAGGGTGCTATAGAATGTAAAACACAATGATCACAGTGAGATGCAGCGACTTATTAAATATCGGGGACACTTTTTGTAAACCTGTAGGACAATCAAATGGCAGTAGTGTCAAGAACAGAGTGGAAAAGTTAGAAGGGGCACGTGGATTTCTCACCTGGGGGATGTTAAGTTTCAGAGACTGTGATTGGCAATACCCTGTAGATGTGTAGTGTTTTGGTACTTGAGGCTTTGTTGGTGCGAGCTGAATGTTTTCACCTTGAGTAAATTTCTAGTTGGATACCAGCTGTGTGCTGGGCAGTTAGACACTGACTGGAGAAGTTCAGGGGACAGCTGTAGCTGTACAAGCAGAAAAACAAGTGAACGACAGTCCATTATAAGTCACTATATCTGCGTCATTTAAGCAGAATGGAGAATGCTGGGTTAAAGAATATTGTCGGGGGTCGGGCATGGTTGTAGTTGGAATAGGAGTGGGAGTGGAATATCAGTGGTCAGGAAAGATCTTTGTGAGTGTGACAAAAACTGCCAAGTGAAGCATGAGAAGGAGCCAGTCGTGTGAAGATCTAGAAGCAAAACCTGCTGGACAGAGACTGCAATGGATCGCATCTGTCCATCATTGTATTCTAACGTCTTGGAATGGCCAGGAAGAGGAAGTGGGGTAACCATCATCAACCCATTTTTATACTTGTTGTTCTGTGTGGGAAAGAAGTAAAATGTGCATGGTAAGTGTCTGGTACATTTTAGATGATTATAATAAGTAAATGTTCTTATTTTTCCCTGATTACAAATTATTATACTTTTTTGAAAAGTTGCATAACTATATATACCATTTTTCCTATTATTTATTGACACATAATATAATGAAAAGTTTTTCTTATCTCTTTGCCACTTGGGTCAATGATTTTTTCTATCAAAATTTTGGTCAAGTAACAGTTCGTTTTCTCCTAGCTCTTGTGGACCTAGATGAAGTAGGTTCTAAAATGTTCTGTTAAGACTCAGCTGGACATACACCAAGGTTTCTTACCATGTCAAGCAAGTATCTTGTTTTAGCACTAAAAAACAAAGCTGTGATTAGAAAGATGTAACGGTTATATCAAGTGCACTTATCAAAGTATTAGGTTGTTGCGAAAGTAATTGGGGTTTCAAAGGTAAAGAACAAATTGCAAAATTGCAATTACATTTGCACCAACCTAATATTTCCTTAGATACATATTTTTCAAAAAATGCTTTTCTTGGAGGTAAGAACTTTAACATTTTCATCCTGAATTATTAACTAGAGGTGGTATGAAGTGTCCATGAGTTACTAATCATCTTGTTTCCTAACCCCTTCAGACCAGCATTGAAGTGGAAGATCCTGTTCCTGAGGAAGCTGTAGGAAAGTACGGTGCGCAACCCTGCAGACCAGGTGCACTTTGTAACACCAATTTAATTTTGGGAAGCAGTACGCGCGGACATTTGGCATGCGTGCAATCTTCTCTTCCTCATTCCTTTTTTTTGTTACAAATTTAATTGAAGGATTTGACATAAGTAACGTGATGTCATTGTTGCTATCGAAGTTTGAGAGAAAAGACATCGACAGGACTAAGAAAATGAGATTTTAAAAGTGTGACTTCACTAAAATGTTTCTCCTCTTGTTTCGATACCCCAAAAAGTCCCAGTTTGGAACCCCTGTGCTTATTAGGGGTTCTCAGGGGTTAATTATCACACTGGAAGATATTTCCAGGGTTTCCAAATGGTTATTTGAATTTTGACGTTTGCCCAGAGTAAGCCTCAGTCGCTACCATGTCAATTGCGTTTTAACTTTACTTCCTCTTAGTGTTGTAACACTGATGCTCTTAAGCCAACCAGATGTTCTGATGAGCAGACACTGGCTGTGCGTGTACATGAACTTATGGAGTCTTTGATGATTAAAAATGAGAGAAGTAATTAATAGTAATGAATATCTGGTAGACACAGTCTTTGAAAACAGTATTTCTGAATCTTTTGTGCCCCGGGATTCTTTTATGCTATTAAAACTTATTGAGAATTCCAAAGTATTTTCTTTTGTCGGTGGTCTCCATTGATAGTTACAATATTAGACTTAAAACCTGAAAATTTTAAAATACGAGCACACACAGGCATGCATTCCTTGAGCCATTAGAGCTACGAGCCAGTCACCATCAGACCTATGATGTTACCATCAGAGCTGTGATATCACGGCTGTGGAGAACTCTACTGTACACTTAGAAGAGAATGAGAGTGAAAATGGCCAATGACAGTCAGTGTTTCTGTGAAAATAGTTTTGACCTTTTCGGGCCCCTCGACTGACTGATCTTGGGACTTTAGGGATTCTCACAGGACATTGGAAACTACTGTTTTAAATGACATACGGGCTTCCTGGTTGTGAAGTGATAAAATAGTTTTAAAGCTTCTCTTCTACAGTTGTGGTTTTCTTTCACTTGTCTTTAAGATTTAAGGTGAGAATTTTGTTTAAAAAGCAAAAGGAAAATAAGTTTGCTATATATTCATTTTCTGTCTCATAGTTCACTGTACTCCTTGGAGCTAGTGTGGACCTAGTTTGATCGTATTTTTACTTGGAAACAACAAAGTCACCCAAGTCTGTCATTTGTCATATGAATTTCTGTTTATGGAAGGGTTAAAAAATGAATTCTGAAGATCTTGAAGCATTTAGAAAAGACTATTTTCTTATAATAAGTAGTTTCTAATTTGTAATAGTACCATGCTTTAAAAGCTTTTTTTCTAA
Organism: Rhinolophus sinicus; assembly: GCF_057876585.1. NCBI lineage: Eukaryota > Metazoa > Chordata > Mammalia > Chiroptera > Rhinolophidae > Rhinolophus > Rhinolophus sinicus. Next base: position 113,550,465 of record NC_142501.1, on the reverse strand, counting down.
TCCCATGTTTGTCACACATATTTGAACTTAAGATAAGTGGTTAGACATGACTTTTGAGAACGACAAAAAAATTCACATCCGGCACCATGTTAACTATTAAGGAAAGCTTTAATTGGAAACACATTACATAATAGAAATTGCTGAGTGACAATAATGAATTAAACTTACCTATGAGAATGGCAATATAGGACACTTAAAATAAAATGTGCTCGGAAGGAGTAGTGTGTTCGGGGAAAAGGAGGACGTGGGACCGCTTCTCTGAAAAAGGAAGTTTTTCAAGATGGTCAACTTTGTGTTATTTTTACCTCCTAATAAATGAAAACTTTATTTTCAGCTTCTTCCAAATGGAATGCTACTTCTTTGACTTTCGATCATGGAACTTCTCAAAGATCCGGGGATTGGAAAGTTGGTGATAAAAGGCCGTTTGCATCACACTCAATGAGCAAACCTCTGTCAGCATCCACAGAGTTTGGACAGATGACCGTAATAGACAAACGAAAGAGTCAGATTGTAGGTGTGTTTCTGTTAGGTAATCATAGGCTCCATGACTTGTGTGAATCACCGCTGCCAGAAAACAGAGAAAGCAAAGAAGGAACTAAAGATACAGAAAGTGTTCAACCCCAGCCCACCTCTATGTAGCCCCATCATAGTTCTGACTTTCCAACAGTCATTTTGTGGCAAAATCTACTTGACGTTTACTCTGTTTATGCAACTTACAACCAAACAGAATGACTTTTAGCAAGACATTGGCATTCTTCCTGAAGCACAGTAACATACGGAAATAAGAAAGAGAATGAGGTGAAAGGGTGATTTCCTTTAGACTAGTATTTAGCGTACACTGGGGAGTGGGCAGCAGGATTATATGTACCACATTGGGACCAGATGGGAAAACTTCAGAAAGATCTAAAGGTTGCCTAGTGAAACAAAACAGTTTTTTAGCTTTAGTTTTATAGCTCGGCATTCACAAGTATTGGTTATAACTTTATTCGATGTAACTGAAAAAGCACCTTTGAAACCAACAACCAAATATTTCTTGGATTTTCTATGGCATTATATAGTTTAGAATTGACTTTTGCAGCAGTATTGGGATTCATTGAGAATTTAGTGCATAGCACTTCCTTCTCAGCTGTGTCCGCAGTCTGTCTCCTCTTCTCTCCCTTCTTCCTTAAACCCCAGTGCTGAATCCTCAATGGTGAAAAGAAATTTTCAGAATAGTAGAGGAAAACATTTCAGCTATAAGGAAGGGTGTACACAGATACATGCATCAGAAGTAACAGTCATTGTGGAAACAATGAATGACGTTGCAGTTGAATCTTAGGGTGTTGTTCAAAAGGTACAATTACGAGGTAGAGAACAGAGTATATAGTGCGATTCGATATGTTTGTCCTGTATTTCTAAATTGCGTTTTGTTTCTGATTGTTTTTCCATCGATGTTCAATGAATGAATTGGTGGATTCATTTTTGACACGTTTGTATGCCTTTTACTTTGTGCCATATTACCCAAATGGTTTGTTGAAGTGTGAGCTAATTAGAAGTATTTCTTAAGTAAAGTAAAGTATTCAGGAAAAGATTACGCTTAATTTGAACTCTCAATTGATAAGATGTTATTTTCTGTATCTATAAAGATGATAGCTTTTATCTGACTGTTCTAAGTAGTTCGTTTTAACTCATATGTAGACTTGTCAGCAGGACAACACCTAGGAATGACATCGGAGGAAGGGCAAGCGAGGCTTGATGGAAATGAAAAGAACTACACACGTGTATGTAAAATTTAAGCTTAAATTTCTAGTATAATATGGTTTTCTGTGCTTTAATAATATAATAGAGTCCAATTGAAATTACCTTTCAAGCTAGCCTTTTAGAGTCACACGGTCATAATTGAATGATATGTATAACATTTGAACTAGTTAGAAAACTTAAAATATTGTTAGCATCTATACATATTCACAGCTCAACTTTATCCTTGAATTGAGGCAAAAAATAATAATAATAAAGTCCTGAATATTGTTTGCTCCTTTAATTTTTATAACTCCCTTACATAACAAAGAAAGTAACATCAAATATTGAATCACGTGATGAGACAGTTGAAATTATGAACCATGTGAAAATGATGGCCACTGATTCGGGCTCACGTGAAAGGAGTCAGTGGTTCAAAATGTGCAGTTCCCTATGGCTTGTCACTAAGGCCAAGGTTAGAGATGGATTCTTCCTTGTGACCTCTGTGTAATGGACGTCTGAGTCTACATTCAGAGAGAGAATGGGGTCATGCAATCAACTCAACTGACTTTTAAGAGAATCACGCTTTCCAGGATGGGACCTTTGGTTATTAGGGCACAAACAATAACTTTCTAATTCCTTTCATTTCAGTGTAGGAAATCAGTAAATGTGACTTAATTTTTGATCTGCTCTTATTAGTGGGTGTTGAATAAGTTAGAATTGGATGCAACAGATAACTATGTCAATGTATAACACTATCATAGTGTATAATTTGTATTAATATGTAGGAATTTACTTCTCTTACTGATTGATGTTAATGATGTGGGCTCCTAATTAAAGTTTGCCTATTCTCCCGTTATTAATCTTTAAAAGATATTCTTAAATTCACTATAGGGGCTCACTATTTAAGATGTGGTGTGGTGAACTATTTTAAGTGAGGAAGCCTCTGTGCCATTAAAAATCATTTACTATTTCATTTTTGGGGTGGGTTTAACATATAAGCGATTGTTTAGTGCAAACGGTGACAAAATTAGTTTTGCGGGTTCATGTTTTTCTTCTAATTTAGACTAAGGCAACTTATTTTTCACTTTCTACTTACAGTCCAATAATTTAGGAATAAGTAAACGTAGATTAAGATTTTTAACAGTTAAATTTTAGTTACATTCTAATTTTTCTTTGTTCCTATTCGATTCTCTAGGTTGTACAAAAGGAAAACGACACGCAGAGGCCACTTTCTCAAGAACAGGACAACAGAATATTAGAAGATGCAATTCTGACCAATTGCCTTCAACAACAAAAGGAGACAAAAATAAATCTTAAGAAAATGAATTCTGAGGTATTTTGTTTAGTTATTTTCAAATATGTGTGTGCGTATTTGTGTATGGACATATTTTGAAAACCAATGTTGTACCTATGGGAATTCTAGAGGATGTTAAAGGTGTGTGTGTGTGTGTGTGTGTGTATTTTAGGGGAAGTGAGATTTTCCGTCCATTGCAATAAATGATATTCTTGACTGAAATCCATTTATGTCCAACAATCAAGTAGTGACGTTCCCAATGTCTCATCTATAGGGGAGGCTTTCAATACTTTTTACATGGATCAATGAGCTTTTTACAATCTCAACTCTACTGCTACTGAGAACAGAAGTTGCAGTTTGAGGCAGGGATTTCATCCCCTTGCTGTGTTAGCAGAGAGGTTAGTTTTCACTTCCACTGATTGTAAGGAGTAGAAGCATAGCCAGGTCAGAGACCGTCTTTTAGATCTCCTTGTCCTGCTTTTGAGAAAAGGAACAATTTGCTCCCAGTAGAGTCCTACTTCAGTACTAGGAACTTTTGAAGATATTGGATGCCGTGATACATACTTAGTGATAATTTAGTGGTGAGTATTTTATTCAAAGAAGTCAGTGTATTTTCCCCTATTTCACATTTATTTCTCCTTTCAACATCATGAAAGGGAAACAACACTTATTGCAGCAGCAAATAATCTCACTATTTTCTAAGAAGAGCTCTATAATTTTTAGCTTATTTTCCCTGAGTATTTTGAAATCTAAGGCGTCTTTTGAATTTATATGTTTACACTAGAAGAGCAGCAAGCATACTATTGTAGAGTCCAAAGTCCTGGGGAAAATCCTGACCTTGCTCCTCTTTTTAATCATTCTGTTCGAGATTGTGATAACGAAATGAGTTCATTGATGTATAAAGAAGTGCTTAGCGCAATGCCTAGATTTATCAGTGATTAGTAGATTTAATCTCATAGGTGACTCTGAAAATATTAGAAAAGTAAAATATATTTTGAGTATTCTTGGAAAAAGAATTCTAGGAAATGTAATCAGTCCAAATATATGCAGAGTGAATACTCTTACTGTGGGATAGGTGTATATTCAGACGGTAACCTCTATTTTAAAATGTAGTCAAACTTCTTACTCTTTTATTTCATGCCTTCTGGGTTTGCTGCCTTTCCAGTTCTGAGACTCTTAAAATTCTCTTATGATTTTAAAGTTCTCTTTTTTACTTTCATGGATTCAGCATCTTACATTAAATTTTTTTTAACTCTGGGGAATTTATGCTTGTATAAAGTTGGAGGTTTGCATTCAATGTTGTATTTTTCCAATGGGATATCCACTTACTACAACCTTTTCATTATATAAACATTTAGGTTCTTCTTTAATTTCAAACGATATCATGATATGCCATTTCATTGAGTGCTAGCTACAAGTCTCCTTTGTTTTACTTAGGTTTCTGAGAGTTGCGAAAAAGAAAAAGACCTGTTGCGTGAAAATCAGATGTTACGGGATGAAATCGCCATACTAAGACTGCAACTGGACACACTGAAACCTCAGAATCAGGAAATGGAAAAAAAATACTTTGAGGACACTGCAAATGTAAAACAAAAGGATGACCGTCTTCAAAAGACGATAAAACTGAATGACAAAACACTAACAAAAACAATATTTGAATATAACAGACAGCTTAATGTTCCAACAGCCGAGAATACAATGCTGAACTCTCAACTGGAGAATGAAAGTCGAAGCAAAGAAAGATTGAAAATAGAAGCGGAATCCAACCTTTATATGCTGGCTAGTGCTTCTCTCCATCATTATGAGCTTTGTAAGCAATTAATAAGACACCTACGAAATGCTTTCCAGGGATTAAGAGATGAATGCTTGCATTTCATGGACAAAATCAGGTTTGCTAGGTGTAACCTAAAAGAAAACACTGAGATTCTTTTTCAGCAACTTTCTAAAGCTCAAAGTAAATCCAATAGCTTAGACACTGAGCTCCCTCACACTAGATATGCTGTGAGAGACAGGACATTGGTTTTTGAACCTGTACTGAAAGACCCAAACCAAACTCAGTGTCAAGAGGAAAAAATTGAACACGTGCATCAAAGGAAACAAGGAAAAGTGAGCACATATACTGGAGAGCCGGACTCCCCAAAGGAGAAAGGTTCTGACCTGCAAAGTGGAAAGATGCTTCTTCCACGGCAACTGGGTGATGCGTTCAACAAAAGTGACAATAAGGAAAACTCAGGAATGAATATTCAAGAGCAGCTTCAGCAGCTCAAAAAAGCGCTTCAAGCTGTATTTGAAAAACAAGATCGTATGTTGAAAGAGGAACATCAGGATTTTGTCAACAAATTGAATCATTTGAATGGAAGAATGTGCCAGTATGAAAAGGATAAATCAGAAAAAGAAGTAAGTATCCAGAAAGATAGTTTTCAAATTTCCTGGAAGAAAATTCAGTGTTCAAATATTTGATGATGGCTAAATGTTGCAAACTAGCTGAATATTAAACATACATAGATTACAAATGTATTTGCTCTAACAGCTTAAAAGCATACATTGTATCCAGCCAATAAAACTTAGACCTGTGAGGTGCTTTCCTGTGAGTAAAGGCATTGTGTTGACTATGAAATTTTAAGGTATAAATTATTAATAGATACACATTGATATGAATGATTTAGTCTTAGACCGCTTCACTAATAATTTTCATCTTTGTGTTACCACATTGCAGTACCATTATGAAGCAGATAAATGGAAATGCTCCTATGCAAACAGAGTTTTTAGAGATAAGGGTTCAATTAAGTGGATTACCTAGACAGTTAGTTCTAGATTTCCCCCATGAACTGAAGTGTAGATGCTGTCCCTTTCCCTCAGTAGTTTCTTCCACATTTCAGTTGGTATAATTTTGTTTTTATTCATGTCAATTTGATATAAATTGGAACTATTTCAGTCTCAAATAATGTATTCTTATGAACTGTGACCTCTTTAAAGGCAGCTAATTTTTCATTAAATCATAATTTGGGACAAATGTGAGGAGTTCTATCAAAACTCTACTTGATTTAATCTTCCCACTGCTATGAATAATAGTCTCTGAATATTTTTACAAATTCATATTTCTCATCGCAAGGCCCATTTACTATCATTTGGACAGAAGTTTGTCCATTTCAAAGAGAATTGCAGCGGTCTCTGATTTATTAATTTGGCATTGGGTCTCCATTTTCAGACGAGTGAGGGGTGGCAGGATTCATGTGTAGCAGGAAGGGAGGTCCAGGCCGTGTTACCTGGGGCCCTGAAGACCAGTGGAATGAGTCGCTTTTCTTCTAAGATACAGGAATCTGTTGGAAGGTTGTGAGCAGTGGACTGCATACGTGAGGACCTGTGAAGTCAATTTAAACCTGTGATAAAAAAGGGGGAAAACATTCCACAATGTAGAATTGACTACCACTAGTCCCACCGACATACCTAGCTCCCCTTGAGATGTCAGGAGATTGTTAAGCTTTGCAGCTTCATCAGGGGAAGTGGAGAGTGGGGCTGAATCTGTTGTTCAAGTAACCTACGTAATAGTGAGTGGGCAGCAGGATCACACCTTCTGTGTCTTACCCAGATTCAGTAAACAGAATTTGTCCAAAAGAAGAAAAGAAGGTGAACTGATGCGTGGGGTGATCTTTTTCAAGCTATGTATTGTATTAATATGTTAGAGTTAGCGAATTTTAACGTAATTTAATAGATGGGATTATAAAATCACTAACAGAATCATCTTCCTAGGTGGTTGGGAGACAACTTCAACGAGAGCTACCGGACACCATAAAAAAACTGCCTAAGTCAGAGGCTTCACTGCAGGTTAGATCACATCAGCATATGAATTCAGAAGCTGAGAGGCAGGATTTCAAGACATTAGAGCAACTCCCAAGTCAGGTATGTGTGAAATGTAACCTGTCAACAGTTCATCGATAGTTGATTAATATAAAGTGTTTTAGGATGCTGATTTTCAAGGCAGCTCTCTTTTGTGTTTTCCTTGTACTTAATTTATTATAATTTTATTATCTTTATAATGCACTTCTTCCTTAAATTCTGGCTTCCATCCTGCTATTTGCATTGTATGTGTTTGTAGTCTATACCCTTGGTAACGTTGAGAAATAGGCAGAGTTCCTCATAGAAATCGAGAGACTTTTTTCCTACTAAACAATCTTTTGTAGTGATAGCTCCATGACCACGATGAGCAGCCATTTAAGATCAGAAGATAATGTTTACTAGCACAATTCAGACATTTGTCTTATTTCTTATCATCGCTTTTGTGAACGGTTACAGCATTGGCATATGTTTCATGGACTTCAGTCTGACTTGTACAGAAAGTTCATTATACAAACCAGTTGAAGTAGGCATTTCCTTCATTTTGTTTTCATTTTAGAAATATTTTAAAAGTATAGAAATATGTAGATCATTATATTATGCACACCCACAATAGAGAATTAAGAAAATAATCTAGATTTACTATTGTTTTTTTCCTTTTTAATCTTCATTGGGATGCAATTCCCATATCATATTTCAGCCATTTAAAATATACAATTCAATGTCTCTTGTTACATTCAGAGAATTGTGGAACTATCACCACAATTATAGAACATTTCCATGACCCCCAAAAGAAACCCCACATCACTTAGCTGTCACCCGTCTTCCTGTCTCTCCCAGCCTCAGGCAACCACCAATCTACTTTCTGTCTCTATAGATTTGCCTATTTTGGATGTTTCATGTAAATGGAATCACAAGATACGAGGTCCTTTGTGACTGGCTTCTTTCACGTAACATCTCATTTCCAGGGTTCAACCGTGTTGTGGCACATATCAATTGTTAGCTATTTCTTCCTATTGCCCAACATTACTTCACTTTGTGGACAAAATACCCATTCATCAGTTGATGGGACTTTGTGTTGTTTCCACTTTTTGACTGTTAATAATTCTGCTATGAACACGAGTTTACAAGCTATGGGGAAGCCAATGTTTTGATTTCCCTGCCCCCGGATTTCTCGCTCCCAGTCTCACCTCTCCGTGAAGCTTTCTCTGACTGTTCCAATTCTCATTGAACTCATGTTCCTCAGAACTTGTCAGATAGTCTGTGCAGAGCAATCAAGCCCAAAATTTGACATAGTTTTAATTTTTCATGAAAGAGAATTCTGTCTTTCTAAGTATAAGTTTGTCTAAGGGGAAATAGTATTTGATATGATGGCACCTATCCTTGCATAAATTGAAAATGTTTTCTTTAACAGTTGTTAGGATAAAATTAAATATTTTATACCAAACCAATACTTCCCCTTGGAGACATTGATATAATTAAACTTGTATTCTGAAAGTATTTCTCACAATTATGTATAAAATTGAAAGCACAAATCTAATAGAAAATTGTTCAATGAAATGGTCGTTTTCCCCCCTCCATGAAAATAAAAAAAATAAAATAACAGGGAACCAGCCCTTCCTCTCTGCAGCCAGACAGGGTGTACAGATTGATAGCACGTTCTTACTGTACAGTTCTGAGGATGCCTTTTCTGATCTGCCAGAGCATGGTGCTTTCATCTACTCTTCTGAGTGCTTGCTAACACATCCCAACCTAATCAGTTGCTGGGAATGAATTGATTTGGGAAGTTGGGTTTGGCACTAGAGTCCGTTATTTCCATGTCAGTGGCTTTACCCTGCCTCTCATGGTCATGTAAATTGTATGCTCAATCCAGGAGGTGGTATTTGCATTGCAGTCCTTACTCATTACCCACTGAGTGGTACAGAGACATAGTAACGTATAAATTATTACAAGCAGAGAAAATGTACTGTTGGCTAGTGGAATTGGTAAAAGGATTTTAGTACTGGGGTTCTATTCCGGGCTTAATGCTCCCCATTTGCTGACATTGCCAATAGTTTGATGAATGATTTCACTGTAACTGGTGTAACAGACCACTTCCATTGGCATCCCATCTGTGTAAAATATCAAATTGTATTAGAACTTAAAATACAGCAACACTAATAATGCTAACTGCAAACCCTTTGATTTTACTGTGTGCCGTGTCCTTTTCTATTACATATGTTCCCTAATTTAATCTTCCCCATATCCCAGTGAGGTAGATGCCACTATTGTCTCATTTTATACATGAAGAAACTGAGATCCAAAAAATTTAAGTATTTTGCTCAAGGTCACCCAGCTAATAACTGATGGACTTGGGATAAAAGCCCAGGCATTTTGCTCTTGTTTAATTACTGCCCCTCAAACTATTCCATGAACTGTCTGACTGCCCCCAAGAGTAGCCTGTTAGCTTTCAAACTCTCTGGAATAGGCTGGTAATTCACGTACGTGAATATTTAAAATTAGAGTTGATGGGATGCTTGGAATACAGTATGTGTGACTTCTCAGGTCATTTGTACTACAAGGTATGATAATTAAGTGTGAGAACTCATTCTAGAAAAAGTGCTACATACCTCCTTGCTGAATATGACTACAGTCACAAAGCTCCCTTTGGGAAGCTATGCACCGTTGCCACCACCTAGTTCACAGTTCAAAGCAATTTGGGAACTCTTTTTCTGGAATGGCCATCATTGCTGTCATCATATTACCCTTGATGTCCTGAATGTCATCAAATAGTCTTCCTTTCCATATTTTCTTTATCTTTGGGTAATGACATATTTAGTCATTGGGCCCAGATCAGGTGAGTAGGGAGGGTGTTGTAATACAGTTATTTGTTTACAGGCTAAAATCTCCCTCACGGACAGCGCCATGTGAGCTGGTGCATTGTCGTGATACAAGAGCAATGAGTCGTTGGCTAAAAGTTCAGGCCGTCTTAACTTTTTCACACAACCGTTTCAGCACTTCCAAAGAGTAAACTTGGTTAACTGTTTGTCCAGTTGGTAGAAATTCATAATGAACAATCCCTCACACATATAAAAAAAAAAGGGGAGCAACATCATGCAACAAGTTTGCGAACTTAATTGTCAGATGTCATAGATCATCAGTACTTCAACATCACTTTTTCTTTATTTTAGCAGCAAGAAGCAAGTGCCCGACATGCAGAGGATGCGCAATGTACCAAGAAGATCCAAGATCATGTGCAAAGGTATAATTTAAAGCAGCACAGAAAGTACCTTGAGTATTTATAAAGCAGACGTGTAGTGTATTATGACAATTAGATCAGTTATAACAATAAACACATGAGTGTGAAGCTGGGTCAAAATGTCAGCTTTGAGCTACCTTGAAAAGAGTAATTTGTGTACATTATCTCTACTTTTGCACATTATCCACAATTCACAACTAGAAAAATGGCACAATTGCCAAATCATGCGCTTTTGAATTTGTAAGATTTTATGTAGTTGCACCTTCAGATATTTGTTCAGAGATTATGTGGTATGCTTTAAAGTCAATGTGTGAGAATAATTATGTCAAAATATTCACTTTAGGCTTGAAACTCAAAATGCTGTCATAAAAACGATAAATAAAAAGCTAGAGGGCATAATCGAACACCTTCGCAGGAACCTGTCAGGTACAAGCTTGGTAAGTTAGTCTCTTCATTTCTGTCATACTGCAAAGGAATTTTTATGTCTGTCATAGTAGCATATAATACTATTTTAGACAATAAGAACAGTCTCGTTAATAAAAGTACCGTATCCATGTTGATACTACTTGCTGGGAGTAATGTAATTCCTCTCCACAGAGAAAGAAATCTCAGTTCATAAAATTAATGATTTTTGTGGTAAGAATTTTATAAAAAAAGATTGCGATAGTCTAAAGGCAATATTTGATGTATACCACGTTTCATTTATCGTTTCGTTTGTCCAACATTTGGGTTTTTCCAACTTTTGGTTGTTGCTAATTATGCTGTCACAAACATCGGACTACAAATATCTGTTTGAGTCCAGGCATTTGAGTAAGGATTTGATCCAGAATTCTGAATTTCCCTTGAAATGTAAACCCTTTAGTGAGATTTGGAGAACAAATTACTTTTAATGTTCTAATTTGTTTTCTTCATCATTAAAGAATACTGGGTCATTGTGCAAATGTTTCCTGAAAAGAATATACTTTTCTCTTTGTTGGATTTTGAAAAAGAAAACAGATGCATGTGTAAAAGTAGAAATGAACGTCCAATCAAGGCCTTACATAGTAACATAGTGCTCCTAGCTTTGCAAGTTTAGAAACTAATCTTTTTCCATTCACTTGAGTTAATCATACTCTTTTAAAGATTTAACAGTTCGATGTCAGAAAAGATTGATGTGTCATCCAGGATGACAATTTCCCGATGGACAGGGAAAACTGTATCACTATTTCCTAAGCAGAACAACATTCCCCTGACATCCTCCTGTCCTCTGGAGGAGAGGCTCCCTAGGATTTCCCATCCTAAGATCGCATTGTGACCCCTGTGGTGGACCAATGACGTAGATGTACCTTCCAGCTGGTGTATTTCAGTCACAGTAGCCAGGTCTAAGCAATTTCATTAGACAGACATGCCCATCAAGGGAAACAGAAGATTGTGCTGATGGTCCTTTTTGTGGCCAAAGAAACTTTGAAAAAAATTTTTGTCTAGACTTCTTGTCAATTAAGTCACATTACGTTAGCATACTTTTCATATGAGTGACATGATAATGTGTTGAAAAGGAGTCTTACGTGAATGTTAGTTCCAGGAGTTGTCACATGGCATTTTTATAAAGAAATCTATTAAGGTATCAAAAATTGAAAAATTGGGGATTTGTGGTCTAGATAGCAGAGTAGGTAAATGCCATGCTTGCCTCCTCTCATGACCACATCAAAATTACAACTAAACTACAGAACAATCATCACTGAGCATCACCTGAAGTCTAGTTCAACCAAAGTCGTCCTACCACTAAGGACATACAGAAGAAGTCACCTCGAAACTGGTAGGAGGGGCAGAAAAACAGAACAAGCTGATGCCAGACCCCTGTTTGACTGTTAAAAATCGGGAGGGATATCATGGATGCGGTGGTCCACCTGGAGGTGCAAGTGGTCCCAGCTCCACACCAGGCATCCTAGCCCAGGATTCCAGTGCTGGAGAGAGATGTCCCCATAACTTCTGGGTGTGGAAACCAGTGGCTGGGTGAGATGAAGGATGGCTAGAGTCCCAGTCAATTCTCTTAAAGGACTTGGGAATGGGATTACTAACTGAGGGACTCACTTGCTCTGAGCTCCAACTCTGGGCAGTAGCTCAAAAGATGTCAGGGACATAAGGAAAGGAAATACGTTTTCTGGCTTTAGGTTGACGGCTGGAGGGGAGCTTTCTCCCACACAGAGGTGCTTGTAGAATCCATTCTTTCTGAACTGATCCATCACCCGTTGCGGTGTGAGACATGGGAGCCGCCATCTCTTGAGTCTACATCAACGTGGCTAACAATGTCCATCCCACCCTGGTGAATCCCTGAGAACCTGCCCCACCTAACTAGGGAGCAAACCCAAGCTGCTTCCAGTGGTGTTTCCAAAAAAAAAACAAACATCCTGTCTTGGCTCGTGCTGCAGACTTTCCTAAAACCTCTCAAATTTTCACAAAACCCAAACAAGCAGTGTGTGGCTTCAGCTGACCTTTACCTCTTGCTGTGCAGACCCAAGATGGCACTAGTGGAAGCTGGCTGTGGTTCACAACTGGAACTCTTCAGGCACCTCCAAAGCCGGTGCGGGTGGCAGCCATCTGCATCCTGCTTTGTGGTCAAGCTAGGTAGCCCTGGGCAGGACACAGGCTGCAGCTGAACTAGGCCTGTGGCCGGGCCGCTTCCAGGAGTCCCTAGGGTTGACATACTTGGAGGCCATCTTTGGACAGAGCGGGAGCATCACCGGGGTGCCTGCCAGGAAGATACAACCAAAGTGTATACAGGGTAGACACCAGTGCCATGCTACAGCGAATCCTGCTCTATAGGGGCAGCCCCTGCAAAAACAGCTCCTCCACTGTAGTCATGGTCAGTCCTCAACCAAACAGTCTGACAATCAATACCTCCCATTGACATGCAAACAGCAACCAAGGCTGCACTACAACGTGAGAGTACAGACAACCCACACAAAGGACACTGCTATAGCACCCGGGTCTAGTTAACAGCTAGTACGTGCCACTGGGCCCCACAGGACACCTACTACGTGAGGACACTCCAATAGGTCTGGGAGACACAGCAGCCCTACCAAATACATAGAAACAAACACTGGGAGGAAGCCAAAATGGGGAGTCAAAGAAACGTATGCCAAATAAAAGAACAGAGCAAACCTCCAGAAAAATACTGAGCAAGATAGAGAAGAGCAATCTAGCAGATGCAGAGTTCCAAACACTGGTTGTTAGGATGCTCAGTGACCTCAAGGAGAACTTCAACTAACAGATAGGAAACACAAAAATGAAGATAGAAAACAAAAAAAATTGAACCAGTCATAAGTGAAGAATAAAATAACTGAAAAAGCGAATGTCTTCAAGGGCATGAAAACTGATTAGATGAAGCAGAGAATCGCATGAGCGATTTAGAAGCTATGGTAGCAGAGACTACCCAATGAGACCAGCAAAAAGAATCCAAACTATGAGGATAGCTTAAGGGAACTCTGAGAATGTCAAGCATAACAACAGTCTCATCATACGGGTAGTACGAGAAGAAGAAAGAAATGAAGGGGTTCAAAATGTACTTGAAGAAATAATGTCTGAAAACTTCCCTAACTTGGTGAAGGAAATGGACATATAAGCCCAGAAATCACAGAGTTTCAAAGAAGATGAGCCCAAACAGGCCCATACCAAGATACGTCAAAATTAAAATGCCAAAGTTTAGATGCAAATAAAGACTTTTGAAAACAGCAAGAAAAAGGCTCTTAGTAATCTGTAAAGGAGCACCCATAAGAGTAGCAGCTGATTTCTCAAGAGCAACTTCGTGGGCCTGAAGGGATTGGCAGAAATATTCAAAGTGATGAAGACATGCCTACAGCTAAGATTTGTCTACCCAGCAAAGCTATAATTAAGTGTCATAGGACAGATAAAGAGCTTTCTGGAGGAAAAAACAAAACAAAACAAAAACTAAAGGAGTTCATCAGTACCAAACCAGTATTATAAGGAACATTAGAGGGACTTCTTTAAAAGGAACAAAAAAGGAAAAACAAAAATATCAATCATAAAATAGCAGTAACTATGTATCTACGCACAATTATTTTACGTGTAAATGGATTAAATGCTCCAGTCAAAACGCAAGGTGGCTGAAAGATAAGAAAATAAGATCCTTACATATGTTCCCTACGATAGACTGGCTTCAGATCAAAAGACACAGAGACTGAAAATAAAGGGATGGAAAAAGATATTTCACGAAAACAACATGAAATTTAAAAAGCTGTGGGACTAATGCTTATATCACACAATATAGACTTTTAAACAAAGGCTATCACAAGAGTCAAAGAATGACCCAGATATCCCACTTCAGAGTATTTATCCAAAGAAACCGAAAAATGCTAATTCGAGGCGATGTGTACATCAGTATGTTCACTGCAGGATTCCTTACAATGGCCAAGATGTGCATGCGGCCTATCAATGGATGAATGGATGAAGACGAGATGATACATACATGCAATGGAATATTGCTTGGCCATGGAAGGAAATGGGTTCTGGTCATCTGTGGCGGTATGGATGGACCTGGAGGGTGTTGTGCTGAGTGGAGTGTGTCAAATTGAGAAATACAGATGCAATGTGATTTTGCTTATCAGTGGAATTTAAGAACAGAACAAACAGAAAAAAAACTCATACATACAAAGAATAGTTTGTTGGTTGCCAGCTGGAAGGGGGTTCGTGAAGTGGGTTAAAAGGGGAGAGATTAAAAAGTACAAATTGGTTGTTACAAACTAGTCATGGAGATCCAGGATATAGTATAAGGAATATATCAATAATATTGTAATAGCAACGCATGGCATCAGATGAGTACGCGATAATTTAGGGTGATAGATGGGAGAGGAGTTAGGAGCAGGGTGCTAAAGGTGAAGGCAGTAAGAAGTACAAATTGGTAGTTCCTAAATAGTCATGGGGATGTAATGTAAAGCATAGGGAATATAGTTAATACTATCACAATAACTCCGTACAGTGCCAGGTGGGTGCTGCACGAGTCAGGGGGATCACTTTCTTAAATTATATAAATTCTAACCACTGTGCAGTACACATGAAATTAATGTAAAATAATACTGAATGTCAAAAAATCGAAAAATTTGTTGTAAGCATACCTAAAACTGATTAAGCTTATACTGTTAAGTCCTGGAATCGCCCCCCCTCAGACAGACAGAGGACACGATAATGCAAGTTACACAGCGAGGTTTATTTCCAGCTATCTGGGGTCCCCGTCTCTGCCCGACTCAGCGGGTTTTAACAAGGACCCCCAGCCCTTAAAGCTAAGGGTTTTTATATCGTTTCTAAGGCACTCAGTAATTTTCCGTAGTTTTAGGGAGTACAGGTTAACCTACAGTTCTCACATAGCTAAGGCATTAAGTCATTTTTTTCAGTCTTAGGGAGTGCACGTTGAGCTGTGCTTAGAGAGTGCACGTTGAGCTATGCTTAGGGAGTGCACGTTGAGCTGTGCTTAGGGAGTGCACGTTGAGCTGTGCTTAGGGAGTGCACGTTGAGCTGTGCTTAGAGAGTGCACGTTGAGCTATGCTTAGGGAGTGCACGTTGAGCTGTGCTTAGGGAGTGCACGTTGAGCTGTGCTTAGAGAGTGCATGTTGAACTGTGCTTCAAAGAGTTAGTTTATAGATAAACTACAAAAGCCTCCATTGCTTCTTCAGAGAACAGGAGAGAAGCTGTTAGGCATATGGTCTCACATAACAATTAGGCCATTAGGTTATTTTAAGCTCAGGGCTGTTAACCCTATCTTAACTTTAAGGTAGCAGTTCTTATGCTAAAGTAGCAGTTCTCATGCTAACAGTCCCTTACAATACCAAAATAATGAGCGACTATAGATTCCTAGGGGAAGTAATTAGCATCGCCACAAAATTATCAGCCACCATAAGCTCTACCGTGTAAATCAAAAGTTTAATTACGACAGGTTTCAACGAATTCCATCAATAGCCCTCACTTCTCTAGAAGACTCTCATGTCAGGATTCCCCCCAGGTGAGATATTACCTGGGTTAAGATATTTGATTCACACAATGTTGAGAGGAAGCATCTGGACTGGGAAGAAAAGGTAGTTCCAGCTGACAAGCCTTCCAACAAGATAAGGGGTGTACTTGTGAAAGGAATTTCAGAACACTTCCATAGGTCAGGTCAGGTCAGGTCCGAAGCAATAGGAAGTTATTCAAAAGAGCAAACAAACATGGAAAGGCGAATAGCGGACAATGTGAAGCTTATGAAAAACTTATGCATTCTGAGAGAAAAGCAGGACAAAGTATGCTGGTCAGCATGCTAAGGGTGAGGAGCTGCCAAGATCTGAAAATAACGCTACGCTCACAGTAACAGTGGTAAGAATCCCCGTAAAATGTACAAGATGAGCCGATCCATAGCAAGTCATGGTTTATGAGTGTGTGGTTGAGGGCGCTGTCTATGAGGGACTCGAGGGGAAAAAAGAACCTACAGAAGACCTCAGTAAGGGGGTGAGGGCTGCCAGTGTAGATGAGGGAATGGGGTTTGAAGCACTGGGATGTAGGGAGCTGAGAGCATTTAAAAAGAGGAATAGAAAAGGGTCAAGGACTGACTATCAGGGCTGCTGTTTAGAAAAGAGTTGGGCTGAGAAGACCACAGAAATGGTGTGGGCATCTTCATCAGTTGCTGCGAAGAAGTAAAGCAGGATAAGGACTAAAGAAGGAGATGACCCTGAAAACTGTTTTAGCGCAGTTATAAGGGCAGAAAGTCAGATTCTTCTGTAAAAGAAGAGAATAAGTGGTGAAAATATGGACCTGGGGATGAGGCCACACATTAAAGAGGGTTAGAGTCCAAGGAGAAAAACAGGATGACAGAAAAAGTGACAGGAATCAAGAAACAGTTTTGTTTTTATATAACATAGAGGAGATGAACTATAGTTAAAGAGAAAAATATTTACTAGAAACGGAGAAATTGAAACCTATGGAAGAACGCTTACAGAGAATGAGAGTCTTCATCTGATGCTCATGTCAGATGATCACAATAATGTAAGGTGGACTGCAGGGAAGTTTCAGTGATTATCGTAGAAAAATGTGATTCCATAAACCCTGGAAAATCTTGAGCTGTAGATGAAAATGTCTCTGGGGGCATTTCTACAAACCGAAATGTAAATAAGCCACTATTTAAATCAGGTTTAACACTTAGTATTTTTACATGTGTAAACCTCTGTTTTTAAGAAAGTTTGGCAATTTAAATTCCAGGAAACCAATGATGACACTGTAAAATGAATTTGAGCTGTTTTAAGAAAAGTCATTGTTTTTGAAATCTGTCCTTACTGGCATCAGGTTTATAAACTACATTTTATACACCTGTCTACACATATTACTAATGAACTCATGAGGAATAATATTTTAGAGAAAGAAAAGTGAATCTCTAGATTTTCAAAACTAACTTTCTTTAAAAATGTTTTTCAAAGTCTCAGGATGGAAAGAAACAATTAGAGTACTATAAGAAGTTAACAGAATCTCTGCAATATGATTTGAATCAACACAAGAAGACAAATGATGGATTAGAGAAAGAGGTTACCAGGTAAGGTTTTGATATTTCAGATCATGTCAACCATTAATTACTATTTAACTATAACTCTTCCTTGATGAAAACCTAAGTACAAATGTATTTCATATCTGTAATTTTCATAGTTAAACACATTGTCCTACTTAAAAATTTACTTCAGAAACTCACAGCACAATCAAACTTGTGTGAATGCCAAAATGTTATACCTACTCTTTAATGATTCCTGTAACTATAATGACAGTGTCTTTTGCATATACTGTCAACTGCGCTCTTCCTGGTCTCCCTTGAATCTTTATTTCTGCAAGATGTCTTTGCTCTCTTTGGTAATCTTTCCTTCTTTAATAGTGTTCTTCCCTTCGGCATTCTAACAGTTTAATGTCTAAAAACCTATCTGTGGTTTTGTTTAACATCATCAGAAGTGTTATTGATTTGGCTTCTGTGTTCTTTCTACTTTTTTCAGTTATAAAACATGTCATACATACCAAACCAGATGTATAACCTAAAGAAGAATGAGATGAGTAATCGTCTCACTCAGATAATAATGGAAGTTTCCCAACATCTGGGAAGCCCGCACGTGGCGTGCCCTTGCTGCAAACTGAATGAAGTTTTTTCTCTGATTCTCCTCAGTGTTTATTTTCCCTCATGTCACTGTCTTTCTCTGCATTGTTTTGGATTCTTCTCATTTTATTAAATTGTGCTGGCAAAGATCTCGTCTTAAAACAGACTTGAAGAGACTGTTACACCTCATCTCTCCAGTGTCCTTTCTTCTAAAGCCCTGCCCTTTCCTTTCCACTCTGACCAGATTTTTCCTTCCGGTTTCTCTTTCTATTTTGAATGATTTCTTTTCTTCCTGTAGACTATGGTCAGTAGGCTCCGAATGGTATTTTTCTGTCTTTTCGAAACACCCACATATATTATACTTTCCTTCTTCACCTTTGATACTGATCTCTGCTTTATAGCTGATATTTAATAATAGGGTAACGTTTGATACTAACAATCTTAAGCGGATGTTAATAATACTTTAATTATAAGAACCTTTCATCGTTACAATATGATGTCTGTATCATATGTATTACAATTGTTTTATGATACTTACCTAAGATACAATTTAATCAGTATGCTCTCAAACTATTATACTGGAATAAATAGGAGAGGTTCATAATTTATAGGTTTGTTTATTTTGTATGATAGACATAATCTCTCTTTAAATAATTATTAAATATTTGTCTTAAAGAATTTGACTTACTCATTTTCTACAATTCTGCAGACTGAAGACACTCTTTCAGAATACAAGGATGCTACATGACAATCAAAATGGAGAGGTTAGTGTCCTTGGAGATTTAGAACCCAATCAATCAGAAATGGATATTCAGAAAAATAGGTTAAAACAGAAGGTAATTTATAATCCGTTTGGAACCCAAAAATCACTTAATTTGGGGAAATATAAACCACTCAATGCTTTTAGCAGTATGATATAGATTTTTCCTTAATTTCATAGACAGAAGCAGTGAAAAAGACCGCTATTTTTCTATATAATTTTTCTTTAAAAGGGCATTCTGTTACCTCTCCTATGTCTCAACCCTGGCTAGTTATCTAAAGCCAAGAAGGACTCTGTTGCATGACCCCCAAAGCACTGGCTCCAAATCAGCTTCTTTCTTCTTTCTTTCTTTCTTTGTTTCTTTTTTCCTTCCTTCCTTCCTTCCTTCCTTCCTTCCTTCCTTCCTTCCTTCCTTCCTTCCTTCCTTCCTTCCTTCCTTCCTTCCCCTTCCTCCCTTCCTTCCTCCCTTCCTTCCTTCCGTTCATTCGTAACAGCTTGATTGAGATATAATGAACATAGCATGCAGTTCACTCATTTAAACTGTCCAGTGCAGTGCTTTTAGTGTGTTCAAAGCTTTATGTAGTCGTCATCACAATCAGTTTTAGAACATTTTCAAGACCCTGGAAAGTATCCTTGTACCTGTTAGCTTTCACTGTGTGCCAGTCTGCCCTTCCCACTCTTCCTAGCCCTAGGGAACCACTAGTGTACTCTCTGCTCCATATTGTGGTTTTGATTTATTTTTTTCTGATGACTAACGATCCTGAGCAATCTTCTCACAGGCGTATTATCCATTCATATATCTTCCTTGAAGAATTGATTATTCAATTCCATTGCCCATTAAAATTGGATAGTCTTTTTCTTGCTGAATTGTAAGAATCTTTGTATAACCTAGATACAAATTAGTTATCACATACAGGATTTTCAAATATTTCTCCCTTTCATTAGCTTGCTTTTTAGTTTTTCAATGTGTCCTTTAAAGCATAGCATTTTTTTATGCATGATTATTACAAGCTTTCAATTTGTAAAACATAATAATAATAATAATAATAATAATAATAGTTGCAAAACGCATTACAGCAAAGTGCAATAAAAGAAGATATGTCTGTAATTTATACTGCATAAGTTATTTTGCTTATTATATCTTTTTATAATCCAGAAGTTGTGTCTATTTTTTCCTTAACTCCCCAATGGAGTGGCTGAAATAAACCACAGTTATTTGGTTCACAAATCCATACTTAAGAAGAGTGTGGCCAGGGCCGTCTGTCTCTGTTCCCCTCAGCTTCAACTGGGGCAGCTCCGTGGCTGGTGGCTGGAATCATTTGAAAGTCTGTTCAGCAATGTGTCCGGTTGTTGGTGCCTACTGTTGGTCGGCACTCTAGCTGGGGCAGACAGCAGGGACACCCACACCTGAACAGCCGGCTCGCACTGTGGCCCGAGCCCCCCACAACACGGGGCTGGGTTCCAAGGTTCAGATCCTCAGAGACATAACCAACAGGAGCAGTGTTGCCCTTTGTGAAGGAGTCTTGGAATTCACACGGAATCTCTTTCAACATATTCTGTTCATTAGGAGCAAGTCACTAATGTTGACCCATATTAGACTGTTTTTATGCAATGAATATTTCAAAATTTATGGACACATTTAAAAACCAGCTTGATCTATCCACTGTCCACAATTCTTTATATTCCTCCCACATGGAAAATACACTCATCCCTACACAATACTCCCCACAAGTCTCAAGTTTATGGCATCAGGCTCAGGTTCGAGTCTAAGATTTTACCATGTGAGTCTGGTGCAAATGGGGATGAAGGGCCTGGTTTTTGGTTTCTAGGATAAAGCCCCTTGAGGACAATTCCTTTCAGTATGAAAACATGAGAATGGAAGGGACAAGTTATCTACCACCCACACACCCAACATTCTGCTCGACTGCTGAAGTTTCCCCTGCAGAAATGGAAAGTGGAAGGCACCTTAGTCCATAGCAATTCTGAAATACAGCCTGATGTGTGCTGTCCGTTCTTGGATTAGGACTCAGTGGTAACCTTGCCAGGGCTTCTCCATGGCCCTTTGCTGTGGCCTGTGAGCTCTTTGTTCTGTGCTTTTCATAAGAAATGACCTGTGCTTGCAGCCCTTTCCTCAGCATCATTCCTCCACGCGAATGCCTAAGCCCCACAGGCCTCCTCTTAGTTTTCACTCTCTTGGTTTTTATTAGTCCAAGGTAACAAGCTGGTTGTTTGCTACTTGATCATCCTAAAAGCTTGGCGTTGCGTGTGAGTTATTGGGGTTCGTGCCATTAGAAAAGCCACCGTCATAAATCGTTTTGAGAGAAGCTCTTGGGCTTCCTGTAGCTGTTGCAGGACCATGCCTTTAAAATTCTTATACTCTGTAGATCCTTCCAGGAATTTAAGGCCCCACCTTAACCCTTTTGAGGTCTCGAGGAAGAGTTTTACACTCTTCTCTTCATCCTTATATCATGTCCTCCTGGGAGCACAGGGAATTTGATCTTCACCCAGAAGCCATTTCTTTCTTTTAGCGTGATTTGCCCTGTGGGGACCTTAGGAGAGGCTGTAAATGGGAAACAGAAACGGGACCTGTGGGAGAGGCTGTAAATGGGAAACAGATATTTGAACACAATATGTCCTGGTTCCTTTACAGTTCATAGTCTTTCGTTAGCTCATGTATCTCATGGATTTTACTTTGTTACTTCATAGCAAGAGTCCCCTTTCATCCAGATTTCAGACTCATTTTCTTCACTGGCCGAGAAGCCCTTGCTGTCAGCCTCTTCAGGGGCCAGCAAGCCCCCAAGAAGCGTCTCTTGGAGGCCCTGTGGTTGTCATTCTCACTCTTCTCCACATCCTTTCGGGTTCCACGTCCCTCCTGGTGCAAAGGCACTCCTACAGGCTTTAGATGGCATTCCTTGTGGCCTCACACCATTTTGAATATCAGTAACAATGCCAGTTATTTATTGCTGCTCAAGAAACCAACTCAAAAGCTAGTGGCTCAAAACAGCATCTGTTTTGTTCCAAAGCAATGCAGTTGGATGAAGGTCTGTGAGACCAGCTCATTTCTTTTCCACTTGGCATCAGCTGGGTGGCCATGAAGCTGCGAATGAGAATCATCTAAAGGCTGTAACACACACATGTAGCAGTTGAAGCGGCCTTTTGCCCGGGACATCCGCTGGGCCCGTCTCAGCGCAAACATCTATAGGAGGCCTGACTGTGTGGCCTGGGCTTCTTCATTCTGCACAGCTGGTGGCTGGGTTCTCAGGCCGAGCTTCTCGAGAGACAAAGTCACATGGAAGCTGTATCACATTTCCTGCCTCAGACATAGCATTCTCACAGCAGTTCTGCCCTATTCCATGCACTAGAATCCAGTGACTCACTAAGGCCAGCACATATTAAAAGAGAGGGAATTTCATGGAGAAATGTCAAGAATTTGTAGGCATGTTTTAAAAACACTATATCCACTCACCTCGTCTTACCAAATAAGCATTGTATCTACAGGAAAGTAGTTCTACCCTGCTCAGTTCCACTGAAATTCCAGGAGATTTGTTGTTGTTACTATTGCTGTTTAGGATGTTCTCGTATATCTTGGAAAGTAAGAGAGGATTACGAGACAGCGTTATTGAATTAAGACTTTTGTTGTTGGTGAAAAAAATGTAGCGCTCATCTCACTAAACATTCACAGTGTGAGATGTGATTTCTCCTTAACCTTGGGAATCATTTCTTCTTGGAAAGCAATTCAAATTGCCATGAAACATTTGTAGCTGACAGAGGCCGAAGTAACTCGGATGAGTTACTTGTAACTCCCTACAACTTCTTAAGAAATTATGGAGAGTTAAAATGGGGAACAGGTGAGAGACTATCAACTGGGAGGTGACTTATAGTCATTTTATAGAAGAAAGACATGAAACAAGCATTCAAGAAATAGTAGAAAATCAAGTGCAGATGTCGTGTGGCAAAGTCGATGACAGTAAAGGATGCATTTTTGAGACTCCTGGTGCTTTTATGTTCGTTCTTCATTCTGAGTAATTCAAGGTTCCACATTCTAAGACTCTGCTACAGTATCGATGACATTTTATTGCAACTGAATTGATTTCAAAAGTTGATACTGGTTTGGGGTTAGACTATTCTCAGTCAACTTCCTTCGTAACCAAATTATACTATGTTACTCATTCAGAATGACGATCTCACAGCAAAACTGGAAACTGCATCTTCAGAATGTCTCCATCTGTGGGGTGGCCAGTTGGCTCAATGGTTAGAGCATCGTGCTCATAACACCAAGGTCGCTGGTTCGATTGCCACATGCACCAGTTAGGTACACCCTCCACAGCTAGATTGAAAACAATGGCTGGAGCTTGGAGCTGAGCCCCTGGTGGGTGGGTGGCCGGTTGGCTCAGTGGTTAGAGTGCAGTGCTCATAACACCAAGGTTGCCGGTTCGTTTCCCGCATGGGTCAGTGAGCTGGACCCGCCATAACTAGTAGATTGAAGAGAACGATTTGACTTGGAGCAGAGCTGTGCATCCCACAACTAGATTGGAAACAAACACAATTTGTTTTAAACAGTTTTTTAAAAAGGATGTCTACATCTTGTTGAAGAAAATCAATCTTAACAGGAGTTATTATCTATAAAGGAGTACAAAAGTCATGTGAAAAACTAGAGAATAAAAAGAAGAGGAGATAAAAATTATTGAGCCTCAAAATTCATATAGTCACGAATGAGGTAGAAAAGCGTGAAGCAGAACACTAAAAATTCTGGGATATTGAAGACTGAGCAAGACAGGATGTAGTAGAAAACATTTTTTAAATCTGTTTTTACAGGTTAATTCACTGATTACCATGCCTTAATTCATTTCACTGCAGATGACGTTTGGATATACGTATTGTACGTCATTCCCCTATTCCGTTCACAGCGGGTACTTTTTTATTTTCAGATTTCTGGAACTAAGGTGGGATTTGCCTCTCCTTCTTGATATTTCAGTTCCCATCACTATTATCACTCAGTTGATCTTTGAGAATCATTCTTTGTGGAAAATGATTTTATTTTTAAGGCCAGTTGATATAAAACGAGACTATTAGGAAATAAAGAAAAAGGGTGATTTAAAAATTGCACCATACTCTTAGATTATTAAGTCATATTGTTCAATTTTTAAAATTTCAAATTGATTCTCTTATTGGAACAGTCAGATGAGATGATTCGAAATATTTTCATAATTCAGATGTATTTCATTCCATATTGATGATAAGTATTTTAAACTTCAGCTTTTTTCACATTTAAATTGCCCTCCAAATCATTGACTTAAAACTAAAGAATACAAATAGACTATAATTATTCAGGTTATAATTATTTTTAAAATGTATCCTTTCCGTTGGCTTTAGGAACAAGCAGCATGTCAAGAAAACGTAGACCCGTTAAATGACCGTGGTGACAGAATTCAACGTCTGCAGGTCAGAATTCAACGTCTGGAATCTGAACTCTCCAAAGCGAAACATTTTAAAATAGAATTGGAAGAATGTAAGCGCCTCTACCTAGAGGAATTAAAAGTTACAGCATCTTTGGAAAAGAAACTAAACAAGTAAGTCCAAACAAAGAGAAAAATCAATCGAGCTCATTAATTTGCCTCTAAAGTCTAATTTTTATCCAGGCAGATTCCCGAGATTAATAGGAAGTGAAAGCTTACTAAATAGTATAATTTTGGAAAATGATGTTAGTGAATAAATTACTTTTAAAATGTTAGTTCAGGATGCATCTCTCCCATTTTTGGTTTTACATGACTGTATTTTTCCTTCTCACGCTTTTCATAGCCTTAATCTGATCTACCAGTCTCTAAGCAAAGTGTTTTTGAAGCTTTGTGATTTAGACAGCGCTATTTATTATAAAATTTCTTGTCAAAATTTCACTAAATATGAGGTAACTATTTACTATAACAACTTAAACCCAAAGGGTTAAGTACTCTGCATATTCTGGCACTTGGTAAATGTACTTTCTCGATTGTGCTCTGTGTTTTTGTCTCTAGAGGTCGCTTTCGGACAAGCTGTTTTTTCTAGTCTTTTGGATGTACACAGAGGCATACATGTGAAATATAGGAGAAGGTTAACATAGGGGTGAAGGGTAGTGTAACTGACTAAGTGGCTATAAAAATAAGGCGGTCAGCCTGAGGGGGTGTGTGGAAGACAGAAAGGGCAGATCCCACCTCCAGTGCCTTGGTAACAGTGTCATAAGCTACATGCCCCTGGAGCTGTTTCAGTTCAGTATGATCACCAACCAGGCTCTCTTGTTCTCCCCCAGAGGCTGTTGTTCTAAATGACGCCTCAGTGCCAAATGGTTAATTTCTTCAGGGTAATGAGGGGATTACCCAAGGGCAGTGAAAGCAAATGCTTGAAAATAGCTTTGTGGGATTTCAGCAAATTTCTAAACTTGTTTACTATGTATGTCTCTTAGCAATCCTCAAGAATCTTATGGGTTCAGCCATTCCAGAAGGCAGAAAGTATTATCTGTTAAGCCGTCAACATCACTGATAGGCCTTTTCCTCCCCTCCCTACTTTGAATTACTTCTTAGCCTGGCTTCCCCACAGAAACATATGTACCGGTTTAAAACAATTTGAAACATATCCTTGTACTTGGTAGGTCTGCCCTGACATATTTTCAGTGTTCGTTTCATGGGCAATTCCACTTACTATTATGGAAACATTAAGAACTGCAAATCATTAAGGAAAAAATAAAATACTAAGTCTTTGCTCTTACAATCTTCACAGGATTAAGGACACGCTGGCAGAGATGAGAACCCAGCTTCTCATGAATGCACCACAGAACTCTTTACTCAGCACGGCTCCCAGGAGGCCAGACCTGCACCTCCCTTGTGTTGGAAGGCTAAATGATTGGTTCCGACCTCAAGGAAGTCTCGCTCCAAGAGAGCAGTGGGTGATTGCTACGTCAGCCCCACAGACTTCTAATAATGGCACGTGCACCAACTTGATGAAGGTTAGTTATATTACCTTCTTTCCTTTGGGTTTCAGATTTGTGATGTAATTCTTGTTCTTAACTTGGTCGGAGATTCTGAGTTGTTTCATTGACTAATGCACACAACGTAAAGGGCATAATTGTGTGTGCTAATGTAGAATGGAGACAGAAATTTGACCATCTTTTGTAAGTCCCTGCATCTCCCATGTTTTAAGAGCTACCTGTCATTAACTGTATTCAATAAATGTAATTAACTGACACATTTTAAATTTCTGGAAAAGCTGCTTTTCAATTAGATTTTACAAATGAAATATTACTACCTAACAACGAACGGGATGCTTTGAGATGCTTTGGCTTACTTCTGCATTGTTTTTAATTTGGCGATGGTTTATAACAATTTTAGTTTTCCTACAGCCCAGTTTCGCCATCCCTAAGCGTAAGTGAATGATTGACATTTACTAACTAAATGTGGATGTTTCTTATTTCAATGAAACCGAGGTAAATCCTTTTTATGAATTCGGCAAACTTGTAACCCTGGAAAGATTAACTTCTCTTTCTAAGTTAAAAGTTGTCATCTTTTTACATGATAGTACATCCTTAATTTCTGTTTTACTTATAGCATTTTTATTTCGATGATTTAAAATGTCTTGCTTAAAAAGTAATAATAAAATAAAATGTCTTGCTAAGCCACAGTACATTTTCGAAAGAGGTAAATTGAGCAAATATTTGAATTTTTAAAATGAAGTTCACTTATATCTGTATATCTCGGCATCACTTGAATAATTGATGACTGAGATGGCAATGAAATGGGGTCGTTACTAGCAACTTGTTTTCTTTGTGCAATACTGTTATTAAAATGTCCATTTTGATCTCATTTCTTTAGTTCTTCACCGAGCCAGGATTTCTGTTTGGACCTTTTTTATAGTTCTCATACCTTTGGTAAAGTAGTCCTTCTGTGCATTAATTTTGCTCCTGAACTCATTGAACTGCCTCGTGAGTTTTCTTGTATCTCATTGAGATTCTTCCTGGCTGCTATCTTGAAATCTCTATCACGTAGATCACAATCTTTCGTGACTTTGACTTGGTTTCTGGAGAAGTGTCGTTGTCTCAGTGTTACCCTGTTACCCTGGTTGTTCATGCTGCTGGATGGCTTGTTCCTCTGCAGGCTCATTGGAAGTAGTGAACACTTTCTTATTGATGTACATTTTGATGTGAGCAATTCAGCAGGTAGATAATTAGACGTCTCTGTTTTGTTTTTCAGTAGCTGATGCAATAGCACAGTTTCTGTTTTCTTTCACTGGTGCTACTTGTGCCTAGGGGGTCCAAGTGTGGGGGCTTAGCTGTGAGTGTGGGAGTGCTGGCCTGGGTGACCAGCATGATGGGTGTTGCCGCTGTATCCAGATCACGACGTTCGCTGGGCACCAGCACCTTGGGAGGGAACAGGGGAAAGCGCTGGTTGAGGAGAGCCTGTCTTGAGCCCACTGAGCTCACCTGGTTCCCTGTGGCCCTGGTAGGACTGTGCTGTGGTTGGAGGCTGGAGAAGTATTTCTGCTGCTGCTACTGGTCTCTGGTGGTGCCAGCACTGCTGCAACTGGGGAGGGTTGGGATTCTTGTGGAGGTGGGGGGATGCTGCTGCTGCCCCTCTTACCCTCCACTGGGCTGTGATGTGGGGGCTGCGCCCCAACCCCTCCACTGCTACTGCCTTTGCTGGGGATTCAGGCTCAGCCTGTCCACCTGGAACCAGGTGTGGGCCTGTTCCTGTCCTTCCCCCCATCCTGCCTCCCTTTCACTTCCCATACACCCTCCTTCCCTTTACGGCTGTGGGATCTTTTAGGCATCCTAGTGTGTGGGACAGAGGAACCTCTTTTGGGCTAGAGATGTCCAACTAGTTATAGATGTTAGAGGAGATGCAACGTTGTTGTGTCATTTGCCATAATGTTGACATCACCTTCTAAGATAGCCATTTCTGTCAATGCAGATTGGTTTGTAATTTGATGGTATTTTTATGGCCCACTTAATGACAAGCAAAATAGCGTAGGCCTGTGCTAAATGAGGTTTCAACCTTGTTTTTTCATTTAATTTCATCATAACATAGCATAGCAGAGCCAAGTATTTTGAGATAGCCTTTTGGTCGTATAGGATCTCAGTGCTTCGAAGTGCTGACATTGGAATACTGGGTACAAAAGGAAAGTGTATGTCTAATGTTTTGTAAGTTGTTCAGCATGATACATACTTCAAATGGTCTCTTTAGTCGTCTCCAGAAAAATCAGAAGATGAAAGAGTGTAAATGCAGAAGCTATGCAAGAGAATATGCTTGTGGACATTTTTTCTTTAATTAATTTTTGGTAGGAAAGATGTGTTTAGTTTTTCAGTATTTCTAGATAAACGAGAAATGGTTTATTTTAAACTCAATACCGTTTTTCCAAGTTAGCCACTATCCCCCTGTGGGGCGTTGTTTTGCCCAATCGTGCAAGCCTGATTAAGAGAGATGAAAAAGCGCTACTCCGTCAAGATACAGAGATACGTCTCCCAATCACGACAGAATGCTGGAAAGACTTATGGTCCAGCTGTGATGATGTGAGGTTGGACAGAAGTGTGCTAGGAGATAAAGAGAAATCTCTTTTGTGGTATAAGTTTTGCTTGCTACAGATTACCACAACATGGTTAACGCATTTGTTGGTTGATATCGGTCAACCAAGTTTTATTTTCAGGAAAAGAAAGGTTCCTTTAAGGAAGAATTTCCTCAGTTCGAGTTTGCTTTCTATCATTAAAGATTTTCTCCTTCAAGTTCTCGGTCCTGTGTTGAGAAATGTTTGTGCTTTATATATTGAGTGTATTGACTGCTATTAATCGGAGTTTTGATATCAGTCTCAGTTTCCTTATTTTTTTTCATGACTTTAAAGCTTCCAATTATTTAGAAAGTTACTATTTTGTTTCTCATGCCTCAGTATTGTTGAACTACATGACAAAGTTTTAGGTATTCATTTTGTCTGAGTCAGAAATTGATGGCAATTTCCTGAATATGAGGAAGTAGCTGGCATGTTACTCTAGCCTCAGTAAGAAGTCCTAAAGCCCATTCCTGGCCCGCAGCTCATTGGTTTTGTGACCTCAGGTGACCTCTGATCTCTCTGAGCTTGAATGCCTGTTATGTACAATTACGGACTTTGACTAAATCAGTGACTTTCTGACTTCAAAAATATTTATTTTTCAGTCTAATACGAGTCTTTAAAAAAAATTTTGAACGAAACTATATGATATAAAATATAGACAAGTAGAGCTGCCTAGCTAACGGAGACATGGAGACTCTGAGATTTTGTGTTCCTGCGGGGTCCCCAGTGGAACCTTAGATTTCTATGGGACAGAGTCTGAGAAGTACCAGTTATGAGAAAACCCTTCTAGTGAAACTCCTTTGAATTAAAGTTCGTGGATACATTCTTTTCCTGTGTATAATTTTCTCACCTGTCTATATTTTTGAGTAATGGAAAGGTATAAATAAACCTGCAGAAGCATTCTCCTTCTGAATATTGGACTACAAGCTACTTCTACTATCTGAACACAATCTTCACCTACAAATAAACATAAAGATAATCGAAGTAAATATCTAGGAAAAGGGCTTTGGGGAAAAGAAAATAACGTTACATTTGCAGTTCTCTAATTCAAGTCACAGAAAAATGTGATTTGCATTTTATATATTGTTGATTAATTGGAATTAAAACTGTTTCATGACAGGCCTCTCCCTTCACCTGGTATTGGGTTGTTGTTTTTACAAGGCCGTCTAGTAATGTTGTCACATTATTCATTTTATAAGCCTTTTCTATGAAGCTATTGACAAAAAGGTGTTATGGAAAACAGTCTCTGCAAATATTGGAAACCATGATGGCCAACAGATTTGTCTTCACCCCTGAATTTGTAAAGGCATTGGGTGTCATATTATCGTTGTCACCACACTGTCTATTACGTTCTGGACATTATTGTAAGCCCCGTTTTGGTCATGTAGTGAGAGGATACCTTTCAGAAGGAAGGATTAAATAAGAAAACTTTAGACTGGGACACTTGCAGTATAGAGTTTGAAATATTCCCATACATTTCGTAATTAAGTAGACTAACTACAACCACTCGAATACTTCAAAAATTGGGCCTCCCTCATTTGTAGAAAGAATACGAAGTTACAATTAAATAATTATGTATTCTTTTCGTTGTTACTAATTCTTCAGTCATGAATCAGAAACTAAATTTGAAAACTGGGTCTAGGCCATACTTTCTAAGTCATATTTCCTGTGATCTTTGTGTCCATACAAATATAAATGTTTCAGTCATAATACAGACAAGAAAATAGTTTTTGTGATTGTTGCAGCCAGCAGAATTTTCACGTGACGTGACAGGGCCACAATCATCATTTTATGTATTTAAGGTTCTATGCTGAGAAATAGCCTAGAACACACCGTAAGATTAATTTTAAAAGTGCAAGAAACCATTAAGATAAAAAATCCATAAAGGAAAAAATCCATTAAAGTTAAAAAAAAACTGATTAAAGTTTTATAAAGAGCTGTTTTTCTAAGGATTGAAAAGTAATGCTTTCACTGTAAAATATGACTTGTTTGATTCTTTGTAGGAATCAGATCACACCTCATCCTTCTGAAATTGTGTGTATTCAGTAGACGAATTTCAGCTGCACTATGGTCGGATTAGTCTAAACAGCATCACCTATATATGTTCTCTATTAAATTAAAATGAGTACAAATGTATTTTATTTATGTGATTACTTTTGTGTGTATTTACACAATGCCCAAGCAAGGTCTACTCTTTAAAGGTGTTATGTAAACGCCACATTCCTACATTAAAGCCTCTTGTTTAACTTAAATACTGTAACTAAGATTTGATTTATTTCAGGAGCAGCAGAAGTTGGTGGAAAGCATAACTAGAGATGTAGAAGAAGGTAGGTGGCCAAAATGTATTGATTCCAGTTAGATACCATTAATTTCTGAAATAAACAATAAAGAATATGGCATCCTTCTCCATGTTTTGATAATAGATACTACAATAACTATTTTCTCATGCATTGCAAATGGGAAAATTGAAAGCATAAACAAGCATTATGAAGAATACATTTCTTCCTCATTTATTCATCACGTGTAGCCTTTCGAAAACCTCAAAGTCCATGTATCTCTTTTTATTTCTGGCCGTCCCCTTCCTTTCCTCTACCACCCATATGGAACTTTTAACTTGCACATTGAAAACTGGGCTTCATCAACCTATCCTGTTTTTGCTAGTGATATAAGGCCCAGTAACCAGGCTCATCTAGTAATACTTAGGCAATTACAGTCCATATAGCTGTCACCTGATCGGTGACATTTAAACCTCCAGTCATTGACTTTGTCATTGGTTTACCTTTTACCTTCAGGAGAAACATCACATACTTTTGCATGGTTAAAACCACCCAAATCAATTTACTTCTTGCCAAATAATTCGGCCTTCTCTCTTGCTACTAACTCTAGTCTGCCCCTTTGCTCTAGCATCTATTGATAGCTAAACTAGACTACTTCTCATTCCACGCTGTTCTTCCCCACTCTAGTCTTTGCATCTGCTTCTTCCTTCTATGTGGCATGCTTTTTCCTTGTCCTTCAGATATGAACATACGTATCACCGCCACCAAAAGGCAGACAATATTGACACAAAGCCAGGAGGTCCCTTCTATGTGTTCCGATAATGCCCTGCTTTATATTTGTATGGTATATGTGACTCTGAATGGAAATGGCCTGTTCACCTGTTTTTCCAGTTTAGAGTAGGTGATGGTTCGGGGGTGGACCATGTCCTCTTCACCTTGTAACTTCAGTGCTTGTTGTACTACCTTAGCACATGCTTGTTGAATAAATGAATGAAGAATGAGATAATCAGAAGCTCTGAAACTTAGCAGGAAGAGCAGTTAATTCAGTGTGCAGCCATGGGCAAGTGATATGTAATAGTAATCTCCTACTGGGTAGTGGAGTCTTCATAGGTTTTTTTCATTCTTCTTAACATGTATACTTACATTTTAGATAAAGAGTATGATTCTTTCTTTTTTTTTCTAGCTGATGCTGAACTTCAATCTGAACACCGTCTACTTTGCTTTAATATCTAGTGATGATCTAGTTTTGAATGCATCACAAGAATATATGTCGTTTTTGAATAAGAACTATATGATCTGAAATATAAATAGTTCACCTTTACTGGGCTGTTTACATAGCATTTTCCTTCTTTCCCATTAAACATATGGTATGTGAAAATCCTTACTGAAGGAAAATATTTTCGTTTCATATGTGTATATGAAAATCTATGTAGTATTCAAACTGTGTTTCTTGGTGTCTAACTAGCTTTGCAGCAGATTTTGTGGATGAAAACAAGCAGTGTTAAGTTTTACATACTCATGCTGCCCAAATACCAGCTGTTTATGCAACACCCAAACAACCAAGTTGTCATTAATACTGCAGGGGTGTAAACTGATAGCTTTTTTTGAAATTTCCGGTATTTATCACTGTGTATGAACCTAAAGAGTTTGACAGACATCATTTTGATCTGCTGTTCTGGCTACGGTCAATGTTTGGATGTATTACAATAGTTATAGTGCCATATATCTGGTTCTATTAATATATAATTTTAAACACTGATTCATAAAGCTGTCCTCTTAGAGAAATAAAATTTGTCTAAGGATTTCACCTTTTCTAGTCATTGATTTATTGATTTGTTTTTTGGAAACAGTCTTAAAATTAAGAAGCTTCTGGTTACGCCGACTTGGCAGAAATGTCACACAAGTGATGCTGAGTTCTTCCCAGTGCAGCAAATCTGGAGGCACGTGCTGGATTCCGTTACTGGCAATGTTGACTTTGATCGTGTGGTTAAGAAGCGTCGCCGAGTTTATCCACCATAAAATTACTATTTCCCCTTGGTTATTCCCTTATCTCTTGTGTGCAAATACCCTGAGACTCTGTAAATATATCGTCAATCCTCAAAATCTCACCCACTAGATGGAGCACCCATTGATGACTCTTGATGAATCAATGCCTTGATGGTTGCCAAATGATTATAGTATGATTCTGTCATCCCTCCTGCATTGATCAATACATCCAACGAAACACGCAAACAGATGAGGGAGGAAGGAAAGCTTATTACTTTGGTCCTTAAATGCTCCTGATTTGCCCAGTGGTAGCCATTTCAAGCTCACAGTATATCTTTTTGACCTGTCCCCATTATTCTTTGAGCACATCCTTCCTCTCTCGACAAGTTGTTCCAAGCTCATCTTGCAGTTGTCCGCCCCAGCCCTGCCATCGGACATTTTCTATAGAAGCCCTGAATCCTCTTAGGGGAGAGTGACATCAGGAGACCTGGATCTGGACACCAGATGCGGTGGGTGTGCATGTTGCTAGTGGTTGTCGTTGCTCT
This sequence comes from Rhinolophus sinicus, assembly GCF_057876585.1. NCBI lineage: Eukaryota > Metazoa > Chordata > Mammalia > Chiroptera > Rhinolophidae > Rhinolophus > Rhinolophus sinicus. Next base: position 113,517,160 of record NC_142501.1, on the reverse strand, counting down.
CGGGCTCCCTCAGTGAACAACAGGGATTATGTGTGTCAACAGAAATGCACGCACACACGCACACGTGGGTTCAATATCAAATATAATGAAAACTATGAATTCCTACCAATTCTTCTAATTCCAGTCAAATTCCACAGGGATCATTCCACAGGGTTTTTTCTTCACTCTCTGTTAAGTCCCTTTTATGGCAGTAAGGTGGCTCCCATCATCTGTATCTTATTTGTTTCATCTCCTTGCTGTGCCCACGCACATGTCCTCCTCACTGCCTTGGATTCCAACGCCCCACATTGAGTGGTGACCACTGTTGACCTCACTGTGCTCTCCCAGTGTGTGCCCTTGCCCTCACGTGCTTTCTCAGATCCCCTGTACCAGGCCCCCTCCTCTGCAGGTGATGTTCCCCCTTCAGGCTCTGAAAACCCGCGCTGGCTGTCCCTGTGTTCCTGTGTTGATGCCTCCTGACCTTGCCCAGTCTCTGACCCTTCATCCCAGTCCTTGTCTTTCAGGGATGCTCTGACTTGCGCTCCAGCACTGTCGTGGTGCCCTCCCACACCTACGCCTTCCTCTTCCATCCCGGCTCCGACAGCTTACTCTGAGCTGTCACAGCTCCGTTTTTGTCCCCATGCTTTTGAGCTGAAATGATTGGGAAGAGAAAGAAGAAAGGGGGGGAAGGGCTCTATGTACCTTTTATAATCCGCTTGTCAAGCTCTACAAATACAAGCAAGGATTTTGATTGGAATTGCGTTAAATCTGTAAACAAACTGTGGAGAAAAGACATTTGTAATACTGAGTTTTCCAAACTTAATATTTTAATTGTCTGATGAAGTCTCAATGTTTAAAATATTTCCCATAGCGGGCTGGCATATATATTTTTTATTTATTCCCTATTATTTGATACTTTTGATCCTATTAAAAATGTTATTTTAAAAATCAACTTCATTTCCTCTTTGTTGCTCACTTACAGGCATACAATTGATATTTTGCACTTTGAGCTTGATATCAGCTATAATGCTGAACTCTCATATTTTTCTTACTCGATTGTTCTTTCTGTGGATTCTTTTGGATTTTCTACTTGTACAGATAATATATTTTATAAATGGGGACAATTTTGTTTCTTCCTTTCCAATTCGTAGAGTTTTCATTTCTTTTTCCTTCTTACTGCAGGAATATTCTTGAATAGAAGGTGAAATATTTCTGAAATTCCATGTATTTCTGAAATTCCAAAGCAGAATCAAAATATCTTTCTCTAATTCTGTAAATAGTGGTGGTTTTTAAAAGGAAATGTCGTCTATTAGTGTATTAGTGTTCTATTGCTGAATAACAGATCACCACCAACTTAGCACCTAACAAACACCCACATTATTATTTCACATTCTGATGTGCCCGGCGTCTGGGCTCAGCTGGTCCTTGCTCAGGATCTCACAGGCTGCGGTCAGGGTGTCAGCATTAGGAGGCTCCACTGGGAAGAAGCCACTTCGAAGCTCCTTTACTTTGTTGGCAGAATTCCCTGTGACTGTTCAACCATATATTTATATTCCCAGCGATTCTCTGGCTCTCAGCGGGAGGCTGCCTACAGGTCCTAGGGGTTGCCTACAGTTCTAAGAGGCGTGTCTGAGTCAGGGTGGGCTGCGATAACAAAATACCATGGACTCATTAACAACAGACCTTTCTTCCTCACCGTTCTGGAGGCTGGGAAGTCCAAGACCAAGGCATTCGCAGATTCAGTGTCTGGTGAGGGCCCACTTCCTGATCCATCGACACCGGTCTTCTTGCTGTGACACATGGCAGAGGGGCAAGTGATCGCTCTTAGGCCTATTGTGTTTTTGTTTGTTTGTTTGTTTTGTTTTAAATTTATTGGGGTGACAATTGTTAGTAAAGTTACATAGATTTCAGGTGTACAATTCTGTATTACATCATCTATAAATTCCATTGTGTGTTCACCACCCAGAGTCAGTTCTCCTTCCATCACCATATATTTGATCCCCCTTACCCTCATCTCCCACCCCCCAACCCCCTTACCCTCTGGTAACCACTAAACTATTGTCTGTGTCTATGAGTTTCTGTTTTCATTTGTTTGTCTTGTTCTTTTGTTGCTTTTGGTTTATATACCACATATCAGTGAAATCACATGGCTCTCTGCTTTCTCTGTCTGACTTATTTCGTGTCAGTATTACACTCTCAAGATCCATCCATGTTGTCACAAATGTTCCTATATCATCTTTTCTTACCGCCGAACAGTATTCCATTGTGTATATATACCACAACTTCTTTCTCCATTCATCTATCGAAGGACATTTAGATTGTTTCCATGTCCTGGCCACCGTAAACAAAGCTGCAGTGAACATTGGAGCACACGGGTCTTTATGTATAAATGTTTTCAGATTTTTTGGGTAGATACCCAGGAGAGGGATTGCTGGGTCATATGGTAATTCTATTCGTAATTTTTTGAGGAAACTCCACACTGCCTTCCATAACGGCTGAACCAGTCTGCATTGCCACCAACAGTGTATGGGGTTCCTTTTTCTCCACAGCCTCTCCAACACTTGTTACTATTAGTCTTGTTGATGATAGCCATTCTGACTGGGGTGAGGTGATACCTCATTGTGGTTTTGATTTGCATTTCTCTGATGATTAGTGATGTTGAGCATTTTTTCATATGTCTATTTGCCATTTGTATGTCCTCTTTGGAGAAATGTCTCTTCAGGTCCTCTGCTCAATTTTCAATTAGGTTGTTTGTTTTGTTGTTGTTGAGTTGCATGAGTTCCTTGTATATTCTGGATATTAGCCCCTTATCAGAGGCACTGTTTGCAAAAACCGTCTCCCATTCAGTTGGTGGCCTCTTTATTTTGTCGGTGGTTTCTTTTGCTGTGAAGAAGCTTTGAAGTTTCATATAGTCCCATTCGTTTATTTTAGCTTTTACTTCCATTGCCTTTGGAGTCAAATTCATAAAATGCTCTTTGAACCCAAGGTCCATAAGTTTAGTACCTATGTTTTCTTCTATGCAGTTTATTGTGTCAGGTCTTATGCTTAAGTCTTTGATCCATATTGAATTAATTTTGGTACATGGTGACAAATAGCCGTCCAGTTTCATTCTTTTGCACGTGGTTATCCAATTCTCCCAGCACCATTTATGGAAGAGGCTGTCTTTCCTCCATTGTACGTTTTTAGCTTCTTTGTCAAAAATTATCTGTCCATATTTATGTGGTTTTATTTCTGGGTTCTCAATTCTATTCCATTGGTCTATATGTCTGTTTTTCTGCCAATACCATGCTGTTTTGATTATTGTAGCCCCGTAGTAAAAGCCAAAGTCAGGAAGTGTGATACCTCCATTATTGTTCTTTTTTCTTAAGATTGCTTTGGCTATTTGGGGTCTTTTGTGGTTCCAAACAAATCTGATGATTTTTTGTTCTATTTCTTTAAAAAGTGCCATTGGGATTTTGATGGGGAGTGCATTGAATCTGTATATTGCTTTGGGTAATATGGCCATTTTAACTATGTTGATTCTTCCAATCCATGAGCACGGAATGTCTTTCCATTTCTTGGTGTCTTCTTCAATTTCTTTCAAAAATGTCTTATAGTTTTCAGCATATTGTTCTTTCACATTCTTGGTTAAGTTTGTTCCTAGGTATTTTATTCTTTTTGCTGCAATTGCAAAAGGAATTGTCTTTTGTATTTCTTTTTCTGAGATTTCATTGTTAGTATATAGGAAAGCAATGGACTTTTGTACGTTGATTTTGTAGCCAGCAACTTTACTGTATTCGTTGATTGTTTCTACTAGCTTTTTGGGGGAGTCTTTAGGGTTTTCTATATATAGCATCATGTCATCTGCAAAGAGTGACAATTTAACGTCTTCATTCCCAATTTGGATGCCTTTTATTTCTTTCTCTTGCCTGATTGCTCTGGCAAGGACTTCCAACACTATGTTGAAAAGCAGAGGTGATAGGGGACAGCCCTGTCGTGTTCCTGAACGTAGAGCAAATGGCTTCAGTTTTTCACCATTAATTATGAGATTAGCAGAGGGCTTGTCATATATGGCCTTTATTATGTTAAGGTATTTTCCTTCTATACCTATTTTATTAAGTATTTTAATCATAAATGGATGTTGTATCTTGTCCAATGCTTTTTCTGCATCAAATTTATATAATCATATGATTTTTGTCCTTTATTTTGTTTATGTGATGTATCACATTGATGGATTTGCGGATGTTGAACCATCCTTGAGCCCCGGGGATGAACCCCACTTGGTCGTGATGAATAATCTTTTTAATGCATTGTTGTATTCAATTTGCTAGAATTTTATTTAGGAGTTTTGCATCGGTATTCATCAGAGATATTGGTCTGCAGTTTTCTTTTTTTGTGCTGTCCTTACCAGGTTTTGGTATCAGGGTAATGTTGGCCTCATAAAATGAGTTAGGGAGTACTATCTCTTCTTCAATTTTTTGGAAGAGTTTGAGCAGGATTGGTATTAGATCCTCTTTGAAGGTTTGGTAGAATTCACTAGTGAAGCCATCTGGTCCCGGACTTATGCTTTTGGGAAGGTTTTGGATGACTGATTCAATTTCGTTACTGGTGTTCGGTCTGTTTAGATTTTCCAGTTCTTCATGGTTCAGCCTTGGAAGGCTATATGTTTCTAAGAACTTGTCCATTTCTTCTAGGTTATTGAATTTGGTGGCAAATACTCCTTCGTACTATTCTTGGATGATCCTTTCTATTTCTGTGATGTCCGTGATAACTTCCCCGTTTTCGTTTCTGATTTTGTTAATTAGTGTCTTCTCTCTTTTTATCTCAGTGAGTCTAGCCAAGGGTTTGTCAATTTTGTTAATCTTTTCAAAGAACCAGCTCTTTGTCACATTAATTTTTTCTATTGTCTTTTTGTTCTCTATTTCGTTTAGTTCTGCTCTAATTTTTGTTATTTCCTTTCTTCTGCTGACCCTGGGTTTCACTTGTTCTTCTTTTTCTAGTTCTTTAAGGTGTATCATGAGGCTATCTATTTGGGAGTTTTCTTGTTTCTTGAGATAGGCCTGTAATGAGATAAATTTCCCTCTTAAAACTGCTTTTGCTGCATCCCAAAAAATTTGGTAGGATGTATTTTCATTGTCATTTTTTTCTATGTATCTTTTGATCTCTGCTCTAACTTCTTCTTTGACCCAGTCGTACTTAAAAAGTATGTTGTTTAATCTCCATGTATTTGTGTTTTTTCCTGCTTTCTTTTTGCATTTGATATCCAATTTAAAAACCTTGTGATCAGAGAATATGCTTGGTATGATTTCAATCTTCTTAAATTTGCTGAGGCTGATTTTATGTCCCAACATATGGTCTATCCTTGAGAATGTTCTGTGTACACTAGAAAAGAATGTATAGTCCGATGTTTTAGGATGAAGTACTCTATAAATGTCAATTATGTCCATTTCATCTAATGTGTCATTTAGGGCTGCTGTTTTGTTATTTATTTTCTGTTTGGATGATCTCTCCATAGCTGTCAATGATGTAGTTAAGTCCCCTGGTATAATTGTGTTTTGGTGAATTTCTCCCTTTAGTTTTGTTACTAGTTGCTTGGTATATTTCGGTGCTCCCTGATTGGGGGCATAAATATTGATGACTCTTATGTCTTCTTGCTGTATAGTCCCCTTCACCGTAATGAAATTTCCATCTTTGTCTCTTATTATCTTTTTCACCCTGAAGTCTGTTTCATCTGATATCATTATGGCTACACCTGATTTTCTCTGGGTACCATTTGCTTGGAATGTCAATTTCCACCCTTTCACTTTGAGTCTGTGCTTGTCCTTGTAGCTGAGATGTGTCTCTTGGAGACAACATATGGTTGGGTTTCATTTTTTGATCCAATCTGCTACTCTGTGCCTTTTTATTGGTGAGTTCAGTCCATTTACATTTAGGGTGATTATTGATATGTGAGGGTTTCCTGTCATTCTATCTTTAGTTTTCTGGTAAGGCTGTGTCTCCATTGTTTCTTTGCCTTTTTGTTGTTGTCTATTATTTCTGTGTGGTGGTATTCTATGATGTTTCCCTCTGTTTCTTCTTTATTGCAGTATATATTTCAGTTCTGGATTTTTTTTTTTTTTTAGTGTTTACCCTTAAGTTTATGTAAAAGAAAGTTTGATATTTAGAGTATTCCATTTTCTTCAGCACGCTTACTTTCTCTATTCCCGTATTCCGCTTCAGGCCTTTACTCTCCCCTTTTTTATGTTTTGGTTGCCACAAATTGTCCCTGTTGATGGTGGTCGAATAGCCTCCTTTAGTATTTCTTGTAGTGCAGGGTGTGTATTAGAAAATTCCCTCAGCTTCTGTATGTCTGGAAAGGTCTTTATTCCCCTTTGAGATCTAAAGGATATCTTTGCTGGATATATTATTCTTGGCTCATAATTTCTCTCTTTTAATAGTTTAAATATTTGGTTCCACTCCCTCCTGACTTGGTGAGTTTCTGCTGAGAAATCTGATGATAATCTAATGGTCTTTCCTTAGTAAGTTACCGTCTTCTTTTCCCTGGCTGCCTTGAGGATTCTTTCTTTGTCGTTGATTTTAGACAGTTTCAATACAGTGTGCCTTGGAGAAGGCCTGTTGGGATTGAGGTAATTAGGTTTTCTATTTGCTTCTGTCTAATGGGCTTTCCTTTGTAAGTTACCGTCTTCTTTTCCCTGGCTGCCTTGAGGATTCTTTCTTTGTCGTTGATTTTAGACAGTTTCAATACAGTGTGCCTTGGAGAAGGCCTGTTGGGATTGAGGTAATTACGTGTTCTATTTGCTTCTTGGATTCGAGGGTTCAGTTCTGTCCACAAGTTTGGGAAGTTCTCATCGACGATTTGTTTTAATATATTCTCTGTTCCCTTCTCTCTTTCTTCTCCTTCTGGTATGCCCATTACTCTTATATTACTCTTTCTGATGGAGTCAGAAAGTTCTTGTAGACTTCTTTCATTTCTTTGAAGTCTCAAGTCTCTTTCTTCTTCCATCTGTGTAATTTCCAGGTTTCTATCTTCGATGTCACTGATTCTTTCCTCCATCTGGTCAACTCTACTACCTAAGCTGGTTATTTCGTTCTTAATGTCTTCTATTGAGTTCTTAATCTCCAGAAATTCTATTTGGTTCTTTTTTAAAATTTCAATCTCTTTCATAAAATGCTCATGCTGTTCTTTGATTGTGTTTCTGAGTTCATTTAACTGACTCTCTGTGTTTCTTGCATCTCGTTGAGTTTTTTCAGAACTGCAATCTTGAATTCTCTGTCATTTAAGTCACATATTTCTGTATCTTTAAGTGCCTTTTCTGGAGATTTTTCACTTTCTTTCTGAGCTATCTTGTTGCCTTGGTTATTCATGGCAATTACTGATTTACGATTTCTCTTCCTAGACATCTACAGGAGTGGCTTCTGCAACAGGTTGATAGGAAGCGGTCTTTCTTTTGTTTTCCAGTACTTGTTGGTAGAGTGTTTTAATTTTTTTTCAACAGCAGCTTATTTTTCTTCTCCCACACGGTGGTGCTATGTTTTCTCTGCACTATTCCAGCTTCTCACACAATGGGGTGATTCCCTGGGAGACGGGCTTCTCCTCTATTAATAGTTAGTCTAGGTCACAGGGTGCAGTATCCCTGTGGGTATGCGGAGAGCTTTTGATGTTCCAAAGCTCTTCCAGTTCCAGATTCAGAGCCCGTATGTTTCAGCAGTTCTGTTTACTCCTGCAGGGATCCGCCCAGATAGGTGGGGCCAGGGGCGGGGTGAGTTGTGAGAGGTGGCCCAGAGCAATGGCGGTGACCACCACCACAGCCCGTCCTGCTTCCACAGCTCCCTCCCCTTTGCCAGAACTAGTTGGGCTGCGAATTTGTGTCTGCGGTCTACCGTTCTCAGAACAGCAAATATTCTATTCTTTTGATCTGACATAGCTGCTATTCAGCTTCTAGCACTGGGCAGGTGGAAGCGGGGCGAGCTCTGGGAGGGTAGGGAGGGGGCGGCTAGTCTCAGTGCTTAAAACTTCCGTTCTCTGCTCGGCAGTGAGGGCTTAAACCACCGTTTTCAGCTTTCTTCCCTCAGTCTTTTCTCCGAGGTCTCTGCCATGAGCGTTGGGTTGAGCCGTGTTATATGCTGCCCCCTCAGCCCTGTGGGCCATAATCGTCCCACTCATGAGAGCAACATCCTCCCACTCTAATCATCTCCCAAAGGCTCTGTTTCCAAAGACTTTCACGTGGGGCATCAGGACTTCACCTATGAATTTCAGGGGGACATGACATGAGCATTCAGCCTATGGCAGAGCCCTTCACGGTTCGTGGCCATGTGCGCTCACTCAGGATGGCTGAGACTTCAGGAGGCAGCCAGGGGAACCTCTCACTTCCCAGAGCAGGGCTCTTCTTCTTTTAAAGGTTTTCAGCTGATGAAATCAGGCTCACTCAGATTCATTCCCCTTTTGATTGACTCACAATGATCTGAGTTACTTACATGTGCAAAATTCCTTTACTTTTTGCCACATTCTGAGGGTTAGAGGCAAGGGACAGATCCTGCTCATTCTCAATGGGAAAGGATTATGAAAGGTGAGCACAGCAAAAGGCAGATGTTATGAACTGACCTGAGGGTCTATGTTCTTCAGTTGTGTGATGGAAGTTTTCTTACAATACCAATTCTATCATGAATGAATGTTGAATTTTACTCGATGCTTATTTTGCTTCGATGGAGATCATTTGCTTTTAATTGTTCACGTGCGTCACCGTGTTTCCTTTGTCAAATCAGTCAAGCATTTCTCAGGTCAGCCGAACTTGGTTATGGTATTTTCTTGCTTTGTTTTATACATTGCTACACTTGGTATGCTAATAGCTGGTGAGGACGTTTTCATCTCTCTTCGTGCATAATGATACTACAAAGAATTTTTAATACTTTAACAACATTTACACGTCTCCAAACATGTGCTTATGTTGCTTTGTACTTCAATTCTGTCTTGTATCTTACACAGACACAAGATATGTTCATAACTTTTTCAGGATCTTATCCACGTTCATTGAAGTACCTACATATTTAACCCTTTATTTCCTCTGTTTCTTCCTTACATCTCAGAACTTCCATATGGGGTAGTTTTTCTTCTGTTTGTAGTGGACATCCTTTAGAATTTTCATCAGTGAGAAATTCCTGGTAGTAATCTCTGTTTTTATTTTGTCTGAGTATTGGCACATATTTTCACTTCGTAGAGAATTCCACGTTGGTAGTTAGTGTCTTTGATGATATGGAAGATGACATTCTGTTGCACTTTGGCTTCCATAATTGCTGTTGAGTAATTGGTTCTCCAACTGTTCGTTTTTTGAACATAATCTATTCCACACCCTGCCCCTGTCCCCACAATCTTTGGTTACTTTTAAGGTTTTACTCTTTGCTTTGGTTCATGAATCAGGAACAAAGTAATATTCAGAGACTGGAGCTATTGTAGTGCCAGGCCATTGGGGTTCATGCCCTGACAAGTTTGCAATGGCCTATTTGTGCCCGGTGAGCGTAGAGACTTTTATTTTCTTTCTGACCTCCCATGACCCCTGCAAACGCTTTCCGTCTTAGGCTGTGTATTTTGACCTTGGTGACCACTGTAATTCCTGGCCACACTGAGCCCAGGGAAGTGGTGGTCGTTATGCAGCCAGATGCTTGACACGTGCTGGTCTTTCCTGCTGGTGTTCGCTCACAGTGCCCAGAGGGCTGGCTTTAGAATTTGGATGACTGCAGTTTTATCTTGAACTGCACTCCTGGGTCTCTGGAGACAGTGTGCCATCGGGCACAGGTAACAAGTGCAGCCGGGGCATGGATTCACTTATAAGGACAAGAGCATCTTGGGTGGGGATAATTATTTGCTGCTTACAATCTGAATTTTCAAACAGGTGTGCAGGTGAGACATTTAGTGCAATACATTGCATGTGTGAAGTTAACAACTAGTGTGTTTAAGTTAGCTTTAAACTGTGTGCACAGTTTGTTCCCTTTTGGTGGTGTTTTGAAGCCAAATAACGAGCAAGGGGGGACTCTATGGAGAGGCCAACCCATGGATACACAGTGTTCATAAACAGACTTTTAAGAGTCATTCCCCAATTTGTAGTTTCAAGTTGGCTCTGGATGTATTTAGATACATGCTGGTCTCGGTTGTAGACATCTGAAACCTACAGGTTGGCTTTGACCATAGAAGGGAAGTAGAATTTTATTAACAACAAACTGAAAGATGGGTGCTTTATTACAAAAATAAACCAAAACAAAACATAGCACATTCTTGGTTTGAGGGAAGAAATCATCTCAGTGGAGCTGCAATAGCCCGATGCCCCCAAAAGCAATTCAGAAATCCTGCACCTGGAGGGCTCATTCTCAAGGAAGCAGCTCTTCTCTGGAGGACACATAAAAAGTGTCCTTCAACCTTGCTATATGAATAGGTGCAATAGAATAATAACAGAATAAAGAAATTCAGGTTGATTTAGCTGGAGGAAGTGAAAGTTTTCCTCATGATAATGGTTGAAATTTGGAGGGTCAGACTCAACAGATGTGAAGGGGAATTGAGCTCCATAGTCCAGGGGAGTGAGATGTGGGTGGTCTAACTGCTGTCACAGAGGGTTTCAGGAAAGGGGTGATGCTTTCATTGTTACTAGATCAGAAAGGTGACTGGGCCCCAACAATTTAGAGGGGAGGAGAGGCAGGATGCCAGCTGACTAGCTGATCCCTGAGAGGGTGTGTCTAAAAGCTGCAGAAAGACTCCCTAGGCAGAGCAAGGAGGACCCTCCAATCAAATATTGGGACAGCAGTATGAATTGGTTACAGAATATCAGGGCAGGTTTGAGAGGGGAAGTTGAATCACATCAGTGTAAAAACTCAAAAAACATTAGTGAGTGGCTCTTAAGGTGACCATGTATTGTATGCTGTACCCTGGGAAAGCACGCCCAAGAAATCATGTTTAGGAGTCGTGGTAAGGCACAGAAAACATGAGCTATATTGGAGGGAGGGTAGGAGGTAAGACCATATAGTATTGACTGATTTTGTAATAGTCGTTGGTCTGCTGGAAGGATCTCTTGTGGGAAGGATTATGTAACCCAGGCAAGTCGAATGTGGACAAGATTTATTTAAACATCAGATGCTTTTGGCAGAAACCACAGTTCCTGTTTTCACATATCTCACTATGGAAAACTGCATAAAACAAAATCTAGAGGAACATAAGTGTTAGGAAAACATCTAGGGCAAAAAAAGGGGAAAGAAAAAGTACTCAGAACCGGCAAAAAGCATAGCACGACTTGGTAGAGAAGGAAAGAACTCTGTGAGGTAGGGTAATGAGCTAAGTCTTCCTGAAACTACTGGTAAACTAAAACAATAAAGGCCAATAGCTTAAAGGACATAGCTGATTGAGGTGATAAACAGAGCCAGTGACATCCTACCTAAACCAGAGGAAAATACCTCTCTTGAGTAGTCGTGACACAGACGGCCGCTAGGGGCGCAGTTCATTTAAAGCAACTTATTTCAGAACTTGCTGTGGTTCTCTCATGGAACCAATAATGGGGACAAAGTGGGCAGCAGAATGTTCCCAGGGAAGCAGGTTTCCCAGATCCAAGCAATTCCATAGTGAGTGGCAGGAACCATAGTTGCTCAGTACCAAAATCACTGGTCCATGGGGGAGAGTGGAATCACGAGTGGAGCCCACAGGCCATGCAGCATCAGAATGCCAGAAAGAGGACACTCAATGCGCTAGTCAGAACTGAGAGACTGAAAATGCTGAATGGAAAGAACTTCTCAGGACCTGATACCTGGAACTACTTCCACTGAAAATTGTAAAGAACAAAAGGCAGGACTACCTTAAACGACAAGCTTGGGAAAGGAGATGAGTGAATTTTGGCCTCTACCACATCCTGGTTCCATATGTATAGAAAACTTTTAGTGTCTAATTTAACCTCTTATGGAAGTTTTCTTCTAATTACGTTTTAGAAATTGGGATATAACATAACATACGCTGTTCAAAAGAGTGCAAATCTGTACTTTTAGTATATTGATTACGTTGTAACACCATCACCAGTGTCCAATTCCAGAGTATTTCCATCGCATCAAAAGGAAACCCTGTACCTGTTAGTAGTCAGTCCCAATTCTCCCCTACCTGCCCTCTTGGCAACGACTAATGAAATTTTAGTGTCTATGGATTTGCCTCTTCCAGATATTTCACATACTTGGAACCATACAGCGTGCGGCTTTTTAGTCGGGCTGATTTCACTTACCATCATGTTTACAATTTTCATCTATATTGTAATGTGTAGCATTACAGATTCCTTAGTAAAGCTGAATGATATTCCATTGTGTGCATATACAGTATTTGTCTATCCATTTGTCAGTTGATGGGCGTGGAGTGTTTCCATTTGGGGCTATTATGCATAATGACGCTGTGAGCATTGCTGTGTGATCCTAAATGGTTTTCAGGGTCATGATCACAGACCCCAGACAAGCATCATGGGTTGACCACTATACTAGCAAAGTTGAAACTAACTGATATTTTTTTAGATACCTCTCAGTCTATTCTGGCCTTTGACTACACAAAGTACTGGGGTTGGGAAAATAATTGTGTTTCGGATAACTGTTCTAGGAGTCGGGGATTGCTTTATTTTCTAAAATGTGTAAGTGTGGAAAACAATTGCCGTGTAATTGTTTTGAATCAAAACTTGCTTGACTCCTTAAAAGTGAGGCTCCTGAGCTGCTTAGCAGTGAACACACACAGTTGCAAGGCCCTGAACTGCACCCACTCCTGGCTGCAGCTGCCAAAGGGATGCAGACATGGACAGTTCATCTGATTGAAACTGGCACGATGAGAAGTCTGGGAGAATGGAGTTAGGCTCTAAATGGGGATTTGGGACTTTAATTTCTTTGGATGCATAATGCCCAAGGACAGCAGGGCTTTTTACATTGTAGCTCCAGTGGACTTCAACTGAAAGATTCAGGGTTTTAATGTTTTAAGATTTTAATCTTTTAATCGTAAGACTAGAAATTAACGGGAGGGGTTATACTTAATTTTGGAGTGTCACTATATGCTGACATGTGAGTAGGAGAATATTTTAATTTAATTTGGAATATTTAATTTTAACATTGTTATTTAATATCATTGCAGAAACTCTGAGAGGGTATATTGGTCAATATGGCTGTTCAGAAGTTGGGGTAGAAAATAGCTTTAAATTCAGAGTGGCTATTGAGATCATTCAATTAATATAATACTATTCTGTTCCATTTCAGAACCTAGAGCAAAATCTAATTCTTTCAATACAAAGAAAGGTCCTAGAATGTCCTAGAAATATCGATACCTTAGTACAGAAGTGCAGTTATTTTCTTGTGACAAATATTTTCTTCTTCTTATGTTAAATGTATATACCATAGTTCTCTGCTAATGATGCCTCATCGGGTAATCTATTGAGGATATCTAAGGAGACAGAGACACGCATGTAGAATACATTTTTTAAAAGTAGCACAAGCTAAGGTATCTCTTATTCAAAGGGAAGGGCAAAAGCACAGGAGCTGGTGGTTATATTGTCACTTATCATCCATCAAGGAGATGAAAAGATGCTTTTGCTGTAGATTTTTTAAGCAGCTGGATTACACCAATATTAAAATGTGTGTGTGGGGGGAAATTCCTCCGGTTTTCTCCCTTAGCTGAGTCTTTGCTACTGCCATTGCCAGGTGTGTAAAAATGATGATTAGATTTGGGCCCTTTAGTGTTTCATCCTTGGGCCAAAGTAGAGGATAAACCTGGGACGTCTCCCAGTGGAGGCCTTGAACTCTTTATCTCCAACATGGGACACAGAGTGGGAACCCAGGATGTCCTTTCTGCCCCCTGCCTGCAGTAAGTGGGGATTTCCAGAATTCCCCCCATTTGCTGCTGCTGTGCATACGCTCCTCTGCAAAGTGAGTTGGTTTTCCATTCCTGGTGTAGTAACTTAATTTAGTGCAAGGTTTGTGGTAGGAGGTTGGAGTTTTTCTGGTTTCACATTGGTAGACATGTTCCTCACTCTTTCCGCTTTTCTTTTTTCTTTTTTTGGGGGTAGTCTGATTCCTCTTATTTATATTCATACAAAACAGGCTCTTAAGCAGGTCTGCATTCAAAAATTATGTGATTAAGAATTAAACCGGGTGTTTCCGGAATAATGGCGGCGTGAGGTGAGCCTCTGTAAAGCTCCCTGGAATTTACAACGAATCGAACAACAAAAACTCCACGAAGGACTCCCTGCACAGCAGACAGGCAAGACGAAGAGGCCCACTACCGACTGAAATCACCTACAGGTGGGAGATCCACGCGAGTGGAGGGAGGAGGAAAGGGAGAAGCACGGAGACGGAGCCGCGCGGGCGCAGGACGCAGACCCAGCTCAGTGCGCCGAGCTCGCTGCTTCCCGGAGCTACCGCAGCTGCGGGAGAGGGAAGAGCTCGGACTGCTAGGGCTCCGCTTGTGGCCCACAGGGCTGAGGGGGCAGCATATAACACGGCTGAACCCAACGCTCACGGCAGTGCCCTCGGAGAAAAGACTGAGGGAAAAAGGCTGAAAATGGTGGTTTAAGCCCTCACTGCCGAGCAGAGAACGGAACCTTAGGCACTGAGACTACCCGCCCCCTCCTTACCCTCCCAGAGCTCGCCCCGCCCCCACCTACCCAGTGCTAGAAACGGAACAGTAGCAGTGTCAGAGCAAAAGAACAGAATATTTGCTGTTCTGAGAACTGTGGGCCACAGACAAAAATTTGCAGCCCGACTAGTTCCGGCAAAGGGGAGGGAGCTGTGGAAGCAGGACGGGCTGTGGTGGTGGTCGCCGCCATTGCTCTGGGCCACCTCTCACAGCTCACCTCGCCCCGTCCCCACCTATCTTGGCGGATCCCTGCAGGAGTAAACAGAACTGCTGAAATATACAGGCTCTGAATCTGGAGCGGGAAGAGCTTTGGAACATCAAAATCTCTCCGCATACCCACCGGGACACTGCGCCCTGTGACCTAGACGAACTATTAACAGAGGAGAAGCCCGTCTCCCAGGGAATCCCCCCATTGTGTGAGAAGCTGGAATAGTGCAGAGAAAACATAGCACTACCGTGTGGGAGAAGAAAAATAAGCTGCAGTTGGAGAAAAAATAAAATATTCTACCAACAAGCACTGGAAAACAAAAAGACCGCTTCCTATCAACCTGTTGCAGAAGCCACTCCTGTAGATGTCTAGCAAGAGAAATAGTAAACCAGTAATCACCATGAATATCCAAGGCAACAAGATAGCTCAGAAAGAAAGTGAAAAATCTCCAGAAAAGGCACTTAAAGATACAGAAATATGTGACTTAAATGACAGAGAATTCAAGATTGCAGTTCTGAAAAAACTCAACGAGATGCAAGAAACACAGATAGGCAGTTAAATGAACTCAGAAACACCTTCAAAGAACAGCATAAGCATTTTACAAAAGAGATTGAAATTTTAAAAAAGAACCAAATAGAATTTCTGGAGATTAAGAACTCAATAGAAGACATTAAGAACGAAATAACCAGCTTAGGTAGTAGAGTTGACCAGATGGAGGAAAGAATCAGTGACATCGAAGATAGAAACCTGGAAATTACACAGATGGAAGAAGAAAGAGACTTGAGACTTCAAAGAAATGAAAGAAGTCTACAAGAACTTTCTGACTCCATCAGAAAGAGCAATATAAGAATAATGGGCATACCAGAAGGAGAAGAAAGAGAGAAGGGAACAGAGAACATATTCAAACAAATAGTCGATGAGAACTTCCCAAACTTGTGGACAGAACTGGACCCTCGAATCCAAGAAGCAAATAGAACACCTAGTTACCTCAATCCCAAAAAGCCTTCTACAAGGCACATTGTATTGAAGCTGTCTACAATCAACGACAAAGAAGGAATCCTCAAGGCAGCCAGGGAAAAGAAGACGTTAACTTACTAAGGAAAGCCCATTAGATTATCATCAGATTTTTCAGCAGAAACTCTACAAGCCAGGAGGGAGTGGAACCAAATATTTATAAACTATTGAAAGAGAGAAATTATGAGCCAAGAATAATATATCCAGCAGAGATATCCTTTAGATATGAAGGAGGAATAGAGACCTTTCCAGACATACAGAAGCTGAGGGAATTTTCTAATACACGCCCTGCACTACAAGAAATACTAAAGGAGGCTATTCGATCACCACAACAGGGACAATTTGTGGCAACCAGAACTCAAAAAAGGGGAGAGTAAAGGCCTGAACCGGAATACGGGAATAGAGAAAGTAAGCGTGCTGAAGAAAATGGAATACTGTAAATATCAAACTTTCTTTTACATAAACTGAAGGGTAACCACTCAAAAAAAATCCAAAACTGAAATATATACTGTAATAAAAGAAGAAACAGAGGGTACATCATAGAATACTACCACACATAAATAATGCATAACAACAAAAAGGCAGAGAAACAATGGAGACACAGCCTTACCAGAAAACTAAAGATAGAATGACAGGATATCCTCACATGTCAATAATCACCCTAAATGTAAATGGACTGAACTCACCAATAAAAAGGCACAGAGTAGCAGATTGGATCAAAAAACTAAACCCAACCATATGCTGTCTCCAAGAGACACATCTCAGCTATAAGGACAAGCATAGACTCAAAGTGAAAGGGTGGAAATTGACATTCCAAGCAAACGGTACCCAGAGAAAATCAGGTGTAGCCATAATGATATCAGATGAAACAGACTTCAGGGTGAAAAAGATAACAAGAGACAAAGATGGACATTTCATAATGGTGAAGGGGACTTTACAACAAGAAGACATAACAGTCATCAATATTTATGCCCCCAATCAGGGAGCACCGAAATATACCAAGCAACTAGTAACAAAACTAAAGGGAGAAATTCACCAAAACACAATTATACTAGGGGACTTAAATACATAATTGACAGCTATGGAGAGGTCATCCAAACAGAAAATAAATAACAAAATAGCAGCCCTAAATGACACATTAGATGAAATGGACATAATTGACATTTATAGAGTACTTCATCCTAAAACATCGGACTATACATTCTTTTCTAGTGTACACGGAACATTCTCAAGGATAGACCATATATTGGGACATAAAATCAGTCTCAGCAAATTTAAGAAGATTGAAATCATACCAAGCATATTCTCTGATCACAGGGCTTTCCAATTGGATATCAACTGCAAAAAGAAAGTGGGAAAAAATACAAACACATGGAGATTAAGCAACATACTTTTAAAGTACGACTGGGTCAAAGAAGAAGTTAGAGGAGAGATCAAAAGACCCATAGAAACAAATGACAATGAAAATACATCCTACCAAAATTTTTGGGATGCAGCAAAAGCAGTTTTAAGAGGGAAATTTATCTCATTACAGGCCTATCTCAAGAAACAAGAAAACTCCCAAATAAATAGCCTCATGTTACACCTTAAAGAACTAGAAAAAGAAGAACAAGTGAAACCCAAGGTCAGCAGAAGAAAGGAAATAACAAAAATTAGAGCACATCTAAATGAAATACAGAACAAAAAGACAATATAAAAAATTAATGTGACAAAGAGCTGGTTCTTTGAAAAGATTAACAAAAATTGACAAATCCTTCGCTAGACTCACTAACATAAAAAGAGAGAAGACACTAATTAACAAAATCAGAAACGAAAAAGGGGAAGTTATCACGGACACCACAGAAATAGAAAGGATCATCCAAGAATACTATGAAGAACTATATGCCACCAAATTCAACAACCTAGAAGAAATGGACAAGTTCTTAGAAACATATAGCCTTCCAAGGCTGAACCATGAAGAACTGGAAAATCTCAACAGACTGATCACCAGTAACGAAATTGAATCAGTCATCCAAAAGCTTCCCAAAAGCAAAAGTCCAGAATCAGATGGCTTCACTAGTGAATTCTACCAAACCTTCGAAGAGTATCTAATAACGATCCTGCTCAAACTCTTCCAAAAAATTGAAGAAGAAACAGTACTCCCTAACTCATTTTATGAGGCCAACATTACCCTGATAACAAAACCTGGTAAGGACAGCACAAAAAAAGAAAACTGCAGACCAATATCTCTGATGAATACCGATGCAAAACTCCTAAATAAAATTCTAGCAAATTGAATACAACAATGCATTAAAAAGATTATTCATCACGACCAAGTGGGGTTCATCCCTGGGGCTCAAGGATGGTTCAACATCCGCAAATCCATCAATGTGATACATCACATAAACAAAATAAAGGACAAAAATCATATGATTATATCAATTGATGCAGAAGAAGCATTTGACAAGATACAACATCCATTTATTATAAAACCACTTAAAAAAATAGGTATAGAAGGAAAATACCTTAACATAATAAAGGCCGTATATGACAAACCATCTGCTAATCTCATAATTAATGGTGAAAAACTGAAGCCATTTGCTCTATGTTCAGGAACACGACAGGGCTGTCCCCTATCACCTCTGCTTTTCAACATAGTGTTGGAATTCCTTGCCAGAGCAATCAGGCAAGAGAAAGAAATAAAAGGCGTCCAAATTGGGAATGAAGAAGTTAAATTATCACTCTTTGCAGATGCCATGATGCTATATATAGAAAACCCTAAAGACTCCCCAAAAAGCTAGTAGAAACAATCAACGAATACAGTAAAGTTGCTGGCTACAAAATCAACGTACAAAAGTCCATTGCCTTCCTATATATTAACAATGAAATCTGAGAAAAAGAAATACAAAAAACAATTCCTTTTGTAAATGCAGCAAAAAGAACAAAATACCTAGGAATAAACACAACCAAGAATGTGAAAGAACTATATGCTGAAAACTATAAGACATTTTTGAAAGAAATTGAAGAAGACACCAAGAAATGGAAAGACATTCCGTGCTCATGGATTGGAAGAATCAACATAGTTAAAATGGCCATATTACCCAAAGCAATATACAGATTCAATGCAATCCCCATCAAAACCCCAATGGCATATTTTAAAGAAATAGAACAAAAAGTCATCAGATTTGTTTGGAACCACAAAAGACCCCGAATAGCCAAAGCAATCTTAAGAAAAAAGAACAATAATGGGGGTATCACACTTCCTGACGTTGCTTGTACTACAGGGCAACAATAATTCAAACAGCATGGTATTGGCAGAAAAACTGACACTTAGACCAATGGAATAGAATTGAGAACCCAAAAATAAAACCACATAAATATGGACAGATAATTTTTGACAAAGAAGCTAAAAACATGCAATGGAGCAAAGACAGCCTCTTCAATAAATGGTGGTGGGAGAATTGGATAGCCACGTGCAAAAGAATGAAACTGGAGTGCTATTTGTCACCATGTACCAAAGTTAATTCAAAATAGATAAAAGACTTAAGCATAAGACCTGACACAATAAACTGCATAGAACAAATCATAGGTACTAAACTTATGGACCTTGGTTTCAAAGAGCATTTTATGAATTTGACTCCAAAGGCAATGGAAGTAAAAGCTAAAATAAACGAATGGGACTATATGAAACTTAAAAGCTTCTGCACAGCAAAAGAAACCATCGACAAAATAAAGAGGCAACCAACTGAATGGGAGAAGATTTTTGCAAACAGTGCCTCCAATAAGGGGCTAATATCCAGAATATACAAGGAACTCATGCAACTCAACAACAAAGAAACAAACAACCCAATTGAAAAATTGGCGGAGGACCTGGACAGACATTTCCCCAACAAGGACATACAAATGGCAAACAGACATATGAAAAAATGCTCAACATCACTAATCATCAGAAATGCAAATAAAACCACAATGAGATATCACCTCACCCCAGTCAGAATGGCTATCATCAACAAGACAAGTAGTAACAAGTGGTGGAGAGGCTGTGGAGAAAAAGGAACCCTCATACACTGTTGGTGGGAATGCAGACTGGTGCAGCCGTTATGGAAGGCAGTGTGGAGTTTCCTCAAAACATTACGAATAGAATTGCCATATGACCCAGCAATCCCTCTCCTGGGTATCTACCCAAAAAATCTGAAAACATTTATAGATAAAGACACGTGTGCCCCAATGTTCATTGCAGCTTTGTTTACGGTGGCCAAGACATGGAAACAACCAAAATGTCCTTCTATAGATGAATGGATAACGAAGTTGTGGTATATATACACAACGGAATAGTATTCGACGGTAAGAAAAGATGATATAGGAACATTTGTGACAACATGGATGGATCTTGAGAGTGTAATGCTGAGCGAAATAAGTCAGACAGAAAAAGCAGAGAACTATGTGATGTCACTGATATGTGGTATATAAACCAAAAACAACAAAAGAACAAGACAAACAAATGAGAAACAGAAACTCATAGACACAGACAACAGTTTAGTGGTTACCAGAGGGTAAGGGGGGTGGGTGTGGGAGATGCGGGTAAGGGGGATCAAATATATGGTGATGGAAGGAGAACTGACTCTGGGTGATGAACGCACAATGGGATTTACAGATGACATAATACAGAATTGAACACGTGAAATCTAGGTTATTTTACTAGCAATTGTCACCACAATAAATTTAAAAAGAAAAGAAAAGAAAAGAAAAGAAAGCAACATACATACAGAGAACATTTTGTTGCTTGCCAGCTGGAAGGGGGTTCGTGAAGTGGGTTAAAAGGGGAGAGATTAAAAAGTACAAATTGGTAGTTACAAACTAGTCATGGAGATCCAGGGTATAGTATAAGGAATATATTAATAATATTGTAATAGCAACGCATGGCATCAGATGAGTACTCGATAATTTAGGGTGATAGATGGGAGAGGAGTTAGGAGCAGGGTGCAAAAGGTGAAGGTAGTAAGAAGTACAAATTGGTAGTTCCTAAATAGTCATGGGGATGTAATGTAAAGCATAGGGAATATAGTTAATACTGTCACAATAACTATGTCTAGTGCCAAGTGGGTGCTGCACGAGTCAGGGGGATCACTTTCGTAAATTACGTAAATTCTATCCACTGTGCTGTACACATGAAATTAATGTAAAATAATATTAAATGTCAAAAAAGCGAAAAATTTGTAAGCATACCCAAAACTGATTAAGCTTATACCAAAATAATGAGGGACTATAGATTCCTAGGGGAAGAAATTAGGATCACGACAGAATTATCAGCCACCATAAGCTCTACCGTGTAAATCGAAAGTTTAATTACGACAGGTTTCAACGAATTCGATCAATAGCCCTCACTTCTCTAGAAGACTCTCATCTCAGGATTCCCCCCAGGTGAGATATTACCGGGGTTAAGATATTTGATTCACACAATGTTGAGAGGAAGCATCTGGACTGGGAAGAAAGGGTAGTTCCAGCTGACAAGCCTTCCAACAAGATAAGGGGTGTACTTGTGAAAGGAATTTCAGAACACTTCCATAGGTCAGGTCAGGTCAGGTCAGGTCCCAAGGAATAGGAAGTTATTCAAAAGAGCAAACAAACATGGAAAGGCGAATAGCGGACAATGTGAAGCTTATGAAAAACTTATGCATTCTGAGAGAAAAGCAGGACAAAGTATGCTGGTCAGCATCCTAAGGGTGAGGAGCTGCCAAGATCTGAAAATAACGCTACGCTCACAGTAACAGTGGTAAGAATCCCCGTAAAATGTACAAGATGAGCCGATCCATAGCAAGTCATGGTTTATGAGTGTGTGGTTGAGGGCGCTGTCTATGAGGGACTCGAGGGGAAAAAGGAACGTACAGAAGACCTCAGTAAGGGGGTGAGGGCTGCCACTGTAGATGAGGGAATGTGGTTTGAAGCACTGGGATGTAGGGAGCTGAGAGCATTTAAAAAGAGGAATAGAAAAGGGTCAAGGACTGACTATCAGGGCTGCTGTTTAGAAAAGAGTTGGGCTGAGAAGACCACAGAAAGGGTGTGGGCATCCTCATCAGTTGCTGCGAAGAAGTAAAGCAGGATAAGGACTAAAGAAGGAGATGACCCTGAAAACTGTTTTAGCGCAGTCATAAGGGCAGAAAGTCAGATTCTTCTGTAAAAGAAGAGAATAAGTGGCGAAAATATGGACCTGGGGATGAGGCCACACATTAAAGAGGGTTAGAGTCCAAGGAGAAAAACAGGATGACAGAAAAAGTCACAGGAATCAAGAAACAGTTTTGTTTTCATATAACATAGAGGAGATGAACTTTAGTTAAAGAGAAAAATATTTACTAGAAACGGAGAAATTGAAACCTATGGAAGAACGCTTACAGAGAATGAGAGTCTTCATCTGATGCTCATGTCAGATGATCACAATAATGTAAGGTGGACTGCAGGGAAGTTTCAGTGATTATCGTAGAAAAATGTGATTCCATAAACCTTGGAAAATCTTGAGCTGTAGATGAAAATGTCTCTGGGGGCATTTCTACAAACCGAAATGTAAATAAGCCACTATTTAAATCAGGTTTAACACTTAGTATTTTTACATGTGTAAACCTCTGTTTTTAAGAAAGTTTGGCAATTTAAATTCCAGGAAACCAATGATGACACTGTAAAATCAATTTGAGCTGTTTTAAGAAAAGTCATTGTTTTTGAAATCTGTGCTTACTGGCATCAGGTTTATAAACTACATTTTATACACCTGTCTACACATATTACTAATGAACTCATGAGGAATAATCTTTTAGAGAAAGAAAAGTGAATCTCTAGATTTTCAAAACTAACTTTCTTTAAAAATGTTTTTCAAAGTCTCAGGATGGAAAGAAACAATTAGAGTACTATAAGAAGTTAACAGAATCTCTGCAATATGATTTGAATCAACACAAGAAGACAAATGATGGATTAGAGAAAGAGGTTACCAGGTAAGGTTTTGATATTTCAGATCATGTCAACCATTAATTACTATTTAACTATAACTCTTCCTTGATGAAAACCTAAGTACAAATGTATTTCATATCTGTAATTTTCATAGTTAAACACATTATCCTACTTAAAAATTTACTTCAGAAACTCACAGCACAATCAAACTTGTGTGAATGCCAAAATGTTATACCTACTCTTTAATGATTCCTGTAACTATAATGACAGTGTCTTTTGCATATACTGTCAACTGCGCTCTTCCTGGTCTCCCTTGAATCTTTATTTCTGCAAGATGTCTTTGCTCTCTTTGGTAATCTTTCCTTCTTTAATAGTGTTCTTCCCTTCGGCATTCTAACAGTTTAATGTCTAAAAACCTATCTGTGGTTTTGTTTAACATCATCAGAAGTGTTATTGATTTGGCTTCTGTGTTCTTTCTACTTTTTTCAGTTATAAAACATGTCATACATACCAAACCAGATGTATAACCTAAAGAAGAATGAGATGAGTAATCGTCTCACTCAGATAATAATGGAAGTTTCCCAACATCTGGGAAGCCCGCACGTGGCGTGCCCTTGCTGCAAACTGAATGAAGTTTTTCTCTGATTCTCCTCAGTGTTTTTTTTCCCTCATGTCACTGTCTTTCTCTGCATTGTTTTGGATTCTTCTCATTTTATTAAATTGTGCTAGCAAAGATCTCTTCTTAAAACAGACTTGAAGAGACTGTTACACCTTATCTCTCCAGTGTCCTTTCTTCTAAAGCCCTGCCCTTTCCTTTCCACTCTGACCAGATTTTTCCTTCCGGTTTCTCTTTCTATTTTGAATGATTTCTTTTCTTCCTGTAGACTGTGGTCAGTAGGCTCCGAATGGTATTTTTCTGTCTTTTCGAAACACCCACATATATTATACTTTCCTTCTTCACCTTTGATACTGATCTCTGCTTTATAGCTGATATTTAATAATAGGGTAACGTTTGATACTAACAATCTTAAGTGGATGTTAATAATACTTTTATTATAAGAACCTTACATTGTTGCAATATTCAGTCTGTATCATATGTATCACAATTGTTTTGTGTTACTCATTTAAGATTATAATTTAATAAGTATGCTCTCAAACTATTATACTGGAATAAATAGGAGAGGTTCATAATTTATAGGTTTGTTTATTTTGTATGATAGACATAATCTCTCTTTAAATAATTATTAAATATTTGTCTTAAAGAATTTGACTTACTCATTTTCTACAATTCTGCAGACTGAAGACACTCTTGCAGAATACAAGGATGCTACATGACAATCAAAATGGAGAGGTTAGTGTCCTTGGAGATTTAGAACCCAATCAATCTGAAATGGATATTCAGAAAAATAGGTTAAAACAGAAGGTAATTTATAATCCGTTTGGAACCCAGAAATCACTTAATTTGGGGAAATATAAACCACTCAATGCTTTTAGCAGTATGATATAGCTTTTTCCTTAATTTCATAGACAGAAGCAATGAAAAAGACCGCTATTTTTCTATATAATTTTTCTTTAAAAGGGCATTCTGTTACCTCTCCTATGTCTCAACCCTGGCTAGTTATCTAAAGCCAAGAAGGACACTGTTGCATGACCCCCAAAGCACTGGCTCCAAATCAGCGCCTTTCTTTCTTTCTCTCTCTCTCTCTCTCTCTCTCTCTCTCTCTCTCTCTCTCTCTCTCTCTCTCTCTCTCTCTCTCTCTTTCTTTCTTTCTTTCTTTCTTTCTTTCTTTTTCTTCCTTTCTTCCTTTCTTCCTTTCTTCCTTCCTTCCTTCCTTCCTTCCTTCCTTCCTTCCGTCCTTCCGTCCTTCCGTCCTTCCTTCCTCTCCCTTCCCTTCCCTTCCCTTCTGTCTTTCTGTCTTCCTTCCTTCCTTCCTTCCTTCCTTCCTTCCTTCCTTCCTTCCTTCCTTCCTTCCGTTCATTCGTAACAGCTTGATTGAGATATAATGAACATAGCATGCAGTTCACTCATTTAAACTGTCCAGTGCAGTGCTTTTAGTGTGTTCAAAGCTTTATGTAGTCGTCATCACAATCAGTTTTAGAACATTTTCATCACCCTGGAAAGTATCCTTGTACCTGTAAGCCCTCACTGTGTGCCAGTCTGCCCTTCCCACTCTTCCTAGCCCTAGGGAACCACTAGTGTACTCTCTGCTCCATATTGTGGTTTTGATTTATTTTTTTCTGATGACTAATGATGCTGAGCAATTTTTTCCCATGCTTATTATCCATTTGTATAGCTTCTTTAAAGAATTGATTATTCAATTCCATTGCCCATTAAAATTGCATCGTCTTTTTCTTGTTGAATTGTAAGAATTCTTTATGTATCCTAGATACCAAATGCTTATCACATATTGGATTTCCAAATATTTCTCCCTTTCATTAGCTTGCCTTTTTAGTTTTTCAATGGTGTCCTTTAAAGCATAGAATTTTTCTATTTTAATAAAGTCCAGTTAATCTACTTTTGTTTGGTGCTGTCATATCTAAGACACAATGCCAATTCCAGTCATGAAGACATGAAGCTTCTTCTAAGCTTTTATAGTTTTCGCTTTTACATTTTGAAATATTTTTTATATATGTTATGATGTAGAGGTTTAATTTTTTCTTTTGCATGTGGATATCCAGTTGACCCAGTATCGTTTGTTCAAAAGACTATTCATGTCCAGTTGGAATTTTCGGCACCCTTGTCAAAAATCACTTAGCTATATATAAGTGGGTTAATTTTTGGATCATCTATTCCAACTCATTGATCTATAGATCTGTCCTTATTCCATTACTGAATCAAATGTTATGAGAACTCTTTCCCAGTCATCTTGGATATTACAGGATATCTTATGGAATAATACAATGTCAGTGTAGTGGAATATCTTTAATTCCACTTCTGTGGAGATGTTTTGCTTCTTGATGGAGCCTGTGGCCTGCTTATGCCTTGGTGACTCTATGACATGATGGGATATTAGGCTTACAAAGTCGACTCATTCCTTTTATTTCCTTCATTCAAAACATTAGTCTTTAACCCAGTGCCTCCCCCTTCACTTCCATTTCCATCAAATGACAGTAGTAAGATCTGCTTACTTGGTGGACCACTTTCTTCAGTTTGTCTATCTCCTAATCCATAGCCTCTTCCATAGACTTCACTGTCTAGGAAGGAGAAGATGAAACCTGGACAGTCTGCATTCCTCTTTGGAAATCTCTCTAATCTGTCATCTTGCAATTGAAAAGTAGATTCTGTTTAACCTGGTTCTTTTCTAAAACACTGGTGCCAATCTTGTTCTTGGCATAGATCCTACATTCTCAGAAACGCAGTTCCCTGTATCTACTTCTTTTCCTTAAATAGGGATGCATAGTTGTACCATTAGCTTCATATATAAAGAATGGAACAAATATTTCATCCCATCCAAAGAAAATATGTCGAGAGTACAGCTGTTAAAAATCAGGAAGAAATCAATCAATCAGAAACAAATAATAGATTAGTGATGTGAATCAGAAAATTTCAAAGCCTATTTGTATGATACGGAGAAGCATTGTGGTATAAGATACAGAAGACATTGTCTTCCCTTCCCATACAAACAAGCTTGAAGTAAGGTAGAATAGAAATTGTATTTAAACAGTGCCAGAGGAGACTATGATTGTTTTATTACTGAGATTAAAAATGATTCCATAATGCTCTCTCTTTCCTCACCAAGGGTAAGGAAATGAAGATTGAGTACTAGATTGAGGACTAAATAGTCAAAGCTGCCGATCTCTTAGAATTTTAGGGAATGGAAATCAGGAAAAAGGTTTGATTTTAGCTATTAAGTGGCTATTTCTAGTTTTTCAACTATCATACTACAAATCATATGTCTCCTTGCCAGTCTTCCTTATCCCGTAAGTTGAGGGAAGCTTCTAAAGATGCATACCTGCCTCGCTCTCATTGAAGGGAACCCTGAGACATCTTCTTGTGTCTTCTTTGTATTCACTGCTTCTTCTCATTAGCATTGTGTGCCATTAATAAGTCAATCGCCACATTTCTTAGATTCCACTATAAAGGAGACTAAAGGCATACCTCGGAGATATCGAAGGTTTGGTTTTGACCATGGCAATAGAGCTAGTAACCCAATAAAGTGAATCACAAGAATTGTGCATATAAATTTATCCTTACGCTAGTCTGTAGTCTATTAAGTGCGTGGCGGCATTATGTCTAAACAAACAGTGTACATACCTTAATTAGAAAGTACTTTATTGCTAAAAAATGCCAAACATAATCCAAGTTTGACAGAAAAGTGGTGTTCATATACTTGGTGAATGCATGATTGTTACAAGCTTTCAATTTGTAAAACATAATAATAATAATAATAATAATAGTTGCAAAACACAATAAAGCAAAGTGCAATAAAAGAAGATATGTCTGTAATTTATACTCTATAAGTTATGTTACTTATTATCTCTTTTTTTAATCCAATAGATGTATCTAGTTTTTTCCTTAACTCCCCAATGGAGTGGCTGAAATAAACCACAGTTATTTGGTTCACAAATCCATACTTAAGAAGAGTGTGGCCAGGGCCGTCTGTCTCTGTTCCCCTCAGCTTCAACTGGGACAGCTCCATGGCTGGTGGCTGGAATCATTTGAAAGTCTGTTCAGCAATGTGTCCGGTTGTAGGTGCCTACTGTTGGTCAGCACTATAGCTGGGGCAGACAGCAGGGACACCCACACCTGAACAGCCGGCTTGCATTGTGGCCCGAGCCTCCCCACAACATGCGGCTGGGTTCCAAGGTTCAGATCCTCAGAGACATAACCAACAGGAGCTGTGTTGCCCTTTGTGAAGGAGTCTTGGAATTCACACGGAATCTCTTTCAACATATTCTGTTCATTAGGAGCAAGGCACTAATGTTGACCCATATTCCACTGTGTGTATGCAATGAATATTTCAAAATTTACGGACACATTTAAAAACCAGCTTGATCTATCCACTGTCCACAATTCTTTATATTCCTCCCACATGGAAAATACACTCATCCCCACACAATACTCCCCACAAGTCTCAAGTTTATGGCATCAGGCTCAGGTTCGAGTCTAAGATTTTACCATGTGAGTCTGGTGCAAATGGGGATGAAGGGCCTGGTTTTTGGTTTCTAGGATAAAGCCCCTTGAGGACAATTCCTTTCAGTATGAAAACATGAGAATGGAAGGGACAAGTTACCTACCACCCACACACCCAACATTCTGCTCGACTGCTGAAGTTTCCCCTGCAGAAATGGAAAGTGGAAGGCACCTTAGTCCATAGCAATTCTGAAATACAGCCTGATGTGTGCTGTCCGTTCTTGGATTAGGACTTAGTCGTAACCTTGCCAGGGCCTCTCCATGGCCCTTTGCTGTGCCCTGTGAGCTCTTTGTTCTGTGCTTTTCATAAGAAATGACCTGTGCTTGCAGCTCTTTCCTCAGCATCATTCCTCCACGCGAATGCCTAAGCCCCACAGGCCTCCTCTTAGTTTTCACTCTCTCGGTTTTTGTTAGGAGCCTCCCCCGGCGGGCACGATGCCGAGGAAGCAGTGACCCCGAGAGAGGCGGGAGCGCGCGCGCGGGGTGATCCGGGCCGGGGGCGGGTAGGGGTTGGGCGAGGCGGTGGCTCCTTCTCTATCTACCCTGGAAGCTGTTCCCGCAGACCCCTTCCCTGCCATCCTGAGCCAGTAGGGGAGTGGGTGGCGAGGGGTGGGGCGTCCCCTCCTGTGGGAGGGTTTCCAGTTCCCGGCGGATCCTCACCTGGTGGGAAAGGGCCGCGAGGGCGGCCATCCCTGAGCGCCCTTCCCCCCTCTGCACCGGCCTGGCTGGCGGCAGGTGACTTTCCTCTGTAGGTCGCAAACGTGGTTTAAAGTGATACCCTCCCGCGGGTTGGGAATCACTGTGCAGCTAGTGCCTCATTACAAGGGAAGTGGTTCAGGGTACACCTTTGGGAGACGTGAAAAACTGAAAACTACTCTAGCTTTAGGAAACGGCCCAGGAACACTGGAGAACAAATGACTTCTCTCAGGTGGTGGAATACTGAACAGCCACCTGAAAGGAATCTTCATAAACCGTTGTGTCTAGTACGTGTGTGTGTGTGTGTGTGTGTGTAAATGTGTATATACATACTTTTATACTTGTATTTAGACAGAGAATGTGAATGTTTCATGAGGCTGAGGAATTGCTTTTACTGTTGGAGATGTGTAAGCTGGAGACAATAAACATGGAACAGAGAAAATGAAACCAGGTTCGTCTGCCTCCTCCACCAGGAAAACTGTTGTACGGAAATGTGTGCCACAGACATATTTAAGGAAAACCAAAGCTGTAGGCCCGTAAGGTGGTGGTAGGACATGGAAAGCCTGAGATCTGGTTCAGCAAGTGGCAATGTGAACGGCAAACCCCCCTTGCTCTTTGTCTAGGGGCCAGGCTAACCCTCAGGCCCTGCCCAGTCTGTAGTCAGCTGGGAGACCCTGAGGAGGCCGGGCCAGGGACCGCCCTGGAATGGACTACCCTGGAGAGAGGAGACAATGATTAGAGTCTTTGGGATGAAAGATCCGCTTTTCTGCTGGGACGGTTTCAGTAGTTCTTTAGATATTGTGAACAGCATTATAAAAGTAGTGTCTTTTTGTAATTGACCTCAGGTTGCATCTTATGCTATGGAATCCAAATAAACCCTCCAAAAACCAAAAGAAACTTATTGTTGAAAGGATCTGGTCATTGTATTTATTACCTTACTGTGGAAGCCCTACCTTTACGTAGATCTCCGAGCCCTGCTTCTTGTGAGTTTTCTAGATACTTGAACTGTGTGATATGTTCTTTGGAATCTATGAAACAGTAAATACAAAGGAAAAGGAAAAAGTAAACTTTGTTTTTTGAAAATAACATCTATTTCATTCAGAAAAAAAATGTATTAAAAGTTTTCATTGTTTTCTCTTTGATGTGCATGAGGATTGAATAACAGAATATATGTTATGAAATGATGTCCAGATACCTTTGCATTAAGTTGGTGCAAAAGTAATTGTGGTTTAAAAGGTTAAAAATGAATGCGAAAACCTCAATTACTTTTGCACCAACCTAATAGTAATATAAAAAACAGTACTGATTTTCAAGGTAAGTTTTAAAAGTTGAATTTAAGAATCTGGAAGTGAATGCCGTAGAACTGTAGTAAAACTCGTAATACTAGCGTGTGGGTTTGTCACCTACACAGCAGGAAGTGTTTCACTAGTGTTAGACTTTAAAATACCTTGTTAAACTATATTTTCTTTTCATTTCAACAAACATTTCCTGAGGGCCTGCTGTGTGCCAGTCTCTGGGAAGAATGAAATAGAGATCTTGGCCTAAGTTGGACAGGAAGATGGACGGGCATGGGGTGAACACTTTGCAGAAAAGGGCCAGGGAGGTGGAACACAGGTGGAACGTGCTATTGGGCACACAGAGGAAAGAACGGGACATCTACTTGAGCTGGACATTGAACTGTCCAGTGGCTGTTTGTCAGGGCAAAAGGGGGCCATTCATTTGAAGCACAGGGCAGAACACAGATACAAGGGCATAGAAGCAAGAGTGCAGGGAACTGTGAGCTCTGTAATGTCCTCTGGGTGTGAGTGGCATGGCGACAGGAGATGATATTGGTGACTAAGTGACAGACAGATCCTGAAAGGCCCTATTTGTCTCTCAGGAAGGAGCTGGACCTCTGTCTTGTATGGGAAGGGTTTTAAGCAGCCAGATGAGCTCATGTTGGGGAAAAAACAGTGGGCTGAGAGGGAACGATCTGAGAGTCAGACTGTGTAGGAGGCTATGAAATTTCATTCAGCAAGTATTTGTTGGACCCCCAAATATACCAGGTAATGTTCTAGGTGCTGTGGACAAAATAGGCAGAAATCCTGTACTCTGTAGAGTGCAACGTTGATATCTATAGTCCAGACAATACAAGAAGGGTCTGACCTAAGCTGGCGAGGATGGAGAGGGGGTGGAAGTGACAGCCTTTGGTGACCCTTTAGTGACCCATTAGACTTAGAGGAAGAGGAAATGGGAAGAATCAAACACAACTCCCAGGTTTCTGCCTGGATGATGAGGTGAAATCTATTTCCATTTTCCGTATATTAGCCAATTACAAAATCAGAATACCATTTCTGGCATAAAAGATGAGCGTTGTTTTTATCCCCCTAGAAGGATACGTACTTAGAGTTATTTCCCCAGGATGGGGATGGGTTTAGTTGATGCAGTCTTGGAATGTTGTAGTCACACAACAGCCTAGCCAACTGTCACCCCGTGTCTTTCCTTAAGGAAAGAAGAGTCTGTGAGACTGTGCCTTTCTGGGACTTTGTTCCATCCTCAAGTTTACACCTTAGGTCTCTCTGTCTGGTCCCCAAAAGAAGGTTTGCAGCCAAAGACGGGTAAGATATCTCACAGGAGATACAACCTAAGCCAGGCGGAACCGAGTGGGGACCCCCAATGAGCTGCCTTAGAAAAATATGGGAAGGGGCCTTGCCTCCCCTTCCCCCTGCCTGGGAAAAGCTGTGGCCGGCTCTGGCTTTTCCCTGGCACCTGTTTGTGAGAGAAGTTACAAAAACAATAAAGATCAGTTCTCTCCACTTAGCTCAAGGGCACTGTTACAAAATAACCTTAATTAGGACATTGTGGGACCTTGTGCTTCAGCTGTTGACTGACAAAGGGTACATACCTTAATTAGGACATTGTGGGACCTTGTGCTTCAGCTGTTGACTGACAAAGGGTACATACCTTAATTAGGACATTGTGGGACCTTGTGCTTCAGCTGTTGACTGACAATGGGTGATTGAGATAAATGTTTTTCTGTTATGATGTGTGAGTTTCAGAGACTGTGTAAGAAACAAGGTTGGTTTCTCTTGTTTTTGTATACCTATTCAATAAAACCCCCCAGTAGGCCTTATTCTGGGCTCCAGTCCTCTGAGACTGAGAGACCCCTGGCCTTCAGAGAGATTTAACTGCATTAAGTCTCTGTTTGTTTCTTTCTTAAAAACTTAACCCAAACCGCCCCTTCTCGCACCCTCACTGCCCCTGTTGCACTGGATGCGACAGGATGTCACTCAGCTTCCTTGTGAACCCAAACCGGAATTTGCCAATAACCAGCTTTTGTCTCCGATCACCAAATAGGTTTTCACTGTTTAAAATTTCTTCATTCACATGGGGATTGAACCTATGAATACTTAATCAGCAAATTTGGAGAATCAACCACAACAGTGTAGGGTTAGACTTATTCTGTATTATTGTGCTTCCCCGAAAATAAGACCTAGCCGGACAATTAGCTCTAAAGCGTCTTGTGGAGCAAAAATTAATATAAGACAGGTATTATGTTAGATAAGACTGGGTCTTATAGTAAAATAAGACCGGGTCTTATATTAATTTTTGCTCCGCAAGATGCATTAGAGTTGATTGCCCGGCCAGGTTTTATTTTTGGGGAAACAACGGTATTCCCACTGGTCCAATGTCTAGTGGGTGGAAGTCAGTATAAGGCAGATTTAAGTTCAATACAAAATGACTTTCTGACAATCAGAACCATCCTGTAATATAATGGGCAGTTGCCTGCTAAGGTCATTGCTCATAGTTTCTGTCATTGAAGTCATTTACGCCTGGTCTATATGACCATCTGCCGCAAAAGCCAGACAAGACTTATTTTTTCTTATTTTTCTTTTGTTCAAGACCAGGGTTAAATGTCTGATCCGCCATCTTGGGCCGCCAGAGCCAGAATAAGGAGTTGGACTGGATCATTTTAAAGCCCAACTCAGGGATGAGATTTAAGCTCATGCCTACAAAGTCAAGCCATTGCTATAACTACAAGTAGTTAAGCAATTCCAGAATTTATCATTCTGGAGTTAAGAATGATAAAAAATATATAATTGGGAATTCAAATAGTGGATCTGGGAATAAAATCCCCGAGATTTTGCTTTTGATCTTTGGACCTTCTATGTAGCTCTCTTTCTTCCTCATCAGGGAAATCTTGACAAATCCCGGGTTAAATTAATTCAGCCTTCTGTAGTTAAATATCACCTTTGCTTGTAAATGACACATTTCAGATC
This sequence comes from Rhinolophus sinicus, assembly GCF_057876585.1. Taxonomy (NCBI): domain Eukaryota; kingdom Metazoa; phylum Chordata; class Mammalia; order Chiroptera; family Rhinolophidae; genus Rhinolophus; species Rhinolophus sinicus. Next base: position 113,484,356 of record NC_142501.1, on the reverse strand, counting down.
CACATTAGTTGGACTTTTATGGAAAAATCTGGAATCAGGTAGAACCTTGGAATAAATGGCTTAGTGCCAATTTCCATAACCTTTGAAAATGCGTTCAACGATGTATAATACATCTGTTTCATTGAAAGTAGCTCAAGGTGTTGTCAAAAACAGGGTAAGTACTCAGCTTCTTCTAAGTGGCATTCTAGCAAGAGACTTTTCACATATGCACTGTACTGTGATAATTCATAATGAGGCCCCTTGAAATATTCTAAAATCATAAAGTTCTCTTTGAGTCACCACAAGTCAGTTAAATTGCTGTTAGTAATATTTTGGTACTAATTTACATGCTTATCATTTTGGTATTTACATACTTATATTCAGCATACAGGCTAACTGTTTATTTACTGTGACATCTGCATTACCAAATAAGTTTTCCTAACAGTGCTGAATAGCAAAGGCTTTACTATAACTAGGATAGGCATGTGTATTATTAGTGTGAGAGGGTGCATGTGTTGAATGGTATGGGTTGGACTGTGACCTTATTAGAAGCTTAAGAACACTTTTTGAGCTGAAAAGTACTGTAATGACCATTTGCTAGATAAGTCACATTTGCTAACCATCACAAGAGGTCAGGTGACATCTGGAGGTCACACATCTGGTTATTGGCACCCAGTGTTTATTCTACTGTCTCCCTTAGTATAACGCTATTTTTTTCCTGGTGTCCTTATAAAATCTGGGCAACCTGGAAAAGTGAGAAGCACCAATGTAATAATTAGAACCTGTTTAACTTCTTTGTGGTGTGTCTGAAGACTTGGTAGAGGCATAAAGGATAGTCAAAGAGGAAAAATATCTGGGTGGTTTTCTTTCCTCCCTCTCCCCTCCCCTCTCCTTTCCTTCTCTTTCCCCTCTCTTGGAAAAACTATTAAGGAGAAATGTGTGCATATAATAAAATGGAACGAAACACATTTGTGGATACCTGCTTAGGTACTTTTTCAAAAAATCTGTAAAATATTTCCATTTACTTTTTCGAAGTGTAGTGTAATCACCGAATACCTGAGGAAATCTAATGTGGACAAGTAAATGATACACGTTACAAGGATTTTATCTTTAGGTCTATTACCTAGAATTTTAGTATTCCTCTGCAAAATTGATGGGAACACCGATACTAAGTAAAAACCCATTTTATGAAATGTTAGCACCAACATCATTCTGTATAAAACTGAATTTTACAGAGAGCCAGAAACTGGCTTTATTCAAATTATTTTTGTCCAAATTATTTTATGCAAAATAATCCAGATTATTTTATTGTGGAAAACAAAAGCAGTTCGTTCTCGTCCCCTGATACTATCAGAGAGCACACGTCAGCAGTATCCTCTTTGCTAAACGAATTGGGATATGGGGCACATTGGTGACTTCAACGGCTCACACTTGAATATTGTACTTTATCAGTGTTTTTTTACTTCCCAACATTGCCATCTTCATTAAAGAATCTCATGAGAATGCCTTTCCTTGTGCTAGCTGCCCTAGGGAGACGTCACACAGGTGACACTGTTGGGGGCCTGCTGTCCCATCAGTAGTAGCTCCATCTCTGATTTCCTACAAGTACCTTTAGACCAAAGGCAGGTCGCCGGTCTCTTGGTTCCAGGGGACCCCCAGAGAGCCCAGGTGCCGCCTCCTGTTGGATCGGGAGGAAGTACCGCCCTGCATTAGTGTGTTTGGTTGCCTTTTCTTGTATGGGCACTGGGAGAGCACTCTTAGTCGTGATGATGCAGTGAGACATCAGAGAGTGGACTTCTCTCTCCTCGTCTTCACTGACTGCAGGGTTTCGTGAAAAGGCTTATCATCTTCTTCATGAAATGTGTAAAAGAAAATGTTTGCCTGTAGCATGTAGCCAGTGATGAGAAGAGAGTTCTGTTTGCCCAAGTGATAGGCCCTACAGAGGTGGAGTTGGGATACACTTGTCTCTTATTGACGTCAGCTTTGCCCCTGCTAGAGGTTAATGGTATGCTTAAAACAGTCTCAGAACATGCAATAACTAGGCGAGATTTCTTAGTCTTTTTAGTGTGCTTTGCAAAATGATCCAATATTGAAGCCTAAATATTCAGTCATCCCTTTATGGTCCTATAGGTCTGGGTTTGGAGTCATCCTTGCTACTTGGGTGTGCCTCTTCGTAAGTGACCTTGGAAGAGCTATAAAACCTCAGTGAACTCAGCTCTGTCACCTGTAAAATAAATGTAATTGAGTTTCCGTGAGGATTAGAAACTGACGTGTCTGATGCAGTGATTTGGGACATAGTGAGCATCCGAAATGTGTTAGTTCTCCCTTTCTTCTTAGCCCAAAATACAAGAAATAAAATATGGAGATTAACAGCTTATTGAAATATACTTAACATACCATGCAATTCACCCACAATGTGGAGACTCGAATGGAATGATGTGCATGGGAAAATCAGCTTATTGATGCTTTGCCCATATCCACAGATATACATATATTTACATACATACATACATACATATATATATATATATGGAAATCCTCTTGAATGACTCTTGCTAAGATTCCTGATCATCATGATGCCGTGCCCTTTTGCCCTTTTTTCCCTCCTCCATTTCCCAGCTCCTCACTGTACCCCTTTACACACCCATATGCACAGGCATCCAAGTGCACACACATACACACTGAGCTAGGATAGCCTTTGTTTAAAAGAGTCAAAAAATATTCAAAATATGATGGGAGGGAAAGTAGGCAACTTTTGGAATACATATTAGCAATTGCTAATGGATTTGGGGTGATTCATGGGGAGCCCTTGCAGAGGACGGACAGCTATATTTTCTGTTTGTAACTTTTCCATAGGATCTGTTGCCATGTCCCACCAACAGCTTAACTGCCTAACTGAAAAGGGGGACAGCCACAACGAAACCACAGGAAATGGACCCCCCAATCTGGCTCACCCAAACCTGGACACATTCACCCCAGAGGAGCTGCTGCGGCAAATGAAGGAGCTGCTGATGGAGAACCATCAGCTGAAAGGTAAGCAACACCTGGCCCCCGTGTTTCTCCATTCACCCTGGAACTTCCTGAATATAATACCCTTTGTAATAAGGCTTGTTGGTGAAATCCCTGCTCTCTGTCTGGTTCCCAAGGAGCAGAAAGAGCACAGAATTAAGCTTTCAGTAAGGCTAAAGCTGCTTTCATTGTTTACTTTTGGGTGAAGGTAAGAATAAAATGTATTTTATGTGTCTCAGGGAAATGGCATAATGACATTTAGTTAATTTGAAAGGAAACAGAACGAAAGAAGGCTGCTATTATTGTAGAGTTAGTCCTAAATATCATTACTTTGTTAAGAGGAAGCATTCTAATATCTCAAGCCATGGCTTTTGGCAGGACCTGTGTTTGAATCTGGTTAGTCTTTGTAGTTATACACAGGTACTTGTGCTATATGGAGGTAACCAAATCAATTTTATTTTCTTGAGTCTTATGAGGACTAGAAATACCCTTAGACCCGCTGGTCCTGTCTGAAAACAAAAGCCCCTCATCTTGCTACAGTCTTCTTCTGGCTGACCCTTAGGCCCAGGCCCAACATGGCATCTTTAGATCCAGAGCCTCCTGGTGAAGGGGTCTGAGGGGCAGTGAGATTCATGAAGTCAGGTTCAGTCCCCTGGTGTGTGACACCCTCACTCTGAACCCCATACAGAAGCCATGAAGCTAAATAACCAAGCTATGAAAGGACGATTTGAGGAGCTTTCAGCCTGGACAGAGAAATGGAAAGAAGAACGCCTGTTATTTGAGATCCAGAGCAAAGAAGCCAAAGAACGCCTAATGGCCTTGAGTCATGAAAATGAAAAATTGAAGGAAGAACTTGGAAAACTAAAAGGGGAAAACAGAAATGTCATTCCAGGTGAGCAGACTGATTGGCTGTGATTTTATTTTACTAATATTTGTAGTATCTTATTTGTAGAACCTTATTTGTCTGGACTTCTAGATCAAAGCCTTTCATGGTTCAGGTTAGACAGATGTTTTGCATTACCTTGAAAGAAGTGTTCTTGCCGAGAAGATTGGTTGCAGTTTTAAGGGCCATGAATAATCACTGTTGGGGGAAAGAAATTTGTAAAGCTTTGACCGTATTGATTATAGTCAAAAGAATGTTGCAGTTATAAACTAACATTTTGTATTCATTACAGACAGTGCAGAAGGACCTCTACCTAGAACCATCCAAGTGTGTTTTTAGTGTGTGTCTGTGATATAACATTGCATTTTAAGAAATCTATTACTCAGAAGTGTTACTTGTTGACCTTGTCCTTCCTCTCTGTCTAAGATAGATTCATCACTTTTCATTGTACATTTACTTCTGAAAGATGGTTTAAGAAATGTCATCTTGTGATAGAAGATTATACAGGGTTGCCGTGTTTTCATTGACCCAAAGAACCTGGGAAATACGCTCACAGCCAAGAGTGGGTATCAAAGATGTTAGTGAAAAACAAAGCAGAGCAGATGTGCAGCCTCTGCCTGGTTGCTCGCGCTCACTGGGTATTATTTGTTTACATGGACACAACTGCTGTTCATTTTCTTCCAAACCTGGATCTTAACTCTTTGGAGGACAGAACACTGGGTTGATTCAGGGAGGACGTAACTCCAGATATCAGTGATCTTTCTTGAGACTTTACCTTGAACTTTGATGATCTCTAATTCCTTGAATGGGTAAAGAATGTGAACAGAGAAATAAAATGGAAAGAAAGTAATGAAAAGGGGATGGTATAGAATAATCTAAAGAATGAAAAGTTGTTTAGAAAAGTATCAGTTGGTATCAGTGATCTACTCATCAACTCGTGCTCGTGAGACAATGGAAACATTGAGCTTTAATACATTCATGTTAGTGTTGGAAATGTTTCACTGTGGATAAGGCTTACCACATCTGATGCTTCAACGTGTCTTCCAGTTGGAAGAGCATTAAGTCACGTTTGGGGGGAAATCGCTCATTGTCTGAATGTTTTTGAGGTGTAATACTCTGAAGAAATGATTACACCTGGGACATATGAGTAATTTTCTATTCTCTGGAAGAAAATGTCTTATATGGTTTTCCTCCCTTGGCTTTTGGGAGGTGAACTGACAGTTGGCTTCAGCCGGCTGGGACCTAGCACATTGAAGCCAAAAAGGAAGCTTCCAGAAGCAGTTTGAGATTGTCTGCCTGGAGGTTTTCTTACAGATCCCAGCATTGGAAGAAGTTGAGATGAGAAGTTGAAATTGTGGACAGCTTGTGTCAGTGTAGGCGATCTGTCGAAGTGAGCTACAAGCAGGACTCAGAAACGAGTCCTTGGGACACAAGACTTGGGTATTTGCGACAATGAGATACTTGGGGCTCTTTAATACCCTTGGTCATCAGCCTTCTCCCCCCCAAACTGTGCCTCCCGGGCTGACCCCTTGCCTCCCTTGAGGTGGTTTTTAGATTTAGGCGGTCATCTTCCTCACTTAGTAAAGCTCTCAAGGCCTGGGACTTGTCTCACTCATGCTGGCCCATGTTTGCCACTGTTCCCACAGGGGGGAATCCCCCCTCAGCATCAGGGCTTCTCAAGTGTTTTGTCCTACACAGGGAAGAGAGTTGGAAATTTCCTCTCGAGATCTGCCTTCCAATCCTCAGGGTGAGGCAGAGGCATTAATGGTTCTGTTTGATTTCACTGAATTATACTTTATATAATGTCTCTACAGAGTAGTTTTTAAATTTTAATTGCAGACTGCTAGGCGAAGGTCATTAGACAGGCTTTTCTTCTTGGATTATAGAATGGGATATCAACTGGGCACGTTGCTAGGACAGTAGGATGGAGATATTATCTAAATACAGAGAAAGACAGAGAAGTTGCTGTGTTTCACAAAGTCAATGGTAAGTGACTAAAAGTGAGGACAGTGTGACAAATGGTGGAATTGGGGCTGAGATCCTAGAAAATAAACCATGGGAGTTCTAGTCCAGGAAGTCAGTGAACAGACTCTCGGGGGTAAAATAGAGAGACATTTAAAGTGTTAGAGTACAAGGTGTCTATGGCCAAACAAATAGATTCATATTTTCTCAAAGGCATTTAAGAGATGCTCAGAATTGTGAAAAAGAAAATTAACCTGACAGTCGGAGGTTCTAGTGTCACGGCCTTATAGCCCTGGTCCTCAGACACTTGTTTAAAACTTCATTCCAGGAACATTCTTTTATAAGGAGACAGAAAAGTCAAATAAAGCTCTAAGCCTCTTCCTTTTTAAAAAAAATAAAACTCTATTTCCTACCTTCCTGCCAAGGTAGTTTTAAAAAATCCATTCCATAAAATGTTTTCTGACAGATCAGGTGGGTAAATGTGAAGATTCCTAATGATCCTATGTAGTCTTGCCTTCATCTGTTTGCTTCCTGGTTCCAGGCTCAGTGGTACCTTTCCTTGTATGTTTTCCTTCCTTTACATGTACGTTTCTTTGGTGTGAGTCATTACTAAGAGAGATGGCACAGGCTCTTAATCTTTCCTTGCAGACCTGACTCTTCCGTTTCACAAGGAGTTGCTTTGCTCAAAGTCCTGTGCTAGTTTCCCAGCAAGGAAATGCTGCAGATGAAGGAAGAGCATGATCTCGATGGTAGGAGGGGCACCTCCCTGCTGCAAGCTAATACCCGTCCATCAGTTTTTAACATTTCATGGACGAGCTGGTTTATGTTCCAGGCACATGCCCTTCTGATACTTTTTGGTTCCACTGTGAACCTTTGGGCCTGGTTACCATCCCTTAGGAAAGCTGTCACAGAGAGGGGTATGTGTGCGGTGCATGTCAGTTTTCTGATGTGTTGCCTCCTCTGACAATCTCAAGTGTACATATTTCTGGTGGTGCCATGCCCTCAAGAGTAGTGAAGGTTTCCTGAGGAGGAAATCAGAGAGGCCGAGAAGGTCAGAGCTGGAAGAGACCAGAGACCCTGTGTGTCATGTCTTTCTTTCTAACTCAGGTAAACTGAGGCTAAGACATTAAGTGAATGTGCTCATGGCAGCACGTACACTGATTAGCTGAGTGTGGAGTCGAGTCTGTTCTCCCTGCTCCCAAGTAAAACCTTGCCTCTAAACAGGGTCTTTCTTCCGACTTTGTCGTATGCAGTGATTGCATCTGGCTGAACACAACACGTACTTGATGTATTGGTGAAATATTAATGTTTATAGAGCCTGAAATTTAATTTTTTTTGAGCTTTCATACCAGCCTCTGAACTTTCAGTTTGCTTATTTCTCACCAGACTTACGTTTAGCATCTTAAAGCACCAACCCAGAGTATTATAGTATCCAGACTATATACCTGGGAGAATTTTGGACCTTTCATTGTGTTTTGCTGTTACTGTGCCAAGTGATGTCCTTGATGCTTTGGCTTCTAAGTGGACATGACAGGTATGGGGAGCGAGGGGGTGGGTGTGCACTTGTGGAGTAAAATAAAAAGCAAGAGGTTGAATTTTGGCAGCATTTTATCCTTATTTTCTGATATTCTGGACTAAAATTTGCAAGTCTACCATTGCCAAGGTCTGGTTGGTTATTTTCATAATATCAGATTATTCCAGCATGCTGAGGAAGCCTTTCTTTCATGAGGTTATTTTAATTTGCTATTATTTGAATACAGTAAAATGATATGAAAATGTTATGTCAAAATAAATTGCCAAGGACAAGCTGGAATATTCTGTTGTAAAGCATAGGTGACAAAGATGTTGAAAAACTGCCTTCCCAGTGGGTGTGGAGCACTTGAGTTTGAAAGCCAGGTTCTTAGTTTGATTAGTTAATTTGCTTTGTTCCTCGTCATTTCCAGGACCCCACTGGGGACCCCAAGGCAGTAGCAGAACAGGAAATGGAACAGCTAAAGACCCAGGTGGCGCGCCTTCAAGCTGAAAAGGCAGATCTGCTGGGCATTGTGTCTGAATTACAACTCAAGCTGAACTCAAAAGCACTCTGAAGACTCCTTTGTTGAAATTAGGATGGCTGTAAGTGTTTTGGCTTTGGTTTTGTTTTAAGCAAATTACAAAACCTCACCTGGACAGTTGATACAAATACCACCATTTCTTTTCAACACAGAGGAGCCAAGTAGTGGGAAAATTTCAGTGTAGCAAAGATAAATTGGCTCTTATTTCTTAAGTATCACATAATGCTTGTAAGGGTGATCATTGCTGAAATGGAAAAATATCGACTACCTTTTATGACAAAAGAGATCGTCCTTCTTTTTCCCAGTATGTCCTGACAACCGGCCTTCTCAGTATTTAACAACCGGTAAGTCAGTGATTAGTTGCCAAGACTAATGTTTTCTACGTGGGCATCAGGTTGACGAGTTCCTCCTAACTAAGGTCGGGCTGAAACCTAGAACTAAAATCCCTGATACCTGACATCCTGGCTTGATTTACATACTATGTAAGATACGATGAAAGCACATCCCAAGACTCAGCATGTGTTTTTCTCAAAGAAGTAAGTTAATCTTCATTTTCAATAATCACAAGAAATAGGGGTGTAGACAGTATAAAATTTATTCTGAAAAAATTAGGTGGTTTGTGGGGAGAGGGAACAGTAGATTTGTCTTTCTTTCATTGTTTGTCAAGTTTAATATGTCACGTAATTTGTGTTTTCTAAACAAACTTAAACTGACAGCCAGTAAGGAGAGGGGAAGTGTGTAAGAAGTGTGACCCAGGAGAATTGAGAAGCAGCAAGGAAATTCAACCCGAATTGGAAAATTCGCCCTAGAAAATGAAAATAAGCTGTAGTTCAAATGTAGGTCAAAACACTGTGGATGAGTGAGTGGTATGACAAAGGCTCTCCTTCAACCCTGCACCAAATGGCTCCTAACCCACTTACTTGCTGAGCCAGGAACTGAGCCTGTGCCCCAGTGAAGTCTGGCAATTTCTAAGATACCAATATTGTTTGTTTTACTTTTTATCACCACTAAGTTCTTTTTTAAAAACCAGTTTTGCTGTCACACAGTTTAAGAATCGGTTGTTCCAGAACTCTGTATAGAAAAACTGCAGCTCCTGGGCCACGCCCCACCTGCTTCCTGATTCCCCAGATAACCACTTTCAACAAATTTAGCTGGTTCTTTCCATATTTACCTCCACATATCAGGCTTAAATTGCCCCTTAAAATATCCCCCCTGTTTTCAACATAGTTTATTGATCTCCCACTATGAAGGATGAATATTTAACTGTCTTTCATCCCCATCATCGTCATCACACACACATGCTAGACTCACTAAGATAAAAAGAGAGAAGACACTAATTAACAAAATCAGAAATGAAAAAGGGGAAGTTATCATGGGTGCAAATAGAAAGGATCATCCGAGAATACTATGAAAGACTGTATGCCACCAAATCCAATAACCTAGAAGAAATGGACAAGTTCTTACATACATACATATAGCCTTCCTAGGCTGAACCATGAAGAACTGGAAAATCTAAACAGACCGATCACCAGTAACGAAATTGAACCAGTCTTCCAAAACCTTCCCAAAAACAAAAGTCCGGGACCAGATGGCTTCACCAGTGAGTTCTACCAAACCTTCAAAGAGGATCTAATACCAATCCTGCTCAAACTCTTCCAAAAAATTGAAGAAGAGACAGTACTCCCTAACTCATTTTATGTGGCCAACTTTACCCTGATACCAACACCTGGTAAGGACAACACAAAAAAGAAAACTACAGACCAATATCTCTGATGAATACAGATGCAAAAATCCTAAAACAAAATTCTAGCAAATTGAATGCAACAATGCATTAAAAAGATTATCCATCACAACCAAGCAGGGTTCATCCCAGGGGCACAAAGATGGTTCAACATCTGCAAATCCATCAACGTGCTACATCACATAAACAAAATAAAGGACAAAAATCATATGATTATATCAATTGATGCAGAAAAAGCATTTGACAAGATACAACAGCCATGTATGATTAAAACACTTAATAAAATAGGTATAGAAGGAAAATACTTGTACTTAATAAAGGCTATGTATGACAAACCCTCAGCTAATCTCATAATTAATGGTGAAAAACTGAAGCCCTTTGCTCTACGTTCAGGAACACGACAGGGCTGTCCCCTATCACCTCTGCTTTTCAACATAGTGTTGGAAGTCCTTGCCAGAACAATCAGGCAAGAGAAAGAAATGAAAGGTATCCAAATTGGGAATGAAGAAGTTAAATTATCACTCTTTGCAGATGACATGATGCTATATATAGAAAACCCTAAAGACTCCCCCCAAAAGGTATTAGAAATAATCAACGAATATGGTAAAGCTGCCGGCTACAAAATCAACGTACAAAAGTCCATTGCATTCCTATATACTATCAATGAAATCTCAGAAAAAGAAATGCAAAAAACAATTCCTTTTGCAATTGCAGCAAAAAGAATAAAATACCTAGGAATAAACTTAACCAAGGATGTGAAAGACCTATATGCTGAAAACTACAAGACATTTTTAAAAGAAATTGAAGAAGACTCAAAGAAATGGAAAGACATTCTGCGTTCATGGATTGGAAGAATCAACATAGTTAAAATGGCCATATTACCCAAATCAATATACGGATTTAATATAATCCCCATCAAAATCCCAATGGCATTTTTTAAAGAAATAGAACAAAAAAATTAATCAGATTTGCTTGGAACCACAATAGGCCCCGAATAGCCAAAGCAATCTTAAGAAAAAAGAACAATGCTGGAAGTATCACAATCCATGACTTCAGCTTGTACTACAGGGCAACAATAATCAAAACAGTATGGTATTGGCAGAAAAACAGACACGTAGACCAATGGAATAGAATTGAGAACCCAGAAATAAAACCACATAAATATGGACAGATAATTTTTGAGAAAGAAGCAAAAATGCAATGGAGAAAAGGTAGCCTCTTCAATAAATGGTGCTGGCAGAATTGGAAAGCCACGTGCAAAAGAATGAAACTGGACTGCTATCTGTCACCGTGTACCAAAATTAATTCAAAATGGATCAAAGACTTAAGCATCAGACCTGAAACAATAAACTGCATGGAAGAAAACATTGGCACTAAACTTATGGACCTTGGGTTCACAGAGCATTTTATGAATTTGACTCCACAGGCAAGGGAAGTAAAAGCTAAAATAAATGAATGGGACTATATGAAACTTAAAAGCTGCTGCACAGCAAAAGAAACCATCGACAAAATAAAGAGGCAACCAACTGAATGGGAGAAGATTTTTGCAAACAGTGCCTCCGATAAGGGGCTAATATCCAAAATATACAAGGAACTCATGCAACTCAACAACAAAAAACAAAAAAACAAAAAGTAAGAGAAGATTACAGACAGCATTATCGAATTAAGACTTTTTTTGTTGAAAAAAATGCAGTGATCATCTCATTAAACATTCACAGTGTGAGATGTGATTTCTCCTTAACCTTGGGAATCAATTCTTCTTGGAAAGCAATTCAAATTACCATAAAACATTTGTAGCTGACTGAGGCCTAAGTTACTCAAGATGAGTTACTTGTAACTCCCTACAACTTCTTAAGAAATTATGGAGAGTTAAAATGGGGAACAGATGAGAGACTATCAACTGAGAGGTGACTTGTAGTCATTTTATAGAAGAAAGTTTTGAAACAATCATTCAAGAAATAGTAGAAAATCAAGTGCAGATATGTGGCAAAGTCGATGACAATAAAGGATGCATTTTTGAGACTCCTGGTGCTTTTATGTTTGTTCTTCATTCTGAGTAATTCAAGGTTCCACATTCTAAGACTCTGCTACAGTATCGATGACATTTTATTGCAACTGAATTTATTTCAAAAGTTGATACTGGTTTGGGGTTAGCCTATTCTCAGTCAACTTCCTTCGTAACCAAATTATACTATCTTACTCGTTCAGAATGATGATCTCACAGCAAAACTGGAAACTGCATCTTCAGAATGTCTCCATCTGTGGGGTGGCCAGTTGGCTCAATGGTTAGAGCATCGTGCTCATAACACCAAGGTTGCCGGTTCGATTCCCGCATGGGTCAGTGAGCTGGACCCTCCATAACTAGTAGATTGAAGAGAACGATTTCACTTGGAGCTGAGCTGCGCATCCCACAACTAGATTGGAAACAATTACTTGACATGGAGCTGATGGGTCCTGGAAAAAACACTGTTCCCCAATTGTTAAACAAATTTTGTTTTAAACAGTTTTTTTAAAAAGGATGTCTACAACTTGTTGAAGAAAATCAATCTTAACAGGAGTTATTATCTATAAAGGAGTACAAAAGTCATGTGAAAAACTAGAGAATAAAAAGAAGTGGAGATACAAATTATTAAACCTCAAAATTCATATAGTCACGAATGAGGTAGAAAAGCGTGAAGCAGAACACTAAAAATTCTGGGATATTGAAGACTGTGCAAGGCACGATGTACTGGAAAAAATTTTTTAAATTTATTTTTAGAGGTTAATTCATTGATTTTTAACATGCCTTAATTCATTTCACTGCAAATTACATTTTTGATATACATATTGTATGTCATTCCTCTACTCCCGTTAACAGCAGTTACATTTTTATTTTTAGATTTTGGGAACTAAGGTGGTATTTGCTTCTCTTTTTTAATATTTCAGTTCCCATCATTATTATCACTCAGTTAATCTGTGAGAATCATTCTTTCTGGAAAATCATTTTATTTTTAAGACCAGTTGATATAAAACGAGACTATTAGGTAGTAAATAAAAAGGGTGGTTTAAAAATTGCACCATACTCTTAGATTATTAAGTCATATTGTTCAATTTGTAAAATTTAAAATTAATTCCCTTTTTGGAACAGTCAGATGAGATGATTCAAAATATTTTCATAATTCTGATTTATTTCAATCCATATTGATGATGATGAATATTTTAAACTTCAGGTTTTTTCACATTTAAATTGCCTTCCGAATCATTTAATGCAAACAAACAATATAATTCACATGACAAATTTTTAAAAAATTTTCTTCTCAACAGATTCAAAATAAGCATGATAAAACTCAGAAAACTTCCTTCACACAACTGAAGGAAGAGACCCTCAGGTCAGTTCATAACATCTGCCTTTTGCTGTGCTCGCCTTTCATAATCCTTTCCCATTGAGAATGAGCAGGATCTGTCCCTTGCCTCTAACGCTCAGAATGCGGCAAAAAGTAAAGGAGTTTTGCACATGTAAGTAACTCAGATCATTGTGAGTCAATCAAAAGGGGAATGAATCTGAGTGAGCTTGATTTCATCAGCTGAAAACCTTTAAAAGAAGACTGAGCCCTGCTCCAGGAAGTGAGAGGCTCCCTTGGCTGCCTCCTGAAGTCTCAGCCATCCTGAGTGAGCGCACATGGCCACGAACCGTGAAGGGCTCTGCCATAGGCTGAATGCTCATGTCATGTCCCCCTGAAATTCATAGGTGAAGTCCTGATGCCCCATGTGAAAGTCTTTGGAAACAGAGCCTTTGGGAGATGATTAGGTCGTGAGGATGGAGCTCTCATGAATGGGACGAGTGCCCTTATAAAAGGCCTAAGAGAGAGCCCTTGCCCCTCTGCCATGTGTCACAGCAAGAAGACCGGTGTCCATGGACCAGGAAGTGGGCCCTCACCAGACACTGAATGTGCAAATGCCTTGGTCTTGTATCATGCAGGGAGTCACACGGGGTCTCAGCCCCACTCCCCACATAAGAACGGAGGACATGGTGAGGCCAAAAAGGAACACCCATGGAGCCATAGCTAAGGGAGTCATACCACTATAGTCTCACTGGCGGCTGGGTTGGAGACACAGGAAGCAGGAACCACGCTATCCGCAACCTGCCATCCACGTATCTCTGCCAAACAATCTCACTTGCTAGCAATCCTCTTCTCTGCAATCTGCAATCCACACTACATCTGTGGGGACAGAGCCAGGAGTGCAGTTTCCAGGCTCTCGGCCTCACGTGGAAAGGTGCTGGCTCAGGTAGTAAATGGCCATCAACTGTGATTGCATGGCCATCAGCTGTGGCTAGTTGGCCATCAGCTGTACCCAGTGAGCCATTGGCCACTAATATAACTGCTGTGGCTACGCTAGCAGCAAATGGGGGCTAGCAAGAAGATGGTGGCTGAATGAACAAGAGCGGATTGCAGTTAGCACGGCAGATTGCAGCTAGCAAGAGGAAGTCGGTCAGTTGGCAGAAAAGCGGACAGCAGGTTGCACGTCGTGTGAATCAAGCCACCAGTGAGACTATAGTGGTATGACTCCCCTACCTGTGGCTCCGTGGGTGTTCTTTTTTGGCATAGCCACTTCCTGCGTTCTTATGTGGGGAGCGGGAGCAGAGACCCTGCAGGCTGCCCCGCATGACAACATCCCTTAGAATTTTCATCAGTGAGAAATGCCTGGTAGTGAATCTCTGTTTTTATTTTGTCTGAGTGTTGGCACATATTTTCACTTCGTAGAGAATTCCACGTTGGTAGTTAGTGTCTTTGATGATATGGAAGATGACATTCTGTTGCACTTTGGCTTCCATAATTGCTGTTGAGTAATTGGTTCTCCAACTGTTCGTTTTTTGAACATAATCTATTCCACACCCTGCCCCTGTCCCCACAATCTTTGGTTGCTTTTAAGGTTTTACTCTTTGCTTTGGTTCATGAATCAGGAACAAAGTAATATTCAGAGATTGGAGCTATTGTAGTGCCAGGCCATTGGGATTCATGCCCTGACAAGTTTGCAATGGCCTATTTGTGCCCCGTGATCGTGGAGACTTTTATTTTCTTTCTGACCTCCCATGACCCCTGCAAACGCTTTCCGTCTTAGGCTGTGTATTTTGACCTTGGTGACCACTGTAATTCCTGGCCACACTGAGCCCGGGGAAGTGGTGGTCGTTATGCAGCCAGATGCTGTGACACGTGCTGGTCTTTCCTGCTGGTGTTCGTTCACAGTGCCCAGAGGGCTGGCTTTAGAATTTGGATGACTGCAGTTTTATCTTGAACTGCACTCCTGTTTAACAAGCTTCACAGGTTCTCTGCAGACGGTGTGCCATCGGGGCCTAGGTAACAAGTGCAGCCGGGGCATGGATTCACTTATAAGGACAGGAGGATAATTATTGCTGCTTTTACAATCTGAATTTTCAACCACGTGTGCAGGCCAGACATTTAGTGCAATAAATTCCGTGTGTGAGGCAAACAACTAGTGTATAAGTTAGCTTTAAACTGTGAATACGGGTTGTTCCCTTTTGGTGGTGTTTTGAACTGAAATAACACGCAAGGGGGCAATGTCTGCAGGGGCCGACCCGTGGGTATAGCAACAGGCCTTTAAGAGTCACTCCCCACTTTGTAGTTTCAAGTTGGCTCTAGATTTGTTTAGTTAGATACACACTGATCATTGATGTGACATCTGAGACTGAAAGTATGGCTTTGACCATAGAAAGGTGGTAGAATTTTATTAACAACAAAGAAAAAGATCTGAGCCTTATTATGAAAACAAAAAGCACACATTTTCTTGGTTTGAAGGATAATAGAAAATCATCTCAATGAAGCTTCCATAGCCCGATGCCCCCAAAAGCAATTCAGAAAGCCCATGCCTGGAGGGTTCATCCTCAAGGAATCAGCTGTTCTTAGGAGGACACACTAAAAGTGTGCTTCAACCTTGTTATAAG